>NC_069363.1:42260000-42885000 GCF_021730395.1 Mercenaria mercenaria | reverse complement strand
GACCTAAACATAAAACTTAACCAAGAAATCTGACATTTTCTAAGTCCAAAAGGGCCATAAATCTTGCAAAAGCAGGATGGAGTTATGTCTCTTGCTGTACAGGGTCAACTTATGATGGTGAACAAGTGTTGCAAGTTTTAAAGCAATAGCTTTGACAGTTTAGGAGAAAAGTGACCTAAACATAAAAACTTAAACCAAGAAAACTGATTTTCTAAGTCCAAAAGGGGCAATAATTCTTGCAAAAAGCAAGATGGAGTTATGTTTCTTAATGTACAGGGTCTGCTTATGATGGTGAACAAGTATTCCAAGTTTCAAATCAAATAGCTTTGATAGTTTAGGAGAAAAGTTGACCTAAACATAAAACTTAACCAAGAAATCTGATATTTTCTAAGTACAAAAGGGGCCATAAATCTTGCAAAAATCAAGATGGAGTTATGTTTCTTGCTATACAGGGTCAGCTTATGATGGTGAACAAGTATTCCAAGTTTCAAAGCAATAGCTTTGATAGTTTAGGAGAAAAGCTGACCTAAACATAAAACTTAACCAGGCAACGCCGACGCAGACGCCGACGCCGACGCCGACGCCGACAACCGCTCAAGTGATGACAATAACTCATCATTTTTTTTCAAAAAATCAGATGAGCTAAAAATGTTACAATATAAGTTATTTATAGTAACAACTAAGGGAAGTTAATCTTTACAAAAAAAAAAAAAAAAAAAAAGTAAATCCACACAAAAATCTTTACCAGGTCGAGATTGGTCAAAAACACCTCAAAATTGGATGTAGCATGCTTGTTGTACTACAGAAAAGTGGTCTCGATTTTTCCCTACAACTAGTAATGAAAAAGTTACAATAAAAGCTATTTAAAGTAACAACAAAGATAAGTAATTCTAAAAAAGGGAACTGTGCATGACACTTCGTCTCATGATGGTGTATAATTGTGCCAAGTTACATCAAAATCCCTCCATGCATAAAGAAGAAATGCTTCGGACAAAGTCATTCTTATATCTGACCTTTGGCCTCTAAGTGTGACCTTGACCTTAGGCCAAGGGACCTGGATCTTGCGCATGACACTCTGTCTCGTGGTGGTGAACATTTGTGCCAAGTTATATCAAAATCCCTCTATGCATGAAGAAGAAATGTTCCGGACAAGGTTTTCATTCTTGTATCCTTTGACCTCTAAGTGTGACATTGACCTTAGAACTAGGGACCTGGTTCTTGCGCATGACACTCCACCTCGTGGTGGTGAACATTTGTGCCTAGATATATCAAAATCCCTCCATGCATGAAAAAGATATGCTCCAGACAAATTTTTTAAGAAAATATGATAAAGGGAAATAACTCAAAAAATAGGCAAGGTAGAGTTATTGTTCTTGCACACTGCACTTCCTCCCAATGTGTTCTATCAGTGTATGAAGTTTGAAGAAAATCCCTCCAGTACGTTTGGAGTTATGCTCCGACAATTTTTTTAAGAAAATAAGATAAAGGGGAATAACTAAAAAAAATAGGCAAGGTTGAGTTATTGTTCTTGCACACTGCACTTCCTCCCAATGTGTTCTATCAGTGTATGAAGTTTGAAGAAAATCCCTCAAGTACTTTTGGAGTTATGCTCCGAACAAATTTTTTTAAGAAAATATGATAAAGGGGAATAACTCAAAAAATAGGCAAGGCAGAGTTACTGTTCTTGCACACTGCACTTCCTCCCAATGTATTCTATCAGTGTATGAAGTTTGAAGAAAATTCCTCCAGTACTTTTGGAGTTATGCTCCGGACAAAATTTTTTAAGAAAATATGATAAAGGGGAATAACTCAAAAAAAAAGGCAAGGTAGAGTTACTGTTCTTGCACACTGCCCTTCCTCCAAATGTGTTCTATCAGTGTATGAAGTTTGAAGAAAATCCCTCCAGTACTTTTGGAGTTATGCTCCGGACAAAGATCGTTGCGGACGCACGGACGGACGGACAGACGGACGCACGGACGGAGAGCATTTCTAATATCCCCTTCGCCTTTGGCGGGGGGATAAACAAGAGCTGTTTGTAAAACACATATGCCTCTATTAATGGCCAGTTAGAGGCAAGTGGGTATGTAATATTGTATGCTGTGACCTTGATCCTTGACTAAACAGTATGAAAAATATCAGAGGTAATGTACTGACTAGGCCGACATCATAAGATGGTCGAGAACCAAAGAGTTCTTTACTGAGGTGAAACTATTTTCTGTCTTGAGGTCACTGTGACCTTGACTTTCTACCTACTGACCCTAAAAACTGTACGGACCATCTAATGACCACAGGCAATCACTCTAGGAAATATTACAACTGCAGGCCAGTCTAGGTCACTGTGACTCGACATTTTGACTTACTAACCTCAAAAACCTTAGGGGTGATCTACTGAACACAGACAAGCATATTGAAGTTTGACCATGGTGAGACCAAGCACTCTCTAGTTATTGACCATAAACCAAATGGTCTACAGACAAACCGACAATAAGCCAAACAAAAGACCCCTCATCTTTGAAAGGGGGGCATAATAATCAAAGATGTCTTCAAAACGATCTTACTTCAATCCATTGCAACATATATGGTAGACAATGCTTTGATGGGTTTTTAATGATGATGATGATGATGCATTGATGATGATGCATTTAAAAGTATGCTTATGTTATCATTAGATTGTGAAATCTTCTGTATCAGTTGAGGATTTATTTACATAAATCTTGTGATTTGTGTTAATCCATGAAAATTAAATCCCAACCAATATATAATTTCCATGTATTCTATCTTCACAAGCTGAATTCCACAGTCATGTCCCAAGAAAATAGCCATTTTTTATAAAAATAATGCAATTATATACTGATAAAATGATTTTACATTATTGTTTCATACTGAGTATGTTACTATACCTGAATCCCCCATGAGCACTGACAAAAGAATGATGTTCTCCTCTGGAACATCGTGGTCCAGTAACACCCGTATAGCCATCATGGCCGCTGCTCCCGTGGCAACTGTTGCATCCATCAACATCACATGGGAGTCTTTAATATCCTTTGGTAGACGCAAGTAATGTAACTGCAAAAAATAACATGTAGTATCAGAATAAGGTGGATTCTTTTTTTCAATTTAAATCTTCTGACTTTAAAAATTCGGTCAACATTTGACATAAAAGACTATGTCTTTCTGTGATGCATTCATAAAAAGTTACTTTAATAGTGGCAAAACTTGAAATCAAGGAATAATAATAGCCTTCTTGTCATACTTACGTGCACAGTTGAAATAAATGTAAAAGCAGCATTTTTGTCATTTTGGAGGACTTTCTGTGGCTATGTACTTTGTCTTTATGTTAATGTTTTCTTTTAATCACTAAACCATAGGTGCTTTTGTTAGTGCTCCACAGTCAAAAAGACTAAAAGCTTTCTAGCTGGACTAAAATAGGTTTTACAAAGGTGCCGCAACATGCCCTACATTTTAGATCTTCCTTAACCAGTACAGCTGAAATATCACATATCACTTACAGGATGGAAGTGACTTCAGGTATAACATTTTTATTGACTCAGAGTTCTGGTTATTTTTGTAAACAGTGAATGTAACACAAAAGGTAAGGTAGTCAGACAAGTAAATCCTAAGAGATGTCATATGAGCCTTTTCTCAGGCTTAATCTAGACTTACAAACAACACAGAAAGTAAGAAAGTATTACCTCTGGTTCCCCTGTATCCAAGTTGGTCTGTATCAATATTTTTCCTATAGTAATATCCTTGTACACTTCACATAATGTTTGTTCCATTGTCTCACCAGCTCGCAGAATTGATACACCAACAATCTGTAATAAGTTCATGATTTCAATATATGACAACAACTGAACATTGCAAAAATATTAAGTAATAAGAGAGATAAAGATAAAGTGTATCAAAACACTAAATAAGTATAATTAAAAGAACAAAGAGGAAATAATTCATAAAAAAAATAGTGCAAGAGCTATGCACCTAGTGTCAGATTATGTGGGTGATGATGTGGAACAACTACTTCAAGTCTGAATTTAATTTATTTAGTATTAACTAAGATATAGTGAAAATGCATCAAAATAAACCTTAAATTCTAAGTTAAAGGGGGCATAATTCATGAAAAATTGGTACCAGAGTTATGCACCTTGTGTCAAATGATTTTGGTGATAAGATGGAACAACTCTTTTAAGTCTGAAACAAATCCATTTAGTAATAACTGAGATAGAGTGAAAGTGCATCAAAACTCTAATCTGAAATTCTAAGTGAAAAGGGGAGATAATTCATGAAATATTGGTGCAAGAGTTATTGCTCTTGTGTCAAATGATGTGAGTGATGATGTTGAACAACTATTATAAGTTTGAATCAAATCCATTAAGTAATAACTGAGATAGAGTGAAAGTGGGGGATAATTCATTAAATATTGGTACTAGAGTTATGGACCTTGTATCATATGATGTGGGAGATGATGTGGAACAACTACTTTCAGTCAAATCAAATCCTTTTAGAAAATTTGAGTAGGTGAAATTCCTCAAAATTTTAACCCGAAATTCTAAGTAAAAAGGGGGGATAATTCATGAAATTTGGTGGGGACGGTTATGGCCCTTTCCCAGATGATTGGGTGTGATGAGGAAAAATTTTTTAAAGTTTAAAGCAAACCTCAAGTAACTACAGAATAAGAGAAAAAAAAGGAAAGTGTAAAAAAATTTTTAAACCAAAGGGTGGAGACACAAAAGACGCAGACGCCGGGGTGAGTAGGATTATGGATAGTTCTCCATATACTTCGTATTGTCGAGCTAAAAATTGCCATGGGGAACACACATGTTTCATCCGAGGAACAACCTAAAAAAACCGCTTTGATTTTTTGTCTTTGTTTTTTACTCTGGCTAGTTGGGTTGGCAATTTTTCGAAAGAAAAACTCAGTCTTTCTTTTAAATAATTTTTTTAATATGCATGCACATTTTTCCCCACCCAAAAAAGGGGGAATTTTCGAATCTTTGATAAATTACTTTTAGCCAAAATTTCAAATACTTGTAGTTAGAGGAAATCAGATCTAGATGTGAAAGTGAAATGTTACTTTATATTTCTTTTTCGAAAGAAGGGACTAAATGATCGGTACCTTTTTTGTGTCCAGTCTGGGGACCTTCATATGGCCCCTTGCACTGTCTCAATAGCTTTCTGTAAGACAAAAATCAGAAAATATGAGAATAAAACAAAAATAAAAAATGCCTATCTGACTGTTTTATTTTCTCAAAATTTAAAGGGTAGCAAAAGATTTTTTCCCAGCTTCACTTTTCTTAATGGGATCAATTTTTTAGATTAAAATATTGCCTTTCTGCATGAAAAATGAGTTGACAGTTAAATCATAACAAGTGACCACTTATGGGTCCCATGGCCCGTCTGCGTTTGGACAATATGCAAGAAGAGTTTTAATGTGTTCGGGTTTTGCCCTAAAGTATCAAGATTAACATTTTGCCCAATTTTCATTAAGTATGGTCAAAAATGGGGGCCCTCAAAAGGTGTTTTTGCTTTTCCCTTTGATTTGACCCATGACTAGTTTTTGACCTGACATGACCCAGATTGAACCGACCAAAGGTCATAAAGTTTAACATTTGACAAATTTTCATAAAGATCAGTCAAAAAGTCCCCTCTAAAGTGTTAAAAATTTTTCCTTTGATTTGACCTAGGCCCAGTTTTTGATCCCCTGACCAGATTTAAACTTGACTAAAGTCATAAATTTTAACATTTTGACAAGTTTTTTAAGATTGTCATAAAAGTGGTCTCTAAAGTTTTAAACTGTTTTTCCCTTGATTGACCCGGGGGTGACCTGTTTTTGACCCGACTGACCCAGATTCCTTTTCCAAAGATCTCAATTTAAACTTTTGACTAATTTCATGAAAATACAGTATAAATGTGGCCTCTAGGTTTTTAACGGGGTTTCCTTTGATTTGACCTGTGACCTATTTTTTGAACCCACCTGCCCCCGATTTGAATTGACCTATGACATCAAGTAACTTTTGCCAAGTTTCATTAAGATATGGTAGAAATGTGGCCTCACAGTGGTAACAAGCTTTCCTTATTTGATTGGGTGCCCTAGTTTTTGCCCCTAGATGCCCCAATATCAAATTGCCCAAAGACTTTATTAAGGAAAACATTGGGGTTTTTCTTTTAAGTTTGGGTCAAAATTGTGACTTTCTAGGTGTTAAAATTTTTTCCCTTTTTGATTTGACCTGTGACCTATTTTTTGCCCCCAGAGATCCAATATCGAACTCGTCCAAGATTTTTTCAGGGTAACTTTCTAACAAATTTCATTATTTTAAGCCAAAAATGTGCCTCTAGAGTGTTAACAAGTTTTCTTTTGATTTAACCTGGTGCCCTAGTTTTTGACCCAGTGATTCAATTCGAACGTGTCTAAGTTTTTTAAAGGGTAACTTTGACCAAATTTCATTAAGTTGGGCCCCAAAATTTTGTGCCCTTTAGAGTTTAAAAAGCTTTTCCTGATTTGCCTGGGGGACCTGTTTTTGACCCCAGATGACCAAATATCAAATCATCCAAGTTTTTTTGGGGAAACATTTGCCCAGTTTCAAAAAAAGGGCCCCAAAAATGTCCCTCTAGAGTTTTAAACAGTCAAATTGTTGACGAGGAATACGGACACAGGGTGATCCAAAACTACCTTTGTGTAGGTGGAAAAAAAAAAGCCAAAATTTAACGAGATCACAGAGTGATTTGGCCCCACCATTGAGTCATTTTTGAATGTTCCAAATTTCAAGATAGCAAAAAATCCTAAAAACTTGGTAACTAATAAAAAAAACCCTCCCCTAAAAAAGAGGATGACACCATTAATGAGTTTATCCCCAAATTATTTTTTTTTCTTATTATGTCAAAGAATGACAATAATTACTTATATTATAAAAAAAAATTTAAAAACCCAAAAATTTGGTACTAAAAAAAATTAAATCTCAATTACTAGGGTAGCCTCCACTGCTGAGGTGTAATAGGAAAAAAATAAAAACTTGTCATTTTTCCATTAATCTGCGGGACTTCATGCCCCCTTTACGGGGAAAGGGCCATAAAAAAACCAATTAGTATTGGATTAAAAATAAAAAATAAACAAAGGCCATAACTATAAAAAATTGTTAAACCCCGTCTGTTTTGGGGGGGGGGACCAATGGGGTTAAAATGTCATTCTGACAAAGTTTGGTAAAAAACCCCCCCCCCCCCCCCCCCCCCCCCCCCCCCCCCCCCCCCCCCCCCCCCCCCCCCCCCCCCCCCCCCCCCCCCCCCCCCCCCCCCCCCCCCCCCCCCCCCCCCCCAATAGTTTCGAGGAGATGCATAACGAAAAAATTGTTGGCGGAGGACCACGCACAGTGATTTGAAAGCCACTCTGATGTGGTGGGCTAACAAAATGCGGGTTTTGAGTTTTTTTCTTGGCCTACATGTCCCAAATTTTTATAAAAAGTATGCAAAGTTTAAAAGTGTGCTTTATAGGTTTTGAAAAATGATGGACTATAAAAAAAATTTAAACCCAAAGAAACTCAACAAAAAGGGGCCCTAATTCTGAAAAAATGCTATCGAGTTTGGTTTTTGGCCAACTACCCCCCCTAATGATGTTTAAAACAAGAGGCAAAGTTTCAAAGCTGTAGTCTTACAGTTTTTGAAAAAAATTGGGCCCAAAAAAAATTTTAAACCCAACGCCGACCCCGACAATAAGTGCGACAATACCTCGTGTTTTTTTTTAAAAACTCAGACGAGCTAATAAAATTATTTACTATGTTATATTTTTTTTAACAGAAACAATGTTGGATGAAAATTGAATTTTTCAGGTACCAAGACCTCTTCCCTTTTGAGGTAAAAAATTTATTGATTTCAAAGAGCGTCTCATCAGTCTTTTGGAATAGAAAAAAAACCGTCTCTGCGGGTGTCTTTGTTCCTGTAATTAAAAAATTCTTTCTCGTATACTTTTGGTTTTTATATTCAAAATTAGCTGTCAAAATCTAAAATAAAGGCTTTATTCCTGTGTCAATGTTCATAAGACCTGAACTAATTAATTTTCCCAAATGGGAACAAAGGATAGAAAAAACTGTAGAAATGTATTTTATATTACACATCAAATAAAAATTTACAAAAAAAAAAACCTATGCTAATCCCCTGTGAATGACCAATAAAAGATCTTCCCCATAGCCATTTACGATTTAAACATTTTCTTGTAATTTACCCTGCTTTTACTTTCCAACTGTCCCCAGGGGTGGTCTTTTAAAGACAAGTTCTGACTTTTTTTTAAAAGCCTGTTTTTCTCATACCTGAAAATGATGAATGCCTTGACTTGAGGTGGGTTTCCCAGCACACTAAGGATGAGGGTGGCGGAATGCCATTGTTCCCCGCATTGGCATTATCTGACGGAGACAGAATCCCGCTGAAAGTAAAAAAAATATCCCAGTTTGTATGCAAAACACTCGGTTAAATTAAAAAGCTACATTCCGGTGCAGTTTTGTAACTATGAGTGCTGTAAAGGTTCGTATATTGCTAAAATTCAACCCTAAAAATAATGATAGGAGGAGAAAAACGACAAGTACATTTGACGTAGAAATAAATACAGTTTTTTCCTCTCTTGATTTAGTAAATCTTCTATCTTAATTATGCTACAAGGGGATTTAAAATTGTTTGGGCGTCCCTTAAAATTTGTGGCGGAAAAGTGATTTCCCTTTGCGCCAGTGCGCCCAAGTCAGCCACCACCCCGGCAGTTGTCTGGTCTCCCTGTTTTGTATTGTCCTATTCGCAGTAATTTTTCGTGAACCCCCCTTTTGAATAAAAAGTGGTTAGCCCAAATTGATTTGATGGACTGGTCCATTTTTAGTATTTAGCAGGGTAAGGGTTAAGCGTCGTTATTATTTTTAAAAACCCTTTACGTGAAAAAGTGCAAGTTTAAAAGTTTAGAAAACAATCCAGGGGGGAAAAAATATTAAAACTCTTTACAAGTTTTAGTTCATAAGTTTCGGATAAAATGGTTTCATTGGAATCATTTCTGAAATGTATAAATCTAACCCCCCATAATGGTAGTATTCTTTCGGTAAAAAATTTAAAAGAAAGAGATCATGTTAGGTCTAAGACATTTCTAAATAAAACACTTGTTTTTCCCAACAATTAATGACCTTTTTTTTTTAAAACAAAAAAAAATGTTTTTTATCCCTCCCCTAATTCCTTTGGGTTGATAATCCCCTATATTCCAAAAGGGGCCATTTTTTTTTTAATCTATTCAAGTCAGGCAGACTGGGCATTTTCAGTGTGAAAAACTACTGACCAAATGTGATATTAGTTTTTAATATTGAGACAGTGCTCAGCAATTTTTGCCTACAAAGCAGAAAATTTGCCCTTTTAACCATACTGCTCTCTGGGGGGCAGTTAATTAGAATTTTATCCCCAAACCCAAATGTTTTATTTATTGGCGTATTGATCAAAATTCAACACAAAATTACTGTGTTGTATGAGCCCTTTCTTTTTTAACAAAAAATTTGTGAGAAAAATGACCAATTTGCAAGGATGGGAATTACCGACTGTGACTTTTTAGTTGAACTGTTTCTTTTTACTGCTTTTTTAAATGGGTTTTCTTTGGGAAAAGCCCGCATTCTGTTTTAAAAATGTCTTAAATATAAAATTAATAAAACCTTATAAACAGCAAAGCTTGGCCCGACGTGGCGTTTAGCATGATTTAAAAATATACTCCCGGGGCTGCCCGAGTGCAAATACAGGTTTAGGAGTACTAACATAAAAGAACGTTTCCCCATACACCTAGCATTGTTTTTTTTAAATAAAATAGACCTTTTAAAAATTTAAAAATAACTAAAAGTAACCAAAGAAAAACATGTAACAATTAATCTGCAAGGATATCAATAGGTTTTTACAAAAATTTAATCAGAAATGAATGGTTACAAAAATAATTATTTACAAAACCAAAAAATTGTTTTATTAGAGCAAAAAAGCTTATGACCACCATCAGTCCAGAACGGGCCAAAAACAACCGTTTTTTTTAAAATCTGATAAAATTTTGTAAACCGTATGCCAATTATAGAAGGAAAATATAGCTAAATCAATAATGTGATAAAACTGGAAAATACTTCCCCAAACTCTTTTCCCCGTATTTTGACTTTCCTTGTTCAGTTGAGTATGTACTGAGTACAATCGATCTATTGCTACTTTGTTTTACCGCCCCTTGGCAAATTAAATCAGCAAACTCATTGTTGGTGTATGTAGTGTTCAAATGCTGGTTTAACAAATTTGTTTTATTGTTTAAGTACGCCCTCTAGCTCTGACTCTTCTGTATGTCACGTTCTTCGGTGCAAGACGTCATCACTGTCTGTGTCAACAAAACACTTTTGATCCATAACTGGAAAGGAAAATTTTTGTTCTAAATTTTTTGGGCAAATGCCCGATCACTTTTAATGTTACGTCAATTTAAAAAATAAAATTTAAAAAAAAAAAAAAAAAAAAGGAGTAAGATACAGAAAATTGGGTCTTTTAAATGGGCAGTCATTTAATATGTCATTTAATATTCTTTTAAGTTTTTCAGGGAAAAATCCGAGTATAAAGTTTTTTTTTTTCCAATTTTTCTTTTTCATTTAAATTTAAATTTTTTCCATCTATTTTTGGGGGTCCTGATCTTCAGCCCTTTATGTTTGGTAGTAACTTTTTGAAAGGGTGTTGAAAATGTTCAAGTTTCATGAAATTTTTACCCTTTAAAACTTAAAAAAGACTTTAGTACAATATGTTATTATATTGTATTTGACCTATTACTGGTAATAAATCTTTGTTTACAAAAGGGTTATACCTTCTATCCAACATTTGCTCCCTAAAATTGTTTTTTTGAAATTGTTTTTAAATATTAAAATTTACATAGTATTTTAAAAGCTGCATTTTTACATAACAAAAGTTTCAAATACTATGTACAATCAAAAATTTCTATTGTTGTTTTCTTTTTCTTTTATTTTATTTTTTTTTTCACACTCACTCATTTAGAACGGTTTCAATATTTTGGTTAAATTTTACTGAATACCCACCTTTAATGATGTAATCCTCTTTTTTTCTAAAATTAACCTCAATATAGTAGTAAAACTGGACTTTTAGCGAAACAACTTCATCAAAGTGATTTAACCAGAAAAATTAAAGATATGAAAAAATAGCTTTTAGTTTCGAGCATTCGTACAAATCTTAACAGAGTTTCAGGGAGTGGTCCCGAAAATTGTGACGACACCCGACAAAGGCATGACAAAAATCAATACATTCTCCCCTAAGGGAGACATAGATAACTTACACTTTTACTTTTTCTAGCATGTGTGACAAAATTATACATGGTACATCTACTTTCTTTCCGGCGCAGTCGCCGCAGTGTTTTGGTGAGCGTCAAATAAAGCATCGGGATGGTCAAAATTGTACTCGTTTTGTTAGCTGCTTCATTTTTCTTTCTCCCCCCGTACCTGCGGAAGAAAAAAAATGGCCCGAGTGTAATTTTCAAAAATATAAATCTGTAATAAGCAACAACTTTTTTATTTGCTTTTAACAACAGTTTTATTTTTAAAAAATTAAACGGATTTTAGATCTGGTAGTGGAATTTATTATCAGTGCTATATTTTTGTTCATCAATGTATACGGTATTTGGCAGTACCAAATCATTTTAAATTGCAGAAGGAACCCTGCAAGCAAACTGGTATTAACGAAAAACGTTTTTTGATTTACAACAGAAGGAATTCTATATTAAATAAACTAGTAACCATTGCATATGTTTACCTTTTAGAAGGAATCCAAAATAAGTAAGCTGACCCCGGGAAAACTAAGCTTCAAAAATTCTCTTTGCAACAGTTGTTTACCGATGCACTCCCCCCACATACACCTAAAAGCAAAACTTTTAAAAGTTACAAGTTCTAGTGCGTATATTTTTTTTCAACACAATCAGGTAATGTATATTAGTGTTTTTAATTACATGTCGGTGTTCCCCTTTTTTTTTTCACCTAAGAATTTTGTCTATTTTTCAATGTTTTTGGGATAAAAAAAACAAAATTATTATATAGATAAAGAGCAATATGTACTAACAAAGTCTCTTAAACAAAATTTTTTTGAATTTGAATGATATTTATGGATTACGGTCTCTAGGCAACCTACATAGGGTTTTTTAGGGGTCCAAAAAAATGGCAGTATAAATAGATTATGAAAATGGTTTTTGCAGAGGATACTATAAATTATAATTTAGCTATCAAACTAATTAATTTGAAGATTTTCAATAAAAAAATGTATAAATTTCATAAATAACAATACCTCGTTTGTTTTTTTGCTTTGAAATTATTTCAGGAAGTAAATTTAATTTTATTAAATCCCGAGGGAAAAAAAAAATAGCGCATAAAATCCCCAAATATCCATTACACCAAAAAAGATATCTTCTTTTCAATATTAAATCTCTTTGAACCGATTTTTGCATTTGTATTGTTCTCATACAAACTTTCTTTATTTTTGTTTTGAGTTCTGCCTAAAGGGAAAAATTATTAAATATAACTCTTTAAAGATTTTCAGTCAAAAAGGCTTTCCAAAAAAACACACTGCTAAACATATTTTTACATAAAACATTGAAATGTTAAGAGAAATTTTTGACAAATATTATAACATTTTCCTCCCGTTACCATTTTGCAACATCAAAAATCAATTACCAGACCTTGACTACCCTTTTTAAACAAACTTGTCGTGTTATTTATCTTTAAAAAAATCATACCTAAACAAATGCTCTTTTTTTCTCCCTGAGTATTATACCAAGGAGGTTTCGGGTGTTTAAAAATCCCGTGCCCGGGGTGGTGAACCCTGCTTGCTTTCTTTTCATTTACTTGGGTTTCTCCCTTTCTTCTTTGGGAATGTTTTTGGGACTAAAAGGATATTTTTTTTTGGGGGTCTTGGGTTCTTTCATCTGTTTGGAAGCCTGCAAGGATTTGGGTCCCCTCCCCCCTTTCGGTTGTTCTCGCCGTACCCCTAGTAACAGAATTTATTTAAATTTGTAAAATGTCCAAATCCTTATTTTTTGGTTCTTTTTATGGACCTGCCCCCAGGTGAATTTTTTGTTCAGGTTTGTAGCCCCATAGACCTTTGTTGTTCATAAAAAAAGGGAAACCAAAAATTTTTAGAGAAGTAGAAAAGTTTTAAAAGAGGTTTTTCTTTGAACAATTTTGTCTTTTAAATGATCACATGTACTTCGAAGCCCCGTTTGTTTCAAAAAATATTTTTTCTGGTTTAAATTTAATTTTTTCTCAAATTTTTGTGTTCCTAACATATATTTCCCCCGGTCTCAAGGTTGAAAAAAGTTTTAAAAAAGAGGGCCAAGATGGCCCCAGGTCGCTCACCTGAGAAACACACCATAACACAAAAATTAAACAGAGTTTAAAAGTTTGACCAGGATTTATGGAAAAAAAATATTCTGACCCTTTTTTCATTTAAAAAGAAGCAAAAAAAATTTTAGTTTTGTAAAATTTTTTTTTTGGTTTGACTAGTGACCTAGTTTTTGACCCCAGAGACCCTTTTTTCGAACTTGACCTGATTTCATCAAGGCTTCTTTGACCAAAAAATTTATGAAAAACAATTGAAAAAATACAGCCTCTATCGCTAACAAGGTTTTTTTTTTGATTTGACTAGGGCCTTTTTTACCAGATGATCCATTTTTAAATTTGGTTGGATTTCATTAAAGGAATATTTTGACTTTAATTTCAGGAAGTCAATTGAAAAAATACAGCCCTTTTCTTTTTAAACAAACTTTTCCTTTGATTTAAAATTGTGACCTGTTTTTGAACCCAGATGACCCCTATTCAATTGACTAGATTTTTTCAAGGCAATCATTCTGACCATAATTCGTGAAAATTAAATTTAAAAATCAGCCTCTATTGAACACAAGGTTTTTCTTTGGGTTTGATAGTGACTGTTTTTGAACCCCCATGCCTTATTTAAATTGCCCCAATTTCATCAAGGGTTTCATTTGACCAAAATTCATGAAGATTAATTTTAAAAATCGCCCCCTATCGCAACACAAGGTTTTTCTTTGATTGACCTAGTGACCTAGTTTTTGACCCAGATGACCCTTTCAAACTTGGCCTAGATTTTATCAAGGTTTTCATTCTGACCCAAAAAACATGAAGATTAATTGAAAAATAAGCCTCTATCTCATGCACAAGGTTTTTCTTTTTTAAAATAGGGACCTAGTTTTTGACCCCGATGACCATTTTTAAAAAACGGCCCCAGATTTTATCAAGATTTTCATTCCCCCCAAACCAAAAAATTCTGAAAAATTAAATTGAAAAAACAGCCCCTATGCATAACAAGGTTTTTCTTTTATTTGACCCGTGACCTGTTTTTGACCCCCGTGACCCTATTAAATTTTGGGCCAGATTTCATAAGGTAAACATTCAGACCAAAAATCATGAAGATTAATCGGAAAAATACAGCCCCTATGCATACAAAGGTCTTTCTTTGATTTGACTAATGACCTAGTTTTTGACCCCCGATGACCCTTTTTAAAACTCGGCCTAGATTTCATCAAGATAATCATTCTGACCAAATTTCATGAAGATCAGTTGAAAAATACAGCCTCTATCGCATACACAAGCTAAATGTTGACAGACGACAGACAGACAACAGACGACAGACAGACGCCGGACATCGAGCGATCACAAAAACTCACCTGAGCATTGCTCAGGTGAGCTAAAAATTATATATACATTTAAAAACAGAGCAAAAACTACAAAATGGAAGGGAAAGAAGAACTGTCCAAATGATTAAATACATGTAGTACTAGTGCTATTATAAGTTTTTCATTACTGGTGTAACAGGTCTAAATAGTCTAAATACTATGGTTAAATAGTCATGTTCTATGTAGCACTTCACAGTTTTTAACGCTTAACATTTAATGCACATAATTATTATGATCAAATATGTTTGGTTTTGATTAAGTTAGGATCTGTCTTCTGGTTGGATATTGGTGATGTTTGTCAATGTTTGCACAGGGCAGGGTTTATAGGAGTTTCCTGAAGCAGTAGTTGGTGTATTTATTTTACATGCACTACCTATAGTCTATTCTCAAAAGTTAGACATAATCATATTTCAAATTTCATTGAAAACAAGGAGCTGCATTCAATAAACACTTGATGCCCCTAGTGGCATCCTTGTCGATACAAAGCAACCTAAGTCCAAAATGAGGTCAAGGTCAAACTGAGGTCAGGTGATGTTTGAAGATGAGGAATGGTCACAGGTTACATCTGTATTAGTATCAATTCATTCTTGTAAGCAGTATTGATGCTAGACGAAATGGTCCCATTTGGTTAACCAAGAGATAGCCCATATAAAGCAACCTAAGTCGAAAATGAGGTCAAGGTCAAACTGAGGTCAGGTGATGTCTGAAGATGAGGAATGGTCACAGGTTACATCTGCATTAGTATCAAGTCATTCTAGTAAGGGGTATTGATGCTAGACGAAACGGTCCCATTTGGTTAACCTCGTACGGACGGATGGACAACGGACAGGACAATCACTATATGCCTCCCGCATCAGTAAATGCTGGGGGCATAAAAATTAAAAACGATGCTGTGGAAAGATTATATCCATTGCATTGATATATCATCTATGTATGATGTACCTGATCCACGTTGACTGAATACCTATGTGCAATATTGTATTTAACAGAACCATGTTTTAACATATATCAAAACCATATGAGGTGTGACCCTTGAGGAACAAGGCAGTCTGAAAGACAGCTAAATCCCCCGCCACTGTTATGGATAGTGAAAGGGTAAACCTTTGACCTTGAGCTGTGACCTTGACCTTGAACTGACTTAGATGACTCATGAATTCTGCACATCGTCTTAATGAGGTGATCATTTGACCAAAGTTTCATGAAAATCCTTCAAGGGGTTTAGGAGATACAGAGCTCAAACCTTTGACCTTGAGTTGTGACCTTGACCTTGAGTTGAAATGGCTGACTCATGAGTTCTTGATGAGGTGATCATTTGATTCAAGTTTGATGAAAATCTTCCAAGTGGTTTAGGAGATACAGAGTGGACACAACATGGAAGACTCAAACCTTTGAACCCAAGTTGTGCCCTTGACCTTGAGCCGGCATGGCTGACTCATGAGTTCTGGACATTTGTCTTGAACAGTTGATCATTTGACCCAGCTTTCATATGAATCCTTCAAGGGGATTAGGAGATACAGAGCGGACACAAAATGGAAGGCTCAAACCTTTGACCCTGAGTTGTGACCTTGACCTTGAGCTGGCATGGCTAACTCTTGAGTTCTGCACGTCATCGTCTTGATGAGGTGATCATTTGACCCAAGTTTGATGAAAATCCTTCTAGGGGTTTAGGAGATACAGAGCGGACACAAAATGGAAGGCTCAAACTTTGACACTAAGTTGTGACCTTGATCTTGAGCCGACATGGCTGACTCATGGGTTCTGCACATCTTCTTCTTGATGAGGTGATCATTTGACCCAAGTTTTATAACATTCCTTCAAGGGGTTTAGGAGATATAGAGTGACACGAAATGGAAGGCTAAAACCTTCGACCTTGAATTGTGACCTTGACCTTGAGCCAACATGGCTGACTCATGAGTTCTGCACATCTTGATGAGGTGATCATTTGACCCAAGTTTCATGAAAATCCTTCAGGGGTTTAGGAGATATGAAGCAGACACGAAAGTATTGGAAGGACGGAAGGAGACCATTCCTATAATCCCCACCCCCACCACTTGTGGCGGGGGATTAATAACTTTATGTGGGCGTAGACAGAGTGAATTATAACACAGGAAAACTGATTCCTGTAGGTGAGATATGTCAAAACACGGTTCTGCTATATATTATTTCAATTCCAATATCTCTTTTACATAAAGGAGTAGATGAAATAGTAAAGCACTATTTTATGGTGCATGTATGGTGCCCAGTATAGTAGGTCGATGTGATGTAAATCCGTAGTGGTGTTTTAACAGTGTTAAATACACGAAGTAACATGTTTCACTGAATTACTTAGAAGAGCGTAGACGTCTTACTAGTTATTTTATGTGCCTAATAACGTATACAGTGTAGGTGAATTAAGTTTAACATCATTCTGTTATAATACTTATAGCATTTTGGTTCTGCAACATGTTTTATATAAAACAGACTAGATCAAATGTTTCAGCACTCTTTTTTGGCACCAGACACGTACCAAATATATGTTGATTTCATGTCAGATTTTTGTGTTTTAACAGAAAATACATGGATTTTTCATATTTGAATGTTTAAGCTATTCTATGCTTATCTAATTAATAT
Source organism: Mercenaria mercenaria (assembly GCF_021730395.1). Taxonomy (NCBI): domain Eukaryota; kingdom Metazoa; phylum Mollusca; class Bivalvia; order Venerida; family Veneridae; genus Mercenaria; species Mercenaria mercenaria. Next base: position 42,867,689 of record NC_069363.1, on the reverse strand, counting down.
AATTATATGTTTATATGTATGTTTTCGGCCAATTAATTATTGAGAAATAAATGAACATTGAACCTACGCCTGGCTTAGTGGCTAGTTACTCATTACGCCCTGTGACACTGGGACTGGGATTGCCTACACAAGTATGGTACATGCACAAACAAAAAGTCAAAGAAAAATATATATTTTTCAGTGGGAATCGGTTCCCTAGATAGCGAACTTATTCGTCCAGAACCGGTTCTCTAGCCAAAGTACTGTGCATAGGCTAGGGAACCGGAAATTTATTTCTATGCATAAAACTGGCGAAATTCACTTTGTTTCTTTTGGTAAGTATCATGTGCATGTTCTTATCTTAATAAGTTAATTAATTTTACTATTTCAGCAAGCTATGCCCTTTTATTTATTTGTGTTTACTGTGTCTCCAAAAGTGTACTCGCCGCATACTGTCTGCCATATTGGAATGATAAAATAAACTACAAACCAATATTATTTTATATTTAAACAAGAGTGCCAGAATGTCACAAATTCGCCCGTCACAGCAAATATCTTTACACTAGCACCTGTATTTGCAAATGGAATTTTAATTTTGTGGTAGTAATTATTGTAATTCTTTTGTTTTTCTAAATCCCAATAAAAACTCCTTACCAGGTAGAGATACCGTAAAATACACCTAAAATTTAAAAGTAGCATCTATGTTGTACCACAGAAAAGTGGTCTTGGTTTTTCCCTATGGTCAATTATAAAAAAGTTACAATATAAGTTATTTATAGTACCAACTAAGGGAAGTTAATCTTTAAAAAAAAAAAAAAAAAATAAAAAAAAAAAAAAAAAAAAAAAAAAAAACCCCAAAAAATTGTAAATCCACACAAAAATCCTTACCAGGTAGAGATAGGTCAAAATACACCTCAGAATTGGCTGTAACATGCATGTTGTACTACAGAAAAGTGGTCTCGATTTTTCCCTATGACTAGTAATGAAAAAGTTACAATACAAGCTATTCATAGTAACAACAAAGGGAAGTAATTCTAAAGGAGGGACCTGCGCATAACACTTCGTCTCATAATGGTGTACAATTGTGCCAAGTTTCATCAAAATCCCTCCATGCATGAAGAAGAAATGCTTCGGACAAAGTCTTTTTTGTATCTGGCCTTTGGCCTCTATGTGTGACCTTGACCTTAGACCTAGGGACCTTGCGCAAGACACTCCATCTCATGGTGGTGAACATTTGTGCCAAGCTATATCAAAATCCCTCCATGCATGAAGAAGAAATGCTCCGGACAAAGTTTTCATTCTTGTATCCTTTGACCTCTGTGACCTTGATCTTAGACCTAGGGAACTGGTTCTTGCGCACGACACTCCGTCTCATGATGGTGAACAATTGTGCCAAGTTAAATCAAAATCCCTCCATGCATGAAGAAGATATGCTCCGGACAAAGCCATTCTTGAATTTGACCTTTGATCTCTAAGTGTGACCTTGACCTTAGACCTAGGGACCTGGTTCTTGCGCACGACACTCCGTCTCATGATGGTGAACAACTGTGCCAAGTTTAATCAAAATCCCTCCATGCATGAAGAAGATATGCTCCAGACAAAGTCATTCTTGAATTTGACCTTTGACCTCAAAGTGTGACCTTGACCTTAGACCTAGGGACCTGGTTCTTGCGCATGTCACTCCGTCTCATAATGGTGAACAACTGTGCCAAGTTTCATCAAAATCCCTCCATGCATGAAGAAGCTATGCTCCGGACAAAGTCTGTGGACGCCGCCTGCCCGCCCATCTGCCCGCCAGGGGCGTTCCCATAATACATCCCGTATTTCAAACGGGCGTATAATAATTTAACTATAGCACAAGTTTAAAGCTAAATTTAAAAACATTTAAAAATTAATTAAGATAATAATATGCATGACACTTACCAAGAAAACAAGTGGATTTCTGACACTTACCAAGAAACAAAGTGGATTTCGGCAGCATTATAGAAATAAAATTCCGGTCCCCTAGCCTATGCTTGGTAGTGATGGGACATCGGTTGGGAAACTATAGCCGATTATCGGTTGGAATCGGTTAGCAAACCGATGCGATGTATCGGAAAAATAATCGGTTGAATGTAATTTATTTTCATACTTGTTTATTCAGATAGTCATGTCTTTAAAGTGACTGTTTTTCTTAAAATTCATATGCTCTTTTGAAAAATAAAGAACTAACATTAATCAAATGTTTTAAAGCTGGTTCATGGTAAACAGAAACTTGTTTAGTAATGACTAATTAGTTGCAGACAGGGAAACAACAATAAATTGCAATCTGGTTTACATACATGTATCATAGACTCATAGCTGTCATTTGTGACAGTTGACTGGTATACTTGTACCTGTAACATATCTAGCACACATCAAGGAAGTACAGTCTTTCTCTGGATGACAAAAATAGTGATTGTAGAAAATCATTAAATGAATTTACTTATTTTTCGGTAATATTAATATTTTCATACAATGGTTACCATAGCCTGACACTACTGAGAAGCACCATGTTCCAACTACTTGTTGCTATGGCATATAACAATGTCATGAAGCTTGGTAAAAAATGATCAGATAAAAATCAGAGTTTAATCTTTTTCCATATGTACACTGGTCAGCGATACTGGGTAAACGGAATTTTGGCAGAAAAAAATCATGACAACTCGATGACAACTACAACTGCATAAAAACACCAAAGTTCTTTCCATTGAAATTACGTCATGGACACGGAAATTTGATGGCATTAGTGTCCAGTTTCAACAGATAAATTCCCTCGGGCATACCGTTGTAAAATACGAAAATTTATCAAAGTTTCGCTAATTTTTTTGGCCCCACTTTTATTGACGCTATGGACGCCGCCATGTTAACAGCTGATCCTAACTGTAAGATGTTAAATCCATTTTCATTGGATAAGTGAAACGAAATACTAACGATTGAGTGTCAGCATACTTCTGTTTTATCCGTTATGCATGCAGGTAGTCCATATTTCGGATATTTCTAAGGTAAACAAATTCTCACGCACCGTATTTCCCTTCGGAAACCTTCGTTCATACCCGTGTAGATTCGTACCCGCTATCGACTCTGAGAAAACATAATCGATTATCGGAATCGGTTGGACTTTTCTAGCCATCAATCGATTATATCCGCTAATCGGCCCATCACTAATGCACGGTATTTTGCTTAGGGAACCAGTTCCGGACGAATAAGTTTGCAGTCTAGGGAACCGATTCCGGTTCTCTAGCCACTGCCTTTATGCGTTTTCAGTTTTGGAAAAGAAGTTTGATTTTCTACAAAATAGATTGTTGAGAGTCAAGTACTTGAGAAGTAGGCCTATGACACATAGTGACTACTCGGACAAGCTTACCTTTGTTTATCTCCTACTTCCTCTAAACAAATTAGCATACAGTTAGGTATATACAATATAAATAGTAATGGTCTGCAATGAATAAATTTCCAAAATTAAAATTCACAAGAGGGGTTGTCTCCAATTTCCAAACACTCAGATGAACCTTAAATTTAGCTGTATAGAATTTTTTTTTCACTGAATCAAACCAAATGAAATATTCAATGTGGTTTAATCAACTGCAAACAACAAAGTTGAGAATCATAACTCTTATTTCCCAGCTATTCTTAATATTTCATAACTGCCAAGAAAATTGCAGAATTGCGAGGTCTGCAATTATTGGCAAGTAAACAACTACTGACGAAACAGAATGAAAGAGTGTATAATTATATACTGTATAGAAATACAAACGTACCAATAAGTTATGATAGAAGGACAGTTTCAATTAAACATGTATTTTGTTACTATGATATCAATCTCAATCTGTTTCATCTAAGAAAATAATTATCTTCACGCGTGATAAAAAAAATAGGCAGAAAACAAAGCACGTGTTTTGGTACACGTCCATATGAAAACAGTTCGAGCCAATTCTTGACAAAATATCGAGCTGACACTTGGCAGAAAGCTGGTTAATAAATTTGTAAACCCGTTTATTGAACAATCAACATTATTTATTGTTTCAATTATCACCTGTCGGCTTCTGAACTCGCGGAACTTGCTCTCTCGAACTTAAAGGCCGACATGTTTGTTTAGATTTTTCGCAGGAAGTCATTTCGATTGGTTAATTATCATCCCGGAAAGTTGTCTCGGTTATTTCCGTGCATAAACGGAATGTAAAACAGCGTCGGGATTTAACGACCAACGGCGGATCGTTTTGCGGCCAACATCAAATGGTTTTACGGCCATCATAACTTGCTTATACTCATTTCGAAATTTAACGACCAACGGCAGACAGTTTTGCGGCCAACAATAAATAGTTTTGCGGCCAACATAACTTTCTTAACCCACAAACACTAGGGATGTGGAACACCCTACAGCATTATGCATAACGCGTTGTGGCATGGTACGTATGTTCGTCTGCCCCCTGCCCCAAACTACTACGCGCCTTTATTACAAGGCAGTTTTGATCATCTTTCAATTATTTCCCCAACTAAAAACTCATCAGAGAAAATTTCATTCAAGATTAACCAGAAGAATAAGTTACACACTTCACAAAACAGCCAGCTTAAGTTATTGTTATTTATATACATGCTGATTTAAGCAGTACCGGAGAGCTTTGAATTTCAATGGACTAGGTTTACATGTAAAGAATAACACAACAAACAAACATTAAAAATGTAAATGTCAGCAAAGAAGTATAAAATATACAGCTATTTATTTTAATAGCTCTTTGATGTCAGCAAGTAATTAATTTATCACCCATGAGGATGAAAACTTGTACAATAAGTAAACTTGTCTACATGCAAAAATATCTATCTCCACTGTAGCCTACCCCAAGATCCGCTTTACCTTGAAGCATATTGTACAGTGGAACAAGCAACTATCTTCTAAAGACCTTGTGTTCTTTTTAGTACGTACTAGAAGTATTAAGTTCTTTTTTGGATAAGTTTAATTAGATACTCAAGTATCGTACATGCATTTTGAATAAATTTGCAGTTTCCAACTGATTATTTTCTACGGGCGACCTAGTTACGGCAAAAGTCAGATCAAGTACAATGCGCTGTTGTAAAATAATGTTAGATCTAGAGTTTGGCATTTTCCATGAATCAGAAAATAAAAGTAAGCTAAATTACTTACATAAGTTCTACTTTCTAAAATACACGAATATGTTTGCGTCTAGCAAAACATTACACCTACCTCCTACGTATGACGTTGAAGCGAACAAACGACCCATTTTCATTATCATAAAAATGTAGCCTACATATGTGCACATCGTATCGATTTGTCATAACTTTGATATCCTTGGTCATATGTGCAGTTATCAAAATTTTAAGCTCATGAATATGTCTGATATTTTAAAATACCAACTGAACTATCGCAGAAATCAGACAACTACCTCAAAACTGTAACTTCTATTAAAGAATGGGATTGACTTTGTACAGAGCGGTGTCTACACAGCCAATACCCGCATGAAAATTTCTTATATGAACATTAATTCCCCGAACTTAGGGCAAAGCTGGTAAATCTCTTATTTTTTCGCCTTTATACCAATATTATTCAATAAAAAGTAACTCATCAAAAATTTAAATGTTTAGGTCATATGGCGACTTTTCTGGTGTTGGAGAAAGACCATATATAGATGCCCATCCTGGCATAATTTCAGGCATAAGCGGACACCTGGATTGAACCATCGGCCTCTCGTAAGTCACCTGGATGGCTTCCTTACATGGAGAATTTTACATCCCCAGCGAGGTTTCGAACCCACATTGGTGAAGGGTATATAATTCGAAGTCATGGAGTGGCCACGGAGATCCGTTACCCAGTATTTACGAAGGAAACGCATTTGGAATTCGTCTTTAAGTACATTTTCTAAATGTGTATTTGCTTATAAACACAAATATAAATATTATTCAGATCTATGTAGAAATTGTAAACAAAGTACATTCATGTAGATTTATTTTAACCAACCGCAAGCTTATTCAGTACAGAAAATATATGAAACAAGTCAATAAGCACTTACCTTTCATAACAGAATGTATTCAGGCACTTTCTATTCCACTTCAAACACCGAATAATTAAGTTTTATAGGTAATTACAGAGTTAAGCAATTCCGGCCGTTCATATAATCTTCAGAGTTTATATTTTCGGAAATTAAAACCGAATGTAGATATTTTTGGAGAAAAAAAAATCGGGTATGTGGAGCATGGCAGGTCGATATGGCAGGTCGATACTTGCTCAATCAATATATATATATTGGTCGAAGTTTCCTTCTTTTCCTTTTAAATAATTACATATGAAGAGGCAAGTAAAGACAAAATTATGGTTTAATTCATTGATTTAAAATACACAGTTACAAAAAAACTAATTTCCCATCGCGGAAGTAAATCGGAGTGTTTGTTTGTAAGCTTATTTATAGTCGCAACGGGAGACAACAAAGTTTCCATGATTCGTGTAAAGCGTCAATATCAAAGGTTAGTAATTTTAGTTGGAGGAGCGAGGGCTCGAACTCGCGACCCCTAGTTACGTATCTCTACGTCTCTGTCTCCATCACAAATATATGACAAAATATAAACTAAACTTCACTCGGTGGATATGGTTATACATGTAGTTACCGTCCTTCCGTTGGTTTATGCGTGCGTGCGTCCGTAGCACTGTTTGCTCGGAGTATATAAGGCTTCAAAACTTCTGAATAAATTTTGTCAAATCCACCGAAAGAAAAGAGTATGCTTTGTACAACTCTACTTCCCCCCCCCCCCCCCCCCCCCCCCCTCGTAAGCATAACTCTAAAAACTTTCAATTTTAGTAAGAGAATGTACGCCAGTACATGCACACTGCTTTATGACAAATGTATCATCTGATCATGGCTTATTTTATTATATACCTATATAAATTCTGTCAAAATAGGGCTTGTATTTTACAAGTCAATATGAACAGGAAGAAAAAAATCCTTTTGTATGTTTTGTATTGTATGTTGCCGGACAACTTTTATTTAATAGTTCTATAAATAGAACACAAAAAAATACACCCAGTTCTATTTTAACATCGATAGACATTGAATATTTTGTTTGATAACAAACCAACAAAACAAAGGGTGGAGGTATATATAATAAAGGGATTATTATAACAGTAGCTAGATCTGGGATTTTGTATTCGACTCGAGCGCACAAAGCACCGTGTGTGAATCAACGAGAGCAGATCATGCTACTATTATAATAACCGTACTATATTTGTAATACAAGATTTTTAACTGTCATGTGCCTTTGTGTTGTTTTCGAAACTCATATTTTTTTTATTGAACATTTTGGGGAGATTAATTCGTGAGTAAATTCTTTTATCGTTTTTGGCTTCTTTTTTTATATCATCCTCGACTGTTGAAACATGTTTGTGTAAGTTCATTTCAAACTATTACAATATGGCACATATAAGCACCAAGAAATGTGCAATACAGCATTATGCATAACGCGTTGTGACATGGTATATTGTGACAGAGACTTGTTATACTCGCATAACAATTATCTTAGGGAATTTTAATACCTTTTCTTAATCAAGATCGATATCAAAATATAGCCACAGAATAAGAAACCTTCCTTTAACATGATTTTTTGACATATATAAATATCTTAAACAACTTCCCTTCTCTAAAAGTGTTTGAAATAAAGTGAAAAAAGCTATCAGTGTGCGGCCGCCTGTGAGATTTTTAAAATGAAAGCAGTGTTCGTACACTCTTATGCACGGAAACTCTTGGTATAAAAGACATTTCAGTGAAATTAAGTAACACGCACCCAACCTATCTTAACTTTCCTCGATTTTAAACACTACCCGTATGACCATGTGTACTTTGGATCTTATACCGATTATTAGTCCAAATAACATTGTCGCTGTCCCGTCATTAGAGGATCGGCAACTCTAAAACAATACATCATGTTACATCATAAAATAAGTTATTCCGATAGGACGAACGAGTAAGGCAGACTAGCTGACTAGTATGATAATAAGTTTACTTTTTTATATATTCAAAGCAGGAGAAGTTAACCCTGTTATAGTTTAGTACTAGTAACTATGAAGGGAAGTAATTTAACACAAAAAAAAATAAGAAAAGGCTATGATTGGCAAATATAAGGACTGTGACCAGTCACCGAGTAAGGCTAATCAATGATGGACTTGATTGTGTTTGCATTTATAGGTTTCCGACCTGGTTTGGGTCCTCTGACCGGGACATATACCGATATATGTAAATGGAGTACTTCCAGTGGTTAAGAAAGGTCAGTGAACTATTTTCACTTTGCCTCGAAGGTTTATATCTTAGCCAGAACGCCGATGACAAGGACATATATACTATAGGTCCAGGCTACAGCTTGAGACCAGGTTCTTGTACCAGTGGTAACCATAGAGGTTTGGGGCAGATCATAGAAGGTGACTGGATAGTGTTCGAACTCTCAATATTTCAGTATTTTGAACATACCTGGAATGTTTTCGACCCGGATCGAGCCAGTATGACTGAACATATACCACAGAATACATCGTCCATATAAATTGATGTACTGTGTAGAAGTCAATATAACGCCTTTCAAACTATAAATAGGTCACGTTAAGGTGACTAAAATGCTATATATGGTAGGCTGCTGGTCCCGATTAAGTTGGTTCGACCCAAGGCCAAGCAAGGATGACTCCAATGTGTCACTGGACTTAGCTTAGATACCAGTAGTTGTTTAATACAGTTACAACCCGAATTAGCTAAAACGGTTTGGAATATTTATAGGTTATTAGATATGTATCGAGAAATATGCACGAGTTCTGCAGCGGAAATATTGGGCGACTTTAGGAGCGCAATATTATTCCGCGAAAGATCGAGTGCATATTTCTTGATGCAAGTCTAATAATCATTTTATTACATACGCATCTATGCTTAAAATTATTATATAATCAGTGATAATTTTTTTACTAAGCCTGAGTAAAATTGAAAATATCGTCGTCAAAGAACTTTTAAACCCGACGACATACATGAAACTGACGTCACAAATTACGTCACACACCCAATATGAAATTTGAACGTCAATATGGAAAAATATTGACGTTTCAGGGTCCATTGAAACTTAACGGAGTTATTAAATGAGTATGTAATAATACCGGACATTGACAGGTTCGTACTAGGGTGGCACCTATTCTTCAAAGAACAAGCCTGTTCTACGGCAAACTTTCCCGACGGAATGCAGGTAGGCTCAAAAAAGCTATTTTCATATTAATTTCAACAATACTCAATACAATACAATATTTATTTCTCTCATTTCATGGTATACATGACAATATGAGGTACCAAATTATACAAATACATAGTGAGGCATGTGTTATTCACTGTTTAAAAATAGTAAATCGTTACAAAGCGGGAGTAGGACCCGGATCTGAATATTTGTACATATGAAATGTCAATGTTGAAACATCTGTATAATCTCTTTTACAAATAGACAAAACTTTCTATAAAGAACATGATTATTGGTATCTGTATTCATAATTCTAAAGAATGTAATAATATTTGGACAACGAATGAATTGCTGTTTGATATATTTTTTCCTTAACGTATCTAATATAGAACATTCAAGTAAGTAATGAAATTCGTCACCAATATTTGAATTACATAGGGTACATTTTCTCTCATCATATGGAGTTCTATTCCAGCTTCCTGTCTCAACAGGAAGTTTATGTTTTTTTGTTCTGAATTTTATGATATAATTAAGATATCTATGATCTGTACAGGTAAGATATTTTTCAAAACAAAATTCATGTTTGAAAAGTTTATATGTCCTACAGCTAGATGAATTTTCTAAATTTGAATGCCAATCGTTCAAAAAAAGATCAAATAGCTTTTGCTTGACAGATATAACCAACCATTTAAAATTCGGAAAAGACTGGGACTCAAAAAAGTTCGACATTCCACAGCTTATAAATATATTCTGAACATTTCTAATCCAAAGAAATTTTCTTGAATTGTTTGCAACTGGATTTGAATACTTATAATGTCCGAAAAGTAATAAATACATATCCTTGCTGAGTTTTACATCGTTGCATGATACAATTTTTGCCCAGAATGAAATAATTCTTGTCTTAATATCAATTGCAATAGGTTTTACACCTGTTTCACCATACACAATACTATCTGGCGTACTAGATTTAACCTTTAAAACAGTTTTTAAAAAACTTAAGTTGAACACGTTCTATAACTTCAATATTTCCATATCCCCATATTTCACAACCATACAACAATATAGGTTTAACAATGCTACTAAATAGATCGATTTGGGTATCGATAGGTAGACAAAGGGACTTGGCTTTTTTAATAAGACTATACATAGCCTTTGTTGCTTGTTTCGCAATTTCTTTTTTCGTATTATAAAAAGAACCAGATCTGTTGAATAAAACACCAAGATATTTAAACTCTGATACTATTTCTACGTTTTCGCCATTATAGGTAAAGTTATAATGCCTTTGTCTTCCTCTAGAGAATACAAGGATTTTAGTCTTACTCGTGTTTAAAACTAACTTATATTGTTCACAGTAAGTCGCATAAACATTGAGTGCTGATTGTAAATCTGAAGCAGATTCAGATAAGATCACAGTGTCATCTGCGTATAAAAGTACAAATAGTTTAACAAAATTTACAAGGTTATTATCTAATATGTGTTTGTCACATCTAACACCATGTACTAGGTTGCTGTTTAATATAAATTCATGCAAGTCGTTCAAATAGAGTGAAAATAACAGGGAAGACAAGTTTTCTCCTTGCCTTACACCAACATTGCAAGGGAAGTAATCAGATGTAATACGATTAGAAAAAATACACGACTTCGCTTTGTTGTACATATTCATAATAATACGTAAAAAAATCCCATTTATATTGTTTAGAATAAGTTTTGCCCACAGGCCGTTTCGCCACACTGTATCAAAGGCCCCTTTTAAATCTAAAAAGGCACAAAAAGGGTCTTTTTACTATGTCTCAATAATTCTATTATAGTATTTAAAACAAACATGTTATCAACTGTCGAGTAGTTTTTTCTGAATCCTGCTTGAAATTGATTTATTATATTGTTTTCTGCTGTAAATGTTTCTAACCTAGTGTTTAAAATAAGTGTAAAAAACTTTCCCCAAACAGCTTAACAGTGTTATTGGTCTGTAATTGCATGGATTAGAACTATCTCCCTTATTTTTAAAAATTGGTATAATTTTCCCTACAGTCCAGGAGTTTGGAACAATTCCGGTATTAAAAATGATATTGAATAATTTAAGCAACACATATCTTAACTTTGGACAAGAATACTTGATATGTTCATTCAACAGACAATCAGTACCACTGGATTTATTGTTCTGAAGATTCCTAACTGCCTTGTCAATTTCAAACAAAGTAATTGGTTGATTCAATACATTGTTTACATCAACAAATACAGCATCAACATTATCATTATCATCGGCGTCTTGTACAAAATTCATTTCTTTAATGTATTCATACAAACCTTCAAGCTTGGCATTAGTTCTGTTAACCTTTTTCCCATTTAGGATTCTCCAAAACTCTCTAGGTTTTGTACTTTTAATTTTTGAGATTTTCCGTGCATTTTCTCTTTGAAAATTTTTGAAATTCGAATTTAATGTAGCCTTATATGTTTTACTATGCATTCTCAGATTTCTTTTATTTTCATCAGTTTTTCTCAATTTATATAAATGCTTCGCTCGATGAAAGTTTTTTCGTGCGTTTTTACAAGCAGAATTTAACCATTTTTTATTATTGCTGGGGTTAATTGGATTTTCTGAATGTGGTTTACTATATCCAAAAGTTTTACCGGCACATTCGATGTATAAAGCCGATAATTCTTCTACAACACTATTGACATCGTTTTCAGTGACTGAGGTCATACTTTCGATATTACAAAGTTTAGAGTAAATGTTTTCAACTTTAAGTTCGTCCATATTATCTATATACAATTGGCCTTGTGACGCGTTCCAGTATTTGACATGTGTTTCTAATGTTTGTCTATCAACCGTGCTAGCGATACTCATGTTCAAACATAATGATACAGGACAATGAACATCAGATAATATACAACAAAAATCATGTACATGTAATTCATCAATTGTGCAAAACATATTTGAATTACAAATAAAATAGTCCACAAGACTAACATCTTTACACGTGACCGTGCCCTCAAGATCACCTTTCGTGCGTCCATTTAATAGATATAAACCGTTACACTGTTAAAAGTCTATCAACTTATATCCATAATTATTTACACCCTGATCACAGTTATTTCTTTCTAGTCTAACATTTCCTGTTTCGAAACTGTATAATTCGTTTTTACACGAGTTATAAAGATCATCGAGACCAGATCGAAGTCTACGTTAACAAAGTCTGGCATTAATTTTGTTCGTGCATTCCAATCACCAAACAGTCCTATAAATGAATATTTCTCGGATAATGTGTTTAATTCAGTCTGAATCTCTAAAAACGGATCTTCAATAGAAAATTCCGAATTATCAGGTGGCAAATATACAACCCCGTACAGAAAATCACCCTTTTTTTTGTCAATCGTTTTGATATTGCGAACCACAAAACTAATCTACTGTCAGTTTCAATTATCTTTATGTACTGATCTATATATTTCTTTACAGCGAGGGCTAATCCGCCCGATTTACGCCGAGCAACTGTTTTTCTGTGTTTGAAATAAAGTTTATAATTCTCAAATTCAACAGTATCTAAAGAGTCCATTTTTGTTTCTTGAAAGCCGATAATATCAAAACTGTTCAAAAAAGAGTTAAATTCGGGAACTATTTGCTTCGATTTCAATCCGCAAACATTCAGCGATAAAATATTTATTTTATACTCAACTACATGTATATTGTTTTTTTAAATTTGCATATTTAATAATCTACAGTTATTAATTGCTTTTCCGCACATTTAAGGCAAACATTTTGTTCAAATGGATCGGACGCAAAACTGACACTATTAAAACACTGTGTGAGCCTAACCTTTAAGCTAGGTTTCTGGGAGTTGTGCATGATACATTGTCTCATTATCATCAACGGTTACAGCTATTTTTTGAAGGCAAACACTTTGAAATTCCCCCGGAATGCACGTAGGCTCAGAAAAGCTATTTTCTTATTCATTTCAACAATAAACTGAACTATATTATTTTTTAGATTTGTATATCTAACCACAGGCGCTTGAAGCTCTATCAATAAATATAAACATTATACATATATACCATATCCCACCCACCTAATATACTATGAAATAGTACAGATCTACGATCTCTTCAAGAGATCTAACCTGCATATATATTTTATTGATTGAGCTTCAGACACCTGTGATCTAACAATCTACAGTTTTAATTGCTTTTTAAAGCGAGCCGTTCACTCTGCATTGAAAGTGGGCGGTATGAAGGTTTGCCTGCTGATAGGCGATTCTGTCCATTTTGTATTGACAATAATAACAGTAACATTGAGAATGAGATCCATGTAGATCTACTGCTTGAATGTAATTTGTACAGTGACATAAAAAATTCTGCAATTAATTTTAGGAGTTTAAGTAATAGTGATAAAATGAAATTGCTTTTTACTGATAATGACATGGTAAGAATTTTAGCCAAAACTACTTTACATGTGTAAATAATGCCTACTTGTTTTATATGTACATTTTGAATAAATCTTTTTATAATTTTTTAGCTCGTCTGATTTTTGAAAAACAAAATCTACGAGGTATTGTCGTCACTTGGTCGCCGACGTCGGCGTTGGTTAAATCTTTTTATTTAGGTCCACCTTTTCTCAAAAACTACAAGAGCTACAGCTTTGAAACTTTTCACACTTATTTATCAATCACTAGGTGACTTAGTAGGCCAAGAACCATAATAAACTCTGATATGCATTTTGTCGAAATTATGGCCGTTTTCGTACTTAGAAAATTGGAATTTCTTGGTTATTTTTTTGTTTGTTTATGTCAACCTTTTTTTAAAAAAAAACTATAAGAGCTACAGCTTTGAAGTTTTGCACACGTGTTTATTATCATTATTTGACTGTGTAGGTCAAGAACCATAACTCTGATATGCATTTTGTTAGAATTATGGCCATTTTTGTACTTAGAAAACTTTAGTTTCTTGGTTAAAAGTTTTGCTTAGGTCCATATTTTCTCGAACGCTATAAGAGCTACAGCTTTAAAACTTTGCATGCTTGTTTATCATCATTAGTTGCATTTTTGAAAATGATTGCCCTTTATGTACTTAGTTTCCGAAAGGCTTGGTTAAAATGTTTGTTAAGGTCCACCATTTCTCAGAAACTATGAGAACTACAGCTTTAAAACTATCATCATTAGTTGATTATGAAGGCCAAGAACCATGACTCTGATAATTCACAGATATGCATTTTTTTTTCAGAATGATGGCCCTTTTGTACTTAGAAAATCTGAACTATTGGGTATGTAATGCTACCTTAAAATCTAGCTGTGGGAATTACATGTGTATGGATTTAAGCTAGGCATAGTAATTCTTTATTTTCAAAATTAAGTTAATTGAACTCGTAACACAGCAACAAGCATTTACTACTCAGTTTTATATTTTCAACTTGAAAGTAGTGCTGCAAATAATCTAGAGTTTGACATTCCTTCTTTCGACAACTGGCCTATCCCACTGGGTATCTTCATATTCCGATGAGCGTCTTGCATGTTTATGCGTAAAGTTGTTTGCTTAGATGAAGTCTCTTGTAATTCTAATAATAGAATGGCGATGTGCATTTTGTGTATATGTATATTTAATGATTTTTATTATTTATATATGGTTGAGACTATAATAAAGAATAAAGTCATTTAAAACGAACTTTTTTCAATTGATGGCACAGCTATGGATCGGACGCAAAACTGACACTGTTAAAACCCTGCAAGTGTGACCTTGACCTTTAAGCTAGGTTTTGGGTGTTGTGCATGACTCATTGTCTCAATATGGGGAACACTTGTGCCAAGTAATATTAAATTCCTTGAAGCATTGCCGAGTTATGGACCGGTCAGGAAAAAAACTACTTACCTCTGACCTTCAAGCGTGACCTTCACGTTTGGGTTTTGGATCTGGGTGTTTGCAAGACGTGAGGAACATTTTCAAAATAATATCATAATCCCTAAATGAATGGCACAGTTAGGGACCCTGTTAATATCATGTTACAAATTTACCTTCACCTTTAAATTAGGGGTCTGGGAGTTGTGCAAGACACATTCTCTTGTTATAGGGAACATTTATACCAAGTTATATGAAAATCCCTTGATAGATGGGCGAGTTACGGACCTGAACGGAAACAATTAAACAAGAGCTGTTACAGGAGACAGCGCGCTCGACTATTTCGATGCTGGAAAGTGAAACTCGGCACATCTGAGGAAGCTGGAGCTGTCACTGGAGTGTTTAATTACTCAAATGTGGATGAAGATATTGGACAACAGCTTAAGTCTGTGTCAAATGGATGAAGTAATAACAGAGACAGGGAAGTGTATCAAAACATTAAATAAGTATAAAAGGGGCACAATTCATGGAAAATTTCTGCAAAAGTAATGCACCATGACATTGTGTCGTATCATGTGGCTAATAATGAGGAGAAACTGTTTGAAGTTTGAATCAAATATGTGAGATAGAACAGGAGTTCATCACAACTTGAACCTGAAATTCTAGTAAAAAGGGGGCATAACTCATAGCATTTTTGTGTCAGCGTCATGAACATTGCATCAAAATTTAACTGAAATTCTAAAGTAAAAAGGGGACATATGTCACTAAATATTTGTGCCAGAATTATGGACCATGTGTCATATGATGAGGATGATGATGTGGAAGAACTATCTTAACTTTGAATCAAATTCATTAAGTTATAACAAAGACAACGTGAAAGTGCAAAAAAATTAACCTGAAATTCTAAGTAAAAAGAGGGCATAATTCATGAAATATTGGTGCCACAGTTATGGCCCTTGTGTCATTTGATGTGGGTGTTGATGTGCTACAACTGTTTTAAGTTTGAATCAAATCTGTTTGGTAATAACATAAATAGAGTAACATTGCATCAAACTCTAACCTGAAATTTATGTAAAAAGGAAGGGGACATAATTCATAAAATATTGGTGCAAGAGTTATGACCATTGTGTCATATGATGTGGGTGATGATGTTAAACAATTGTTTTAAGTTTGCATCAAATCCCTTCTGCAATAACAGAGATATAGTGAAAATACATCAAAATTAACCTAAAATTCTAAGTACAAAGGGGCATAATTTATAAACAAGAGGGTCCTGAAGGCCCTGATCTAGTGACCTAGTTTTTGACCCCACATGACCGAGATTCGAACTTGAGCTAAAGATCATAAAGATTAACATTCTGACCAAGTTTCATGAAGATACAATCATAAATGTGGCCTCTAGATTGTTAACAAGCTTTACCTTTGATTTAACCTAGTGACCTAGTTTTTATCCCAACTTGATCCAGATTGAAACTTGACCTGAAGATCATCAAGGTTAACATTCTGACCAAGATTCATGAAGATACAGTTATAAATGTGACCTCTAGAGTGTTAACAAGTTTTTCCTTTGATTTTTTGACCTGGTGACCTAGTTTTTGATCCCACATGATCCTGATTCGAACTAAACCTAGAGGTCATCAAGACAAACATTTTGATTAAGTTCATAGAGATATAGCCATGCATGTGGCCTCTAGAGTGTTAACAAGCTTTTCCTTTGATTTGACCTAGTGACCTAGTTTTTGACCTCAGATGATCCAATATCAAACTTGTCCAAGACTTTAGTGAGGGTAACATTCTGACAAAGTTTCATTAAGATTGGGCCAAAATGTGACCTCTAGAGTGTTAACAAGCTTTTCCTTTGATTTGACCTGGTGACCTAGTTTTTGATCCCAGATGACCCAATATTGAACTCGTCCAAGATTTTATTGAGGGTAACATTCTGACCAAGTTTCATTAAGATTGAACCAAAATTGTGACCTCTAGAGTGTTAAAATATGGTCATAAATCTGGCCTCTAAAGTGTTTACAAGCTTTTCCTTTGATTTGACCTTGTGACCTAGTTTTTGACCCCACCTGACCCAGATTGGAACTTGACCTAAAGATTAACATTCTAACCAAGTTTCATTAAGATATGGTCATCAATGTGGCCTCTAGTGTTAACTAGCTTTTCCTTTGATTTGACCTGGTGACCTAGTTTTTGACCCCAGATGACCCAATATCGAACTCGTCCAAGATTTTATTGAGGGTAACATTCTGACCAAGTTTCATTAAGATTGGGCTTAAATTGTGACCTCTAGAGTGTTTACAGTCAAATTGTTGACGACGGACGATGGACACAGGGGATCACAAAAGCTTACCTTGAGCACTTTGTGCTAAGGTGAACTAAAAATTGCTGCCAGAGTTATGGACCTTGTGTCATATGATGTGGGTGCTGATGTGGAACAACTGTTTTAAGTTTGAATCATATCCATTTGTAAATAACTGAGACAGAGTGAAAGTGCACAAAAACTTTAACCTGAAATTCTAAGTAAAAAGGGGGATAATTCATAAAATATTGGTACGAGAGCTATGGCCTTTGTGCCAGATGATGTGGGTGAGGATGAGGAATAACTATTTAAAGTTTGAAGCAAATCTATCTAGTAATTATAGAGATAAAGAGAAAAAAGAGAAAGAGCACCGAAACCTTAACCAAGGTGTGGACGCAGAAGGATGCTGACGCCGACACCGGGGCGAGTAGGATAGTTCTCCATATACTTCATATAGTCGAGCTAAAAACATACTGACCTCTGAGTGTGACCTTGACCTTTAAACTTGGGGTCTTAGGTTTGAACATGACATGTCATCTTATTATGGGGAACTTGTGCCAAGAAATAGTTATGGACAGCCTGTTAATATCATGTTAACGTTTTACCTCCATTAGTGTGATCTTGATCTTATATATAACTTATACAATATTCTTAAGTGAAGTTGAAAGAATGTTTTGAAATTTAAAAATATCTTTAATAGTGTCAGTTTCAAAGTAAATTTGTCCATGTCTCAAGCCCCACCCCTCCTACCAAAATTTTACACTTTTTATATAGCAATAAAATATATATCTTGAATTGCTTGTATGATAATTAACATATCCTGATTCCATAAACACTACTTAAATTTCAGATCTGGTGTAGAAAAAAATCTGGAATTTGCAACTACCAAGGTCTTTTTTAATAATACATTTAAAACTTATGCGTAAAAAAAATTGTTTGTTTTCAGTATCCCGACCTACCCTAAATTTTTGGCCCGACCCTAAATGCTTTTATAGCTTTGGAGAATTTTTTTTCAAGTGCAATTCTTATGCTTTAAACATGGTCTGAGATGTTAGAAACCAACTTACTGATGCTCTAAAGGCATAACCCCCTTACTTGTATTCATTTTTTGACACAAAAATTATTTCCAAAAAAAAAAAAAAAATTACCAACCTACCTACCCTAATTTTTGTGTGCATGTAACCGGAAACAAACAATATTTTTTTTATGCCTTTATATCGAGATATTATAAATTTGAATAGTATAAAATTCCAAGTAACACCAAGTTCTTAAGATTGATGGATATTAAAGGCCAGGAGCTGTAAAATTGTATAAAACTGTTAAGAAAAGTTTAAGTTGTCATTCTAATGTATGAATGCAGTATTTATCACTGTAAATTGTGTTTTAAGGTTTCAAAACACCAAGTCTCGAATTTTTTTTTCCTGTAGATAAATCAATTTCTAATGTTCTTAGTCTGTTATTGTCTTTTTTATTCTAGTAGTAATTATAAATGAAAAACCTAACTTTTGTTCAATTTTGTAGTTTTTTATTATCTATATAGACTGAATATGATACCAAAAATGGACGCAAGAAACAGAGGATGAAAGAATCAGAGAAGTATAAAACAGCATAATTAATTTCCACTTACACTAAGATTCATTCATATCATTAAACAAGAGGGCCATGATGGCCCTATATATCGCTCACCAGAGTTGATCTGGCCTACTGACCTTGATTTTACCCCACATGAGCCAGTTTCAAATTTAACCTAGAAATCATCAAGACAAACATTCTGACCAACTTTCATAAATATTGAGTCACAACTGTCACGTTAAGTAACTTTGCCTTTGATTTGACCATGTGACCTAGTTTTTGACCCTAAATGACCCAAATTAAAACTTGACCTAGAGATCATCAAGACAAACATTCTGACCAAGTTTCATAAAGATTGAGTCACAATTGTGGCCTATAGTGTTCACAAGCTTTTCTTTTGATCTGGCCTACTGACCTACTTTTTGACCCCGCATGACCCAGTTTCAAAACTGACCTAGAGATCAAGGCAAACATTCTGACAAAGTTTCATAAATATTAGGTCACAACTGTGACCTCTAGAGTATTCGCAAGCTTTTCCTTTGATCTGGCCTACTGACCTAGTTTTTGACCCAACATGACACAGAGTCAAACTTGGCCTATAGATAATCAAGACAAACATTCTGACCAAGTTTCATAAAGATTGTTGCACAACTGTGGCCTCTAGAGTGTTCACAAGCTTTTCCTTTGATTTGACCGGGTGACCTAGTTTTTGACCCCACATGACCCAGATTCGAACTTGACCTATAGATAATTAAGACAAACATTCTGACTAATTCTAATGAGTTTCGAACTTGAATTGTGGTCTCTAGAGTGTTGGAAAATTTTCCCTTTGATCTGGCCTAGTAACCTAGTTTTTGACCCCACATGACCCAGTTTCAAATTTGACCTAGAAATCATTAAGACAAACAGTCTGACCCAGTTTCAAAAAGATTGTGTCACAACTGTAGCCTCTAAAGTATTCACAAGCTTTTCCTTTGATTTGAACGGGTGACCTAGTTTTTGACCCAACATGACCCAGATTCAAACTTGACCTAGAAATCATCAAGACAAACATTCTGACCAAGTTTCATAAAGATTGGGTCACAAATGTGGCGTCTAGTGTTCACAAGCTTTTCCTTTGATCTGGCCTACTGACCTAGTTTCTGACCCAACAAGACCCATATTCGAACTTGGCCTAGAGATCATCAAGACAAACATTCTGCTCAAATTTCATTAAGATTGGTTCATAACTGTGGTCTCTAGAGTGTTCACAAGCTTTTCCTTTGATTTCCCCGGTTGACCTAGTTTTTGACCCCACATGACCCAGATTCGAACTTGACCTACAGATAATCAAGACAAACATTCTGACTAATTCTAATGAGTTTCAAACTTTAACTTAGGTCTCTAGAGTGTTGACAAGATTTCCCTTTTATCTGGCCTAGTGACCTAGTTTTTGACCCCACATGACCCAGTTACAAATCTAAACTAGAAATCATTAAGACAAACATTCTGACCCAGTTTCAAAAAGATTTAGTCACAACTGTGGCCTCTAAAGTATTCACTAGCTTTTCCTTTGATTTGACGGGTGACCTAGTTTTTGATCCCACATGACCCAGATTTGAATTTGACCTAGAAATCATCAAGACAAACATTCTGACCAAGTTTCATAAAGATTGGATCACAAATGTGGCCTCTAGAGTGTTCACAAGCTTTTCCTTTGATCTAGCCTACTGACCTAGTTTTTGATCCCACATGACCCAGTTTCAAACTTGATCTAGAGATTATCAAGACTAACATTCTGACCAAGTTTCATAAAGATTGGTTCACAAATGTGGCCTCTAGACTGTTCACAAGCTTTTCCTTTGATCTGGCCTACAGACCTAGTTTTTCATCCCACATGACCCAGATTGAAACTTGACCTGGAGATCATCAAGGTTAACATTCTGACCAAGTTTCATAAAGATTGGGTGATAATTGTGGCCTCTAGAGTGTTCACAAGGCAAATGTTGACGTACGACATACAACGCACTGACGCACGACGGATGCCAACGGATGCCGGACAATGACCGGTCACAATAGCTCACCTTGAGCACTTTGTGCTCTGGTGAGCTAAAAAACCCTCCTCATCAAAATGATACATCTTGCAGATGCAAGAAAATTTTATAAAAGCACTGCTTAGCAATGAGTTACTGCCCCTGCTGTATGAACCTGCTAGAAATCTTGCAGATATAATTATTGGAGCTTTCTTGCTGACATACATCAACATAGGAACAAACCAGTTCTTTACAGTTTAAATAGCAAATCAAATTTGACTTGGTCATATGCAATAAATAGCTGGTCTTCATTCTATATAAAACTCACAAACTTCCAAAGGCTGCAGTAAACCCTAGAACCCACTTTAAAATGTACCCTACATCTTTTTAAAGAAAATTGTCAGTGCTAAATCAAAAGACATAAACCTGCCATGTGATTTTAACATATGACATTGCAATCAAATTAAGAAAGAACAAGAGCTACACTTGACTATCCAAAAGCCTTGTCAGTAAAAAAAGTTAAAGGGAAAGGCAATGTTGTTCTTATGTAAATCCCATCTGCTAGGATTTCTTAAATTATCTTTTAAAAGTGAAAGAATTTTCAAAACCGGCTTAAAAATGAGACAGTTATTTGATCAAAATGGCAGCCATTTTTTTCCAATGGCAACATTAAACAAATTGGCAGATTTTCTAAATATCTAGCTATATATTTGAACAGTATTTACTTATTTCTGTAAAATCATTTCTCTAATTTTTCGAGCTATAATGAAAGAAATTACCATATTTTATATCTTTCACTCAAGAAACATTGGAATGTAATCTATTTAAAGCACTGTGTAAATGACGTAATAAACAGTGGCTGCCTCCATGATCAGCCATTTTCCTAAATTATTTCAAACTGCCATATCTTTTTCAATAGTGGTCCGATTTTAAAAATTCTTTCATCATTATGAAAGGTTTGTGGCTGGCTTTCACAGGCTTTCGTATAAAATTAACTTACTGTCAGGCATTCCTTGCCCTTTAAGATAATATAAATACAGACACAAACAAGCTAGTACAAAAGATTAAGGGACAACAATTTGATTAAGAATCATAAAACTTTCATCTCTAATTAATGAGGCTTAATGGGAAAACAGATCAAACCATTTAACTGTTAAATCTAGAAAGGAGCATAACTTTGTGAAATAGGGGAACAGTCATCAGTCTTTTTTGTATCATGACAGTCCATTCCTGGAAATTATAGCTACAAGCTCTTAAACAAAGACTTAACCAGATCAGACCATCAGCACAGATGTGAACAAAGGTTGAATGCAGAATATGAATAGTCAAGCTGAAAAGACTCTATCCAGCAAAAAAGTCAGAAGGACTTCGGACACTATCATATGCTTCTAGCCTACATTTTGAATGCAAAATTCTCCATAAGTATTTAAACAATACCCAAATCGTTTCGAGTCAATGATAAACCAATGTGTTAGTTAACTTATTACAGCAGAAACTGGTTTTTATCTGTTCCTATAAAGATGTTTTTCTTATTTCATCTAGGCCAGGATATATTTCCTTGAAAAAATAAAATGTTTAATTTCCGTAAAAATATAATGTCATCACTTTACGGAAGTTTTAAATATATGAATTCCAGTCGAAAAAAGTGACAAAATCAGTTAACTTAAGGAAAAAATAACATTTTAAGATTAAAATCCTATAAATAAAAAAAATAGAGCGATATTTTTGCAAACAACCTGTACTTGATTTATCTATACACTGTTCGTAATGTAAAGTTATTGATGCATTACATGTATGCATAGATATACATGTATAAGTGACCGGTCAGTTTTATTACTGTGGTTCAGGTAGTTGAATATTTAAGTACATGTACATGTCTGTATAGCTGTGTTATAAGTGATGGCAGGTATTTGTGTGCTGTATAACATTAATACTAAGAAAAGGCAGTCATCCTATCAAGCCGTAGGGTGGGTTCTTGCTTGGGATAAGTACCAGTGGCACAGATAATATTTGAGCCGCGCCATGAGAAAACCAACATATTGCAATTGCGACCAGCATGGATCTGCCCAGACTAGTCACGGATCTATGCTGTTCGCTAACGGTTTTTTTTAATTCCAATAGGCTTTGAAACCGAACAGCATGGATCCTGACCAGACTGCGCAGGCTGGTCTGGATCGATGCTGATTGCAAAACACTATGTTGGTTTTCTCATGACACGGTTCACTTGGCTTAAACATGTAATAAAATGTATCCGAAATGACAGTTCTTTGTGGGGCTTGCCTAAGGAAGCTGTATCGGAAAAAAGTTAAATCGGGATAAGTCTGACAACAACCCATTTAAAGATAATGTTGCCTAATCAGGGTTGAAGTTGTGAGCAAAACACATTCGAAATGTGTCATTTGTAGAGCTAAAGTATACAACAGGCCGATGCATAAAAATTCCATCTGAAACTCGACTGGACCTTTTAGTTCGTTTTCGCGTCTGGCTGTATTTGTATATGTCATCTGCATGGAAAGCGGCTTGGCACATCACTTCCGTGGCATCACACTGAATGTGAAACCGTCACTGTCATGACCTGCTCTGGACCTATACATCACAGGCATATCAATACCAAGCGTTATTTCTGTTGGATGGACTATAGTCAGGATCAGATTATCTGCTGTGCACATATTGACTCTTTTTTTGGTGTTTAGACCTAGTCCGCCGCAAAGAACAATATTCAATTCAGTTTTCACAGAAGGAAGAACATGAAGTGATGAATGCGTGTGACATTTAGTTTGTGTCTAAAAGAAATAAATATAAACGCACAGAAGAAGATGAAAAAAATAAAGAAATGAAAAATATATAAAAAAAAAAAAACAAAAACAAAAAAAAACAAAAATGGAAAACAAATAACATCTTCATCGCTATCGAAGTGCGCGTCGCGAGGAGGGCATGCAGAAGATTACCTGGTGTGTTGCTAGTATTTTACAGCACACGTTTGCCAATCTACTGCAGCAAACAACCAGGATAAGCCAATGAAAATTTAACCCAACGAATAATATTCACAGTATTTGCTTCTCTCACTACTATACATGTATAATATGCCTATGTGTACCCTTTCAAAATTTGTATAGTATCTAAGTGACAAACAGATGTAAAAATATGTGACAATCAAATTATTAAACATGAATGTAAAAAGTATTGGTTACTTTACATTTAGGAACACACTGTAGTTATATTTTTTGTTTAAAAGTACTGTTCCACCCCTTGCATCAACACAATAGTCACGGAAAATGTGTATAATTAATATCTACATATGCTGGCCAAATATGGTTTTGATGCAAGGGTGGGAACAATGTTGTATAAAGCAAAATAGCTTTTATATGTAAAATAACAGGATACGTAATTCTATTTAAAGCAAAAATCACCGTTTTATGAAACAAATATTGAAAATTTGACTTTAAGAAATAATCTCAAATATGTATTTTGATAGTGTATGTAATTAAATACTTATTTCTTAGTGGTTTATTTTTCACTCTTGGAGTAGGCAAATTCATATAGAAAGTGTCCGAAGTCCTTATTTGCCTTAACCTCTTTTTTTCTATTTAGCTACTTGGCGACTGTAAACAACATTAAATACAAAAATGGAGTAAACTTTGCTATTATTAAAGACAGTTTTGGTTCTTGGGAACAAGTTATTTAAAGCCAGTAACCTGTTCAAACCTGAACAACTTATTTAAAGCCAGTAACCTGTTCAAAACCCTATTATGCTCCAAGGTATGCTACATCCTTAAAACAACAACACTGTGACTCAGACTTGTCCTTGAAGTAACAAAAAGCAATTTACATTAATTAAACCTCCTTGAAATACTTACAAACCTCCTTTGCATATTTCTTTTCAAATATTTATTTTACTTGAATAAGGCGTAAACAAAATTGTTTGTTTCCGGTATCCCGACCTACCCTAAATTTTTGGCCCTATCCTAAATGTTTTTATGGCCTTGGAGAATAACTTTTCAACATTTAAACAAAAATTTGCAAAACTGCACTTTTTATGCTTTAAACATGGTCAGTGATGTTAGAAATCAACTTACTGATGCTGTAAAGACATAACCCCCTTATTTGTATTCATTTTTTGACACAAAAATAATTTCCCTTAATAAAAAAAAATTCCAAAAAAAAAATTTCCGACCTACCTACCCTAATTTTTTTTAGCATGTTACCGGGAACAAAGAATTTTTTTTAGGCCTAAAATTGTATGTCATTTGTAGAATTTGCACATCTTTTGCTAAGCATTTCTTAAACACTCAATTTTAAAATCGAATTTAGATTCAAAACTTAACACCAAACTTCAATAACTAAGCACATGAAAAAACAATATTTTACACTTACTTTATTTCTGTATCTTCCATGATGCTGGGCAGCTGTCCATGTCACATTATTAGATACATTCATATATTGATATTCACATAAAGTAACATTTATAATAACAATTTAATATGCAGTTAACCTCTAGCTTGAATTGTAAATCAACAACATTACTGTAAAATGTAAATTTATATGAGCTTCATATTTCACAGTGTACATGGATAAATAATAGTTTGTTTGAAGTAATAACAACATATTAAATATGTATTTTGCAATAAAATATGTAATTTGTGAGCAATTGTTTAAAATGTATCATGTATTTGATTAATTCTGAATATTCAAATAATGGTGTTTAAATATATTTTTCATTCAATTTTGTCCAAAAAAAGAACATCCAAACATTTTATCCAGTGTAGATTTACGTATTTTATGTACATGAATCCCTAAACTGCAATAAATCAACAAACTGACTACTTTCAAAACTTTGTGTTCACATTTTAAATAGTAAGTAACAGTCCCTTATGCCATAATTTTTTAACAGAATAAGCTTTTTACATGTTTTAAAATGCTTTATAAATTACTGACTGGAGATATGTAAAGTTATGTATATATCAAACACTTATTGGATGTCTTCCTACACATCCTACACCAGAAATAATTGTTTATAATTTTATTCCTCAAGATTTGACTTTAGCCTACCTTGAAGAGTCAAAAGCAGAAATCACCACAATAACTTTTATAAAGTTTCAATTCAATATCTGCATTGACTTTGGAGAGAGCAATGTGTAGCTCCATTTTCTAAGTCTAAGAAAAGGAATAATTTTATTAAAATTCATGTAAGAGTTATGGGACTTGATGCTGTCACTGAAAGATGAGTGTGAAGTTTTAATGTAGTATCTGCAATGGTTAAAAACATGGTTAAGTACTCTGTAAAAAATCTTAGTTAAAATGGGTCACAGCCCTGGATATACTGCAAGTGGAGTTATGCATCTTGTCACACTAGCGTACATTGTCACTAGGAGCAAGTACAGCATGTTTAAAATGAATATCTGGAGTTACGAAGAAGATATTGAACTTTATATAAAAACTTTCACTGAAATTTCTGTTTAAAAGGGACATAATTCTGGAAATATTGCAGGTAGAGTTACACATCTTGTCACACTACGGTACATTGTCACTAGGAGCAAGTACAACAAGTTTCAACTTCAACCAACACAAACTCCAATGCAGACACCTACAGCGACACCGATTCAGGGGCGAGAGTAATAGCCCTCTTTATTCTTTGAATAGCTGAGCTAAAAATGGTGATGGAGTTGGCAGTTAACATTTATCTGAATACAGTCAAACCTGTGTGCCCACCTCTGAACAGAGATCACCTGACTCTAAAGACCACAGATTTCCTTTTTTCATTTGAGCCGCACCGTGAGAAAACCAACATAGTGCATTTGCAACCAGCATGGATCCAGACCAGCCTGCACATCCACGCAGTCTGGTCAGAATCCATGCTGTTTGCTTTCAAAGCTTATTGCAATTAGAGAAACCGTTAGCGAACAGCATGGATCCTGACCAGACTGCGCAGACTGGTCTGGATCCATGCTGGTCGCAAATGCACTATGTTGGTTTTCTCATGGCATGGCTCATTTGCAGTGTATTTCAGCCTATGAATAAAGACCACAATTATGCAAAGGAAGAGACATTTTTTACACTCCCTAGCATGGTCTTTATATGCAAGTTTGACTGTATTATATAAAGGCTGAGACTGCCAAATTTTGTTACAAACAAAAAAAACAACAATGTGTGGCAGTCAGCTGTTTTCAAAATTACAATTTCCCATCATCAAATGATAAACTAAATTGTCTACTTCTTGTTTAATAACACCATAAAATGTCTGTATCTATTGTTTTTTTATGTTCAGTGATAATTGTCTCTTGAATAAATGGTAAAAATAAATGAGAATTTCCAGACAGCTGACCATTCAAAACATTTCCAGCTATGTTAAGGACATATATGCATCAAGTATGTAATAAATTTTTCATGAGGAGATTGTGTTTGTTTTGGGTTTAATGTATTTCAATTATGTAACAAAAGGCAGTTGTTCCTGGATTCTGTACCAGTACAAACCTGTTCTCTGCAAGTAACTGCCAACTTCCCCACATGAATCAGAGGTGGATGATTGGATGATAAATAAACCTGTTCTCCGCAAGTAACTGCCAACTTCCCCACATGAATCAGAGGTGGATCATGAATGATTTCAGACTAAATGTCAGCAGAGAACATCCACCCTGCCCAGGGATTAACCTCACGACCCTATGACCTGTAGTCTTTTAGACTCTGGCCTGGGATTCAGTCAAAAATCAAAAACCTGAAAACCTACATTCTCAAGCC
The DNA here is from genome assembly GCF_021730395.1 of Mercenaria mercenaria. Lineage (NCBI taxonomy): Eukaryota > Metazoa > Mollusca > Bivalvia > Venerida > Veneridae > Mercenaria > Mercenaria mercenaria. The sequence goes on along the minus strand of NC_069363.1, from coordinate 42,840,044 downwards.
TGAAATCTCCATTTTCTGTTATGTTAAATAGGGAAATTCTAGCAGTTAAAAACCTGAAATCAGGATCAGTCCTGAAAAATCCCATGCCTTGTAGATCTGCGCTCTCCCAGTTGAGCTAAGCGGTTGGGCTTTCACAAGGAGAATTGAAAAAAAGGTCAAGTAGGATACTGGACTGAATAAGATCTCTTGCTAGTACATGTACAGTAAAGCCTGATTAACATAGAAGAGGCAACTTTATGAAAGAATTGATGTCCATTTATGACATGTGATGTCTTCAACCTAAAAAACCTTTTTTAGTTCTGCAGGAGTCCCATAAGGACATATTAGGGTCCTATGTCAAATTGTTATGTACTACACATCTCAAGAAACAAACCAGATTCGAGTTGTCAGGGTTGCTATTTGTTCCTCGATTCCCTACTAGTTGTAATTTGCTTTTGGCATTAACTGGCAACTTCTCTGCATGAAACTGACATTATCCCTTCACATAACTGACAACTTAGGTAACCAATAACTTCTCTGCATGTAACTGACAACTTTTCCACCACAAGTAACTGACAACTTCTCCACACATAAATGACAACTTCTCCACACATAAATGACAACTTCTCCACATGTAACTGACAACTTATCCACACATAACTGACAACTTATCCACACATAACTGACAATTTCTCCACATCTAACGGACAACTTCTCCACATCTAACGGACAATTTCTCCACATCTAACTGACAATTTCTCCACATGTAACCGAGAACTTCTCCACATGTTACCGACAAGTTCTCCTGATATATCTGACAACTTCTCCACACATAAATGACAACTTCTCCACATCTAACTGACAATTCTCCACATGTAACTGACAACTTCTCCATATGTAACTGACAACTTCTCCATACATAACTGACAACTTCTCCATATGTAACTGACAACTTCTCCATACATAACTGACAACTTCTCCATACATAACTGACAACTTCTCCACATCTAACTGACAACTTCTCCACATCTAACTGACAACTTCTCCACATCTAACTGACAACTTCTCCACATCTAACTGACAATTTCTCCACATGTAACCGAGAACTTCTCCACATGATACCGACAAGTTCTCCTGATATATCTGACAAATAAATGACAACTTCTCAACACATAACTGACTTCTCCACACATAAATGACAACTTCTCCACACATAACTGACAACTTCTCCACATGTAACTGACAACTTCTCCACACATAACTGACAATTTCTCCACATCTAACGGACAACTTCTCCACATCTAACGGACAATTTCTCCACATCTAACTGACAATTTCTCCACATGTAACCGAGAACTTCTCCACATGTTACCGACAAGTTCTCCTGATATATCTGACAACTTCTCCACACATAAATGACAACTTCTCCACATCTAACTGACAATTTCTCCACATGTAACTGACAACTTCTCCATATGTAACTGACAGCTTCTCCATACATAACTGACAACTTCTCCACACATAACTGACAACTTCTCCACATCTAACTGACAACTTCTCCACATCTAACTGACATTTTTTCCACATGTAACTAAGAACTTCTCCACATGTTACTGACAAGTTCTCCCGATATATCTGACAACTTCTCCATACATAAAGGACAAATCCTCCACATATAACTGACAACTTCTCCATATAGAGGTGGAAGATCAATAATTTCAGATTATATCGTTTTCTTTAGAATTATTGCAGCACAACCTCCTTGTCTCAGGATCCTACCATCAACCTCTTGTTTGCTCTATCTAGTGAGTCGGCCTGTTTCTAGTTAACAGAATTAATAGGTATAAAAATGCTTTAAAGTACGTGTATTTTAACAGGCTTTTCAATAATACCATTAAGCTGTTTATATGTCTGTACTTCAGTACGTAACAGTGGTTTGTGATAATAAATACAAGCAAAGTACTATAAAAAAATTCAGTGTATGTAATGTATATACCAGTGTGTGTACCATCACTTAAGCTTATAGTCCTTGAAATTTCTAAATATAATTATCATAAAAATATCTTACACATAAGCTTTGTTTTATGTATCTATTTAAAGCTACTGTACTTGTTTTTAAGTATTAGAGTTAATACAAATATACCATAAATTTGTTATGAAGAATGCTCAAGCTTTTTTCAACTACGCCTGTCTCTGCTTCAAGTCACATGAAAGATGTTCCACTAAAAGTTTGAAGCAAATGTATTCAGATAAGATTGTGCATCTCAGCAACTTTGAATCAATTCCTTCAAAAAGTGTACGAGGAGTTGAACACACCAAATTTCTTCACTATGGCCTATTTTGTGAAATTAAGAAAGGGCCATATTGGCATAATTCTAGAAATAATAGCCACAGAAAAAAGTCCATTATGCATGGTCATCTTCACATGAAGGTCCTTCATCTGTGACACTTTCAAGCATAGCCTTTCAATAGTGTTTAAGGAGTTGGACACACTTGATTTTCCCTATATTCTATACAGCAAAACTGTCAAAGGGCCATAACTGTAGTAAAAATAGTCACAACAAAAGTTCCTTCCCTTAGGGTCATCTGCACAATCAAGCTTGTTCATCTGTGGAAGTTTGAAGCAAATCAGGCTTTAGTGTGGGAGGTGTTGGACACACAAGATTTTTCTCTATATTCTATATAGTAAAACTACCAAAGGGCCATGATTGCGGTAGAAAAAATCACAGCAGAAGTTCCTTCCTTTTAGGTCATCTGCACATCAAGCTTGTTCATCTGTGCAAGTTTGAAGCAAAGCAGGCATATAGTGTTGGAGGAGTTGGACAAACAAGATTTTTCTCTATATTCTATTAAAGCAAAACTATCAAAGGGCCACAACTGTGCAGAAAAAATTCTTCCTTTACAGTCATCTGCAAATCAAGCGTTTTTGTCTGTGAAATTTTGAAACAAACTAGAGATGCTTTTGAGAAAAGCGCATGTCTCCCACATCTGCCCCTCTGAAAAATGTTAGTTTCTCTAGATGTTTTAGACGAGTGGATCCAATTAGATGGTCTGGATGAGTGGATCCAATCAGTAATTCAAGGGCCATAAATCAAAAGTGCCTGGGCAGATTTGGCTAGTTATCGAACTTGGGTAAGGTCTTATAGCCAAACACATTTTGTTCAAGTTTGGTGAAGATCGGATGAGAAATGTTCGACTTAGAGAGCGGACAAGAGTAAATAGACGGATTTTTCGGTAATTCAAGGGCCGTAACTCTAAAATGCCTGGACCGATTTGGCTAGTTATCTATCTTGGCTGAGGTCTCATGGTCAAACACATTTTGTTCAAGTTTGGTGAAGATCGGATGAGAAATGTTTGACTTAGAGTGCGGACAAGAGTAAAAAGGCTGATTTTTCGATAATTCAAGGGCCGTAACTCCAAAATGCCTGGACCGATTTGGCTAGTTATCAAACTTGGCCGAGGTCTCATGGTCAAACACATTTTGTTCAAGTTTGGTGAAGATCGGATGAGAAACGTTTAAGAGTGCAGACATGAGTAAAAAGGCCAATTTTTCGATAATTCAAGGGCCGTAACTCCACAATGCCTGGACCAATTTGGCTAGTTATCGAACTTGGCCGAGGTCTCATGGTCATACACATTTTGTTTAAGTTTGGTGAAGATTGGATGAGAAATATCCGAATTAGAGTGCGGACAAGAGTAAAAAGACCGATTTTTGGTAATTCAAGGGCCATAAGTCCAAGACGCCTGGACCGATTTGGCTAGTTATCGAACTTGGCCGAGGTCTTATGGTCAAACACATTTTGTTCAAGTTTGGTGAAAATCAAATGAGAAATCTTCGACTTAAGAGTGCGGACAAGCTTTGTGACAGACACACAGACTGAAGTAAATCAATATGTCTCCCACACCACTGTGTGGTGGGAGACATAATCAGGCTAACAGTGTGGGAGGAATTGGACACACAAGATTTTGGGTCGTACGGGCGGACGTACAGACAGCAGCAACACTATATGTCCCCAACATTTATGTTGGGGCATAAAAAGCTATAATGTGTATTCTTTGACATGTTTTCTAGAAATTTAAGAAAATGTGTGTGATAAGAAGGTAGGTTACCTTAATATTTGTATGTGCGCATGCCCAACTGGAAGCTAACATGAGGATTTACAACAACTTTTACGACAAACTAAATGCGTTTGTATATTTAATTTTCTGGAAAACAAATCCTGAACCTGTGTCTGATCTAGTGCTTAATAGTTTAAAGGTCCATTACTAAGGGAAAGTGAGTTGGCAATTTTTTTCATATCCAGTGCATAGACTTCTGCAAGACACTAAATAATGAAGATTGGCAAGTCAAAATTTACAGAAGGTCTTTGGAACTCAAAGAAATGTATGTGTATTATGTTGAAATTTCAATGAATCGACAGAATGACCCCCCTTTTTAACTTTCTTCATACTTCATAGAAAAATTATTGTACATATACTGCGATTTATTTCGAATTTCTACATACCAACTTTCATTTTCCAATAAAATGAAATAGTTTCTGTGCTTTTTAAAAGAAATTAAAATATTCACTTTCCTTAGTATTGGACCTTTAATAATGCCGAAATAATGAATAAATTATCGCAGAAACGCTACAAAACATTGTTGCCTTAAAATGACTTCATCGGCGTCATGACGTTACATGTCAGTTACCACGCAAAATTAATAGCTTTTTTCTTGGAAGTATGTAATTTTGAGGATTTTTTCTGAACTATTTTTAAACAGCCATTATTTAAAACATTTTTACGAGTCATTCGCTCTGAATAATAATCAATATTTTGCGGCTTTTGTGTAGTTATATTGAAATGTTATGAGGAATGATGGTAACTGCTGTTATTGGTAATATAGCTGAGTGAAAGGTTACTTACAAAATGTATTACAGCCATTTTCAAATAAAAATTATGACATTTGATTTGTAATACCTTTTTTCCGTTTCCATTGATATTGTGGTACTTATATACTTAAACTATGCTCTAAAATTGTTCAAATTTCAGTAGAAAATAGTGATTTCTTGAATTAATGTTACCATGTAAACATATTACTTTTACTTTAGAAATAAAATATTTTGAAGCTACATTAAACAAGAACATTAATTTTATTTAATCTTTTTCAAAGAAATTACAATAAAAAGCAAGATATATAATATTTTTAACATCTCTGCTACCATGGTTACTTTAAACATTAAAATAAATGGGGTACCATGTAAAGTGTTGAGTATACTGCTAACAATATTACCCTAATATTCCATGTTGATTATTAACAGAATGGCACTGAAGCCGCCGAAAAACCCATTATCATACATAGTTGTTTAAAATTGAGAGAAAATGCATTACCATGGAAACATAAGCCCCGCTACATATACATTTTAAGTTATCAACTACACAGACTTCTACGGATAACAGTGAAATCGAAATACTCTGTAAAGTGTTAAATGTCCGTATTTTCCTTCTTCTTTCAATATAAAATACCTTTGGAGGGTCATGTACTTCAAACCTGGATAAAACTTGTACTTAAAGGGACAGAGATAAATAAACTTGAGATTGTAGCGGCTAAAACATTAACTTACACGAAATACAAAAAAATTCTGTGGTTTAACTAATTTGAATTTACCCTGGTAACAAGGTAACCTACCTCCTTAACAGAAATTGCCTTCACATTTTCTGATTATAAATGTACTAAGTAATACAGGATAATATAAAAGAAACAAACTGCCTTTAAGTCTATTGATATTTTTTACTAACATACATAAATATCGTATCACATACAAGCATTTAAAACTTGTCATGGACGGATTCTATGAGAATACAGAAAACTTTCTGCAGATTATTAATTTAGGCACATAGATCATAACAGTAAGGTCAATAACTACAACCGTTACGTATATTTGTACAGAAATTTGATGTATTCTTACATTGCTCAAATCAATTTTCAGTTCAACAAAGAAGGTCATTAGGCATTATATATCCTGCAATAAACAATGGGTTTTAAGCATTGCCCAGTGACAGTATATTATGATATAAAATAAGCAGCATTATATCAGCTCCATATCTACATGATGAATATACAGATCAGCATATTTTTCCATACTATTTCTGTGATCATGTTAGAATAAAAACAATCAAAGCCTTCATGCAGTTCCTTGTCTGATATATCATAGTTCTATGTTCAGATGTTTGTATATTCCACATTCTTAAACCCCTATGCATCTTAACTCTAATTCATGGTTTATCAGATGATAAACCACACCATGTCCTTGACTATTTAATAAATAACATCAAATTCATCAATTTATACATGATTTGTACTAAGAAGTATTTAATGGCTGGTTCCCTTTAAAATATCTGAAATTACAGTATACTTCACTTCAGTCCGGTAAAATATACTAACATCTATTGCCTGTCTAAGTCAATATGCTTCACAATGCTCTAAAAAGTAACAGAAGATAAAATGCTGTAATACACATCTTTGTCCTTCAGAACAAATAATACAAATAATGTCTATATACTACAACTAAATACTACTAAATGATAGAACTACTATCATATTGCCTTATTCTAGCAATAACGTATAATATAAATAATATCACAGTCTATTAAAATGCTCCACTTTGGGTTCATTCAAGTAATTTATTTGACCCAGGTCTACAGAATGTAACACAGTCTATCTGACGTCTGCTATGAGATCATCAACCTGGTCCCAGTCTATAAAACTCATCATGCTTCCACTTGACACAGATCCACCATCAGCAATCTGAACCAAATCATCAATGTCAACAGAAGCTGTATAATCATCACCAAGATCTCCCATAACAGCATCATAGTAGTCAGAGACCTGTTCTGAGGGAGCATACGAGGCAGACTGCCCAACAGCCTGAAATATATTATAATCCATTTTATTTCAAGAGTTTTTTATGGATTGGAGATGAAAGGTATTAAAAAATAAGAGTGGATATACCAAATGTATTAAATATCAAAATATAAGTACAGTCATGTAGAATTTGTTTTAGTGCTTATGTTAGAGTGAATGGATCTGATATGCTGGAAGATTTCAAGTGATCTTTATAAATGCTAGAATTGCTTTTCAATAAATTAATGAGAGCAAAATTTGACAACTGATGTAAAGAAAATACAATAGATTCTTGCACTTACAATAGAGCTCTCCACATCATTATAGAGGATGTCCCTGACGTCATCTCCCATAGACCAGGCACTTACAACTGAGGCAGTCTCCATACGATCAAGGTCATCAGGGGCCATACTTGTGTAGGGATCTCTGTAAGGTCTCTGTCGACTAACTCCTGGTTTGTGTACTCGCTTACTTGGTGGAACTACAATGAAATTGTCTACATTAAATTCTGTTTGTACCTCAAAACCTTTCAATCCAACTTCTATATCAAATATAATTTGTCAATGTTGTACTGACCCGAGGAAAAGTACTACAGTTTACAAAAAACATGTTTTTTATTAGTTTATACATAATTATTTTAGGTCGATTGTCAAAGGAAGTTCTACAACTTATATTAATCACTCTCGACACCTCATTCCTGATGGAATCCATCGCCACGAGGGTATGAGAGAAGAGGCCAGTTTCCCTTTTAATGCTGAGCGCCAAGCAAGGGAGCTACTGGTACCATTTTTCACGTCTTTGGTATGACACGGCCGGGGATCGAACCCACGACCTCCCACACTCGAAGCGGACGCTCTACCACTAGGCTATCGAGGCAGTTGTCAAATGTTTTTTATTATGTCTACTGCCTTTGGAAATATAGTTGTCTGTCTCATTATTTCACTTCAGTAACTCTATAGTAGACTTCTACTTGCACCTGGTGTCCTTCAACACAAGGTAGTCTTTAACACATATTTCTTATCAACTGTTCTGACTTCAATGGCAGATCTGTCAGTATTAGCATTGTACACAGTACGCATGCAGTACAAAAGCAACAATCTATTGTACTATGAAACAAATAGTAATCCAAATTAATGGCAGAGCAAGCACTGTAAAAATACTCTGCCATGAACAGGAAGATTAATTCTTCCTAACTTACTTAAAGCTCTGATTAATTAAGAATTCGCACAGACTCAATAAATTCACACTAGCAGAGTTTACAAAACTATTACTCTTGTCTGAAGTTATCAACCATAGTATGAATCAATAGTACACTATCTTTCCTTTTTATTATCCGAAGTCATCCATCAAAGTATAAGTCAACAGTACCCTTCAGGAGATACTTACCTTTGAATGTTTTCTGTGGTTGTAGATCTTGTAACTGCTGAGCATAAGTTTTAGGTTTGTGTAATGGTTTGTGAGATTTTATCATCGGTTTCTGTACTGTCATTGTACCTGATCCAACTGTAAATAGAACAACAAAATAAAATGATTTATATTTCAGAAATAATGTATAAATTGTTAAAAACATCATAAACAAGGACTGTCTGTAAAACACATTTCCCCCCATGATGCCCTGTCCCTGACTGTGTAATTTTCAGCCTCAAGTAGGCTGTGACCTTGATCCTTGACCTAATGACCTAAAAAAAATAAGGTACATACACTGCCCGTAGTTAACTATGATATGCAGCCTGATGGTCAGAGCTATTCATTTTAATAAAATTACAGTCTCAAGTTCACTGTTACCTTGACCTTTAAGCTCCTAAGCAATAAGGATCACTTTCTTACCACAGATAATCATGATGTAAAGTATGACACCTGTAGGCCAAAGCCTTCTCCAGCTATTTACATGGATGGTATTTTCAACAATATTTCAGTTTTAACTCTGGTCATTTACAGTATTTTATCACATTCTTGACTGGTAAGTCAGTTCTCTGCAACTTCTCCACATGGTAGAAAGGTGGAGGAATGACTTTGACTGCTATGCTGCTAACATGTTAAATAAGAGCACTGCCTGTGCATGCTAATGCTCGTCTGTAAGTGCATGATATAAGAAAATTGCAATAAAGAATTATGAAATTATATGAAAATGCAAGACAGAGTTATAGTTCTTGGCCTAAGCACTACAAGTTTACAAAGTTTCAACTCTATAACTCTTATGGATAACAGTATCTGAGAAAAGTGGGCTTTAACAAGAAAATTTTACTAAGAAATTCCATTCTGCTAAGTACAGAACAGGCCATCATTCTGACAAAATGCAAGCAAAAGTTATGGTTCTTGTGCAAAGTATGTCCCTATAAATAATAATAAGTAAGTCTGCAAAGTCTACAAGCACTGCTTTTATAGTATTCAAGAAGAGCAGACACAGCCAAAAAATTTAATCAGGAATTCAATTTTCTAAGTACAAAAAGGGCCATAACTCTAAATAAATTCAAGTTACAGTTAAGCATCTTGGCCTACTTACTCAACTTATGATGATTAATCAGTGTGCAAAGTCCTAAATCTATAGCTCTTCTAGTTACTAAGAAAAAGTGGACCTATACAAAAATCTTAACCCATACAAACTATCAACTGAAAACAAAACCTTGCAGGTATTTGTCAAAAATCAGATGAGCTAAAAAGGTTTAATATACTATTCTTAGTTTCATAGAAAGCACTGATGACAGATATAAAGCTTACCTCTAGGTTTATGATGGCCCTGGTTCAGTTTCTGCAGCTGTTCAACGTAAGTGACTGGTTTATGTTTGGGCTTGACTGGGTGTGAAGTTGGTCTGGCTGTAGTACTTGCAACTGAAAGGTGAAACATACACATTTTATTATAACCTATCATGACCAAGGCCTAACCTTGTACTAATTTCAATATAAGAATTCCAGTAAAAAGTTATGAATATACAGTCACCTGTGCTAAAGACAACCTCCTAACAAAGGCCACTACTGTAACTTTTACCCTGCTAAATTTCTAAAATGGACTAGTCAATCATTCAATTTGGGCAGCACCACTTATTATTCAAAGGGGTGTTCAGTGAAAATTTACTGACCGAATAGCGGACAGTGCAGACTATGATCAGCCTGGACAGACATGCAGGTTGATCTTGGTCTGCACTGGTCTCAAAGGCAAAATCACTTGTGGCCAGCAGGCTATAGGTTAAAACCTGCTTACAAACAGCACTTTTTTCTCTTTCCATTTCACCACACTGTAAATTTTGCTTTCTTGAGGGAATCTCTGTCATCAATGGCAACTTTTTCCATTTTCCAAGGATGGTCTTTACAAACAAGTTTGACTGTATAATACAAACTTTGTAGACAATGCCTCCTAACTAGAAGAAGGCAGGAATATATCAACTGAACAGATGTTGTTGCTCTGCACAGAAACTGTTTTTTTTGTGGTTGTGTTAAGTCCAAACAAGAGCACCGCCTTGCGGGTGCTGACGCTCATCTGATTTTTTTTGTATAATAGAAATATTGTCCTACCCATGATTTTCTAAGTCTAAAAAGGGCCATCACTCTTGCAAAAAGCAGGAGAGAGTTATGTTTCTTGATGTACAGTGTCCACTTATGATGGTGAAAAACTGTTGCAAGTTTTAAAGCAATAGCTTTGATAGTTTATGAGAAAAGTTGACTTAAACATAATATTCAACCAAGAAAATGATTTTTCTAAGTCCAAAAGGGGCAATAATTATTGCAAAAAGCAGGATGGAGTTATGTTGCTTGCTGTACAGGGTCAGCTTATGATGGTGAACAAGAGTTGCAAGTTTTAAAGCAATAGCTTTGATAGTTTAAGAGAAAAAGTTGACCTAAACATAAAACTTAACCAAGAAATCTGATATTTTCTAAGTCCAAAAGGGGCCATAAATCTTGCAAAAAGCAGGATGGAGTTATGTTTCTTGCTGTACAGGGTCAGCTTATGATGGTGAACAAGTGTTGCAAGTTTTAAAGGAATAGCTTTGATAGTTTAGGATAAAAGCTGACCTAAACATAAAACTTAACCAAGAAAACTGATTTTCTAAGTCCAAAAGGGGCAATAATTATTGCAAAAAGCAAGATGGAGTTATGTTTCTTGATGTACAGGGTCTGCTTATGATGGTGAACAAGTATTCCAAGTTTCAAAGCAAAAGCTTTGATAGTTTAGGAGAAAAGTTGACCTAAACATAAAACTTAACCAAGAAATCTGATATTTTCTAAGTACAAAAGGGGCCATAAATCTTGCAAAAAGCAAGATGGAGTTATGTTTCTTGCTATACAGGGTCAGCTTATGATGGTGAACAAGTATTCCAAGTTTCAAAGCAATAGCTTTGATAGTTTAGGAGAAAAGCTGACCTAAACATAAAACTTAACCAGGCAATGCCGACGCCGACGCCGACAACAGCTCAAGTGATGACAATAACTCATCATTTTTTTTCAAAAAATCAGATGAGCTAAAAATCAAATCTCAATGAGCAAATTAAATTACCAGTCATTTTATTTTCATAAGTTGAATTCCTTGAATATCCTCTCACCTGGCCAAAACCATGAAATTTCATGAGCGAATGAAATTAAATGATTTTACTATTGTAAGAAAAGGTGACAGATTAGTGTAACAATTTATGGCTCTATATCTGATTTACATGTATTTATAAAAACTAGTTTTAATGCCAATATCATACAAATATTTAGAAATAAATGTGATTAACAAGTCATCAGGAACCAGGATGTTTAACAGGAACCAGGATGTTTATCAGGATGTTTAACAGGAACCAGGATGTCTTTGTTTGGCACAGAACATTCTGAGAAACAAGAATTATCATAGTCAATCAACCGCAATCCTGACTTTTATCTTTCTGTTAGAAATCCAGATATTTATCTTTTATCCTTCCCTCATTAAGCTAACATAACAGCTTATTTCCTTTCTAGTATATACCTGACTGTGTAACATGCACAGGCAGTTTCATTATCTGTAAATTCTGTCTGACTTTAACACCACAATCAAATATATCAATAACAACATACATGTATTGTTGGTATACTAAAAAAAAATTAAATCTAAAATCAAAATATATCTACTGACAGATTTATGGCATGCTATGCTAGACTTACTGGATGATCCTAGGTGAGATTTGGGAGCTACTGGAGTAGAGTATTTCTGTCCAGTTTTCATCTCTTGTAATCTCTCTGTGTATGTCTTTATCCGACGTGGTGTTGTCTCTGTCGGCCTTTTTGCTGGCAATCTCTTAGAACCTGACCAAAATAATATTCATTAAATATCCTGACAAAATGAATTTACACAAAATTAATATTTACAGTAATCATAGTTATGTTTCATCCATCTAATTTTCATGAACTTCTGCATACTAAAGGTATACAAGGGATGATAGCTGATTTTTTTAAATCTGAATATGTCTAATTCTTAAATAATGTCTATGGTCAAAATGTTTTTTTTTTGTTTTTTTTCATCATGTAAAAAGTGGACCAAATCACAATTTCAAAAAAAAAAAATTTAGAATTTTACAGGAATGTTGCTTTTACTAAAGCTCTTATAAAATCCATCAACAAAGCCATGATTTGAGTTATATATTTTTTTTGTATCCAAAATGGTTAAATCTTATAGCGGAAAATACCCAACCAAAATTGTTTTTGATGGTTCATTAAAAACTAATCAAATCAAATATCTTGGTACCAACCAAAGGGAATGAAATTCCTAACTTTGTGGACACTAGCTAAGCTAGGATTTCTACTAAAGTTATGGCAGAAAAAATAACAAATGAGAAACTTTAAAGTAATGTTTCTAACATTTTTGGAAGTATTTTTTATGAATTTTGAATCAGGATCACCTGAAAACAAAATGCCCTTTTTGATAACTGTTAAAAAAACCCAACGTATTTCATAAAATAATTTTAGCAGTCGGGATATATCTTTTGAAAGTTATATTACATTTCCTTACTTGGAAATTTGTTACATTTTTGTTGAAATTTGGAGAACTTATCAGTTTTGTTCTGTGTATGTACAAAAGATCATTATTTTGCCTCAGTATAAAGCTATTCAGTATAATTAAAACCTCACCATAAATCATTTGTCTCTCTCTATCGGACATCTCTGTCCGTGCCGAGGTTCTTGCCGACTCCGATATACTCAGTCTTGCCTGCTCACGATTGTAAGCCTGAGCAAACTTATTCACTTGCTTCCTTGTCCTTTCTGGCCTCTGTACTTTAACAAGTTTGGTATAGGGTGTGACCTTGAATGTCTTTTGTGGCTCTGGCTCCACCTCTGCCTCTCTTTCAACTGGTTGCCTAGCAACATATCCAGCATGCTCATGACTAGAAGATACATCCATGGCTTCTACTGCTTTATAGTATTCTGACAGGTCTCCTGCAATTTTCATAAATGACAGATTCACATAACCTGCAAAACAATTTTTCATCTATTTCATTTTAAATATTAAACTAGAGCTGCTTTTGAGAAAAGCTCATGTCTCCCACAACTGCCTAATCATCTGAATAGTAGTATATGAGTCAACCATGCACCAAGACCTCAACTGACTAATCATATAACATGATTAGGTCTTGGGGCATAAATGCAACATATACTACTTTTCACATGATTAGTAGTATATGAGTCATTTATGCCTCAAGACCTGAGCGATTTTCGGTAGTTCAAGCCATAATTCCGAAGTGCCTGGGCCGATTTGGCTAGTTATCGAACATGGCCAAGGACTAATTGGCAAACACATTTTGTTCAAGTTTGGTAAAGATCAGATGAGAAATGTTCGACTTAAGAGTGCGGACAAGATTTGTGACAGACTGACAAACACACAGACTGACACACACACACACAGACAGGAGTAAATCAATATGTTTCCCACCACAGTGGTGTGGGAGACGTAATTAGTGAATCAAACAGCAGAGTGGGATGAAGATGAACAATCTAGTTATTTGAGTTATAATGTAAGCATGTTTGCATAGTACATTTTTAAATATACACAAGTATTTGATATCACCAATTTACATAAGAGTTAATGCTGCAGAAGCTTGTCAAAGATTGGTTTGAAGAAACTCAATGAGGTTGAGTTTGGTAATACACCCATACTGTTATTTGTAAAGCTAAATAACAAAAAGAAATCTTGATCCGTATAAAATGAGAAGGTAGATTTTTTTAGCGATATATTTTATTCTCACCAGTTGTTTCTGCTGTCTGTTGTAGTTTCAGAGGTTCCTCCTCATGCACATCTTCCAAACTGAGCTTGAGTTTGGGAACCAACCCTGCTGGCTTTTTCCCTTTACTTGGTTCCCTGGCCGGTTGTACCGCAATCTGCCATGGTGGAAGATGAGTCCTATCACTCTTTGACTGAATGGGAACCGGCCTTGGTTCCTCTTGGTATGTCTGCTGCTCCATCAGCCAATCATCTTCAAGGTCAAGGTCACCATAATCCTCTCTATCATAGCTGTAATCTGCTTCATAATGAGGACTAACATCTCTTGTTTTCAGAATACCTTGCAGTTTTCTACCCTGACTTCTTCCCTTCATTCCAGTTGATAGTGGAGTCCTACCTCTAACACTGACAGGTGATCTGTCTTTGGCTGGTTTACGCTTTGGTGTAGCAACTCTGGCTGGCAAGTCTTTTGGCAGATCTGGTTTATCACTGAGAATATTTCCAAGCAAGTTTTGTGCCTCATCAAGACGTTTTGTCATAAATGCTTTCTTAGCATTTTTCCTTGACTCTTCTCTTGCTTCAGTGAGAGCTTTCTTCTCAGCCACAGTCATCGACTGAAATGTAAAGTATTGCTTTTTATTTCTAAATAAACATCTTAACAAACTATCAAAATTGTGAGAATTTTTTACAGTAACAAAAAGAATTTACGTGCACATCTTTTGTTTCAGTTCACCTCTTTCATGTTTACTAAATATCTGCTGGCCTTTATGATCTGTCCAGATAAAAAATTAAACAATTTGGAGAAAATAAGTATCTTTTGAAAATGTATAAAGCAAACAAATACATACAAAGTCAGAGTCTTCATGTTTTGGTTTGAAAGGTCGGGGTTCACGCTCCCTGAGCTCTTCTAAGTGTCGCTTATACTCCGCCATTTGTTGGTGACGTTTGTTTACCATCCATGTACGTAATGCCTCTTTGTCTTGGGCACCATCTTTATGAGCAGTCTCTGCCATCTTCTTGATCTCATCTAGGCTTACACGAGCTTCGTGCACCTGATCTTTCCTATATACAAAATAAAAGAACTGTTTAAATATATCATATATATTGAAAATCTAACTTTATTTCAAAACATAATGATAAAATATATCATGAAAGACACAGACCAAAATAAATATGAAAAAAAATGTTTTAATTTATTAAAATATGTAATCTTATAGTCAATATTATGGCATAATCAACATAGCCTTTGGACTCTCTTTACACAATACTGTTAATTCCAAGTTCTTTATGTTAAAGAGGTTTAGGTATAGTAATATATTTAAAAGCTTTCTGAAAGTCAACTTTAAATTTGTACAACATGTAAACATTTTTACGGATACAAAACTGAATCCTCAAAATCCATTCATAATAAACTTTTCAATGCCATATTACTTCTGTATGTAGCAGTCTTTGCAAAATGAAGAAAAAGCAGCCACAATACCTGATTGCTCCTCTCTGCACAAGCCTGTTTGCCTCACGTTGGGACAAACCAACATCGTCTAGATCAATGTCACCCTTAGCAACCATGTCACCAATAATATCACTGATACCACTCAATCCCGACAGCTTGGCTAGCTCAACAGACCTGAATACACAATTTATAAACATTTCTTAAAGCCCTGTGTGAAGACAAGTAATAATCATGCAGACACAATTCTATATTATGAATTATGTCATTTTAAACATCAACTGCAAACGAATATCAAAAACAAATTGACAACATAACAACATATTCCAAGGGTATAAAATTGATACTGAACAACATTAGAGAATGCTAAATTGCTAATGGTCAATTTCAACATTGCACTCAGAAAACCAATCAGACATTGAAGTCTCTGGACAACGTGCTACTAGTCCTGATACCAATTATTCCTACCAAGTTTGAATGAAACTGACAAAAACTGTAAGAATATCAAAAATGGATGGATGGAGACATGGATTCACACCATTGCTTGAAAATGAAAGAATATCTATACAACAAACAAAAGACTGAGGTGGTAAATGACGATTATGATTTATTTCTTTTGTGTTAGGTAACAAGTAACATCACCTCACATGCAAATACTTGACCCACAAGACTTTGAATGGGAGATATGATATGGACATGACCACTATAAGTTAAGCAATGTGTTTGTTCCAAATCTACGAAATATATCGTTTGATGTTTTTGTCCTTGTATCAACATCACACACACTATGGTTAAAATCAAAACTGTTCTGTTAATCTGCATCACTAAATTAAACATTTTCAAAGAAATAAATTGCAAATTTCAGCATTTTCATTGTAACATTTATTACATGCTGAATGCAGAATTTCTCACGTAAACAGTCAAATTTACAAGGTCTTTTCCCAAGGATAAATGCTGCAATATAAATCAATATTATGAATATATTATTTCACATGCATGTGCTTTTTTTTTCTCTCATTTTATTTTTAAACATCAACAAGCAATGATGTACAGTTTCATGAAATACCTACTACTAACATTTACTTTGCTCTTCACAGAAAATCTGCTTTCTTCATACTTTAATGGGGAGGGAAGTTGTTTTTACAAGATAATTTCAGTCTACCTTGAGTATTGCAAAACTGCATTATCAAATCAGAAGTAACCATTTTGAAAAACCACAGAAGGAAAGTTTTTAATCATAATAGTAAATATCTTTTTATGGTAACGCTATAGCAGTAGAACACATACTTTTTAAACTACAGGGTATATAAAAAAAGATCACTTACTTTGTTAAAGTCAAACAGAAATATCTTGTCATTTCCATAAAAATATACTCTAAATTAGAAATACTTAAGCCATATATTACTACATTACACTAATGATTTATAGCTCTCTCTAATTAAAAGCAATGATAATTTGTCGCAAATAAACAAGCACTCCTAAACATAAAAATTTGAAAAGCAGTTTGTCCATAAAATATTCCAATAAACATGTAAAGTGCAATCCTGTTCAGTGCATTCACCTGCACATTTAATCAATTTTATCCAATTTATTTCAATAACATAAGCACTGATGTATAACATGCAACATCTTTATTCGAGATTAATCCACCACGAGCGGTGCAGTACTCTTAAAGACATTCACCCTGCACAAAACTGCATCTGAACTGTGGGAAGGGTTTAGTATTAATTATTTTTCATTTTGCATGAGAAAATTGTTCCGGCTTTTTATTATCGTTGTATCATTACACCTAACATCTTACGTGTAATCTTCATCAAAGTTAGAAATGTGAAAAATGTCGAAATAGACTAGAATTATGATTTAACATTAAATTCTTTTCTGATACAATTCTCTTAAGATTAATAGAGCTACCTAATAGTAAAACATCTCAAAGAGCCATAACTCAGTACAACTAAATAATGTCTCACATTTCAAGTGTATTATATTGTTTTAACAAAAAATGCTCTGCCATCCTGTATGACTATGACAGAGAACATGACCAGGTCTTTAATCAGCAGACTAATTCTACATCGATTTAATACAGTCCTGTATGATGTAGAACAGAGAACATGGCATTAGAAGATTAATTCCAAGAAGTGATTTGAGCCGCGCCATGGGAAAACCAACATAGTGGGTATGCGACCAGCATGGATCCAGACCAGCCTGCGCATCCATGCAGTCTGGTCAGGATCCATGCTGTTCGCTTTTAAAGCCTATTGGAATTGGAGAAACTATTAGCGAACAGCATGGATCCTGACCAGACTGCGCAGATGCGCAGGCTGGTCTGGATCCATGCTGGTCGCATACCCACTGTGTTGGTTTTCCCATGGCACGGCTCATTTAAACTGAAAACCCCCAACTGGATTACTACTCTCTTAATGCTGGAGAACAAAATAGATACAAGCCAAGTTAGCCATGTAGGGCCCAAGCTGGGTAATACAGTTGCAAGTAAGGATTGGTGATGTAAACGTTAAACTAATCAATTCATTTATGAAAGGGAATTATTCCATGTTATCCCTTCTTATTTCAATGGACAGACAGACAAATGGACAGACTGACACAAAAAGGCTTCCACTAAAGCTCTAAACTCAGAATTTGATTAAAGGTTGCAACAGGACTGCATTATTTACAGTTTTCATGAAAATATAAGATTTGAAAAAATAGAAATTTAAAAAAAATATCTCATAACAGAGTATTTTTAATGTGTGGTGCCTCTTTTGTATACAAGAGCTAAATCATTTGAACAAATCAGGGTATGTTTTATGTAAATATGCAACTGACCAGTAGTTTCATGAAAGTCTAACAAGCTGTTTATGAGACGACTTTAATTAAAGCTTATGCACTTTTACTCCAAGTAAATTCAAGCAAGCTAAACAAGATTATCATTTATATAAATAGAAAGTGCAATGATTATTGACTACTGATCAATTTCAAAAGACACATCATCTTTGTAAGGTTATTGACACCAAATGATACACCAAGGTCAAGGTCAATACTTTCTATTTACTGTAGCTCTCTGCATCTTAATTTCTTCATAAATGTGTAAATTGATATGATAAAATTAAAACTTTATTTTCTCCAAATGTTATCACATAGTGTGACTTTTTCAATAAACAAACAATACACTGTATGATAGTGTTGCAAGTTTGTTGTTCAGCAAGGCTTATTTTAACTGGAGGTGTGTTCATAGGGCACTAGTGCCCCCACGTCTTGTCACTGTACAGTCATATGTTACTTGTTGATAATGCAAAATTCAGTTTACTTTGATATATCCTTGGATTAGAAGTATGAGTCATTGAGGGGGTGGGATGGGGTGCAAGCTGGGTTATGGTGCTACAAAACACCATCAGGAAACACAAGCCAGACAAAACAGATGGAGAAAAACAAAAAATTTATAGGGGGAAGGAGGAAAGTAAAAATCCCAAATAAAAACCCAGGTGCACAAGTTCACATCCTGAACAACATTCCTATAAAATTTTGTGACTCAGGTCAAATACTTTTGAGATAAATTCCACACAAACTTTAAGACTCTTACCCTTAATGCATATTTTTGTCCAACTCTGGTCTTGTAGAGTGAAATCCCAAACAAAACACCAGGTGCACAAATTCAAATGCTGAATGATACACCTCATGTTTTTGGGAGAGTAGGGGGTGCACAAAAAATTAAACCTGCTTCTTAATTTTACTAAAGAAATTCAGACTGTGATTTTATGTTTTGTAAGCATTTTGAAGCATTTCATCCTGAAAATTGTGATACATTTCATCCAGCATTTTGCATGTAATTTAAAGCTTCTAGTAAAGAAGACTTTCTACTAGAACATGACCCTATAAAAAAAAACCCTATAATCCTAACAGAGTTTTCTTATAAACAGGTATGAGGTGTACTTTGCCCTGTGCAGTTTATATGACATTATTATCCACACTTACATTTCCCGCCTTTCTTCACCAGCAGCAGCAGATTTTTTCGACCTAGCTGTGGACCTTGCTGTCATCTTGGCACTTGGAGTCGGTGACTTGGCGGAGCGAAGTGGCGAAGAAATATCTTCACGTGAGTCAACCAATTTTTCTCTAAGACGCTGATCTTCCTCTAGGATGTCCTGGCTAGTGGCTGGCTCCATGGCATTTGTCATATCTTCCAGTGTGCCAAGTGCCTACAGGGAACCAGATTTGTACATTAAGTTTTAGATTATATTTGTAATATATAATTTGGAGTCCATCAGGTTAGGTCAGTAGTAGGAGTATTAAGGCTGACCAACTTAATGCTCACAAGTTCAATCCCTCTATGAGACAAATATTCTCCATAATCTCAAGGTAATAATCAGTGCAATCACAGACCAAGAAAAATGTCCTTGGTGCTTGTTGGACTACGAAGATAATGTCTCAAGTCATTAGTCTTCCAAATGATTCATGTGGTGAAGTTCTTATCCATATCCAAGAAAATGTAGTACTTTACCAACTACCTTAAAAATACAGAATTATTTATAAAAAGACTTGCACTTTCATAAAAGTAAATGTACATAATCTAAAGATAAAGAAATATAAGAAATGATCTTATTTACCAATCTAGTACTCTTAAATTCCCTCTCTATATTATTTGACATATGATCAATGGCTGACAGTTGTGAGTTCATGTCTCGTAACCTCTGCATGATGGCATACTTTGAATCTGGCATACTATCCCGGGGAATGATGGCCAGGGACAACCTATCATGGTCCTGCATCTTAGTCTCAAATATCTTCAATGTAAGTTCATCAGCTCTGGTTGGCCTCTCTATCACAGGTGGCTCAAATGACAGTCTAGTATCATCTTCCTGGGCTGTAAATACGGACATATACAATAATACTATTTATTGTCTCAAGACCAGGTTTTGTGCAAGAAACCTACTTGAAGTCCAAAACTACTTATTTTGATATATTGCTAAGACTGTCCTAGTCTAGTGGTAAGTATTCCAAATGAGAAATTTAAACATGGAGCCCACAATTTTCTATACAGATTTCAGAAAAAGGGAAAGCATGAAATGCAAAATATTGTTACCGGTATTTCCCTTTCATCCAAGACTTTATGTAATGTACGGTAGGCAACCATTACACAAAATAATTTCTGGTTAACGTATTTTAAAAAGTTTAAGATATGCCATGTCAGTATAAAACAATATTAAAATCAAACATTTGCTATAGCTCTTACTAATCAGTACAATATACGTACCCATTCTATTCCTAATGTGTTGTTGGTCAGGTGACAGTGATTTGTCCAACTGGGGCTCCGTAGGTTCTGGTCTCTCCCGTAGATCATTCAGCACAGCTGAGGCATCCAGGTCAACTACATTCAGGTAGTTCCGTCCTCGGGACTCCTGAAGTTAAAACAAAAAAAAATTGTGATCAGCTTTCATTTTTTATGTAAATATCCAAAGACAGATAAATTCATTTCTACATAATATTTAACATGGTCATAAAAACATAAATATATATATGAGCCACACCATGAGAAAACCAACATAGTACGTTTGCGACCAGCATGGATCCAGACCAGCCTGCGCATCTGCGCAGTCTGGTCAGGATCCATGCGTTCACTAAATAATTTAATAATGGTTTCTCTAATTGCAATTGGCTTTGAAAGCGAATAGTATGGATCCTGACCAGACTGCAAGGATGCGCAGGCCGGTCTGGATCTATGCTGGTCGAAAACGCACTATGTTGGTTTTCTCATCATGCGGCTCAATTATGGCTAAAACAACAAGTAAATAGATAAATAAATATATGGATAAATTAAAACTCATCATTATTTTGAATACTTATCTTACAAGTTCAGTGGACAGCGCCTCGACATTCATGCTTAAGTAATTAGCATGATAAACTTTAACTTAAAAACATATCAAGTCAAGGGATAATCAGTCAATCTTGATAGTTGCCTTCTCCTTAACAGATGGTCATGATGGAACATATCAAATATGAAAGCAATATCCAAGGACTTGCAAATAATGGGTGGTAACGCAACTTAAATTATTCTAAGTAAAAGGGCATATTCAGTCCAAATGCTTGATAGAGTTGCCTCTCCTTTTTACAGAATGGTTGATGTTAACAAATATGCAAAATATGAAAGCAATATTTCAATAGGAATTTGAAAATATTTGGGTGGTACGCAAACTTTAACATTTATTCTAAGTAGAAAAGGGGCCATAATTCAGTCAAAATGCTTGATAGAGTTGCCTCCTCCTTTTTAAAGACTGGGGTCATGATGGTAAATAAGCATGCAAAATATGAAAGCAATATCTCAATGGACTTTGAAAATATTTGGGGTGGTACGCAAACTTTAACATTTATTCTAAGTAGAAAAGGGGCCATAATTCAGTCAAAATGCTTGATAGAGTTGCCTTCTCCTTTTTACAGACTGGGGTCATGATGGTAAACAAGTATGCAAAATATGAAAGCAATATCTCAATGGACTTTGAAAATATTTGGGGTGGTACACAAACTTTAAGATTTATTCTAAGTCAAAAAGGGGCCATAATTCAATCAAAATGCTTGATAGAGTTGCCTCCTCCTTTTTACAGACTGGGGTCATGATGGTAAACAAGTATGCAAAATATGAAAGCAATATCTCAATGGACTTTGAAAATATTTGGGGTGGTACGCAAACTTAAACATTTGTGTGACGCCCACGCTCATGCCGATGCCGGGGCGAGTAGGATAGCTCCCCTATTCTTCGAATAGTCGAGCTAAAAAAGAGAAATATCTTCTTTCTATTGTAGTCTATCATCAAAATGTGAAATACCCATTGTCAATCAATCACAAAATATTAATACATAATATTGCTTTGAGGAAGTCTGCACTTAGAATCAAAATTTTCTGCTGTTTAAATTTGATTTGAATAAACCCTTATTTTTCAAAGCATCGCCACACATTAAGGAATTTAAGGCAATTAAAAGGTAAGGTCTGTGCCTTAAGTTTTGCTGAACTGATTTGAAACCTTATCTAACCAATTCCAAGAGATGATTCATATAAATAAAAAAATTGCAACACTACTGGTACACTGGAAGTCATCAATACTTACTTGAGAATCTGCACTGTTAAATCTGAGACCCATGTATATATCTGGTGGTAACACATTAGCCTGCCTACTCTGGTTGTATTCTATAACAGCTTCTTGTATAGGATCAACACCTGCATAGAACATAATCAAACTATATTAAACTTTTGAGCATTTATTTATCGGTCATTTTCAGAGGTAGCTTACAGATACCTAAAGATCACATGAAAACATAAATTCCATTGATTAAGAATACTGTGTTAGAGTTAAATTATAGCAAGAGTACAGACTAAAATATTTACATTGTAAGACTATTCAAAATCTTTTACATCAAGTATATTTTAAGTGATACTATCCAACTACCAGTATATGCCACAGAAGCTATTATTTGTATACCTGTATCCTTGGTGATAGATGTAGCTTTTTCTGATGTCCTGATATACTCAGGTTCCTGGGGAACAAAATCAGCATCAATACCTGCATCCAGCATCTCTGCAGTGTTAGTGGCAAAATCAACCTGAAATATATTATGTACTTGGCATTCTATCATGTTTTTAGTGTAAAATCAACCTGAAACATATAATTGGCATTCTATCATGTTTTCTTTGAGTGTAAAATCAACCTGAAACATATACATGTAAATGGCATTCTATCATGTTTTGTTTGAGTGTAAAATCAACCTGAAACATATAACTGGCATTCTATCATGTTTTGTTTGAGTGAACTATTACAGTTTTAAAGTATTTCTGTTATATAGAACAAAATGGTTAACCATATTTTGAAACTTCTTTTCAGCAAGTAAATAACAGCAACCTGACATGAATAAGAGGAGAACAAATGACTTCTGACATGTTCTATTTCCTGTCCATTTGTCATAGAGTACTGGTGTCACTAAGGGACAAAACAAGAACTTCAGTTTGTTAATATCATGCTTTTTCTTAATAAGTCGGCAGAATTATCTCCAGACTGTACATGCATGAGCAGTATAATTCAAAGAACCAGAACTCTAAATTTTACCAGTAACAAGGTTATTAAACAGATTTTTTTTTTAATTTAAGGTTTTAATTATTTAGTTCACTGAAAAAAAAAATGAAATAACTTATCTCAGGCATAACTGAGCCGTATTAAGACAGCCAATGATGGCATTCAATGAAAATGTTAGTACACATTTTGTATGTGAAACGAGAATGGTTTACCTTGGGTCGTTTCCAGTTCTCCATCATTCTCTGTCTCTGCAGTCGTAGTGCTGTCTTCAACTGTATCCTAGCATGTGTGTCCTTCGTCTTCGACAAGGCATTCTCTAGGGCTAGATAAGCCTCAAATTCTCCTGTGAATAAACCAGACCATTTATTGGTTAATGAGTATAACTGTTTCAAAACATTCCTCTTAAACGGTAATAGACTGATCCTATATTTGAAAGTAAAACTACAGTATTAAGAAACAAATTCTTTACAATATAAGTTAAGTATGACACCGTTAAAATATAGCTGCATTTTTAATGACTTATTACATACAGTGTTTATATTTGGTTCTGCACAGAGTTTTACGAACTCTACACACATTTTGAAATAATAGTGACTGTAGTTTTCACTCAGCAGAAAGACCTAGCTGGATTATGTAGTTGGAAACTTGAGCAAGGAGATAAGATCAGACAACTACTAGCAGATAAGGGTAGTCAGTGAATCAGTTTATCCTGTAATTTCATGTGTAAGATTGGAATATTTTTTACAGAGTGAATATTTTCACAAGTAGCATAGCCAAAAGTGGAAATGTAAGATTTGCCGTTCATGAGTAAAAGATATTTTATCTAATATGTAAAACAAACAAATTTTCTATCTATTTTCATTTAAACCAAATTTTGCAGGTTTGATATTTTTCACCCAGTGAAAAAAAAATGTATCTAACAATTCCACTGATAAATTGTCAGATATATTTCAATAATTGACTGAACAACTTGTAATAAAATATAACATCGAAAATAAGAAATAATTCATCTTACCTTGTTTAATAGCATATCCATCATGAAGCTCCTCCTCTTCCTCCATAGAATCTGCCTCTGTAACATCCTCTTCTTCAGACTCCTCCTCCTCCTCCTCCTGTCTTGACTCCGCCTCTTCTTCCACTTCTTCTCTAATTCGTCCTTTTTCTGACAACAACTCTCCGCCCTCAGTAGCATCTGCTTCTGGCTTCTTCCTTGCAGAACTTTTCTTTGAACTCTTGGAAGAAAGCTGATGAAAAGATTAGTAGATAAACTCTGTTACATTGGTAATTGTAGCCGAACTGACATCGCAATCAATCCAAACAAAGCTCTACAGATATAACTGAATATTTTCAGTTTTGAAATGTCACATCTCGCATAATTACTGAACATCCTTAAAACAACTCTTCAAAGCTACAATGGCATTTTGTATTGAAAAATATGAAATACTATGAACAAACTATGCTAAAAATAAATACAACCAACTACAATTCAAAACAGCAGGCCAAGATAATTTATAATATTCAGTAAGCAATTAACAAGTTTTGGACTTTACAAACACCTTCATCAAGATGTATAAACAAGTGAAGTTATATATTATATACTGCAGTAAGATGTAATTTTTAAGAAAATCAGTCAAAAAGTAACAGTATCACTAATTGGATGTATAAACCCAGTTCATATGGTATGTAAATTAGTTTTGGTTTTGTAAAAAAGCTCATTTAAAATGAAAGATATACAAGTTTTTGATCACAAAACATCATCATCAATAACACTAAAGTAACAAACCTGCTCTGACAACGAGCGTGGTGTTTTTCTTGGAGAAGGTGTTTTCCTTGGGTGACTTTTCCTTGGAGTTTGAGCTTTCCTAGGTGAGATCTTTGCCTCTTCCTCGACAACAGACTTCAGATTAAGATGTAATAACCTGTCTCCAAACCTCTGTTTATACTGCTCTTTTGCCTTCTCAGACTGTGAACAATTAACCTTTAACATTTCTCAACCACAGTTCTCCTCAAAATGAATTTCATTCAAACAGAAAATATCTAGATCAAACCTATCAGATTTACCAGAATCAAGACAGTATTGCTTTATTCAACAAATTGCAATGCAGTTAATATTCAGCAAAAGAAATTAATAAACTTAACAGACAAATAAAACACGAGTTGAACTCAAATTTATTTTTGTGTGAAGCTGAAGTTTTACCTGTAGCTCATGGTATTCTCTAAGATATCTCTCTCTTAACATTTCCTGTTGTTGTTTCTCCCTGTCAACTTCACTCATTACATCAGGGGGAAGTAACTCTCCAAATCTTGGCTGACGTTTTGATTTCTCTTCTGCTGTTTGTAACCTCAGTAGTGGAATTCCAATACCACTATCTGGGCTCTCTGGTTGCCGAGGAGGTTGCCGTGGTGCAGGTCCTGCTTGGGCAGGACTGAATCCTGGTGGAGGTTGGAAATATCCGGGATCAGGTTGGTACCTAGGTAACAACTGAGATCTTTGATTCACCGGGAACTTGTGGCCAGGAATCGTCCTATCAACATGTAACAAAGGCATGTCAGGAATATCTTGTCTTGGCAACTGGCTTTGTCTAGGGCCCCAGGCTTCCTGTTGTATATGTGGAAATCTTACCCCTTCAGTGTCTCGCTCAGCAGGGATCCGCAGAAAATTTGGATAAAAATTAATACCTGAATCTTGAGTTACTCTGTAAACCTCAATGTTTTCACCATTTCTTAATTCAGACATTCTCAAGGAGGAATCAATATTCTCTTTCCCCTGTGGTGATTTAGATTTTCTTCTCTTCTGCTCTTTTTGCTCTGTAACTTGCAAGTTTTTCAGCTCACTCATAACTCCTCGTATAGAACCCTTGCCTTTTCTTGCTCCCATTTCCTCTATAATTTGATTTTGGTTACCTCCCCTGATAGGTGACCTTAATGACCCTTGTCTCTGATTTGCTGGAATTTCTGGTTGCCAAGCAACAGGAGGCTGACCATCCAGGGCACCCATCATTGCCATCATACTTTGATGCTGAACCTTAAAGTAACACATTTATCTTAAAATGAGATATTATGTCAAAATCCAATTGTTTGTATTTTGAAGTAATACAAAAATAGCATTTCTTAATGAATCAAAATTTCATATTTGTAAAGTTCCAATAACCAAACAAATATAAATCTGAAATTTCCGATTATGTACAAATTTACTATGAAATCATTTGATTTCATTGATATCAAATTTCACTGACCAGCAAAGAACAGCTATTTCATGTGGACAAAAATGTGTATACTTCAGAAGTTCAGAAGTAATGTTGGATATAAAGCTTTTATCAGTTTCATTTTCATTCTACATTTCTTTTTTGAAATTAGTTTCCTAAGAGATACAAAGACTTAGTCAACTGTGAGCAAGATATGAACATGCTTCATCAGCTCTGCACTATCTGTACATATTCTATGTCCTTATAAATACCCTTTTCTCCTAAATCTTTAATTATACTCAATGTAACTGCCTTGGTAAAAGTGATTGAGGAACCTTTTTAGAATCATTTTTTGACAAAAAAATTTCAACCATACTAGTATGTTAAGAACAGTGACAATAGCATCTGAACTGAAGCATCTTTGGGTCCGTAAATACTACCTGGTTAACAACAGGCCAAGGAAGCCGTGGTCACGTGGTTAAGGTGTAGCCTGCATAATATGATGATCACTGGTTCAAGCCTGACAAGGTCATATCAGAACCTTTATCATGGAACATCAGAACTGGTTCCACTAGGATGTGTTTTAGAAATATATTCAAATAAGCTCAAAGATTTCATCACAATAGCGTTAAAATAAATCAGTATAAACTACAAAGTTTTGCCAAGTGGAAAATTCAATTACTTCCATCATTCTTCTAAGTTCTCCTCTCACAATGTGTTGTAGCTGTTGTGCTAGATCCATTCCAGCAAGGTTGACAGGAGCACTCCCCACTGTCCCTGACTGCTGAGGCATAATCACATGCTCACCACCAGGGGGCGCTGTCCGGCTTGGATCTCCACCCAGTAACCCTCCTCTGTAATAACGATTTGAGCCGTGCCATGGGAAAACCAACATAGTGGGTGTGCGACCAGCATGGATCCAGACCAGCCTGCGCATCCGCGCAGTCTGGTCAGGATCCATGCTGTTCGCTAACAGTTTCTTTAATTCCAATAGGCTTTAAAAGCGAACAGCATGGAGCCTGACCAGACTGCGCGGATGCGCAGGCTGGTCTGGATCCATGCTGGTCGCACACCCACTATGTTGGTTTTCCCATGGCACGGCTCATTTACATGCTTAAGGTCATTTTCAAACAGTAATAGGACAGAACAAGGCTACTTCCTTGATTTTAATATATGAAGAAGCATTATTCCAAGAGCCACTTTAATTTTTAAACTGTACACTGCACACATTTCCCCTTTTACAGATACCCCTCAACATAAAGTTGTTTCAAGATTGCCACTCAAATGTATCTCAAAACTTCCCTTGCCTTTCTTAACCTTTACCCTGCTAAATTCCTATAATGGACTGGTCCACCATTCAATTTGGGCAGAACCATTTATCATTTGAAGGGGTGTTTACTGAAAATTTACTGACTGAATAGCGAACAGTGCAGACCATGATCAGCCTGCACAGATGTGCGGGCTGATTTGGTCTGCACTGGTTGCAAAGGCAGAATCTCTTGCTGCCAGCAGGCTAAAGGTTAATTTTCATTTGAGCTATTACTGCCTTAAAATACAAATTCATGCAAATCTAAGAAAGTTGAAGTTTATTTTTCAACAGCTTAACAAACCCTTCAGAATTACCTTGTGGATTTTTACCAAGACAGTCAACACATAATCATTATTATAAATTCTCTGACAATTCCCTCCAACTGTTTTGATGTTTTCCTTCATCTCTCATGAACATTCATTGATATCATTTGTAACCAAATTACCCAGGCTTTTTCTTATTTGTTCATTAAAAAATGTATAAAATGACATACCGGGTAAGAAACAGTTAAAGTAGTACAGCCATAATACAGACCTGTAGTAATCAGGTTTGCCAGTAGGTGGCGCTGTGTATTGTCCTGGTACTCCACCACTAGGTGGCAGTGATATACGTGATATATCTGCCTGTACCTCTGCTCTCCGCCCTCTATTTGCTGGACTGTTATTCCTCAATGGTGTACTGGTCTGAAGAGACAAAAAAAAAATTAAAAATCATTACCGGTCATTGGCACATCTGACATGCTAAACAATACACAGCCAAAAATATAAATTGGTAAAAACATTTGTGTTCATGCCAAATGATTGATTACATTTTATTTTCCTCAACCAACAAGGAAAACAAATGATTCTGGAAGTCAAGCATTCCAGTTTTCCCAAGTTTTCAATAAAATATTAGCACGGCTTCTTTTCAGTTTATCAGCATAACTACTCAGTTATCACCAAAACATGCTACACATGCGCACAACAGACTTCAGGATAACTTAATTCTTACCATTATATAAACATACATTACTGTGAAATCCTTTGTGTGGACATGGAAGTTCATTGTTTGACTAAAATGGCTATTTTGTTGGCACATGAATTTGTCAATATCAATTTCTAAAGATAAAATGAATTGCCTAATCTCATTCATGGGGATCTGATTTTGTTGACTGATGCAACCATAAAATAAAGGAAAATTAGTCCCCCCACCTCACACACACACCAATTTGTGATTTCACTTATATTAAGAATATCTGTCATTTAATTTACAGCCAGGAACTATGCTTTACTGTTATAATATATCTTACCTGTGGAGTTTGTCTGTTGGCCCTTTCTGGGGACCCATCAAACTGCATGGTATTATTGAGCGCAGAGTTATTCCTGGTTTCTGGACTGGATTCTACACGTCTAGGACTTTTATGTCTGTTCCTTCCTTTACTTCTGCTCATTCTCCCCGACCTAACCAACAGATTTATCCCTTAAATGACTATCTTTGCATCATGTGTGAAACTACTGTACATAGAGAATTTTTCTAGCCACCTTTTATTCAAGAAACAGTTTATAGCAACAAGAGGACCATGATGGTCCTGAATCACTCACCTCTTCCCACATGACCCAGTTTTGAGCAAGACGCTGTTTTTTCTATTATTTGACCTACTGACCTAGTTTTTGAGCTCATGTGACCCAGTTTTGAACTTTACCTAGATATTATCAAGATAACAATTCTGACCAATTTTCATGAAGATCCATTGAAAAATATGGTCTCTAGAGAGGTCACAAGGTTTTTCTATTATTTGACCTACTGACCTAGTTTTCGAAGGTATGTGACCCTGTTTTGAACTTTATCTAGATATCATCAAGGTGAACATTCTCACTAATTTTCATGAAGATCCATGAAAAATATGCCTCTTTGAGAGGTCACAAGGTTTTTCTATTATTTACCTACTGGCGTAGTTTTTGAGCACTTGACCCAGTTACGAAACTGACCTAGATATCATCAAGGTGAACATTCAGATCAATTTTCATGAAGATCCATTGAAAAGTATGGCCTCTAGAGAGGTCACAGGTTTTTCTATTTTTAGACCTACTGACTAGTTTTTGACTGCACTGACCCTGTTTCAAACTGACCTAGATATTATCAAGTGAACATTCAGACAACTTTCATAAGATCCATTAAAAAGGCCTTCTAGAGAGGTCACAAGGTTTTTCTATTATTTGACCTACTGACCTAGTTTTTGAAGGCACGTGATCCACTTTCGAACTTGACCTAGATATCATCAAGATGAACATTCAGACCAACTTTCATACAGATCCCATGAAAAATATGGCCTTTAGAGAGGTCACAAGGTTTTTCTATTATTTGACCTACTGACCTAGTTTTTGAAGGCACATGACCCACTTTCGAACTTGACCTAGATATCATCAAGGTGAACATTCTGACCAATTTTCATGAAGATCTCATGAAATATATGGCCTCTAGAGAGGTCACAAGGTTTTTCTATTTTGAGACCTACTGACCTAGTTTTTGACCGCACGTGACCCAGTTTCGAACTTGACCTAGATATCATCAAGATGAACATTCAGACCAACTTTCATACAGATCCCATGAAAAATATGGCCTTTAGAGAGGTCACAAGGTTTTTCTATTATTTGACCTACTGGCGTAGTTTTTGAATGCTCGTGACCCAGTTTCGAACCTGATCTAGATATCATCAAGATGAACGTTCTGACCAGTTTTCATGAAGATCTTATGAAATATATGGCCTCTAGAGAGGTCACAAGGTTTTTCTATTTTTAGACCTATTGACCTAGTTTTTGACCGCACGTGACCCAGTTTCAATCTTGACTTAGATATCATCAAGGTGAACATTCTGACCAATTTTCATGAAGATCTTGTAAAATATATGGCCTCTAGAGAGGTCACAAGGTTTTTCTATTTTTAGACCTACTGACCTAGTTTTTGACCGCACATGACCCAGTTTCGAACTTGACCTAGATATCATCAAGATAAACATTCAGACCAACTTTCATACAGATCCCATGAAAAATATGGCCTTTAGAGAGGTCACAAGGCTTTTCTATTATTTGACCTACTGACCTAGTTTTTAAAGGCACGTGGCCCAGTTTCGAACTTGACCTAGCTTTCATCAAGATGAACGTTCTGACCAATTTTCATGAAGATCTTATGAAATATATGGCCTCTAGAGAGGTCACAAGGTTTTTCTATTTTTAGATCTATTGACCTAGTTTTTGAAGGCACGTGACCCAGTTTCGAAGTTGACCTAGATATCATCAAGTTGAACATTCTGACCAATTTTCATGAAGATCTTGTGAAATATATGGCCTCTAGAGAGGTCACAAGGTTTTTCTATTTTTAGACCTACTGACCTAGTTTTTGACCGCACGTGACCCAGTTTCGAACTTGACCTAGATATCATCAAGATGAACATTCTGACCAACTTTCATAAAGATCCCATGAAAAATGTGACCTCTAGAGTGGTCACAAGCAAAAGTTTACGGACGCACGCACGCACGCACGGACGACGGACGACGGACACCGCGCGATCACAAAAGCTCACCTTGTCACTTTGTGACAGGTGAGCTAAAAATGATTAAAATTTATCTTAACACAACAAAGAGGTGATATGCCACAAAGGATAATTTTAAGGGGGCATAGCCCAACGGTACAGTGTTTAAATTAATTAAAACACACTACTGCTATATTTTACTTTAGACTATTATACACCTTTTATATAAAATAGTAGATTAGATATTTCAGTGTTACTTCTTAGTCCCTACAAGTAGGCTGACTGATGACATGGTAATCAAATATGATCAAACATAAATATGCTTTGTCACTGTGTGACAATAAAATATGCAGTTAATAGTTAGCTGCCTTTTATATCTGCATTTTTTAATTTATTTATTTTGTTGGGTTTAACGTTGCACCGACACGATTATTGGTCATATGGCGACTTCCAAGCTTTTGATGGTGGAGGAAGGCCCCAAGTGCCCCTCCGTGCATTATTTCATCACGAGCGGGCACCTGGGTAGAACCACCAACCTTCCGTAAGCCAGCTGGATGGCGTCTACACATGAATAATTCAACACTCCAAGTGAGGCTCGAACCCACATCAATGAGAGGCAAGTGATTTGAAGTCAGCGACCATAACCATTCGGCCACAGAGGCCCCTGCATTTTTAAAGTTACTGACATTTCAATACTAGATTAAATTTTGATAAAATGTTGGTTAAATATACAAGTCAAATTGTTATAACATTTTATAGCTATGAAGACAGTAAGTTGGTACTTGACAATCAAGGTGGTATGGTAGAACAATATAATAATTCTATATACAAGCCCTGGTCAGAATCTTTAATTCAACAAGGAGCTGCGTTTTAAAAATGCAAATATGAGGGTCAAGGTCATTCATATATAGGTCAGTTTGAACGTCTTGCCAAAAGGCTCGTTGAGTGTGAGTATGAACTAAATCTGGTCATTGATGTGGGCTGTAAGAAATCTGGTTTGTTCAGACGATGGATGGACAGTTCAATCGCTATATGCCCAGGAGCATAAAAATATTCAAACTTTTTCTGTTAAGAACTAATATGCCGCTGATAAAATCAACTGACACAAAGTTTGTCAACAATCCATACCCTGTAGCTGTGAGTGAACGCTTCAAATTTTCATCAAGATCATCTGGTTCAAGGGAACTAACTTCCAGAGAACTGCTGTCATCTCCCCTGAAATACAGGAGTTACATTTCTTGGACTTGACTTTACTACTTCTAGTCTAGCATAGCAGAAATCAAATGATATGAAAACGGTAATATCATATCTTGAAAGAAAAGGGGA
The DNA here is from genome assembly GCF_021730395.1 of Mercenaria mercenaria. NCBI lineage: Eukaryota > Metazoa > Mollusca > Bivalvia > Venerida > Veneridae > Mercenaria > Mercenaria mercenaria. The sequence continues at coordinate 42,807,195 of NC_069363.1, read as the reverse complement.
CACTTTCGTTTATTTCAGTGTAAGATCAAAATGTCTTTCAGGAAGTGAAAACCACAAGCAATGTTTTCCCAAAGAGGAAAAACGTGTAACAAATGAAACCTTTACTGAAAAATGAAAATATGATATGTAAATGAATGTGATGACTAACATTTCAAACTCAAAAATTCAAAAAAGTTAAATGAGTTTTCATGCACATGCATTATAAGAGAGATATATTTTACACACATAGTAACATAATCACATTAAATGCTTCATCATACGCATTAAAGCACACACAAACAGCATAACACATCTATCAATAAGATGAAGAAATACATGACAAAAATTATACACAGAAATCTAGAAATTTACATAAACAAGATAACAACCTTACATACAAACAAGATATTAATTATATAAAAAAAAACAGATGACAAATGAAGTAAGGAAAGTCTGCAATCAAATACTGTGAAATCATTTAATTTCGTGGGCATGAAATTTCATGGTTTTGGTCTGAACGGCAATTTCGTGGGGATGTAAATTCGTGGATTTCAACTTCTGAACATAAAACGAGTGGGAATTTTACGTGTTCATTGGGATTAAATTTCGTGGATTGACTCAACCACGAAAATTTGTCCCCCACGACATTAATGATTTCACAGTATTTTAATGGCCTACATGGTATCTACAACTTGCAATTCTACAAGCATTAAGCAAGCACAAGATCTGTCTGAATTTTTCTTTTGTGAGATTTATCATATTTTTCCCTGCATCTCTATTATCTTTAATATAACTGATCTTGTCACTGGTTAAGTTTTTACAGAATGCAGAACACTAGTCTACTAAAGTATTATATCAAACTACACTTGAGGTACATGGTGGGTAAAATGAAGCAGTGTAAATATCAGAAATATAGAAAATTACCTTTAGAAAAATTACACATGAAAAGTAACTTTTATTTCAAGCCATAGTAAGTTTATCGCTATTAAAGTTTTCATTAGAATCAAAAAACAGCAATATAAACACAAATGATATACAACCAAATAAATAGTTTTTAAAGTAAACTGTTCAGCAAGTTTAAATTTGAGTTTACTATTTTTTTTTAAATTTGAAAAAAATACAATTACTATAATTTCTATGTTTCTCTAAAACTGCCTAGCAATTCATATGATTCTGATGAAAGTTAAAACTATCTATCTACTGATTACTGTTTGATCCAGCTTTTCCTTAAAAAGTTTTTCCTTTAATTCTCTTGAAATATGTGACAGATACCACTTGTTTTATACTTCATTTATTAAAAGAGCTACAAGGGTGGTAATAGAAACCTTTTTAGTTTTCAAAATAATGAATTTATCATCCAAAAACAACTTTGGTGGATATTTTTTGGTCATTTTGAACAATTTGGCTTTAGTTGTTGACAGATTTTTTACATAATCTTTCAACATGCATAAAAACATTTCCATGCAAAAATGTTGTACAATTTCTAAAATTTTGCCTGATTTTTACAATGGTAAAAAAAACATTTTTGGTCACAGAACTGACATTATTGAGGACAGAATAAAAATTCAAAAGATCAAATTACCATCTTCAAAAGCCTTTAGTATGATGTATAATTTTAATCTTGATCATGCAAAATGAAGATGCAATTTGCAAAACCTGTTACAGATAAGGTGGATCAAACATTAGCTACCTATATAGTATATACAGTTATAAGCATTCTGCCTACCTACAGTCAGTGTTAATACTTACTCCTTAACTCTATAACTGAAATTAAGGACAGTGTGATGAGCTTAAAAAACTGACAATGAGACTGAGCAGTAATGAAATATGATTTTTGTGATATACACTAAATATTGGACATGTCTGTAGAATCTTTTGGGGAAGAAGTCATTTCCGATCAAAGGACTTTTCCCCCCAAGTTCCTAGGCTCCCTTTTAAAACTTGGCAACAAGAGCAAATTGAAGAAAATGAACTGCCTGTCCAGTTTGTTTGTATAAACCTGATTAATTTACTTATGCTATGTGAAAACTGCATTTAGAAAACTGTAACTAAACAGAATCACATGACTTGACAATAAATATACAATTTAATTTATGTTCCGGGCAGACATATGCCTATAAGACTGTTCTGGTCCTGCAACTATGGGTATAAGAACTTTACCACAATGTTATTGAGAGAAACTTTATGTAATGTTTTAAGAAAGTTGGAAGCTGTGCTGTACCCCATTCACTTACACCGAAAATGCTCTACTTAAAATTATTTCTTTAATTCATCAAAATTATGAAATTTAGGCCTTACCCATCCAACACTTTCTTGTATGCACTTTTAAGTTCTGTTTCTTCCATTGTTGATGTAATACTCTTTACATACTCTAGAGTTCTGTCCTTTGACATATCAAATCCAGCACTTGCTGACCTCGACACATCTGCTTTTGGACTATGTGACCTTGACCTCTGACCTTTTGGACTATGTGATCTTGATCTTGGCACATTGGACACCTGAGTGAAGCTGTCACGCTCAGTTATTTCTTCAACAGTGCCCAGCGCTCTCTGCCTAGCTCTGTCTTTAGGAATATACTCAATATTCTCATGTACCTCTCTTTCAAATTCAGCTTCTTGTTTCTTTAATTTTGATGAGCTGTATTTGTTTTCCAGCAACCAAAGCCCAAGAACCACCAGCTGTGTTGGAACTTCAATTCTCATTGTAGGTTTCAGAGCAATATCTTTCCCATGAAGACCAAGAGAATGCTGTTTGCTGGCCCAGTGTTGAAGGTAGTCAAGTAAATGTTGAAGGGCAAGGTAACGTTGGCCAAAGTTCACATCCAGGATCCAGTGAGCTTCCTGACTCTCACCTGGATCCTTGTATAAAACTTCCTCAGACTGGAAAAACCTTGAAGCCATTCCTGTCATGTTAGGTTTTGCTCTCGAAGGAGAAGGTGGTTCTCCCCTAGATCGTCCTGGGGAGTTTTTGGTCATTAATGAACCTTCGCTTTCAAACCTTGACAATCTATGATGTCCCTGCATGACAGCAGTAGAGCTGTTACTTCTGAACAAGCTCCTCCCTCTTGCAACTCCTGGTGAGTTCTTGGGTTCATATCCATCTGAAACATGGGACTCGCTCTGGCTTCTGAAAAACTTAGCTCGAGGTGAGGCCATTACAACAGAACTTGGTTTCTTCTGGTATGTTTCCTCATATTTACTCAGGAAAGATTCAAACTCTGCTTCACGGATTATTTTAGCAAACGGCATTAGCACTGGATACATTGATGATCTACCAGATTCAGACTCCTTCTCAACAACTTTCGTGAAACAGATGGCATAAAATCTGTCCAAGAATTCAAGGTAAGACTGTTTAGTCTCAAATGGTCGTGAACCAATGCATATAGCTTCAGCAGAATTCACACCTGACTGGCCTGTGTTTTCAACGTCAGTTTCTGGACAAAATACAAACTCATCGTACTGACTATAGAATTTTCGCTTCTTTTTTAACACTTTCTGCACCACCTCACACTGTTTGTAGAAATATACAGATAAAGTCTTAGCCCTTGGTGATGCTTGGTAAAATGTTACAGATTTTCTCACAGATCCATCATCTTCATCATCATCATTGTCCAAACTTCGCCGTACATCTTCACCCTCCTCTGGCCGGGCTGACTTCCCATCATCCTCTGGCACAATTTCAACACTCTGCCAACTTGATACAAGCCTTTCTAACTTTTCTTGCACTTCTGGGTGATAACTTTCTGCCAAATAAAAATGTTCTGCCAAAATATCAGCTGTGTCCTCTGTAGGTGGAAGTTCCAGAATGAGAGACAATATGACCTTACGAATACAATCTTCATCTCCTAGGTACTGGCAGAATGCCAACAAATGTACAGCCCACTTGAGAATCTTGAAACATTCCTGAACATATTCCTGACCAAGTGTTGACTCTGGACTCTCCTGAAAATATTTTAATTTATATATATTTTTCTTGACATGTTGAATTTTGTAATAGTAAGTTATGATCGCATTTCCTATGTTAAAAACTGGCATTTCAAAACAAATATGGTGCTGCAATGCAATTATGGTTCCAATATATCTCAGTATGTCACTTTCTGATTATATATATTCGTGATTTGTGAACAATTTTAAGAACAATTTCATGATGATTGTTTCCATTTATTCTCTCCTAAAGAAAACAAGTTCATTGTGCAATTTCATTGAAACACAAATGGTACAAATTTCAGAAAGTTTTACCGTTCCATCTTGGTTATCATTGACAAGCTGTTTGCCTCTCTTCCTCAGATGTAATGACATTTCATCACGCACGTGTAACATCCACAATATTGTGCAGAAATCACGGAAACTTGACATAACTTGACCAACATTCGGACTGTCCCGGTATTCGACTATATCTGATCGTAGGATCTTATACTGTTGAAGAATTTCTGGTAGCTCTAAACAGGGTCCTTCTGTTGTGGCCTGTGTAAGAATAGATTAATGAACTAAATGCTCTCATGTTACATAGTTACATTTTCATTGTACATTAACTGAATGAGAGTGCGTATACTGGAAAACTCAGTCATAAAAATAACAGGGCAGACCTCTGATTTATGTAACAGGGGTAACATGGAAAATTATGTCTAATTTCATAGACTTAGTGTCATTACAATTTCAGAGATACTTGAAGTATTTTTGATTGGGAGTTTCAAAATGGCATGACCTTGTTTTTTTTATGTAAGATGCTTAAATATACATTAACAGTCAGTGTTATATCTTTTTTGTTGGATTTTAAGTCACAACAATACAATTTAGGTATTATGGTGACTTTCCAGCTTTATGGTTGCGGAATACCCTGGCTGCTACTCTGGACATAATTCTAGGCAACTGCAGCATCACAGACCTTCCACAAGCCAGCAGCATTGCTCCCTCACATGAAAGAACTCTACATTCCAAGACTCACAATACTCAGTGGAAAGAGATCTGAGACTGTAACCACTCAATTACAGAGGCAACGTCTAATTGAAGTTAATATTTCACCAGGTAAAATACTTTAACTGATAATCAACTGTATACAACAACTGAAGGTATGACAGCACAAGACCCATTATATGAGTCTACAAGTAAACTATATTTACCTTAAACTGTGAAGCCTTTTCTTGCATTTTAAAAAGATCCTGAATGTACCATCTAGCTGTGGGAAGAGTAAGGTGTGCGGAGTTAAATGCTACGAGGAGAAGTTGTATAATGGATGAGATCTCTAACCTCAGTTCCTTCTCGTACTGTACTGATGGATCATCTCTACCCTGTAAAACACATAAGACTTACTTACGACTATCTTGGGTCAAAAAAACTTCAACAGAGATATGTACAGTTACTGTTGCTCAATCACAGAACTGATAGATTTAAAATTCTTGAATTTCTGTGGTTTACTGGTTACATCTAATTTGTTTACCTATATCAAGCTGTAATATAGGACAAGGAGAGTTAACCTGAAATATCGACTGGAAAGCATACTTTCTCACACTGCAATATTATGTGCAATATTTGCTGTCAAAACCAGTTTCTTCATCAACTCAAAAGCACTTCAAATTAATTATGAATAATTATGCTGAGACATTGAAAATAAAGACGGCAATATATGAATTATAGTTTGTAAAGTTTTTAAATGGAAGCTCTTTCTAAGTATTGTGCCTGTCGCAAACTGTAACATCAACCAGTGGCTATGGCGATAATCTTTGTTGACAATTCCAGCATCTGTCTTTTTTTATTCTGAGCATAATTATGAAAACTGACCAATGAAAATGTTGCATTATTAAACTGGTCTCCAAAGTCAACTTTATAATCTTGGTGACACTGTCACAGATTTACCATTTCTTCCTCCCCAGCCTGAGGGCAGTAGAGTGGTGGAGCTGGGAGGTAGAACTCCTCCGGTACCAGGACTGGCAGGCTGGATACCACATGTTTAAGCTTGTCTGTGAGACTGGCCAGGAACCAGGGAGCAATCTCCACGTCAGACACGATACCTGCGGTCATCATGTCCTGTATTGTATGTGTCAGCTGACCAATGTTTGTCTCCTGATTGATAGGAATGAAGTCTGAAATCAAGGAATCATTACTTAACATCAGAAATTTATACACTGTCTGCAAATTATGAATTTCTACCTGTATGTGTATCACCATAGGGCTTCATTTTAAAATGTTAAATCAATTCTAACTAAACATACATCTGGACTTTGACTTATTCAATAACATTAAGGTGCACATATGCACATCTTGCCCATTATTGAGAATATGAGATGGCAAAACTACATGTAGTAAAAGATACTATACAAGTCAATCATAAGCAATTCACATTATACAAACCTAGGAAATTGCTACTCAATTTTGTACTTATTTCTGTATATATAAAAGAATGATATTCAATAAGAGAATCATTAAAACAAATTAACCATCATAAAGAGATTTTGACAAAAGGAGATTATTACAATGTATTTTGTTAAACTAACAGGTTGACTGTTTTGAACTTTATTAACTGTATGGAATTATGAAAATTATGTACTACTTTAGCATGGATTCAAAATCATTATTTGATACACTTACATCTACTATACTTCTTGTTTGCCCCAGCAGGGGTACTGTCTGCCTTATTAGATTTAATGAGAAATTCAAGTTTTTCCTGCAGTATGGCATGAGGGCTCAAACTCTCTGGGATCTGTAATGGCTTCTTGGGTCTGAAAATATAGGAAGTTTTGTCTTGCATGTACTTTTCACATGTTCATACATATATAATGGAAATGACACTAGAAATATAAAAGCTGAAAAACTGAGTAAAGCAACATTTTGTTACGTACAAGTTAAAAAAAAAACATTTCAATTTGTGCATTGTACCACTGTTTCTATAACTTTGCAAAATATGAAATTTTTATCCTAGTTATTCTTAAAGTTAGGTGGTGAGGATTTTACCTAAAAGTTCAATCATTATTATCCTATACACAGAAATTAAGAAAACGCTTAATGTATATGCATAGTTTTTATTGTACATGTATTAGAAAAAAAAGAGCAATAAAATACATCTAAACTAAACAAGAAAACAACATCTTTTACATATCCTGAGACGAGCACAATTTATTTTTTTTTTTACCCCAATGATCCTTTCTAACATATTTTTTACAAATCACCTTTGATAGAGTTGAGGAGCTATTTCTCTATGACTACAGTGGGCTACAGACAATAGGTAGGCTGTTTTCCAGTCCCCCATCTTATGAGCAAACCAAGCGGTCTCGCACACAAGACCACTCATCAACAAGTACTCCACAGTCCGCTCTGTAGTCCAGATACCACTCAAACTGTCTCGCCTTATTACATTGGTGATATCCTCATGATACTTCGGAATAATTCTCGTCTCTGAAAAAAAGAACTGTCATAATGTACAAGATGACATATTTAACTTTAAAACAAGATTCTGAATGATCTGCTTTTCTAAGTTTTAAGTCACAAAAGTCACTCAAGCAAACCATTACACCCAACAAAACCTCAAACTACAACAATGGGTCAGATAAACTTTAACAGTGGGAAGAATTCAGGCCAGAAATTTCTTTTTTCATTACTGCATCAACAACAAGGAAAGAAAAATGAAACAAAATACAAATAACCTTCTTAATTTTTGCTAGCTCTCCTCATCACTTTGCAGGTACAGATACACATAAACTCAAGCAAAGTATATGTTCTCCATGCAAGCTTTATAAAGGTAAGCATTGCTAATCTTTTATCACATAACTTTTCAATAACATGTTCAATATACACAAGAAAACTAACTTGTTGGTACATGGCTCATATGTACAGATGGTAAAGCCTGAGCACTGTGTGGTGGGTAGATGTACATGGTCTCATTACTGAAATACGCCGCCATAAACCGCCCCATCGTCTGTACAGTCTGACGGATAGACTTGTTCTTGATACATGGCACCAACTCTTCTTCCTCTGAATCCTGGAATAAAACATTAGAGCAAAATACTGGTAATTACCTAAAAAATGTTATGTAAATTTATGCTTATTAGGTCATAGCAATAAAAATTACAAAGTAAGTATAGGTTATAGATTGTTTATTGACGTAAGGAAATTAACTTTTGCTGTAACATAGCTAAACCTTTTCTTTTAATAACTGCAAATCCAGCTATTCAAAATTTTCTCCCCTGTGCGAGTTTAATACATTGAATTATTTATTACCATAGCAAATAATGCTTACCTTGTAAATATACTTATTTCATCAATTTAACATCTTTTGTAACCTTTTAAAAGGTTCCAAATATACCCATAAGGCTATCATATGGGGGGCATATGTAATATGTTTTGCTCATGTCGGTCGGTGCAAACAATAGCTCAACCTCAAATTATATAATTACATCGTTATAACATTCCATAAGTAAATACAACTATATATTTTTTCTTAAATCTACATACATTTATTCATCTTGATTTGTAATAGTTTTCTGGAAGAATACTGTTGTTTTTTTACAAGATCATACAGTGAATAAAAAAGCCAAGTACTAAATTTTATTACCTCCCTTTATTTTATTACACAGCATTTTCCATAAAAAACGGTCATATGTTCACACCTAAAACTTAGCGCTAAAATCCCTTTTCCTTCAGCTTATCACTGATCATGCCAATGGTTATATCAGAAATTTCAGAATTTGTTATTTCCGAAACATAAATGTCTGCTATTTTAATAAATATAGAAAAAAATGTATTTTCTATCAATATGTTATTTTCATGAACGATAGTGAAAGAAAACAAAATGTTATAACCTTAGTGTTTGCAAAAATATGAAAAGTACATGTAAGCCTATGTAGAAAATTATTTTGTAAACATCAGAAATCCAGATCAATATAATATAAACATCTTTAAAGCCAATTTTAGCTGGCAAATATGGGGGTTGCTAATGGTTACTTACAGTTTTACTTGTTAAAATCTAAAAACAGGTTTAAAAAAACAACAGCTTTAAATAGGTTATAGATCACTTACGGAGTTTTCAATATCATTCTAAAGACTATCTTATTTTTGTTCAGCTCATGTGAATAGTTCAAATGTAAACTTTAAAAAATATATATTATTCCTGGAACAACTAACATACTACTTTTAACTTGTCACCTTTATCAAGGCTTCAAAATATCCCATAATGCTATCATGGGGGGCATATTTAATATGCTTTGCTCATGTCGATCGGTAACTAATTAATGTGAAGTATGTGTTTATATATAAAAGTTGATATAACAATTCATTTAGAAAAACAATATCAATCTTTTTCTTCAGATCACATTGTGTTCACAAAACTCATATTATATATTTTCTAGAGAAGAATTTTCTATATTTTTCTCATAAAACAATGAAAATACATAGAAAATTATAAAACTCTATTATCTCCCTTTTATTTTTCCACACAATATCGTTTTTTTTTCTTAATATTAGGACTGATCTTTCTTTAAGTAATAATAATTGACTGAAAAAGCACTAATATATGATTGGAATTGCAACTGTAGTAATTGTAAGAAATCAGAAACTCGTGTTGTCATATTACCTCCCTTTACTTCTTTGTGGGAGGATCCATTAATATTTTTGTATAATTCAAGTTTGTGCTGATCCTAAACAAATTCAATAATAAATAGGCACCGTGTAAAATATGGAGTGGAGTCATGGAGTGGAGTGGTGGAGTGGAGTCTGGAGTCGATTTTGGAGTCAATATCAGAGTCAACTTTGGAGTCAAATTTGGAGTGGAGTCTTTATTGGAGTCAAATTTGGAGTCGATTTTGGAGTGGAGTCTTTTTTGGAGTCAAATTTGGGGTCGATTTTGGAGTCAGTTTTGGAGTCGATTTTGGAGTCCAATTTGGAGTGGAGTCTTTTTTTGGAGTCAAATTTGGAGTGGAGTCTTTTTTGGAGCCATTTTTGGATTGGAGGCATGGGGTGATTTCTCTCAGGCCTGTAGTCATTAAATATATGTAATTGTCTCTTATTGAAACAGTCTTGATTGATTAAAATGGGTCTTAAGACAAATGGTCTCTAATTTTATGCGGCCTCTCAAGCAGGATTTTTTTTTAAATGTTAAGGGATTTTGTGAGTGGAGTGCATATTGGCTCGATCCTATTGTATGTACTTAAAAATATCTGTAATAAAAATGTCTCTTTCACATGCGTGTAGGTCTACTAAAATAATACATTTTGTATGAAATTTATCAAAAACAAAACAAAAAAAAAAGAACAAGGTTTACATTCACTGTATTTACTTCGTGTATACCCAAAATGCACCATTTGCTGTTCTCATTTAAAAACATTCTTTGGGGAGGATACCCCCGTACCCCCAACACCACCCCTGCGTACTATGAATAAGGTCCTGGATACTCGCCTGCAATCTTTAAAGCTGACTCAAGAATAACATGGATATTTATAAATTCTGACCTTGTTATTTTCTCAATACGCCATTCGTTATTTAATATAGGTATCGTTTATAAATTTTGAATTTTGACCAGCGAAGACCATGGCTGATCATGGTCTGCATTGTTTGCCTGTTTACTATTTAACAGTCTGAACTTAAAATTTACAAAATGCAAATTTTAAAAAAATGCAGATGTTTTGTCTTTATTAATTGTTGAGCCACACAATGAGAAAACCTACATAGTTTACTGCATTTGCATCGAACTAGATCAGCCTGCATTATTCTCATTCATCTGATGTTTGACATGGTACCCGAGAACCGTAGTAGAGCTCTTGTATGTGAGAATGGCCTGCACAGGCATGAAGTTTATCAGAATTCATATGGTTCTTTAACAATTTGTCTTACTCGAATATGGTTTGAAAGCAAATTTTGTATGGAATGAGCAGACAAATCAAGAACCAGACTAGTGCAAATGTTGGTTTTTTTTTGTGAATTGTTCTTTTGTCTGTTATAAACATATGCATAACCCACAGTATTCTATCCTTCATTAATTTCATCAAGTATTATCATGTCTTAAAGTGTCTTATTATATTATGCCGTCTGTAGTAGATACTAAATATTTAATTACCTAAGTTTCTTTTTCTTGTTTTCATTTTCCGCATTCATTTTAAAATCTTAAAACAATACTTTCTCATTATTTCACATTTCAAGTTAAAATCTCTGAGTAATCTTCAGGCAACATCTTGCCCAACATCATAAATAACAAACCATGAAGGAACTAGGGGTCAAGTCCTGATAAGAATAAGATATCATGCTGAGGTGCTGTACCAGTACCTTCTCCAGCAGAATTTTGTAGAAATCTGTCATAAAGTAGAGTGATTTGTTGTAATAGCGTAACTATCCAATGTAATGGCAAGTTATTCTTACCAATCTGATAAGGGTCATTTGAAAAAACATCAGTAACTGTTATTGTTATTTCTAGAGGAGTATGATATTGAGCCCATTCATGATTCAACATTTATGTGGATAATTATTTGGAGGTGACATATAAATGTAGGATCTTTTAATGAATTTTTAGGTTTTATTAAATTTTGACTCCAAAACTGACTCCAAATTAGACTCCAAAAAAGACTCCACTCCAAATCTGACTCCAAAATTGACTCCAAAAGCGACTCCAAATTTGACTCCTAAATTGACTCCAAAATCGACTCCAGACTCCACTCCACCACTCCACTCCATGACTCCACTCCATGACTCCACTCCATATTTTACACGGTGCCGTATCTATAAAATGTAAATTCCATTAACTTGTATCACCAATGATACAAAGAAATTTAGTGCCAAACCCCACCAATTCTGCCTGTTTGAAAAACTGGAAGTCGATGTTAATATCACATATCTGGAAGACATAGAATAAAATCCTGGATCTGGCATACAGACACGTCTTATCATAAATATGTGGAAACTCATAATTATGGGGGTCTTATTGATAAAATCAGCTACTTAACTAAATACTAAATATGATGTTTAAATTGTTGATACATGAAATATCCATATAGATCTTGAACCTGGAGAAAGTTCAAGAAACTCCTGCCAATTCTGACTTCCAAGCATGTATCCCTCAAGACTCGTGGAAAAGTGTTCAATGCCTGTGTCCGTTCTGCCCTACTGCATGGTAGTGAAACGCGGGCGCCTTCTGCTCCAGATTTACAGCGGCTCCGTTGAAACGACAGGTCAATGATCCGATGGATCTGTGGCATCAAACCCAATGACGACGTACCCATAGCAGCACTGTACGCAAAGCTGGGGTTACAGGAGGTGACAGAGGCTATTCGCACCAGACGCCTGAGGTGGTATGGCCATGTCATTCGTGCATCCTCATGCATCAACTCAATCTTGAGTTTTTCCATACGGGACATATGGGATACCCGCAGCAGTCAACAAATAAACACAGGATATGAGGAATGATGATGATCTACAGTGAATTTTTTTTTTTGCTATTATTTACAGCCTTTTATTTACAGGCTGTTTCCCCTAACAAAAATATCAGAGTGTATTTCCCCTAAACTTGTTATATTTTCCCTTAAAGAAGGTCATACTTTCCCCTTGGAATTTAAAGACAAATGTTTCGTAATATGCATTGTGAATAATTTTACGAAAGTCAACGTTTATATATTTTTCAACCCCAATTACTCCCATGTTGCTTCAAATTTACAACTTGTGTAGCTGTTGTCGACAGTTAATAATGTCACACTAACTGTGTTTACTTCTCATCAGGTGCCAAATTCATAAGGATCCTCGACATTGGCATCAGTTCTTGCAAATAGGTACTGTGTCTGTTACCATGAAAATCAAAAGATTTGGATTTTCACTTTTTTGGGGTTTATCACACTATATTTTCCCCTACAGAAAGTCACAGGCTGTTTCAAAAAATCAAACAAAAAATCACTGATATATTAAATTCTAGTGTTCCTGACCTCTTTCATTACTCGTAAATATCTCTGAATTACTTAAAAGCACTACCTGACATTAGACAACTTCCAACAAACTAACTAAAAAATAAAGCCAAAGGTTCCATAAGTTTTAAATCAACAACAAGTATTTGCAGCCAACCTGTGATCTGTGAGTGACGAGCGTCATCAACGGAGGTCGGGATCCATCATCGTAAGCTGGAAGTTCCTGAGAATTCATCGCTGTATCAATACTAGCTTGAAGAATAAGGTTATCTACAAAGTCGACTGTCTGTGCCAAGTCATCCTTCAGAAGGTAAGTATACAACACTGAGTGCAGCATTCTAGCTGTTTTAGGACTGTCTTTCTTACTCCCTAGTAAATACACAATCACGTTTAATTAAAGTATGCCATAACTTATGTACTTTTTACATAATACACTTTTATTTTTGGAGAAACAGTGTAGTGTTTCTGTTATGACTTCCACACATGGATCATGCAATATTGGCCTTTAATATATATTTTTTTGAACACACATCACCTTAAAAGCCCCGCCCTATTATGTGTAAATTTCAAATTAAAAGAGAAGTAAGGATAACCTTTTCTCTTTATGACATTGATTTTCAGTGTAAAGTGACACAGAAATGTAGATCTGCCAATGTATAACAGTTTAAACAATAACTATCTACTATTCTACCTTAGATTCTTAAAGTATGGTCCACTTTGTGGATAAATCACATTAGCTTTTCTAAAATAAAAACATATGTCTATCAGCTTATCACAGTCTTTACAAAACTGATGGACAAATTGCATGACATTCAACAAGTTTTTCAAGTTTCATAAAAAAGTTAATCCAAATTTTGAGTTTTAAACTTTTATACAAAACTGATTCTGACTGGAAGTTAAACAGTACCTGACAAATCAAAGCATTTTGTTACATCTTTTTGATCAAAGGAAATATTTTTTCTCCAGTTTTGGAAGGTATGGGTAATTGTGTAAATGTCTGACTTTGTAAAACTTTACCATACCTGCCTGAAATTTCAGCTTTGTGAAGCCTGAATTAACAATTTCACAATATAGTATTCAATAAAACCAGTAACGTACATACCAGCAAACATTTTAAGTTGATCCTTCCAGGCCTCTACTGCTAATGTGTGCTCCCCACCTACACTCAACTTATCACCTGAAAACAAAACTTTCTTACTGTATTACCGTGTAATAATATGGACTACACTATCAATCCTTGCTGGGCATACAAGATGGAAGTGTTAGCAGTAAATATCTAAATGTGTTATGATGGCATTTAACTATTCAAAATATGCTGATAAAAATCTGTTACAAAATACACACTCAAAATGTTCATAAAGACTTTCTGAATTAGAAGTATGAAAGAAAACAGCAGGAAATGAACAGGAAATACATATAAAATTAAAGATTTGTATCATATGTGTACCATAGCCCTGTCTGCATGAAATTAAAGCGATATTTATGAGGAGTATTAGAACTGCAACAGTTTTCATTGTGGCAACATGGAATAAACAGTTAATAATAAATGGACAACCATAACCTCTGCACTATATTCTACAAAACCATTACATCAAAGTGCAGGCACTATTGTATATGTTCATTCTAATTTTATACCATTCAAATGTAAAAATTAAATCTGTGCTCTTTTTGCAGTGTTAACTAAACAAACATCAAAATTGTTATCAGAATAATGACCATGCATTATTCAGTGTTAATGAAAATTACAGGAAAACTTATTCTGCTTAGCTCTAATTTGATCTACAGTCTTTACAAAATTCCTGTACATATTCTGTGGCCATGATGTATCTAAACAACTTCAGTGTAAACTTTTGCTAAAATACAATATTCACTATGTCATACATTCACCATCACCTTTAATGTGAGGCACACAGTGCAAATCTTACTAGCATAAGACCCTTTCTTTTCATTCTTTCTCCCCTTCTTTCTCCTTTTTCTTTCAAGTTTATCACTATCAGTTTTTGAAGACACTTCAAAATCCTTTGTATCGTGTAAATCAAAGCCTTCTGATTTTGGAATTTCTTGATCAATAATATCTTCAGTAGTTTTATACTGAATAGTATGATCTTGCTCAGTGATATCTAATACAACAACTGGCATTGTGGATGACCCAGTGTTGGAACTACTTTCTTTAGGGGAAGATGAGCCTGACATGACCTTTAGTTTTGATTTTATTCCATTGATCAATGATGACCCCGAGGACCTATTTCCACTGGATGATGTGGACATAGAACCGACCCGAACAAAGGAGTCTGTTCCATGTCTTGAGATAGGGTCTTTGTCTACTTTTGACATCACTGTTCTGAGTGTTGTAAATATCTTGAAATCAGATTTTGGTAAAAATGCAGAACTTCTCCCATTTCCTGATCCTAAACTAGAAAGAGATGACAATTCTGTAATCTTTGGTGACATTTTCTGACCCTCAATATCTGGAGAAATATCGCCTTGGTTTGAACTGGTGTTCTCCTTTTGGGAGGAAGAATATGACCTCACTTCCACTGAAGAGTTTTCACTCTTCAAAGCAGAAGAATCATTGTGATCGCTCTTCAAAGTGGAGGTTGCATTTGGACCACTTTTCAACTTAAAGGAAATATTCTGCCCATTCTTCAATATGGAGGTGACATTTGGAGTACTCTTCACACTTTGTGAGGAATTATTGTGATTTGACATAGAAGACATATTTGGGCTAGGACTACTTGAGGTTTTTGGATCAATGCTAGAATTATTATCATCAGCATACAGAAAACTGTCAGAACTGGACAGTAACTCAAATGGAAAAGCATGTCTCAACCACACTGAAAGGAAATTATGTTAGATAAATCCGTAAGAACACAAATTTCTGCAGAATCAATACAGAAGCAGAAAAAAATACTGAAGCCTTTATGATAGAAAAACAATACCCAATAATATTGATTAAAAAAGAGAATTTCAACTATATAGAGCAAGGTTGGATAAGCAATACCAAAATCTAAATAAAACAACATAAATGACCCATTACTAAAATGTAAGAGCAGAAAAATTACTTCCTTTCAACAAAACTTACCAGCAGACAACTTAGCTGAGGCAGATCTTGGAGTTATTTGTGCGTCTGCTTCTTGTAGAACCTGTTGAATTGCATGAATCAATTTATCTATATTTGGCAGTTCCTGTTTTAGGTCACCAGTCTGTCTAACTTTTGACTGGTACTCAACTGTATGGTGATACAACACCTTCCATGTGGCTGCAAGTCTGAAACAGTAATAACAACTTCGAAGACGTGTCACTTATTTCAATAGCATGCAAAATAATTAGGAAACCCTGATAATCATATCAACTAACAATTATAATCGTTTTATCCATTTTAAACATGTGTTTATTATTTTAGATAAAAACAAAATCAGGGAAAAAAATGTTTCAGGAAAACAAAGTCCTAATGTTACCACTGAAATAACTTTAAATCAAATTATGAAAGCTACTTATTAAGCCTTATATTCTTTTCTGCGTTTCAATAAACCATGATATAACATATTTTAAGTTTGCATAAAAGTTAACGTCTTCCCAATTTAGTATAAAACAACTTAACTGTCAACTTAAAATAGTACCTCTTTCCTGGTAGCTGCCCCTGGTTATCCAGATGGACTCCCCGCACATCAGAACTACTTCCTGTAGATTGCTTCTCCATTTTCACCATGACAGCAGGCTCAAATCTATGTGGTGAACCATCACTAGTTGGTGTACCAGTTTGACTCTGTGATGATACCCACACATAGATTCTATTCAGACTGGTTTCAGCATGTTTCAACAGACTGTAACACCCATACAAAGTTTTCAGCCTGGGATCTGTTTGCAGAAGCTCTTTACTGGACAACATCAGAGTGATAGTTTTATGTACCAGTCTTAGAGCTGCTGTGATAAGGTGCTGATTGAATGTATCAAATCTAAGAAGCTGTAAAATGTTACGATAGGCCACTATAATGTTATACACTCTTGGATTCTGAATAGCGGAACTCTGTCTTGGCGTAAGACTTGGTATAATAGAATCAACAGCTGGGCAGTCCAGTACAACCTCAAAAATCTTTAAAAAGTTATGTACTGTCTTCTTAGTAATGTTGTCAACCTCGGATGTCCAGACATCTGAGTAGGAAGACCCGAGTTTCCATACCAAGGTCAAGGCTGACATAGATTCCTCTAAGTACTTGAGAAGAGCGTCAGATGCTTCTAAACCAGAAAATGTTGTATTAGGGTCAATAGATATCATCTCAGGTTCACCAAACACTATCTTTCCGGCATCCATATTTCCAATAGCACCAAACTGATCAAAGCCAAACTTGTTTGTGGTATCAATTATACTGGTATCACTTTCATGAGTGGCATTCAGAGATATTTCTGCCAGTTCAAATTCATATGGTTTCCTCTGCTTTCTATTCTCCACCAGTGACTGCTTTGAACCTTTCTGACCTGTACAAAATACAGTAAGCATTCATAAGCACACTTTAGATTGCAGACATATTAGTATGTACATCAAAATGAGGGCTAATCAATATTTTCTGGCAAAAATAAACAGAGATGTGCAGCCACTGCTCAATTTGAGTAATTAAAGATGCGAAAACAAACATACCAATACTCTTAAGAACATTAAAAACATGGATTTTTTCAAAGAATGAAACAAGTGGAAACTTTATTTCCATAGGTACCATAAAATGTACCTGCTGGCTTACTGATTTTGCTACTAAAGCCCTATATACATCCCTATTTCAAGCCTTTTTTTTACTCTATTACAAGAAACAATTATTTGTACCTTTGGACAGTTTATATGCATCTGCAACTGTCATATCCAGATTTTCTTGTTGGTATAACTTCTTCAGATATCTGGCAGAGTCTAAAACCAATTCTCTCATCACAGAAACTGATGTCATCTCTACAGGAAGTTGGGCTACAGTCACCAGGAAGCCATCAGAAAAGAGGACTATGGGTAATGTGGGATGAGTAGCCAATGAAAACTGCTGTTGCATAGGATCTTGCTCAAGAGCAGATGGCTCAAGGCTTCCTTGGTTGTCACTGAAATATATTTACATAGAGAATATTTCAGTATAAGATCATGTTTACCAAACAAGTTTTTCTTTTTACTTCATGTCTTTTCAGAAGATTTAACATAATATTATCAGATTTGCTTATAACATCACATTGAACACATAATGCTACAATGGTTATGTCGAAAAAGTGAAATCTACAGACTTTCTACACACAAACAGGCATATATCTTTTTTATCTTCTTAAATGAAATTATGTTCCAAGTCAGCTGAGCAGGGTATACCATTGTATTATACAAGTAAATCACCAAAACAAAAACATGAAAGAAAACTATCTTTATACAAAAATAATTTGGCACTAGTTTGTAAACTAGCTTCTAATAAACTGGAAGTAAAACTTGTCTTCCATCAACCTAAAAAGTCTAACTTATAAAAAATCTGACTTCAAATTCTAACTATTCCAGAGTTTTGGATTAGTTTTATCTCTCAGTTTTGATCTCTAAAAACAATACTCTGAAAAATAAAACTGCTAAATAGTACTGAATATTTAGTACTAAAAGATTTAAAATTTAAACAGGCAGCTGTCTGGGTTAAAACATCTAACCCACTTTCAAGTGTGAATATTGGTATGAAGTTAATGAAAGAGTAGAAGAGCACAGTTAATATAATTTGGCTATGGCTGCATTTGCAGTGCTCTGTGCTTCTGGGAAATCTATCCTTACGTTTTATTTTGTAAGAACTTTCTTTATAACTGATGTTAAATGATTTTGTTTTACAATGAATACACACCTCACAAATATAGCTGGATGAAGTGGAAGGAAATGTGCTGGTCCCATGTTCACAGAACAGCCTTGTGTCTGTATAGGTATAGGGTCTCCAAGGCGGGGAACCAGGCAGACACTACCATTCTTCAGTATACAAGCCAGGAACAAGTTATCTGATGTCCAAGCTATATCTGCTACCCAGTACTGTCTATAAAATACAGAAAGAAGAAAATATAACTAGACAGTCCTTTTTCTGATGTTATTTTAACTAAGCTGCAACCAGGTATGTGATTTTTAAATGAAATAAAGTGGGTAATAAATATTTCAGTGATATTTTAGGACCATTAAAATACTACAAGAGGTACTAATCTGAAACATATTTGGTTTGACTGCACAGAGTTAAAACATTTCATTATTCTGTTATAAAACTTATCTAAACCAAACTGAAATGTGAAGCTCAAACACTCTACCTCACATAGGTGAAAAGACATATTACCTGCCAGTTTTTCCTATATCACTGACACCACAGTTCTTCATTGCTCCAACCAGTACTGTATCAGTGAGTGGCGACACAAATAACATAGTTGTCTTTGTAGGAAATCTCTGATTGGCTGCCACGGCAAGCACCTGACCACTCCTACTGTAGCTAGACACATATGCTCCTTGTGTGGACACTGGCTCAAAATCAGGGTGCATCTGTTGGAAAGGGTATTCCAGCAGGCTCCACTCAGCACTAAATAGTGGCAAACTGTAAATACAGAAGAAAAATTTCTACAAATAGCTGCAAACTATTTAGACAGTCAGATCATCTATCTATACACATGGCTGCCACATTTCTAGGTTTTATACAAGTATAACATAAGTTTTGTAAATAAATGACAAACTTTCCTAATGAAGTTATGTTCCATGGGTAGTTAAAAACATCACACAGGACATAAATTTTGTTTCATGACTGAACTAACCACAAAAAAATGAAGTAAACTGGTCTGTTGAAGTAACTTGTAGACTTGATGTAAAAACAAAACAGCAAAAGCATTCACAAATGTAAGACTAATTGTACCAACCTTTTCCTGAAAGCATCCACCGGATCTGGGAACTTGAGCACCAGCGTTGCAACACTTAACATGGTGTCCTTATTGAAAACTATGGAGAACTGACAACAATGGCCCAGATTCTGTGAAGTAAAATATGTCCATTTTAGGTAAACAAGTACATTGTGTAATACTAGATGATCCAAAGAAATGCAACTAAAAAGTTTTTTAAAATGCACTAGTCCATTTAATTGGTGAAAACTAATTGGGAAGTCAGCAACAAGCCAACTTCAAAAAAAGAAAAATGTTGTTTCCTGCCCCCTCTACTCACTACTTTCTCTCCCCTCCCCGCCCCACCCCCAACTACACCTCTCCCACCCTAACTCACACATTATTTGAAACAAAATAAAATTCATTATACTCTTGCCTCCAGCAAGTTTCTGAAATTTCTGTTGGTCTGTTTGTTTTATGGCTGTGACTCAATACAGACCTGGAGCGCTTGTGTAAATTACAGACTCCAGTATATACCCTATTCAAGGTTTTAAACCAACTTGGCCACAGAGGCAGCATATATAAGGTTAGTACAATAGCCAAGCTATTATAAATTTAATAAATAAGTTATATATTGTCTGCAAGATAAAATAGTTTATAGTTTGCTGGTGTCCAGACAGGGAATATACACTGTCTCAGAATTCAATCAGGCTCGAGCTGTGCCCTCACTACATGTAGGTAGCGACTTCTTTGACAGCATAATTTTGGTATCTGGTCACCAAGAGACATGTAACTAATAATGTCATTTCGCTAAGGTAATGTGAAAAAAAATGAATAAAATGCACACTTACATGATTTTCATAAAATACACTAGCTCTGCTGCACTCCCTTGACTCAGAAGTGGGAAGTTCCATTCCATCAGGGACAGTAATCCTGTGCCAAGAACCTTTAAGTGCTGGATCACCCTTGTCTTTAAGAATAGACTCCCCCTTTTCTTTAACCCATAGTAGAAATGAACCTCTCCCAGCAGCCAGGAATATATAGGAACAATCATCCGAGGCATCAATATGGCACAACTCTAAAACAGAACATGCATTGTCAGTTACATATCAGTTTAACTAGGTGACTTTTGAAATAAAAATATTTCAAACATGACACATCCTAGCAGTTTGTTACAGCATATTTAAGAAATATATAGAGCATGGTTAACTTAGTTTAAAAACATTTAACACATTGAACAGTTAGTCAACATTGTATTGAGAGTTCACCCAAGAGATTGCCCAAAAGCAGTCTCTCTGTAGACAAGAGTGGTCCTTTAATAGATTTAACAAGTTATGGAAGACAAGAGTAATATAAATATAGCATGTACATGAAATCTGAAACTGTGATGAACATTTTTTAAGCTTTGTTTCAAGATACTAAACACTTCTCGTAGTCCACTGACTGTGGCAACTGTTTGTCGGACTATAAGAAAGGCTAATTGTATACATCTGCAATGAGATGGCTGCAAGAAGTTTTGTGCATGCTCGTTTCACAGATACTTTTGCAGGCAATTATAACTGCTTGGACCTGGTTCGTGTGGTCGCTGGTTGCGTAAAGAGGAAGTCATTTAAAAGGATCTATTTATGTAGTAAAAACCTTTGGGACTAAACCGTTTACTCAATAAAAAAAGTTGCATAATACATGTGGTTGCATGTATGCTGTCAACTGTATACATTGTATCCCACAAAATAATTTCACCAGAGTGAAGGCTAGTCTCAGTAAATTATTTAGTACAGAGTAAAACCAATTCTGAGTGTTTAAATGAATTAATACACAATCATTCTATAATTACATCATTTTGTTTTTCTCTTATATGTAATATAGTAGTTAAGATATGGTAGCTCTACTTTTTGGCCACCACAACTATGTCAACACCATGTAAATATAACCATGTAATAAATTGAGCCGCGCCATGAGAAAATCAACATAGTGAGTTTGTGACCAGCATGGATCTAGACCAGCCTGCGCATCCGCGCAGTCTGGTCAGGATCCATGCTGTTTGCTAACGGTTTCTCTAATTGCAATAGGCTTTGAAAGCAAACAGCATGGATCCTGACCAGACTGCGCGGATGCGCAGGCTGGTCCAGATCCATGTTGGTCGCAAAGCCACTATGTTGGTTTTCTCATCGCGCAGCTCAATTTATGTTATGTATGAATGTAAAATCAAACAGCTACATAAATCACATTGGGATACAACTTCTTATATCCCAGATTCAGCCAATATAAGTTCCTTAAACATCAAAGAGAATTTCACATTTTTATCAGGTTCTTACTATATTTTTGATAGAAAAAGTATTGTCCCCTTCATAAATGGTAACCTCTGATGACCTTTTTCATTGTGGCAGTACCAATTGTTTCTATACTGATTCTGTTATTTAAGCTACCTGTTTGATAACTATCTGTCAGTGTGTCCAATCCTTCCACAAACTTGACAATATCTTTGTCCTTATGCCAGACAAACACCTCACCATTCTGTAGAATTCCCAACAAGTGGCGACCTGCAATACAAACACATTATACACACCCTAAAAACATAATCACTGAACAGAACTTGCCTATAAAAACAGCTTTGATTCATAAATTGCAAAGCTGTAAATAAATTTTACCAGATATAACTGAGAACTACCAAAATTTATATACTGTCAATTACATAACTGCAAAATTTAAAAGTGCAAAAATGGTTACAGACATATCAAAACTTATAAAAGACAATGTAGAAACAGAAATTTAGAAAACAGGACACAAGTATATTACCAGTTATAGTGCTCAGAAAAAAAATTGACACATTTTTTCTTCTGACAGTCATAACTGAGAATATATAACTTGCCTGAGGGTTCAAACCTTCGATCTCTGACTGGACATCACTCTACACATTTTGCTAACCATTGGATAGGATTATAATGAATAAAACCTTCCAAAAAAATAAATTTAAGAAAATATCATACTGACCATTCCTTGTGCTACCAAAACATTTCACTTGCTCCACAAGTGGCGACACTTTTGTCAACTTCTTCTTAGTCTTGCCCGATGGTACATAAAGAACACTGACTCGTTTGCCCTGACTGTCTAGCAGTAACAAGCTCTCCTGCTCCTGAATTATGCAGTAAGTCACATTTAATCAATCAAAAGCAATTACAAGTAAACAAAGGTGAATTGGAACATCATAATTTGTCCCATGTATTAGTAAGTGATAAATATTGTGCTATTTTTTTAACCTGTCAAATGTGCATACATTATACGCTCTGTGCGTTCGATATTATAATATTCGGCCCAACTTCGGTGCTATCCGTATGTTTTACGGGAATAAATTTTGGGTAAGTGTCTAAATGCCATTATTAGTATTGTAAGTGAAACCCTTATTTGTCGTTCGTATCAATGGCTCAGTGGTTACAACACATGGCTTTTATGTGGGAAATTGCTGGTTCGAGAACATTTTTTTCATTTTTTATTTTCATTTTTAATTGTTTATTGGTTTATATGTTTTAAATTACAAAGGGACATGTGAAAATCAAAATTCAGGGGCTTCACATTTAAATCTGTTTCGTACTGAAATCATAGCGATCGAAACTGAATCATGAATATAGCATGTTTTATTTAATATCTATGAAATTGTAATATACTGAAATAAACCGTGAATAAAAATGATATTAAAGAAAAGAAATTAAAAACGAGATAAAAATAAAAAAAAGTTGTAAAAATACAATGGAGGAAATATTAGATAAAATGTACATGTACAAAGTGTTTGTGAAAAAAAAATACAGATACTGCACGGATTCGATCTTAAGAACTCGAGGTTTCATGCTACTGACAGTGACCTCTAAGCTATCGTAACTATCGAACCTTGGTATACACGCTTTAAATATAAACCATTTTAATTGCAGGTTACTTTCCATACACTGTACGGAATGTACCGAAAATCAACCGAAGATTAAATATTCTATGCACCGACGATGTAATCAATATGCATTTTGACAGGTCAATAAAATAGTACAAAAGTTATTAGTAGGGTATGTAATCATTTTCATTTATCACAATATTCATGCACTGATCATTTGGTCAGTCAATATATATTACCAATAATCTTATTATTTTATATTAAATTGAAAAAAATAAAATAATTAAGGTAGTGGACCTGTAATGACAATCAGAAATTTCTGTTTGTATCTGTATACAATAGTAAATGTCTAAAATGTTGTTTTTAGTAGATAATTTCAATAACAATAAAATCCTAATTTTTCTTTTCAAATGATGATTTAATTTAAAAATAGTCAAGATTACACAACAAGTACAAACTGCAAATTGAAAGACTTGGCCACATAAGTCATTATACCACTGGAAGTGATACTTCTAGACCATATACACAAAACTGAGTTGGCACATACCTCTCCTATCCAAATAATCTGAGGCCATGGCTTTTTCCTCTTGATGGCAGTTGATGCCAGCACTTCAAGGTCTACCTTCATATTCACTCTATTCTGTATAGACAAACAACATATTCTATCAGGACCTGCAAACAGACAGAAATAAACGTGAAGAATTTCTTCACATGTACCTATGCATGATGATCTGCAGATTTTTCTAATATATCATCAAAAAATTGCTGCAATTTTTAAACTTGGTCTTTTTCAATCAAGTAACAAGAATGCTATTGATGTCCAGATATATCAAACGTTCATCTACAATGTTCAATGGTAAAACAGACATGATGAAACCAAAAGACTGGCTGATAACAAAATTCCATTGAATTCTGTGAACTTAAAAAATAAATTCAATGCAAAGACATTCAGACACACATGCAGAAGTATTATTATATATAGGTCTACATATATATATATAATCACAATTTATTTATTTTTGTTGGGCTTAACGTCGCACCAACATAGTTACAGGTCATAATATTATGGTAACTTTCCAGCTTTGATGGTGGTGGAAGACCCCAAGTGCCCCTCAGAGGATTATTTCATCATGAGCAGGCAACTGGGTAGTACCACTGACCTTCCGTAACTTAAGCCAGCTGAATGTCTTCCTCACATGAAGAATTCAACGCCCTGAGCTGCCTTAACCACTTGGCCATGGAGGCCCCGTATATAATCACAAGGATCTTAAAAATTCGTGGAAAGAATGGAAAGTAACAACCAGTCTTTAAAAAGCGTAAACATTATTTCAGATTGAGCAAGTGAGAAATCATCAGGCTTTGATTGCCACAGATGTGGAAAAAAAGAAGCATTAGAGCGGCACAGTTTACAGCTAATATTTTGGTCCTCGATATCTCCAAATTATTTCATTGATCGCATGTATAATAGTGGTTGATTGTGACTCTGTGGACGGACTGTCAGGGGAGGTAACTAAAGTCACCGATTGGGACTAAAGTCATGGTAGCCAGAACTAGGTGCCATTCTGAATCAGCCACTATTAAAAATTGGCGTAATTTAGGTACTTCAGCCTTTCAGACATGATTGCAAGCATGATGATTTAATGGTGAAACGAAAAATTTTTCAAATAGCAAATTTATTCTTGTGTTTGTCTTGTAAAATATACGATATGTTAGGTCATGAGCACTTCGTAGTTCCTGAAGAAAGTCACCCACTGACCTACGTTATTGATTTGTTTTTCGCCATTGGTGACGTCACAGCTTTATTACGTCACTATTGGCGCATTTCATTCATAGTCAGGTACCGGAACCGGATGAGCACAACGTCTCAGACTAATTCTAAATGTATTAGCGCAATATTATTTGTATATTTACCTTGGTCTAAAGTTGAATTATAAAATCTGAAGACAAAACAAATATTGGGGGAGAACTATTCACATATATTCTCATGTGCTTGTTCCTTCACAAACACCCGGAATAAACTTTGGTGAACAAATTGAGTACGACTTCACACTGCTAAATGCTGTACGTTCATGCATGTATATTTGATAGCTGTTTTTCTATAGTTTTTTATGCAGAATATTACAAATAACATTTCTGTTCACGAGATAAATGTATTACCTACAGCAAATTAAAATATTTCTTTCGTTTTTCATACTGTGAAGCTTATAATTCATGTTCATATTTTAATCAGTAATGATTACGCCTGTGTTCGGATGCGGCTGAGTAAGACATAATATCAGACTAAAATGAAATGAAAGTGATAATTGCGCCACGAGTTGGACTACCATAACTTCAACTAACTGACCCTGTTTTTATTTTCTGATGGTCGCATCCATTAAGTTATGGTGAAACCCCATTTGGTGAACTAACGAGTATCAAACCGCAACATCTCGCACAGTCTTTCGTGAGAAACTGATGACGTCATGCAACAGTTCAGAGCACATGGTTATTTTTGAAAATCAAGATCAAAATTTTACATATTTATGAATTTAATTAAATCATAAACATTACCATTTTTGATAAAATTCATAAAAAACACACCTTAGCAGGATTTAGTTCTCAGATGAGATCAATAAATAAAGATTCTATACCGCCTATTGGTTTTCAAAATGAAGACTTTTGAAGAGTACCCTCATCAGTGTGACAAAATATTGCAGACAAGCACCAATTTGAAACTTGAATGTATAACTTGTGTTCAAGTTATGTTGCATGTAATATTTTATGCCAGATCAAAAGAATGGACTAGAAATATTTGAAAGTAAAAGAAAAGACCATTGCATTTGATTTTCATTTGATGAAATTATAGCATGACAGATTTCTGGCACGATTCCTGGTTAGGTTTCAGTATGAGATTTGTTTCAGCTTAGAGATCCGTAACAGTATATAAACATCTCTGAGCTAATTTTTTTTAGCTAAATGGCACCAGGTCCATGGAAGAAAATTCGAAAAATATAAAACAATCGAATTATTTGGACTAATTTAGTAATTATCACAATAACGCTTGATGGTTCTCAATCATGAATACATATAAAATTGTCATTAATAATGCTTAAGTCAAGCTGCATAACTAAATTCTTCGCAAAAATGCAAATAACGTATCAACGATGAAATGGGTACGTTACAGCCAGAGTACGAAACGGTATTGTTTTCTTTTAAATTTCATGCCTGCAACCAGAATCGGTGTGCATAAAGGTAAAAACACTAAGCAAGATATTCTGTAGAATATTATCTCAAATCAAGCTGAAACTTTCAGAGACCTATATCAAAGCGTATATTCCACACTTACTTTTCTATTTTGACAAGTTATTTCCTGTCCTTTTTCGCCGCCATATTTATTTACAGCAACAGAAGAGCTAATTCCCATACCCTCCGTACTACTGTCCGTAGCACGTGCGCTTTAATTAACGTTAAAACATTTTTTACAAGAAAGAAAATTAATTAGCATAACTTATCAATGAAAAGTTTGTTTTCCGCAAATCCTTTACATCATTTTAATTGTGAACATTATTGTATGTATGCGATTAAGTACATGATATACCAATAATCATTTTTATTATTTTTTTAATCTATACCATGAAACTTCTACAGCAGGGTTTGATCATGCCAAATTGATTTGTAGCTAAAGAGGTAATGGTAGATTTCCCATAAGATAGAGCATAACAAACACCATGGCATGAGTCAATGTGGTAAGAATCCGGTTAATAAGTAACGGACGGTTCATCAGATTTAGACTGACTCAAAAGTTTAAGAATAATTTCTGTATACCGAGCTTAATTAGAAATAATATTCAAAGATTTCTGATCTTCCCTTTTCACATCTGTACGGCTATCATTCACCTTCAAATTTGCCGGTAGAACAATTTTACTGACGGAGTCCCCGATACATTTATACTCCTGAATCTTACTATATTCAGACCCTTCTGCGGAGTCTACCGAGTGGTCAGGACGGAAGGGACAAGCAGTCACCAGGCCTGGTACGGCTTATCATGATCGGCCTGGGTTGGCGAGATGTACGTCCTTGGACGACAAGAACCATCCAGAAATGGTGGTGGAACTATACCAATATGGTCACCACGGGAACTACTTTCACCACGCGACATAGAACTTTCCTGTGATTTTCCTTAAAGTCTAGCTAACCTAGCATCAATACGCCCTAGCGCGGCGATAATACTACCATTATCCAACCTTCACCACTATAATTCAAAGTAGAATCGTGCTGACTCTCCTGAAAATCGTCTTTCTCTTTTTATTCCTGGGCTCGCACGCATGAAGTTTCATATTACAGCTTGCACTGTATAAATAATAGAAACACTTCCTTGCAAAATATAGATCTACTTCAGTAAAGATATAAATGTATAAAAAATACTAACAGGATACATACTATCATAATAAAATGTAAAAAAAAAATCAAGAAACATAACAGAACTATTTACAGTTTTTCTGCAAAGAAATCCTGATGTCACAGTTTTCACGGGTTTTCACTATGGTACAAACTTCAAATTTTCAAGTCTTACCGGTTCACAAATTACTTTTAAGCCATTAATGTCAATATCTGTACAGACCACATCCATCCGGCAGTTATATCATTTTTTCAAATTTTTTACTTTGTTTGCTGCAATACCGGAAACGGAAATATTGTTTTTGCCCTGTCCGTCAGTCCGTCACACTTCATTTCCGATGACTGAAGCACCATTTGACCTAGAACTTTCAAATTGCATAGGCTGGCAGGGCTTATGGAGTAGACGACCCCTATTGTTTTAGGGGCCACTTCATCAAAGGTCAATGTCACAGGGGCCTGAACATGGAAAACCACTGGAGAACCATTTGACCTAGAAACTTCCTTCAAACTTCATAGGGTGATGGGGCTTACAGTAGATGACCCCTATTATTATTTGGGTTACCAGATCAAAGGTCACAGGGGTCTGAACATGGAAAACCATTTCTGATCAATAACTTGAGAACCACTTGACCCAGAATGTTTGAACTTCATAGGATGATTGGACATGTAGAGTAGATGACCCCTATTAATTTTTGGGTCACTTGATCAAAGGTCAATGTTACAGGGACCAGAACACGGAAAACGGTCTCCGATCAACTTGAGAAAACTTCATAGGATGATAGAACTCCCCTGTTTTGGGGACACTTGAGTAAAGGTCAAGGTCACAGGGGGCCCGAACATGGAAAACTCTTCCCCATAAGTAACGTGAGAACCACATGACACAGAATGTTGAAACTTCATAGGATGATGCAGACCAGATGACCCCTATTGATTTTTGGGTCACTCGATCAAATGTCAAGGTAACAAGGGCCAGAACATGGAAAACCATTTCCAACCATTTCCAATCCACAACTTGAGAACCACTTAAGGCCAAGAATGTTGAAACTTTCATGGAATATGATTTGACATGCCAAATACATAATCCCTATTGCAGCTAACCATCAGTGATTTTCGCTCCTGTCCCCTATTGACTTCTTGCCTATTACTTCTATGCATTGGGGGAGACATGTACTTTAATTTCTACAAAAGCATCTTGTAGTTAACTTGACAAAGTGGGAGTGAGAGTTTTAGCAGAACAAATATATTTTCATAGCTGCAGCGACTAGGCAATGAGGCTCTTAATTCCTCTGTCAGTTTTTCTGATTAAATTTTTGCATCAATTACTTAATTTCTGCTCTAGCTTAAACACAATCTTAACTGTTTTTTTTATGCAAAAGAATGTTTGAAAATGCTTAATTTCATGTTTTCTCCTTGTTTTAGGTTGAACACCATTTTTTCAACAGTTAAGCTTGCATGGCCAAATGTTTTTTGCTACGGTCCTTAGAACAAGATGGAATACAACTGCACATCGGTAAATTATTTGTCGAGTCTTTTATTACAGTGAAATACAGTTCATCCTAAAAATGAATGAAAGGCACGAGTTTAAGAGTAGCACTGTATGCATTTCAAACATTTCTGACGTAAATTGTTTTCTTTATTATGTTACAATTCAGTCCATAATAAACGTAGTTTTTGATGAAAAAGGCATGGTTTGCTTTTATGATCGAGTATATCTGTTTTGTTCTAACACATACAGTCAAACCTTTGTTAGCTCGAACCCAAAGGACAGGGAATGTGTTCGAGCTATTAGTAGTGCGGACATCCAGTAATAGCAATACAAAGAGATTGTGTCGGGACCTGTTGATTATTTCAAGCAAAGTGTGGTATTCAAATTAGACGAGTTCGAGCGAACAAACTATATATTTATATTATGTATTGTACAATTTACGGCTTCTGCTGCAACGCTGTACAAATAACGTCTCCATTAAAGTCCCTTCGTAATTTTCAGAGACATGTTAAGTGTCCCTACAGGTTTACACAACCTTTTTCTTCCATTTATTTGAAATATTACTAATAGACTGTGATACTGTAGATCTGAATATTTTAGTAAGCCGTCCCTTATTCCTAGCTTTGTTGTTGAATATTAGAGGGATTTAATCATGCATTAAACACGGATTTCCGCTTCAAAAATATACAGAAGTATTAAATATGAGTTATCATTTCCGTATGCATTGATTTTAACATGGATGCAGCCTTTGGTCCATATTTCAACACAGAAATATGCAACAATCAGAATGTGCAATAAATGAGGCATCTCTCCAGTATCAATGTTTTAAGTTTAATATGCACCAGAATGGAATTTTCAGTCAAAACTAGAACTGTCACAGGAGTGACGAATAATACCCCCACAATATGGCCTTGTCGCAGAAGTATTGCGAATTCTAAGTTGGAAAGAGGCCATAACTATGTGAAACAAGAGCTGTCACAGGAGAGAGTGCGTTCGACTATTTCAATAGGATAGTGAAACTGGGCACATCTGAGGAAGCTGGAGCTGTCACTGGAGTGTTTAATGACTCCAATATTGATGAAGATGTTGAACAATAGCTTGAATCTATGTCGCATGTATTAAGTAATAAGAGAAATAAAGATAATTAAAGTGTATCAAAACATTAAATAAATATAAAAGGGACATGGTGAAAAAGCATCAAAATTAAACTGAAATTCTTAGCAATACGGGGGCATAATTGATAAAATATTGGTGCAAGAGTGGTAGCCCTTGTATCATATGATGTGGGTGATGATGTGGAACAATAGGTTTAAATCAAATCCTTTCAGTAACAACTGTGATAGAGTGAAAGTGCGCCAAAACTTTAACATGAAATTCTAAGTAAAAGGGGGGATAAATCATGAAATACTGGTGCAGGAGTTATTGTCCTTGTGTCATATGATGCGAGTGATGATGTTGAACAGCTATTTTAAGTTTGAAACAAATCCTTTCTGAAATAATAGAGATATAGTGCAAATACATCAAAAGTAGCCTAAAATGCTAAGTAAAAAGCCGGGGGCATAATTCATGAAAAACTGGTGCCAAAGTTATGGACCTTGTGTCATATGATGTGATTGATGATGTGGAACAACTATTTTAATTCAGTTTAGTAATAACCAAGATACAGTGGAACTGTACCAAAACTTTGGTCTGAAATTTTAAGTCAAAAGAGGGGATATTCACTGATGCTAGAGTTATGGCCTTTGTGAAATATGATGGAACAACTATTTCAAGTTTGAATCAAATCCTCTCTGTAATAACAGAAATATTGTGAAAATGCATCAAAATTAACTTGAAATTCCAAGTAAAAGGGGACATAATTCATGAAAAATTGGTACCAGAGTTATGGACCTTGTGTCATAGGATGTGGCTGATGATACAATTTTAAGTTTGAATCATATCCATTTAGTAATGATTGAGATAGAGTGAAAGTGCATCAGAACTCTTACCTGAAATTCCAAGTTAAAAGGGGGGATAATTGATAAAATATTGATGTGAGATATGAATAATGATGTGAGTGATGATGAGGAATAACTATTATAAGTTCGAAACAAATCCATCAAGTAATTACTGAGATAAAGAGAAAATGTATTAAAAAACTTTAACCAAGGTGCAGATGCGGAAGAACGCTGACGCTGATGCCAGGTCGAGTACCACAGCTCTCCATACCAAGCTAAAAACTGGTGGTTTGTAGCTAAAATCAAACTTGACCTTTATTTTATGATGCTACACCTGTGTACCAAAAATTGTTCAAATCTGTTAAGCCTTTCGTGAGTAAAATATTGTCCGGAAACCATGAGTTTGGCAAATTTTAAGTTAGAAAGGGGCCATAACTATGTCAAAATAAAAGTGGTTTGTAGCTGAAGTCAAACTTAACCTGTATTTTATGATGTTTAACCTGTGTACCAAAAATTATTTAAATCTGTCAAGCCCGTCATGAAATATTGTCCGGCAATCTGCCTAAAGTACTTGATCTTCTAATCGAAGATCTGAGAATGACCCATTCACATTCGTCTTCTGTATATTTTGGATTTCCAATATTTGCTATTTTTATTTTTGCAAATCTATTTTAATTTGAACAAATCAAACGACTTGTTTCAACAAGCATTTGGCTGAACAATCAAAATACTGTGAAATGTCAAAGAGTAAGAAAAATGTGCAGTCAGTCTGGGGCTTGATTTTTCCCAGGACCCCTCGCTTACAGGGCGAGTGCCCTACTGTCTGAGCTAACCAGCTGTCTGATACTGTACGTGACCAAGTCCGTACCATGACATATGATTTCTCTCAAAACACGAGGGCGTAGTCGCTATGTAGTCGTCCTGAATTTGTAAATATGAAAAAACCCAGGTTAAATATGGATTTGCAAAATGTTGTAAGTAATGCTCTGATTGGCTAGCTGAAGGGTCGTCAGAACGAGGCTATCAATAGCACATCTTCAGATCCTAAGCGTAGCGTAATAGGAGATGTACTAAATTAGTCAGATTGTATTGTCCGGAAACCATGAAAACCAATGGACAGAATGGCAAATGGACAACTTTGCACTCTCCAATACTTCCTTTGTCGGGGTATAATAACTGTATAACAGTATGCATGATTAAGAATAACACCATATTCCTCTTCTGCATGTCTGAAACTTTTATATACATGTTAATAATTTTTACTATATTTGAAAATACTGTGTATAAAGTTTACATTTTATGATATTTAGATTAAGAAAATTATTATACCATTTGCATACAAATCCATTTGAAAGAATCATTTTGTTTCAAATTTCCTTTGCGAAGCCCTGTTTTCTTATTGTTTTGTTGTATACCAGTCATTTCAAGTAATTAAATGAGGGCCTATATTCTTCAATGTTTAAAATTTGAGTTTCAGATTTGGACAGAGCACAGAATATTCAATTCACTGGAATTTTGCTTATAGCAAACATTATAATGATAAAATTTCACTGAAATATCTGTTATTATCTAGTGTACTTTTAAACAAAGTTTCATTACAGTCAAAGCGATAGGTATTTCAACAACAACACGTATTATGTATAGTTTTTTTATCTCATCAACGTTTCGGCTAACGCCTTCATCAGGATAATACACATACAAATATAAACAACGGACGTGACGTAAAACTGATATGTTAACATAACGTCAAATGGTGGGAAAACGTTAATCAAAATGTCAAAATGCAAATACATATAATTATATACATATAATTAGTACAAGGTACTATCCCGGATATGAAAATACCAAAAATTTCCTATAGTAAGATTACATAAAAAAGCGGCGATAGGAAAAAACGGAATAGTACCCAAAGTATATGTGTAAATGCACAACTGCACATGCATAATATTCATGAATTTAATCTATTGTAAATAGCAGTTTTGAATTTAATCCTTCCGGACTTTTTGTTTTTAGTTTATGGATCCAGAAAGTTTCTTTACAGAGACGGTCAATATTATTTTTCACAATATCAATCGGCATAAATGAGAAGTCATTCATACAATGATTATTTGCATTAAAGTGTGTAGCAACATTGGAAGAGAATGCAGAGTCAATGAAATTACATATATCAAATTTGTGGCTGTTCATACGTTTGGAAACAGGTTGCATAGTTTGTCCAACATACTGCATGTTGCACTTTTTGCATGTTATTAGGTACACTACGTTTTTAGTTTGACAGTTCATGTTGTGACGTAAATTGAATGTCTCCTTTGTAACGTGACTTGTAAATGATGTCCCAGTATTAATACGCAGGCAATGTGAACAATGGTTTCTTTAACAACTTTCAGACGCGCAAATGTTCATACTGTTAGTCGTAAACTCTGAGCTTATCAAAAAGTCTTGCAGATTCTTAGGCCGATTATACGCTACAGTAGGTTTGTACGTATTATGCACAAAATTAACACCTTTGTTATTTGATAACTTCAAAAGATCCCAGTATTTATTAAATAAAACTTTTAAACATACTTGATAAAAGACTTAACATTGAATATAATGTTTAAAATTTAAACTTTCAGGATGCCTTTAAAGTAACTGAACATTCACATTTTATATATTTCAAATGAAGTTAAATGCACTGATAATTGTGATGATTTTGAGAGATTCAACAATCAAAGCAGAAAGTTCTCCACTGACTACAACGAATTTATGTTGACCTTATTTATCAGGACGATAGATGTCGATTGAAAAGAATTCTAATGTTACATTATAAATAAAATGATTTATAAAGATGAAATGATAAATGTTGTTTCTTGGAAAGAAAACCGATATTATAAATATCAGAAATATGACGTCTAAACAATGTCAGAAAACCGACGTTGAATCGACGTCAGAAAACCGACGTTGAATCGACGTCTAAAAAACTTACATTGTCATTATGACGTTGAATGCCAACTGGGATGTCACAATGAAAATTTGTGAGAAATTATTTTAAAATCAGGCTAACAGTTTTATACAAGATGATTATCTAAGTTTGTATTATATACATATAGATAAAAGTGACCATGTCCCCTGGCAGCCATGTTTTTTGACAAATTGGAATAATTTCAACAATCTTAGTACAGAGCACACAAGGATCATTAATTTTGTGTAGAATTATTTTAATAACAGGCAAGCAATTTCACACAAGAAGATTTTTAAAGTGTAAGTGAAGCCTGATAATAAGGTTATCTATATGAAAGCCATCCTCAAGCTTTTCGCAACGCTGGAAGAATTTTTAAATCGGACCACTTTTGAAAAAGAGATGACAGTTTGAAAATTAAGAAAATATATGGTTGATCATGGAGGCAGCCATTTATTTTGTTTACGACATCATTTACACACCGTTGAATTCTTTATTTCGCAAATAACCTTTTGAATAGATTAATTTTCATACATGTCTCCAGTGCAAGGTGTAAAACATGAGAATTTCTTTCATTATAGCTAGAAATAAATGAGCAATTATTTTACATAAATTACAGTACAGTTCAAATATGCATCTAAAAATGTAATAAATCTGCCATTTTGTATTTTGTTGCCATGGAAACAAAATGACTGCCAATTTGACCAAATATTGAAATGCTCTTAACCTTCTAATTTTTACTTGGATTTTGAAAATTCTTTGAAATTCACTTTAAACTAGAACTGTCACGGGAGTGACTCATACCCCCACCATACGGTCTTGTCACAGAAGAATGGCAACCATAAGGAATCTTAAAAATACTTTGGAGTACTTCATCCTGGGCTTCCACATATAAGTAATACTAGTATAGTAATACTAGTAAATATATTAAATCTCTAATATTAGAGATACACTAAAAGTGAATACAAAAAAGTGTCTTACCGACCCATGTTACCACAGAAAAATGTTTTTACTTTTTACATATGACTTATAATAAAAAAGTTAGAAAAATACCTAAAATATTAAAAATCTAAAAATAGGATTTCTAAAAATAGACTAATTCCTGGAATTTAAGGGGAAGAAACTAAGTACATTAAAAAAAGGTTACTTCCCTTTGGCTCTAAGCCAATCAGAATGAGATATAGTGAAAATACATCAAAATTAACCTTAAATTCTAGGTAAAAGGGGACACAATTCATGAAAAATTAGTGTCAGAGTTATGCACCTTGTGTCACATGATGTGGGTGATGAGGTGGAACACCTATTTTAAGTCTGAATCAAATCCATTCAGTAGTAACTGAGATATAGTGAAAATACATCAAAATTAACCTTAAATTCTAAGTAAAAAGGGGCATAATTCATGAAAAATTGGTGTCAGAGTTATGCACCTTGTGTCACATGATGTGGGTGATGTGGTGGAACATCTATTTTAAGTTTGAATCAAATCCATTTTGTAATAATTGAGATATTGCGAAAATACATCAAAATCAACCTTAAATTTAAAGTAAAAGGGGACATAATTCATAAAAAATTTATGTCAGAGTTAAGCACCTTATGTCACATCATCTGGGTGATGAGGTGGAACAACTATTTTAAGTTTGAATCAAATCCATTTAGTAATAACTGAGATATAGTGAAAATACAACAAAATTAACCTTAAATTCTAAGTAAAAGGGGACACAATTCATGAAAACTTTGGGTCAGAGTTATGCACCTTGTGTCACATGATGTGGGCACATGATGTGGGTGATGAGGTGGAACATCTATTTTAAGTTTGAATCAAATCCATTCAGTAGTAACTGAGATATAGTGAAAATACATCAAAATCAACTTAAATTCTAAGTAAAAAGGGGCATAATTCATAAAAAAATGATGTCAGAGTGATGCACCTTGTGTCACATGATGTGGGTGATGAGGTGGAACATCTATTTTAAGTTTGAATCAAATCCATTTAGAGTAACTTCGGGTAAATTTGACAGTCGTGTATATTCGACATCTTGAATTAATATCCGCGTGGAGAAACCCATAATGTCCTTGAATAATATTTCTTAAGTAATTTCTGACGTCATATTTATATATGACATCATGAGAACATCTTGATCACACAGGCACTCTTTCCTTTTCCGATACGGTCATCGGGCAACTTCGACACTCAAATTCATTTTGAACGAAAATCGCACTTACAGTTTTCTATAAGAATGGTCAGCGAAGCTAAGGTATGTAAAACTATTCTTATAATTGCATTTTGACTATATTTAACCAAAATATAAACAGAACTATATTTGATGTTGGTATTTAGAAACAAATAATATTCCACGGATTCCAAGCATGACCTTGACTAGGGGTGACGAATTTGCACGACGAGATATCACATTGTCCTGCAAATTCGACATACTATTCAAAATTATTCTATTATACCTCCTTTAAATGATATTAATGGCATTCAAATGGCTTAAGCGTGTTTTATACCATATCCAGTACTTAAATAACGCTTTCATAATTTTGTCCACGCAGATTCTTAAAATATGTTGACCTGAGCTGACGTCGCTAATTGCGTCACTGATTTGTGCAATAAAAGCACCTGTGCATTTAATTAGCGTGCACATATATACACCCGGGACCAATATGAGTTTATGGCAGTTATAATTATCAGTAGACAATAAAAATTCATGCAAAGTAAAATATATTGAATAGCATAAAATAAGAACATAGATATCCATCATATTGCAGCCGAGTATACCACATGTTTCGGTAACAAAACGCCTGCTTACAGGTTAAAATGTGGAGACAAATTCAGCGAAATGTTGCAGCTACTCTCCGTCAAAACTTGCATTCGCCGTTCAGATGTTTGAAAATGGTATCATGTCAAACAAAGAAGGCAGCAGCAAATAAATAAATAAACATCATTATGAGGATATATTGTTTCCCAAGACAATATAAGCCAGCGTTTGTATAATCTGCTGAACAATAAAGATTAATTTTTGTTTTACTTTTTATACCTCGAGTTATGAAATCTTAAAAAATAGAGCCTACTCGTCAGCATAATACCATGTGTTATGTCTGTTGCAACATTTTCTGTTTTTAATGTAAATCTAGTTATACAAAAATAATAAATATTCAACTTGAATATTTTTAAAACCCCATCAGGGTGCCGAATTTGCCCGAAAGATGTCGAACTTAAACGACGACAACAATCAGGATAAAATTCATTAAATTGACGATGTAGATGCAACCATTGGGCAGCGTTTTATACTGAAGACGCAGAAAGGGTCTACTTTCGTTTTCATGAAATGTTCGCACCGGTCATTCTGAATCGAAAATTGCTGCACCGTTTTTATGCTTAAGGTGTCGAATATACCCGAAGTTACTCAAGTAATAACTGAGATATAGTGAAAATACAACAAAATTAACCTTAAATTCTAAGTAAAAGGGGACATAATTCATGAAAACTTGGTGTCAAGAGTTATGCACCTTGTGTCACATGATGTGGGTGATAAGGTAGAACATATATTTTAAGTTTGAATCAAATCCATTTGGTAATAACTGAGATAATAGATTTCGGGACGCAACGGGACGTGACAAAACTGACTCCTTTTTACCCCCCTCAAACATGTTTGGTGGGGGTATAATGATTTAAGGAATCCCAGCTGATGAAATTAAAGCAAGAATGTTGCCTTTCCCTATAGAGTTTCCACTATATAAGGAAAAGTGACCACGCCCTCTGGCAGCCAGGTTTTTGGACGAATCAAAATAATTGTTAATCTTGGTAGAGGGTCACACAAGGACCATTTGTGTAAAATTATTTTAAATTCTGGCCAGCAATTTCACAATTTTTTCAATTTCTACTACCGTATATACACACAGGGAAAAGCGACAACACCCCTGGCAGCCATGTTTTTTGATGATCGAATATATATATATAGATGTCATTTGAAGATTTTTCTATTTTTAGCTCTTGGGGGCCCCCATGTGCAACTAAGCGAAACTGTTTGAACATCTTTGGTAGAGGACCACCCCAGAAACATCTAGGCCAAGTTTCATGAAAATCCATTCAGTGGTTTTGGATATTACTTTTAAACACAATTGTTGTAGACAGACAAACACACAGCGGACACAGCATTATCACAATAGCTCACCGTGCTCGGGTGAGCTAAAAATTAACAGACAAACCAGAAATTTAAAGTCTTACTGTAAAATTTTTAATATTTATAAGGTGGACTAGTTCATGTAGATTTCATAGTTGCATCAGTGAACAAAATTAAACCCTAATGAACATTTCCTTTCATCTTCTAAAGCTGAAATCTGCGTATTTGTTTCCATATAAAACTGGTTTAGCCAATACTAAGAATTTCATGCCCCCAATTTAAAATAATATCCCAGTGTGTACATTACTTACAAGACTATGTTGAGAAAATAGAAGAAACTGTGCCATTTTTGTGTTTATTTTCAAATATCTAAATGGAGGACAATTTTTTAAATGTGAAATGAAATAAATCCTCAAAGCAGTAGAGATGTTGACAGTTTTTTATACAAATACTAATACTGTATATTCTTCAATGTTTATCTAAGAGTAAAAAAAACAGGAGCTGTTAATTAAAGGACAGCATTGCTCTACCATTCAGACTTGTCACTTACATACAGCATGTAAATAAATGAATACCAGAAGAAAGAGGCACTGCTTTCTACAAAAGCAAGATAGAGATATGGAGTCTGTATTTGTGCAATCATAGTTGAAACTTTTGGATGACTCAACTTGGACTGCAGACTTTTAAAAGGGCAATTTTGGTCCAAAACGAAACAAAATTTTTGTGTAAGGAAAGAGATGAAATGGATGTGAAAAAGAACCCCCACTTCCGCTATAAAATGAGGTGTATTTTTTTATTGGTGTGCATTCATTTTCAGGCACACTTGCTGTACTCCAGGAAGGTAAGGACAATGACATAAAAACTAAAACATGGTGATGGTGCAGGGCAGCAATCTAGATCAGAAATGCTTGTACTTCAAAACAAGCAAAATGAAAGTGTCATTAAGACAGTTGGTGGAATCTGTATTTGATTTGTAACAGAAGAGAAAGAAGCAGCATTAACTGATCTGCAAATGCAATGTAGATGTAACAAGAGCTGTCACTATTAGTGACAAATGCCCCCAAAGCGTGCCCAAGAATGCTACAGCTGTAAACGCAAAAGAATCACACATCATTTCATGACCTTGACCTAAGAGGCCCGGGTGATAAGCGTGACAATATGGATAACATTTGTTTCAAATTATTTTCAAATCCCCTGATAAATGGCAGAGTTATGAGCCAGACAAGAAAAACAGACTTCTCAGTGTGACCTTGACCTTGGAGCTAGGGGTCTGGGTCTTGTGCATGACACCTCATCTCCTCATAGGAAACATTTATGCAAAGTAATTTCAAAATCCCTTCATCAATGGCAGAGTTAACCCTGTTAACCTTTAACCCCTAAGTGTGACCTTGACCTTAGAGCTATGGGTCTGAATCTTGCGCAAGACACATTGTCTCATTATGAGGAACATTTATGACAAGTAATTTCAAAATCCCTTGATGAATGGCAGAGTTATGGACTGGACACGAAACTGACCCCGTTAACCTTTGACTTCTGTGACCTTGACCTTGGAGCTAGGGGTCTGGGTCTTGCACATGACATATCGTCCCATTATGGTGAACATTTATGCCAAGTGATTTCAAAATCCCTTGATGGGTTAAAAAGTTACAGCCCGGACAAGAACAAGAGGGTCACGATGACCCTGAATCGCTCACCTGAGTAATATGAGCCACATGTTTAAAAAAGCACACTGATCCTAAAATATTAGAAAGTACCGGTAGGTCAGTAGGTCACATTCATGGTCATTGAAAGTCAGTTTTAAGATCGGTGTGCAAAACTGTACAGGTCATTCAAATTTCAAGGCTGTATAAAGTAGGTCAAGGTCAAAGTTTAGTGAACCCTAATTGATTGGGGTCATCAGGTTATTATAACTGAACAGTCTAGGAAATATGATCTGATAATGTTTGAAGTATATATTCCTATATAACTCGTGTAACAAGTGACCCCTCTGGCAGGGCCCTTTTCTATCCAAGAGGTGTACTTTTACCAATCTTGATAGACATCCACTAGTCAATGCTACATACCAAATATCAAAGGTCTAGGCCTTGAACTTTAAAAGACAAAAAAATTTGTATTTTTCCCCTATATAATTCTATGTTAAATTTGGGACCCCCAGTGCAGGGCCTCTATTCATCCCAGGGGCATAATTTGAACAATTTTTGTACAGGACCACAAGGCAGTGCAACATACCAAATATCAAAAGCCTAGGCCTTCCAGTTTCAGGTGAGAAGATTTTTAAAGTTTTTTCCTATATGTCTATGTAAAATTTGAGACCACCCGGGGCAGGGCCTCTTTTCATCCTAGTGTTATAATTTGAACAATTTTGGTAAAGGACCACAAGGCAATGCAACATACCAAATATCAAAAGCCTAGGCCTTCCAGTTTCAGGTGAGAAGTTTTTTAAAGCTTTTTCCTATACAAGTCTATGTAAAATTTGTGACCCCCAGGGCGGGGCCTCTTTTCACCCCAGGGGCACAATTTGTACAATCTTCATAGAGGACCATTAGATGATGTCACATGCCAAATATCAAGGCTCTATGCCTTGTGGTTTTGAACAAGAAGATTTTGAAAGTTTTTCCTTTCGGTTGCCATGGCAACCAGAGTTCTGCATGGAATTCGATTCTTTGAACAATTTTGGAAGGGGGTCATCCAAGGATATTCCTGTGATGTTTGATGTAATTCTGCCTAGTGGTTATCAAGAAGATTTTTTAAGAAATTTTTGACGGACATAGAGCGGTCACAAAAGCTCACCATGAGCCTTTGGCTCAGGTGAGCTAACCGGATGCATGCACGGAGACTGATGGACAGACAGTGCGGTTTTAATACGCCCAATTTCAGGGAAATGAAAACAAACAAGAACTTGATTGTACAATGTACGGAAAGAAATGCAAGTGTCTATTTAGCAACACAGTGCGGCACCACCATGGTTGAATTCTGCAATTGGAAAAACGTAACTCACACTGTGCCCAGTGGTAATTTTGACAAAGACCGCTCCAAGGCCTTGCCCCACAGAGTTCATTCATTTGTTCCTTTAATACTTTTTCCAAGGGAATGTCGAAATATATCGACCTGGCAAACTGATGCTAAAATATTAAAGTAGGTCAGTAGGTCACATTCATTATCGGGTCACTGAAAGTCATATTTGGTATGTTGCATTGCCTAGTGCGAGTTAGATGGAGCAAAGAAACATTGATATGTACAACATCGAAATTTGTATTGATGATCGGGTCTGAAACACTATAAAATAAACTAACATTATTGTTAACACGCTGGTTTAATGTCTATTTCACTGTCATACTTGAACATCCTTTAATGATACATTCAGT
Source organism: Mercenaria mercenaria (assembly GCF_021730395.1). Lineage (NCBI taxonomy): Eukaryota > Metazoa > Mollusca > Bivalvia > Venerida > Veneridae > Mercenaria > Mercenaria mercenaria. The sequence continues at coordinate 42,765,410 of NC_069363.1, read as the reverse complement.
ACCTGTTAATGTCAATCATGTCAATCATGAACTATTAAATTTGCACTTATCTTAATACTTTTAATGTCTATTTCACTATCACAACAGAGTACCGGGTATTCTGTAATGTCATGTTTAGTAAGTTTAATAAATCATCTTTATCTTTGTATCTTCAGCTTGCCAGTACATCCAAGGTAGCATTCAGTCACTGATCAATTATTACTTACAGACAGGAAATAGATCATTGATAAGTTTCTCCTTTTATTTTTTTTATTTTTTTTTTCAGATGAGAGAGAAGCAATGCTCTGAATCTGTTATTTTGTGCAAAATTCAACACTGACAGTGCAAGTGCTGGCAATCCCCACTGGTATTCTCAGCTTTTCCATTAGTTGCCAGAAAGTGGTGAGAGACTTGGTTTGATAAGTGCAATCTGTCTTCTTGCCATGTCTACAGTCAAAGACTTCTTGAAAAAATTCCGTGTGAAGCAGCTCCAAGCAAAGGACACAACTGAAATAATGCAAGAAATTTATGCGCAATTAACAATAGGGCCGGTTAAATTTTGATTAAAAATATCAGTCTGTGGCCCACTTCTGTATATAATGTTTTGATTTTACCATAAAGACTTATGTGTTCATAATCCTTTCCTCATATGTTTATTTACTAAGTCTTCTAAAATGTCGAAATATAACCCTAAAAGTTAATAGACCATTAGCTTTAATTGCCTGTTAAAAGTTTCAAACAACTTGGCCCAAAAGGTTACTCAATTTGCAAATAAAAGTATTAAAGCATGTTTGTTGTTTTCTGTTTAAAAGTATTTATAAATATTCTTGTATGACTCAACATAAATTGCCAGTTCATAGTTCATGCTATATCCTTTCCACACCTGGCCAATTTTTACAGCGATTGCCGGTAGCGTATTGAAACAGGTAAAAAAATCCTTGCCTCAAAACCGGGCCAATCTTTACAGCAATTGCCTGCAGCATTATGAGACGATGCCTTTTTTGCAGGTTTAAAACCGGATGCGAGATTTGACGTATTTTCAGAAAAAGGTACGTTTAACAACGTTGAAATGAACCCAAGTACGTTTCTTTCTGCTGTTGCTGTTTATCAGCTCAAGAGCAGATTTACATTATAATGACTTCATTTACCATTTAAAAGCGTATAAAATAAATAAATATACGTTCTTCAATGATACAGTGCTCTTATGGGTAAGAACCAAATATACGTTCTTCAACAATACAGTGCTTTTTCGGGTAAGAACCAAATATACATTCTTTAACGATACAGTGCTCTTTCGGGTATTGCAAAAAGAGTCCTAACTTTTGCCAACATGCCCACAACGTTCAAATACGTATTTTAAAAATAATCAATAATGATCGATATGACCAATAAGATCGATTTTATTGATCACTTTTATAATTTTATCGAGATAAACATATATTGTCTCCAAATCTACGTAAGTCTTATGTTTGTCTTATAAGGCTTTATTATGCGTGATCTGAATTTAAATAGGCCAGGTTTTTCTCAAGAATCCTTAAATTATGCAAATTTGATAGTTTATTGATTTATATCGATAAAAATAGGTATTTTAAATAAAGACATTCCTAACAAAAATTATTTATCATGAATTTAACAGGTAAAATATTAAACAAGAGGGCCATGAAGGCCCCTGTATCGCTCATCTGACCTATTGACCTAAAGATCATCAAGATTAACATTCTGACCAAGTTTCATAAAGATATGGTCATAAATGTGATCTCTAGTGTTAACTAGCTTTTCCTTTGATTTGACCCGGTGCCCTAGTTTTTGACCCCACATGACCCAGATTCGAACTTGACCTAAAGATCATCAAGATTAACATTCTGACCATGTTTCATAAAGATACAGTCATAAATGTGGCCTCTAGAGTGTTAACAAGCTTTTCTTTCATTTGACCTAGTGACCTAGTTTTTGACCCCACCTGACCTAGATTTGAACTTGACCTATAGATCATCAAGATCAACATTCTGACCATGTTTCATGAAGATACAGTCATAAATGTGGCCTCTAGAGTGTTAACAAGCTTTTCTTTCATTTGACCTAGTGACCTAGTTTTTGACCCCACCTGACCTAGATTTGAACTTGACCTATAGATCATCAAGATCAACATTCTGACCAAGTTAAATATGGTCATAAATGTGGCCTCTACAGTGTTAACTAGCTTTTCCTTTGATTTGACCTGGTGAATTAGTTTTTGATCTTACATGACCCAGATTCAAACTGGACCTTGAGACCATCAAGATTAACATTCAAAGATTCCAAGATTTTATTAAGAGTAATACCCTGACCAAGTTTAAGACTGGGCCAAAATTGTGACCTCTAGAGTATTAACAAACTTTTCCTTTGATTGGACCAGATGACCTAGTTTTTGACCCCAGATGACCCAATATCAAACTCGTCCAAGATTTTATTGAGGATAACATTCTGACCAAGTTCCATTAAGACTGGGCCAAAATTGTGACCTCTAGTGTTAACAAGCTTTTCCTTTGATTTGACCTGGTGACCTAGTTTTTGACCCCAGATGACCCATATCGAACTCATCCAAGATTTTATTGAGAGTAACATTCCGACAAAATTTCAGTAAGATTGGGTATGACATATTCAACAAATGTTTACTGGGTTAATATGTCCAAATATTCTAAAACAGAACTGAAAATTAATTTCTGATGTGAATCACTTCTTGAATGGCTAAGTTTTGACTATTGATTTGCAAGTCATTTAGTAAGTGTATAATAGCTGTTACAGAATTATTTCATATGTCTAAATGCAATCTATAATTGTTAAATTAGGCAGGTATAAAACAACAGCTGTTAGAGGACAGCAATGCTCGACTATTCAACAGCCTTGTCAATTGAATTAATGTTAAAGTTGAATAATACGTCCCGTTTTTTCAAACGGGCGTATAAAAAGGGGCAGAATTTTGTAAACAAGAGGGCCATGAAGGCCCTGTATTGCTCACCTGACCTAGTCATCAAGATTAACATTCTGACCAAGTTTCATAAAGATATGGTCATAAATGTGATCTCTAAAGTGTTAACTAGCTTTTCCTTTGATTTGACCTGGTGCCCTAGCTTTTGACCCCACATGACCCAGATTTGAACTTGACCTACAGATCATCAAGATCAACATTCTGACCAAGTTTCATTAAGATATGGTCATAAATGTTGCCTCTACAGTGTTAACTAGCTTTTTGCTTTGATTTGACCTGGTGACCTAGTTTTTGATCCTACATGACCCAGATTTAAGCTGGACTTTGAGACCATCAAGGTTAACATTCTGACCAAAATTCATGAAGATATAGTCAAAAATGTGGCCTCTACAGTGTTAAAAAGCTTTTCCTTTGATATGACCAGGTGACCTAGTTTTTGACCCCAGATGACCCAAAATTGAACTCATCCAAGTTTTTAATGAGAGTAATATTCTGACCAAGTTTCATTAAGATTGGGCGGAAATTATGACCTCTAGAGTGTTAACAAGCTTTTCCTTTGATCTGACCTGGTTACCTAGTTTTCTGACCCCAGATGACCCAATATCGATTCGTCCAAGATTTTATTGAGAGTAATATTCTGACCAAGTTTCATTATGATTGGGCCAAAATTGTGACCTCTAGAGTGTTAACAAGATTTTCCTTTGATTTGACCTGGTAACCTAGTTTTTGACCCCAGATGACCCAATATCAAAATCGTCAAAGATTTTATTGAGGGTAACATTCTGACCAAGTTTCATTAAGATAGGGCCAAAATTGTGACCTCTAGAGTGTTAAGAGTCAAATTGTTGACGACGGACACAGGGCGATCACAAAAGCTCACCTCTGAGCACTTTGTGCTCAGGTGAGCTAAAAAGCAATACAGAGTTATGAAACCTGTAGAATACATATCAGCTCATCACACTGGACACGTGTTTGAAGTTTCAATCCATTCCCATTAGTGGTTAATGAGCTGCTAGCTTACATAGAGAGCTTTGCCAGTAAAAACTTTATAAAACTTCAACCAAAAAATACTAAGTTAAGAAAATTCTCCTGGTGTCAACTTTGATAGTAAATAATTTAAAATAATTTCAAGTCAAAACCATTGATAGTATTAGTTATTTGACTTTATCAAAAACTTAACAAAGTAAAAAAGGAGCATAACTCTGTCAAAAGTCAAACAGAGTTATGGGAATTGTTTCTCCTGGTGCAGACTTTGATAGTTAACAGTTTTAAGTTTCATGCCAAAAGGTTTGATAATAACAGAGATATATGACTTTATCAAAACTTTAACCAACAGCAAGATACCAGCTTATATACAGAAACTTAACCAAATCATGATGCCCACACCAATGCACAGGTGAGCTAGTCCAATAGCTCTACCTATTCTAAGAATAGTCTAACTAAAAAAATATTTCTTTAAAGGTATCATTGGGACCTTCATTTCCCTACCAGCTGAAACCATTCCAAGTGCTAACCTGTACATGCAGCAAGTCAGGTTTTCAATAGAGGTAAATAAATGAGGAAATTATTGAAAATCTACAATTTTGAACATTATCAAGATAATTTACTTGAAATTCTCACGCAAACAATGCATTTTACCTCCGACAGCAAGTCCAGCTATGAAAAAAAACATGTTTGTGAGCTATCATAGGAGACATAGCGCTTGACTACTTTCAATGCTGAATAGCAAACAAGAGGGCCATCATGGCCCTAAATCGCTCACCTGAGTACCATTGCTGTAAATGGTAAGATCAAGTTTTGACAAAGATCACATAGGCATACACATAAAATATCATCAGGATTGACATTTTGTTGTAACAGTCCCTTTTGACCTATGGGTCACATACTGGCCAGGGCCAATTTCAATATCAAGTCTGAGTATCCTACGCTCAAATGCTGCATTTCTGTACTAGCATGACTATTTCTTACCCTGGAAGACTTAAATAACATTTAAAACCACTTTCATTAGATTCTGCCGAGGTATATTCATTTACATGAAATAAAGGGAGGTAATTTGTCATATATTCAGACAAAAGTTATCTACCCTGATTATCCGAGAAATCTGATGGCATAAATTACATTTCAAATCAGAACCTTCATTGCTTACAGAGATACATCCATTTTAATTTGAAATGAAGGGAGGTAATTTGACATAAAATCAGTCTATAGTTATCAACCGTGATTGTTTCAGTCCGACTAATGACAATAATGAAATTTCAAATGATTCCTATAAATACTTACCGAGATAAATCCATTTTTATTGAAATCGGTCCAAGAATATTAGAAAAGTATTCTTATTGATAAACGTTCAATCAATAGTTATCTAACATGACTATTTCTTACCATGGAAGACATAAATAACATTTCAAACCAATCTCATTAAAAGCTGCTAGGTATATTCATTAACATAAACAAGAGGACCATGATGGTCCTGAATCGCTCACCTCTTCCCACATGACCCAGTTTTGAGTATGACGTCGTTTTTTCTATTATTTGACATAGTGACCTAGTTTTTGAGCTCATGTGACCCAGTTTTGAACTTGACCTAGATATTATCAAGATAAAAATTCTGACCAATTTTCATGAAGATCCATTGAAAAATATGGTCTCTAGAGAGGTCACAAGGTTTTTCTATTATTTGACCTATTGACCTAGTTTTCAAAGGTATGTGACCCTGTTTTGAACTTTACCTAGATATCAAGGTGAACATTCTCACTAATTTTCATGAAGATCTCATGAAAAATATGGCCTCTAGACAGGTCACAAGGTTTTTCTATTTTTATACCTACTGGCCTAGTTTTTGACCGCACGTGACCCAGTTTCGAAATTGACCTAGATATCATCAAGGTGAACATTCAGATCAATTTTCATGAAGATCCATTGAAAAATATGGCCTCTAGAGAGGTCAAAAGATTTTTCTAATTTTAGACCTACTGACCTAGTTTTTGATCGCAGTTGACCCAGTTTCAAACCTGACCTAGATATCATCAAGATGAACATTCAGACCAACTTTCATACAGATCCCATGAAAAGTATGGCCTCTAGAGAGGTCACAAGTTTTTTTTATTATTTGACCTACTGACCTAGTTTTTTAGGGCACGTGACCCAGTTTCAAACTTGACCTAGATATCATCAAGGTGAACATTCTGACCAATTTTCATGAAGATCCATTCAAGGGTATGGCCTCTAGAGAGGTCACAAGGTTTTTCTATTTTTAGACCTACTGACCTAGTTTTTGAGCGCAGTTGACCCAGTTTCAAACTTGACCTATATATCATCAAGATAAACATTCAGATCAACTTTCATACAGATCCCATGAAAAATATGGCCTCTAGAGAGGTCACAACGTTTTTTCATTATTTGACCTACTGACCTACTTTTTGATGGCACGTGACCCACTTTCGAACTTGACCTAGATATCATCAAGATGAACATTCTGACCAATTTTTATGGAGATCCATTCACAAGTATGGCCTCTAGAGAGGTCACAAGGTTTTTCTATTTTTAGACCTACTGACCTAGTTTTTGACCGCACATGACCCTGTTTCGAACTTGACCTAGATATCATCAAGATGAACAATCAGACCAACTTTCATACAGATCCCATGAAAAATATGGCCTATAGAGAGGTCACAAGGTTTTTCTATTATTTGACCTACTGACCTAGTTTTTAAAGGCACGTGACCCACTTTCAAACTTGACCTAGATATCATCAAGGTGAACATTCTGACCAATTTTCATGAAAATGTCATGACATATATGGCCTCTAGAGAGGTCACAAGGTTTTTCTATTTTTAGACCTACTGACCTAGTTTTTGACCGCACGTGACCCAGTTTCAAACTTGACCTAGATATCATCAAGATGAACATTCAGACCAACTTTCATACAGATCCCATGAAAAATATGGCCTTTAGAGAGGTCACAAGGTTTTTTCTATATTTGACCTACTGACCTAGTTTTTGATGGCACGTGACCCAGTTTCGAACTTGACCTAGATATCATCAAGGTGAACGTTCTGACCAATTTTCATGAAGATCTTGTGAAATATATGGCCTCTAGAGAGGTCACAAGGTTTTTCTATTTTTAGACCTACTGACCTAGTTTTTGATGGCATGTGACCCAGTTTCGAACCTGACCTAGATATCATCAAGGTGAACATTCTGACCAACTTTCATAAAGATCCCATGAAAAATGTGACCTCTAGAGTGGTCACAAGCAAAAGTTTACGGACTGACGCACGCACGCACGCACGGACGACGGACGACGGACACCGCGCGATCACAAAAGCTCACCTTGTCACTTTGTGACAGGTGAGCTAAAAAAGGGAGGTAATTTGTCATAAATTCAGTCAATATGTATCTTCACTGCCTGTCCAAGTCAATCTGATAGCATAAATGAAATTTCCAATCAGTATCTTCTTTAGTTATGGAGATACACCCACTTTTTTTTAATTTGAAATAAAGGGAGGTAATTTAACATAAAATCAGTCCAAAGTTATCTTTCGTGATTGTCTCAGTCCAACTATAAAATTTCAAATGAGTCCTAAAAGTACTTACTGATATAAATCCATTTTGATAACAAAATAGCTAATTTTAGCCCTTTCAGGGGCCATAACTCTAGAACCCATTAGGGGATCTGGCCGGTTCAAGAAAGGAACCAAGACCTTATGTTGACACAAGTTTTGTGCAAGTTTGATTAAATTCAAATCATGAATGAGGCTGCTATTGTGCAGACAAGGTCAAAATAGCTAATTCTGACCCTATCAGGGCCCATAACTCCAGGACCCATAAAGGAATCTGGCAAGTTCAAGAAAGGAACCAAGACCTTATGTTGACACAAGTTTTGTGCAAGTTTGATTAAATTCAAATCATGAATGAGGCTGCTATTGTGCAGACAAGGTCAAAATTGCTAATTCTGGCCCTATCAGGGCCCATAACTCCAGGACCCATAAAGGAATCTGGCAAGTTCAAGAAAGGAACCAATATCTTGTGGTGATACAAGTTGTGTGCAAGATTGGTTAAAGTCAAATCATAAATGAAGCTGCTATTGTGCAGACAAGGTCAAAATAGCTAATTCTGGCCCTTTCAGGGGCCATAACTCTGGAACCAATTAAGGGATCTGGCCGGTTCAAGGAAGGAGCCAAGATCTTATGGTGTTACAAGTTTTGTGCAAGTTTGGTTAAAATAAAATCATAAATGAAGCTGCTATTGTGCAGACAAGGTCAAAATAGCTAATTTCGGCCCTTTCAGGGGCCATAACTCTGGAACCCATAAAGGAATCTGGCAAGTTCAAGAAAGCAACCAAGATCTTATGGTGATACAAGTTGTGTGCAAGTTTAGTAAAATTCAAATCATAAATAAAGCTGCTATTGTGCAGACAAGGTCAAAATAGCTAATTTTGGCCCTTCAGGGGCCATAACTCTGGAACCCATAATGGGATCTGGCCAGTTCAACAAAGGATCTGAGATCTTATGGTGATGCAAGTTGTGTGCAAGTTTGGTTAAAATAAGATCATAAATGAAACCACTATCATGCAGACAAGGAATTGTTGACGCATGGACTGACGACAGACGAAGGGTGATCACAAAAGCTCACCTTGTCACTATGTGACAGGTGAGCTAAAAACAGGCATAAATGAGAAAACTTGAGCCATCACTGGAGTGATTAATGCCCCTGATGTGGATTACGATGTTGGACACCAGTTTGAATCAGTAAAATCTATTTTAAGTAATAGCAGGGAGGGTTATGCATCTAGTCACATTAATATACAATGTCACTATGAGCAAGTAGTAGTACAGTAAGTATCAAATGAATATCATAAAAACTTCTAATCAAACTTCTAAGTTTATGCATAATTCTGACAATACTGCATGTGGAGTTGCACAGCCTAATCATGACACGCTTTCAAGCACTATTTGGCAAAAAATTAGGGCTATTTTTGCCAAATATAAGGGCTAAATTAGGACTAGATGCCCATGAGCAGCAGGTCGAGCCCGCCCATTGACCATATATAGGGTTACTTTTCACCATCACCAAACCCCGATTGTCATGGCAAGGCTCATAGCGCCAAGAGGGGATTGGTATGGGAGATGGGCCTATGTCTGTGTTGGTAAAAGAGGGGTCTCCCCCTGAAAGTTTTTTATACACAGGTATGTAATGGTGACCACTGGTGTATTTTCTGGTCTAAAAGTTGATGTATTGGACGGGTACCCCTCAATTTAGGTGGGTCAGGGGGCTCTCCCCCTGGAAAATTTTGAAATATAGGCACGGAATGGTGGGTGCTGGTGTATTTTTTGTTCTGAATTTTGAGGTTTAATAATGTGTAGCCCCCCTAATTTTAGACAGGTCAGGGGACTGCCTCACCCCTCTGCCCAATTTGGAAATACAGGTATGGTGGTGTGGTCTCTGGTGCATTTTTTTACCTAAATTTTGAGGTACCGGAGGGCTACTCTCCATATTTGAAGGAGGTCATGGGGGTTTCCCCCTGGAATATTTTTGAAGTAAACGTATGGAATGGTGGCCTCTGGTGCATTTTTATGGGCCTAAATTTTGAGAAAAGTTGAAGTTGGTTGCAAAAAACGTAGGGATGATTTGAAAAAATTAGGATTTTTTAGGAATTTTACTTGAAAGCCTGTATAACTGAACATTATCAGTACTAGCAGGTACAGCAAGTTTCAACTGAATATAATTAAAGAAGAAAATATTGGACTACATAAAGCCTTGACTAACACCGACACAAAGGTCAGGGCAAGTGCAATAAGCCCTCCTCATTCTTTGAATAGTCAAGCTAAAAACAAGGAACATTTCTGTAGAACATACATGAATTAGCCGCTACTTTATCTGTCCATTTGGTGTTGGTTTGCAGGAATAAATCTTGAAACAGGGACATCTGTATTATCTTGGCTATGACCTCCATGAACCCTACGACAGATCTATAATTCAAAATATGTACATACATTTAATGATTTAAACAAATGACATTGTTTTATTTCCCCAAGGTGTGCAATTTCATTTTTAAGTTCTTGCAACCTCTTGTGATCCATTGTGTTTGAGTTTTTTTAACTGTTTCACTTAATTTTCTCACATATATATAATATTTTCAATGTATAATATAACTTCCCCATCTGCAGCGAACCCTGGCAACTTAATACAGTCATGTATCTTGTCAAAGCTGCAATGTAGCTTTCATTTTGAATATGTAATTAAGAAAATTCTACCCAGATCTGGCAAAATTAATATACAGGTAACTCACTTGAAGAATGAGAATGTCTAGGTTTTCAATAAGGTAGGTTCTGGTTAGCGTTCCGACACCTAGGTCATCGCCATGGCGATTCTTAGGACAGTAGACTGCATGAAGGGATGGCAGACATCAGAACAAGCCAAGAAGTCTCCTCATTTCGTAGTGTAGATGACCAACCACAGACTCATCAGCCTGAAATAGGTTGTCTATTGTTCTTAGCATTGCTATTATGTGCATAGCTTTCAACTAGCTGTGAAACATTGATAACTATTAATTGAAAATGTGAAAAGTGCATTTTAATTAATATACATATTCATTCTTAAGGGATTAGAACACCACAGTGAATATTTAAATTCCATTTGTTTATTTAAACCAAACAAGAGCACCGCCTTGCGGGTGCTGACGCTCATCTGATTTTTTTTGTGTAATAGAAATATTGTCCTACCCATGATTTTCTAAGTCTAAAAAGGGCCATCATTCTTGCAAAAAGCAGGATAGAGTTATGTTTCTTGATGTACAGTGTCCACTTATGATGGTGAAAAACTGTTGCAAGTTTTAAAGCAATAGCTTTAATAGTTTATGAGAAAAGTTGACTTAAACATAATACTCAACCAAGAAAATGATTTTCTAAGTCCAAAAGGGGCAATAATTATTGCAAAAAGCAGGATGGAGTTATGTTGCTTGCTGTACAGGGTCAGCTTATGATGGTGAACAAGTGTTGCAAGTTTCAAAGCAATAGCTTTGATAGTTTAAGAGAAAAAGTTGACCTAAACATAAAACTTAACCAAGAAATCTGATATTTTCTAAGTCAAAAAGGGGCCATAAATCTTGCAAAAAGCAGGACGGAGTTATGTTTCTTGCTATACAGGGTCAACTTATGATGGTAAACAAGTGTTGCAAGTTTTAAAGCAATAGCTTTGATAGTTTAGGATAAAAGCTGACCTAAACATAAAACTTAACCAAGAAAACTGATTTTCTAAGTCCAAAAGGGGCAATAAATCTTGCAAAAAGCAAGATGGAGTTATGATTCTTGACGTACAGGGTCTGCCTTATGATGGTGAACAAGTATTCCAAGTTTCAAAGCAATAGCTTTGATAGTTTAGGAGAAAAGTTGACCTAAACATAAAACTTAACCAAGAAATCTGATATTTTCTAAGTACAAAAGGGGCCATAAATCTTGCAAAAAGCAAGATGGAGTTATGTTTCTTGCTATACAGGGTCAGCTTATGATGGTGAACAAGTATTCCAAGTTTCAAAGCAATAGCTTTGATAGTTTAGGAGAAAAGCTGACCTAAACATAAAACTTAACCAGGCAACACCGACGCCGACGCCGACAACCGCTCAAGTGATGACAATAACTCATCATTTTTTTTCAAAAAATCAGATGAGCTAATAAGAGAGGGATTTTAAATGTCAACTAGGTGATGAATGCACCCCCCCTCATACACTGTACATTGCAATTTGACGCACATAAGATTGCATAATTATGTGGACTGTATATGGTATAGTAACAAAATTCAAAGTCCCTCAACTCTGCAGAATATTTTTCTAAAAGAATTTAACATGCATCATGCACAGGTAAGGTTGGCACTGATCACTTGTGTGAAGTTTCATTAAATTGTGTGCAATGGTTCGGGAGATTAGGCGTGCACAAGATTGCATATGCAGACTATGTTACTTAGTTTACTAACAAAAACAGTCGCACAACTAGGTTTGGTACAATCTCTTGTGTGAAGTTTCAAGTGTGTGCAAGGGTTCAGAAGATTAGGTGCGCACACGACTGCATATACAGACTATGTATACAATATATTAACAAAAAACAAAGTCCAATAACTGCGCAGATTTTTTTCCCCTAAAAGAACCCAACATGCACCATGCACACTAGGGTTACTACTAATCACTTGTCTGAAGTTTCATTAAAGTGTTCGCATGGGTTCAGCAGATATAGCACGCACAAGATAGCAAATGCCGCCTCTATATACATGTATATAGTACAGTAACAAAAAACAAAGTCCCGCAACGTAATTTTTTTCTGAAAGAACCTTATATGCACCATGCACAACTACTGTTGTTACTGATCACTTGTGTGAAGTTTCGTTAAATTGTGCCAAGGGTATGAGGAGATATGGTGCGCACATGATTGTGTCTACAAACAGATGGACAGACAGACACCCTGAAACCAGTAAACCCCCTCTTACAACTTTGTTGTTCGGTGGGTACAATTAATCAAGTCATTTGCGACTTTGTCTTTTTTTTTCAACACTCAATCCTTCAAGAAATTTATTCCTGCTGAATGTGTAACTTAAACATGTTACCTGAATTACAGATGGTTCAAAATGAACTCCAGAAAGTTCCGGACAAGCTCCAGCTGGAAGTTATTTAATAACTCTTCACTCCGTCCCACGTTTCCAGCAGGTACTGGTAGTTCAGCGTCAGTGAGCTGATCTGATGTTGGCTTAACTGCTGCTGTTGTAGTTTTATTCATCAGTCATTTATTGCCAGTCTCTCCAAACAATGTTTTCCTCAAAAAAGACTGAAATGTATGCAGAAAGGGAAAGCATGTCATTAAAAACTACCATGTTTATTACATGACTGTATTCTACTGTTTCTCTGATTGGCTGAAAACGGTTCGAAAAGTAATGAGTACATATCATATGAACTTATCTTGGGTTATAAATAGTATGAAAATAAGAATAGTTCGAAGTAGGTGCTTGGAAAACCAATATCAACCTGATTCGATCTAAATTTATTCTTTATTTCTTTATTAAGGATACAATTGTAATAACAAAACTGACTATACATTTATTCATGTAATAAAACAATTACTGACTTTTTCATAGGTTGATATCAGGATTTAATTATCAACCCACAAAAAGTTATATTCACCGAGCCAAAGGCGAGGTGAATATAACTCTTTTCAGGTTAATAAATCCTGATATCAACTTATGAAAAAGTTGATAATTGTATATCAATATGTTTGCAGGAGTTATCGTTATACACACTGCAGTACCTTAACCCTACCCTGCTAAATTTCTATGTAGAACTTGTCCATCAATTTGGACAGTAAACAGTACCATTAATTGTTAAAATGTTAAAGGGTGCTTACCATAAAGATACGGACTGAATGGCAAACAGTGCAGGTCATGATCAGACTGCATGAATGTGCAGGCTGATCATGATCTGCACTGGTTGCAAAGGCAGAATCGATCGTGTCCAGCACGGTAAATAAGGGTTAACTCAGTTCTCAAACACAATGTCATGTGAAATTTCAATACATCATTTTCAAAACTTTCAGGCAAAATTTCTATAGGGAATATCTTCATTAGGTAAGCAAAGTTGTGTTATGGTTCATGTACACTGCACTTAACCTTTATGTCCTCTTTTCATGGGTGAAATTTTAACAAGGTCTGTTTAAAGGGCCACGACTTTTATGTCGTAGCTGCCTCAGTTTTGTTATAAACATAAAAGACGTTACTCTCGAGTTAAAGTCTGTTTTCGATGATGGGTTTCTCTTATATTTGTCACAGTTTTGAACATAACATTCAACATAGTAACAGTATTAATGAATTCACTGATTTTATTACCTCCCTATAAGGTTTTGTCTGTATAAGGTCATGTGCCATAATGAAAGGTATGCCTTTCTTACTATGCAATTATGTATTATTTTCTATTTTGACAGCTGTTTGTCTCTTTTAAACCTAAGTTAAAAGCCTGATGAACCAAATTTAGTTTTGAAGCCATACTCTGGGGTAAAGTGTTGTAAAAAATGGGAAGTAATTCAAAATGTAAGCAATGTTAAATTTTTATGAAACCTTGTACATTTTAAAATTTACAAAGTATGTACTCGTATTCTATCATTATAATCAATTAGGATCTCCGTCTTTAATATAATTTATCTTCAGAAATACAGTTAGCAGCTGAGAAAATAAAAAATTAGGCTTGCTTTCTATCCATTTAACTTTTTCACTGAAGAGAATGAAACATGCAGATTTATTCCCTTTTTTATTAAATTATTATTATGACAACAGTATTTAATATTTCAAGTGCAAATTCTGATAACAAATATTCACAAAGTTCTATCAATTACCTTAAGGAGAATATACTTACTAACTGAAGATACTGAAAACACCAGCAGTAGAGGTCTAGAAGACTGAAGGCAGGGGACATACAGAAGGACTTGCACCATGTTTGGCTCCCTACTCAAGGACTGGCACCATTTCATATTTCCATGGAAATATTGAGTCTCTGGCTCCCAAGCTTGTAATTAGAAAAAAGCCAAAACAGGAAAAACTGAACTTGAAATTATCTTATGTTTAAGAAGTTTGCTTATTAATTAAAATGGCAAGACATTAATACTGCAGAAGTGAGATACATGAAAAACAAATCTGACAATATGGCCTGTCCTGGAAATGGAAGGCAAAAATTCAAGGGAAATCTGAAAGAGAGAAAATCCTGCCCGTTCCTGGCAGGCCTTGAACCTGAAAGAAATAAAATCCTGCCCAATGTATGTTCCGTCCAAGTAAAACATGCATTAGAAGACCTAGGCAGGATATGGACCTGAAATAAAGAAGAAATCCTTGCAATCCCTGATTTCCGTCTCTCTCAACAAAGGAACAACCATCATCTAGCAACCAGCCGGCGCAGAATTGTAGACCAGTCACCCCTCAAACGCTTCCCATCTTGCGGACATATTGACACCGGGTCCTCGAAGGTTACGCAATTAGTCTTGATCAACAGTTAAGGGATCTGCCAGGCCTTGAAATCTGAAAGAAATATTCTGCCATCTCTGTATTTTCAGCTGTCTTAGGCAGACCTTGGACCTGAAAAAGAAGAAATCCTGCCTACCTCATAGAGGTGGTCCTAGGCAGGTCTTGACGCTGAAAGAAAATCCTGCCGACTGCATGTATGGACGGGACATACAGTCAGTTGTCATTGGCAGGCTGTGGACCTGAAAGAAATAAAATCCTCACAATCCCCGATTCCCATCTCTCAAAACACAAAGGAACAACCTTCATCTACACACTGCCGGCACAGAATTGTAAAACCAGTTAACTCTCACACATTTTCATCTTGCGGACATATAAACACCGGATTGTCCTCGATGGCAACGATAATAAGTCTCGATCAATAGTTAAGGGATCTGTCAGGCCTTGGCAGCTGTAACAAAAAGCAACTCTGCCAATCCTCCTCAGCAGTCTGGAAGGTTGGCAGGAAAACAAAACAAGAGGGCCCTGAAGGCCCTATATTGCTCACCTGACCTAGGTCTTACTCTATATTACCTGGTGCCTTATTTGGCCTAGATTTAATAAAGACAAACAATCTGACCATCTCTTATGTAAATCAGGTAGATCATTAATCAAGCCTTTCAATGATTTGACCAAGTGACAGTTTTTGACCTCAGGTACCCCACTTCTTAACATGACCTAGATTCCATACAGAAAAACATTCCTACAAAAAAATTATGAGGATCAATTTGAATAAGTGACCGCTGCAATTTTTTACAAAGTTTTTCTATGATTTGAATAAATGACCTAGTTTTTTTCCCCCACAGTGACCCAATTACAAATTTATTCTATATCTATAACAGACAAACATTCCAACCAAGTCTCATGGCGATAAGGTAGGAAATGCTGCCTTTGGAGTGATAATGTCATTGTCTAATTTGACCTTGTGACATGATTTTAACCTAGATAACCCAGTTTTTGAACTTTACCTAGATTTAAAAGAGAAAATTATTCTGACCTAGTTTTATAAAGATCATGTAGTAAATATGTCTTTGCTATGATTTGACCTGTTGACCTAGTTTTGACCTCAGGCAACCCATTAAAAATTCTATATTTTATAAAGAAAATAATTTTGACATAGTTTCATAAAGATGATGTAGAAAATGTGGCCTCTAGAGTCTTTTTTATCCAAGATGACCCATTAACAAACTTGTCCGAGATTTTATTTAGGATTCTGACAAAGTTTCATTGAGATTTGGGTTAAAATTGTGACCTCTAAAGTGTTCAAAGTCAAACTGTTTACGATGCATTACACACAGCGCATGACGACAGATGACGGACATATGGTGATCACAATAGTTCACCTCTTGAAGACAGGAAGAACGTCCTTCTTATCCTAACCATAATTTAATGCAATATCAAGCATAAAAATAATTTAAATAGAAACTTACACCAAAATCATTCAAAACTTTACACTATCAATTAAAAATTACAAAAATCAAGAGGGTCACAATAGTGCTAAATTGCTTGACCAAGTTTTACACCTCATACAGGTAGATATTAAGCTAGAGTGTAACCATGCAAGGTTTTTATAATACCTAATACAGATGAACCAGTTTAAATTTATTTTGCACCATTCAAAATGGTCTTTGGTTACCTAGAAAATTCGGCCTCTCCCTTGGTAAGACTTCTAAATCGACCTTGTGACCTACTTTAAATTTAAACATAAAACTGTCAAGTTTCTATTTTGACCTTAATTTATTAAACACTGGTAGAAAATATCTCTTTATGGTGTAAATATGGGTTTTCTATGATTTTTAACCTCATGACATATAGTTTTTTACCCACAATGACCAAGCTTGTATATAAGATAGGTAGAGGTCTCCTCTGTGGTTGCAACAAAGATTCTTTTAAGAGCTGACCTAGTGACCTAGTTTATGACAATTTACACAATGTGCTTGCTTCAGTAAAGAAAATAATCCAATCTGGTTTCATATTAATGAGACAGGTAAAATTGTCTATTAAAAGTGAACACTGAAAACTATCAAGACATATTCTGGGGCCATAACTCAGGTGTTACTGCAGCAGTCTTGCCCATTATTGTCAAATAGCAATTTGTATTCTGTATCATGTTCTGCATGATTGTTCAAGGGCCATAACTCTGGTTTTACTACTGCAATCTTGTCCATTATTACATAATGCTTATACATTAATATAATTATATATATAACATTTCTCTCTATTTTTACATGACATAAAGATTGTTCTGGAAATATGACTGCTAATGTAAACATGAAAAATGGAAACTTACCATAACTCTGGTTCTACAAAATGAATTTGCCCAAACCTTGTGGTCATATACATTTTAGGATACAAGTTTTTTTAAGGAATGTGGTAACAATACAAATCATGACAATCTCTGCTCATTCCAGGGCTGTAACCTTGGTGATTTTTGGAACAATTCTGATGAACAAAATATCTTCTATTATCCAATTACTATGATTTTGTTCTATTTCACATTTTCCCTTAGGATTAAATATTCAGGAAAATTAAGATCGGACAACTCTTGCATTCATTCAACTCATTTACCTGGCCACTTAAACATTACACATTATATTAACTTTTAGAACCACTGTATTTCAAAAAATTATTCCTTATACAGACATTGCAAATAATTTTCCTAGATGCCAATTAATTTCAGTAAATCTAATTCATAAAGAAAACTTTTTGATAGACAATGCCAATGTTTTAAAAAGTATAATATTTCAGTTACATTGCCAGGAACGCCACTTTAATAATACAAGAAGGCCATGAAGGCCCTGTATCGCTCACCTGACCTATTGACCTAACGATCATCAAGATTAACATTCAGACCAAGTTTCATTAAGATATGGTCATAAATGTGGCCTCTAAAGTGTTAACTAGCTTTTCCTTTAATTTGGCCTGGTGGCCTAGTTTCTGACCCCACATGACCCAGATTTTGAACTGGACCTAAAGATCATCAAGATTAACATTCTGACTAAGTTTCATGAAGATACAGTCATAAATGAGGCCTCTAAAGCGTTAACAAGCTTTTATTTGATTTGACCTAGTGAACTATGTTTGACCCCACCTGGCCCAAATTTGAATGTTACCTATATATCATCAAGATTAACATTCTGACCAAGTTTCATTAAAATACGGTCATAAATGTGGCCTCTTTTCTATTGATTTGACCTGGTGACCTAGTTTTCGATCCTACATGACCCAGATTCAATCTGGATCTTAAAATCATCAAGATTAACATTCTGACTAAGTTTCATGAAGATACAGTCATAAATGTGGCCTCTACTGTGTTAACAAGCTTTTCCTTTCATTTGCTCTGGAGACCTAGTTTTTGACCCCAGATGACCCAATTTTAAACTCGTCCAAGACTTTATTGTGGGTAACACTCTAAGTTTCATTAAGATTGGACCAAAATTGTGACCTCTAGAGTGTTAACAAGCTTTTCCTTTGATTTGATCTGGTGACCTAGTTTTTGACTCGGATGACCTATTATCAAACTCGTCCAAGATTTCATTAAGGGTAACATTCTGTCAAAGTTTCATTAAGATTGGGCCAAAATTGTGACCTCTGGAGTGTTAACAAGCTTTTCCTTTGATTTGACCTGGTGTTCTAGTTTTTGACCCCATTTGACCCAATATCGAACTCATCCAAGATTTTATTGAGAGTAACATTCTGACCAAGTTTCATTAAGATTGGGCCAAAATAGTGACCTATAGAGTGTTAACAGTCAAATTGTTGACGGACGGACGGACGACGGACTCAGGGCTATCACAAAAGCTCACCTTCGTGCTCAGGTGAGCTAACAAACTTATCACGAAAGACCTTTTTGGACATATTACCCACAAAAGTCTTGATACAGCAATTTTCTACCTTAGCAATCTTACTTTTTCCTTGACCTTGTAACCCGATAACCTTGTCAGTACTAAAGAACCCTGTTTAAATAAACAACATAAACCCAACTTCATTCACTTTCAACAGGACAGACTTTCATACCTTAAACTTACTCAAAAAACACCAGCCACTGAAATTAGTGCAAATACTAAGAAATAGCAACCAACATTTCACTCCCTTGTCAAACATTATGCCAGAAACAAAAGTACCAAAGATATAATATTATACCAGTCAAATTTAATTCTTATTTTTATAATACTCTTCTACGAGAGAATTTTGACTTCAATTCAAGAATCACTACTCTGGAAAGCTTCTCTTCCCTAGCAGATTATTAAACATGACCTATACACATTCAGTATGATTGAGATCAAAGAACAAAACTAAATAAATAGACAACCAGTATCACTTTGAAATTTTGACTTATTCAAGGGCCATGACTCTAGAGATGCTGGTCTTTACTTGGTGATTATTGAACTTTACTTGGATATTAATGGTCATTGCAAAACATTCTGTAGTAGTATTTTCTGAGATCAAAGAACAAATACTCAGGTTACTTAGGTTTGGAATTAGTCAAGGGCAACGACTCTGGTGAAACACAGTTATGAAACTTGACCTAGATTATATAGAAATAAACATTTTGTGCCAGTGTAGCTGAGATCACTGCTAATATTTACAATTTTACATTAAAGGCAGCAACATACATGGTGAAAAAGGTCAAATCAGGCTACTTACCAAACTTGGGCTAAATTGTTAAACATCTAGACAAATTAATATAAATTTGGTGATTAAAATCAATGTACTACAATATCCCTTGGTTCCACGACTAGAATTTAAGTAACCAAAAATAATGCTTTTACGGAAATTTTGAAAACAACCATTATATTGCAGAGTTTAAAAGCTTCAAGTTTTGCTTAGATAGGATTCTATCAAACAGTGAAAACTCATACTGGCCTAATTGTTTTGAATTTATTTTTGTGGTACTGGCTAATGTGAATTTGCTACTTTAATAGGTACCATATTTTCATAACCAGTCTTAGTTTATATATTTTTGAAATCATAACTTGCTAAATATTGAAAGACTGAAAGACTAAGGTCACGAAGATTCAACAATAGACAAAGGACTAGAAGTTTGAAAGCCTGTGAGAAGAAAAGGAAGTTAGCTGGCTGTATACATCCATACAATGTAGCAGCTTTGGCTAGCTTGATGGATAAATATACAACCTGGTAGCTCACAGAGCAGCTAGTTAGTGGTAAGAAGGAAACTGCATTTGCCAACTTTGCTGAATGGAATATACAGTAACTGCCAATAAGAACTATAGGATATTGGAATATATAGGGTAGACTTAAATTTTAAGAAGCAAAGAATAGCAGAAACATGGATGGGCTGGCTGTATGCAACATCTTTCTTGGTAACAGCTTTGGTTAGCTTGATGGATGAAATACACAACCTGGCAGCACATGCGAGAGCTACTTGGATATGATTTTGGACCTAATGGCAGTATGGAAAGCTATTAGGAGAGAAACTTTTTGGGCTTGAAAGTATAACCCTATAAAATATGGGGGGAATCATGGAAAAAAGCAAAATTTAGATTAATTGGGAAATTTTAACCCTAGTAATAAGGGGGGGAAAAACCCAGGGGATACTACTGGCAGACAGAATTTTAAGAAAAAAAAAACCCCCTAGGAATTTTGGGGAACACCTTTGGGAGGTAGCTAATTTTGATATTACAAAGGGAAAAAACCCTAGTAATTATGGGGGCCCCTGGGTTTAAGCTACTAAGAAAATTTTATACAGCGGGAAAAATTTACATACCCTAAAAAGACTGGGGGAAACCCAGGGATAGAGTTGAAAGTGGTGGAAGAAGGAAGATAATACCCCTAGTAGCATCTGGGGCCCCTTTGGTAGCTCAGAGAGAAGTTGAGGAATCAGCAGGAAAAAAAACTACCCTATAGAACATGGGGGGAAATGGGTTGCTATAAGAGAAGATGAGTGATGTGCGGAAAAAAACCCCCTGTACTTGGGGGGGACACCATGGGAAGCGCTAGGAAAATAGATTTGGGTGTAGTCAGCAGGAAAAATAATACCCTAGTAGCATTGGGGGGGACACCATGGGTTTGTGTGAGAAAAATTGATTGATGAGGGAAAAAATAATACCCTAGTAGCACAGGGGGGGACCCATGGGATAGCAGCTAGAAGATTGATGGAATAGTCAGCGGAAAAAAATACATACCCTGTAGATATGGGGGAACCAGGGGATAGCTAGCTAGAGATAGATGGTTGAAGGGGGAAGATATTCCCTAGTACCATCAGGGGGGGACACCATGGGATAGCTAGTAAGTGATTGAGTGATAGAAGAAAAAATAACCTGGGGTAGCATCAGGGGGGGACCCCATGGGATGGAGTGAGATAGATGGATGTGATAAAAGGGAAGATAAAACCCCTAGTAGCTCAGGGGGGGACCCCAGGGGATGCTAGTAGGATAGAATTGATGTGATAAAAGGAAAATTACCCAGAGCACAGGGGGGACACCAGGGGATAGTACTAGAGATGACGATGCAATAGTCGCGGGAAAAAATACATACCCTATAGCATAGGGGGGAAACACCAGGGGAAGTACTAAGATTGTTTTAATGCAATAGTCACGGGAAAAATACATACCCTAGAGCATCATGGGGGAACACCTGAATAGCTACAGAGATAGATGGATTGTGATAAAAGGGAAGTATATACCCTAGCAGTGGAGGGGAAAGTAGCTGAATAAAGATAAAAGCACAGCGAATAGCTGTTTGATAAAAAAGCAATGAGTAGAATAAAGAGAATCGACCTCATCTTTCAGTCTTTAAATACGGAGCTTTTTATATACTTCATTTAATAAATCATGTGCTGAACAAATTTCATACTGATTGTAAAGACAGTCAAGAAATATGGTAACTTAAAGTAAACAAACTACAATAACTGTTAAGCCTGATTTAAAATAAAATAGCAGTATGGCCCCTTTTCATTAACCCCAAAAAACACTCGTTTAAAAAACCAAAAATGCTTCCAAAAGTCTTTTTATACATTTTTTTTTTTAAATTTGAACTTTGTCTTTTTAAAAAGATTGAAATGGGGGCAGTATGAAACGCTCACTGAACTTTGTAAAATTTCAAACTCGACTAAAATGGTTTTCCCAAATCATAATTTTATGATTATAATTTTTAAAACAAAATTCAACCCACCAATGAAAAACCTTTTTTGGTTTTTTTTTTTTAAACCACATCAGCTCTTTAAAATTTTGATGGAAAATTTTAATTGTAACATTTCATTTTGAATAAAAAAAATAGCAGCCCCAATTTTTTTTAAAAAATTTTTCCCAAAAAAGGTATAATCGACTTGAAATCGCCTTTTCCCTTTCAAATAAACTGACCTAAAAATTTACTACTTTGATGGACTGACAATTTGCAGGATGAAAGAATTTTGCTAAGTTATAAGGTCTTTTGCGTTTAAAATTGGAATTACAAAAAACCCTACCTTTGATTCAAAATTTGACCTTGACACTAAAACCAACTGCTAAAAAGTCCTTTACTTGGTAAAATCTATGCAAACTTTTTTAAAAAATCTTTTAAATAGTAAAAAGTAAAGTTTTTTCCTTTGAGCTCATATACAACCTTGACCTTGAATGAAATTATTTAAAAAGTGGCCTCAGTATGATAAAACGTACTAAGTCAATGCTAGAATTTTTTTAAAATCATCTTTTTATTTCGCACAAAGTAGTAAACTGACGGAAAAATTTTTTTCATAGTAAAATAAACAAAGGCCAAAAAGGGCCTTGTATCGCTCACCTAACTATTGACCAAAGATCATCAAGATTAACATTTGACCAATTTTCAAGAAGTAAGTCATCCCACGTGTTAACAAGTTTTTTCTTTGTTTTGCCCGGGTGACCTATTTTTGACCCTGTTTGCCCCAATACAAACTTGTCCAAGACTTTTTTGAGGGCAACATTTGACCAAGTTTTCATTAAGATTGACCAAAATTGTGACCCAGAGTAAAACAAGTTTTTCCTTTGTTTTGACCTGGGACCTAGTTTAACTCCAGAGGCCCCCCAATATAAACTATCCAAGATTTTTTGGGGAAAAATTTTGTTAAAGTTTCTTTAAATTTGGGGCCAAAATTGGACCTCCAGAGTGTTAACAAGGGGTTTCTTTGTTTTGACTGGTGACCTTTTTTTAATCCCCAGATGACCCAATTCAATTTGCCAACTTTTAGGGGGAAACTTTCCCAAACCAAGTTTCATTAAGTTTGGGCCAAAATTGTGCTCTAGTTTTTTTAACAAGCTTTTTCTTTGTCGGGCCCTGGACCATTTTTTAATCCAATGCCCAATATAAAAAACTTGTCCAAGTTTTGTTTGGGGGTAACATTCGAACATTTCTTTTAAGTTTGGGGCCAAAATGCGACCTCAAGTTTAACAAGTTTTCCTTTTGATTTGAACTGGTGACCTACGTAAGGGGTTATTTCTGCGGTCAAAATGTTCTGCTTTTTGGGCCCCCAAAAAAAGGTGAAACAAATTTCTGCGGTTTAATTTCGCTTTTTCACAAAAAGGTAGGAAATTTCTCTTTTTGTTGCCAAAAGGGGGTTTAATTCCTTGCTGATCGGGCGTTTGGAATGATAGCGCATGAAAACAATAAGTAATTCCCGGTAATTTTGTAAAAATAACTTTGCATTTAATGAATACATGTAGCAATAAAACTTTGAATTGAAAAAATTAAGTTACCAAAAATTTTGCACAAAAACAATGCAAACTACAGTAATCGGCATAACGGTTTTTTTTTAGAAGGTTCAAAAGTATAGCTGGGAAAGTTTCACAAGGGTTTTAATAAGAACAACACAAGTAAAATTCACTCGTTTATTTCTTCACAGAAGAAAAATGTTTTTTGGGGATTAACGTTGGGACTTTATTGCCCTCACCCAATTTTAACCATCATCGGTAATTTTTAGATGGCGCAGTAATTTCCAATAATTAGATCATCCCTTTTGTGAAATTCGGTTTAACCTGGGGAAAACATCGGAAAAACTTTGGGTGGAAAAAAAGTGAAAGTTTTTTTGCGTTTTAAATTTTTGCTGGTAAATTTCGCGGGAAATATTTTTGCGATTACCGTGAGACCGCAGAAACGCAAAATATTCCTCCCGAAAAAACCCCCGCTATACAGTATTTTTATCCCAGATGCCCCAAATCGAACTTGCCCAAAGATTTTATTGAGGGAAAACATTCTGACCAAGTTTCTTTTTTGGGCCAAATTTGGGCCCCTTGGTGTTAACAAAAAAATTTGCTGACGATGGAGGGACTACGAGAGGGACACGGGCGTCACAAAAGTCATCTTTGAGACTTTTGTGCTCGGGTAGCTAAAAACAAATCAATAAATTTGCCAAAGAAATTTTCAAAATACTAAAATTTCTGTAAAAAAATTCATTCCACTTTGTTGTAGATTGGGGCTACCTTCATAAATTTGAAAAAAGCAATATATATAAGACTTTTGGGAAAATGAAGCCCTAAACGTTTTTTTTTTTTAGTACAATTTTGCTTTGCATTATATGCCCCCAAAATTGATCTTCTCATATATTTGAATAAACACTTTTTTTCCCTGACTGAAAAGAAAAAAAATGCTTTTTCAAAACTTCCTTCAATTGTTTTTGACAAATCATTTTTTATAATACATATGCTTAAAATTTTTCAGAAATCAAACTTAAAAAAAGGTTCTTTTTTATTTGATTTTATTTTTTAAATATTTCCCAAGATAAAGGCTTCATGCCTAAAAGTTTAAAACCAGAATTCTGTGAAAGTTTTAACATTAAAAAATAAAGTAATTTTCTAATTGAGTATTAAAAAAAATTAATAAAATTTTCCCCACTTTCCCCCTATTGTAAACATTTTAAAAATCCTAAAAATATCTCTTCTTTGATTTTCTGAATAAAAAGTAAGAAGTATTGCACCCAATACAAAGTCCCTAGGGAAGGCCCCCAAATTTTTTCTGTACTGATATAACATTACCATAATAAAACTGAAAATGCAAAAAATGTATAAAACAATATTGTATTATATTACAATATGTTATAACTTTTTTGAGAAAAAAAAGGGGGAACTAATTCTAAAAAAAAGGGTGCCTTGGGGTGAACATTGTCCCCAAGTAGCTTTAAAAAACCCTCCGGATGAAGACAAAAAGCTTGAAAAGTCATTCTTGAATTGCTTTTGCCCTTAAATGTCCCTTGACCTTAGACCTGGGGCCGGGTTCTGTCTGTTATGGTAAGTGAACATTTATGCCATTTTACATCAAAAACCCTCCATGCTGAAAAAAATGTCCAGAAAATCATTCTTGTATTTGCTTTTGGCTTCTTTTTGTGACTGCCCTTTGATTGGGGAAGGTTTTGCGCAGACCTCCGTTCATGGTAAAAACATTTGTTGCCAATAATATTCAAACCCTGTTTTGATACAAAGTTAACGGGATGGGAAAAATGCCCCACGACTTGATTTTAAGCTGGGATCTGGGTTTTGCAAGACAGTCTTTCCCACCAGGGGAAAACATTTATGCCAAGTAATATTAAAACCCCTTGAGGGTGACGATTCTTGACCGGACAGAAAAAAAAAAAAAAACCTTTGACCTTTGGCCCCTTTTTGTGCCCCTTGACCTTTGAGCTAGGGTCCGGGTTTGCCATCCCACATGTCTCCTTTGGGGAAACTTTTGTGCCAAGTAATATTAAAATCATCAGGAGGGCAGGGTTATGGACCGACAGAAAAAAAAAGCCCGTTGACCTTTGCCCTCCAACTGTGCCCTTTGCCCTTTTGAGCAGGGATGGGGTTTTTCCCAAGAATCGTCTCATCAGGGGGAACTTTTTGTCCCAAAGAAAATATTAAAAAAATCTAGGCAGATTTAGGGACCAGCAGGAAAAACCCCCCTTTTGCCCACTGACCCCAATTTGTGACCTTAAGCTCGGCTAGGGATGGGGGTTTTCCGCATACATGTCTCTCATATGGGGAACATTTGTCCCCAAGTAAATTTTAAAATTCCCCTTAATAAAATGACAGAGTTAGGCCAGACATAAAAACAGACCCGTTCTTTCCATGTTAAAAATTGACTTGACTGCCAAGTGTGCCCTTGACCGGGCTGGGAGTCTGAAAGTTGTGAAAGACACATTGTCTTATTATGAGGTACATTGGCCAAAATTTTTAAAAAATCCCTTCAGGGAAGACGGGTTTTTAGGGACCGGACGGGAATTTGCGGAGGAAAAGAGGGGAAAAGCATTTTCCAGGAGAGATGGTTTTATACAAATCCGTTGATTTCAAAGAATTAAAAGAAAAAGACCGGGGGGCTGTCGCCGATGTCTTTTTTTTTTTGAAAAACATTGTTTTTAACGGCTTAAACTTTTTAAATCTAAATGATATAAAAATTTTTTGATCAATGGAAAGGATATAAAACAAGCTTTTATTGATAATTTTAATTTTTATTTTAAAATAAATTCAATTAATTTTGAACGTTTAATTACAGTTTTTTTTTCAAAAATTTTTGGGAGCTCATAGCCACTATTAAAATCAATGTCATTTAAAACGGTTATTAATTTTCAAAGTTTTTTGAATATAAAAATTAAAAATCGTAAGCATTCAAAACTTTCTAAATTTTTTTAAAATCCATAAATAAAACAAAAAAAGTTATTTAAATAAAAATTCCGACCCCTACAAAACGATGAAAAAATATTTGTTTTGCCCACCGTCAGATAAACAGGTGTTGATGCGTGACGTCAGGGTGATCTTCCTATACCCCCAAAAAATTTTTTTCAACCAGTGGGGGGACAAATAACAAAATTTTTGAGTGGATAGGTCAAAAATTTTTAATAAAAATTGATTGAATAAATACATGATACATTTTGTATGTGGCAAAAGGGCTGGAAGTCTAATGAGAAAAGGGGACTATCCTTAATGCGAAATACACAAGTTCAACACTTTTTTTTTACCTTGTTTTTAATATTCTAAAAAGTGCCAAGTTTTACCCCCAAATTTTTTGAAAAAATATGTGTATTCTGATTTTAACCCGAGCAAGCAATTATAGGAGTAAAGTTTTTAAAAAGGACCACACAAAGGGAATTTTGACAAAATTGGAGAGAAACCATTTTTTTTTAAAACTATGTCAAAATCAGTGACCTAGGTGTAACAAAAACAACTTTCCCTTAAAATGAATACAAGGTCTTTAATGCAGATACGAACACAGACGTCCCCTTTTTTCCATTAATATAAAAGATTTTTCAGTTTTTTTTGAAAGAGCCCTTACCTTTTCCTTTTAAAATTTTTTAGGGGCTTTTTGTCAAAGATTCCCCCCAAAAAATTGAAAACACCAATATACACAGCATGTTATTTTAAAATTTCCCTAATCTGACAGCTGTAAAATGGGGGCCTAAAATATTACAAAAAAAACCTTCAAAAATAAATACTTTGTCCTTAATGCAATATTTTTAACTTTGAACCATCCCAAGTTTCCCCCCCATTTTGAATAATCACAAACGATGAAATTGTATCAAACTTTCAAAAACCTTGTCACTAGAGATTGCCTTCAATACTTTTTTCTTTACAAAAATCTTTTTATTTAAGATAATTTTTTGAAAAAAGGTGTTGCCAAAAATAAATAAATCGTCCTTAAAAATGCAATGAGACCCTCTGTTTAAAATTAAAAAAACCTTTTTCCAACCTCTTACCCCATTTTTGGATAAGTATGGCCCAAAACCGTTTTTTTTTTTAGCTGGATATTCATGAATAGTGAGCTTTGGACTCACCATCCGTCGGTTTCCCGCCTGTTTTGGTTAATTTTTTGTATGTAAGCCGGGATCCGAAACCCATTTTTGGGGAAAGGGTTTGAAACTTCAACATATTCCTGTTAAACTGATTTATGCACGGTTCCTAGCTTTTTTTTTATTTTTTTAAACGAAATTATGCCCCCTTTTTTTGACTTAGAAAAGTTTTGGTTAAGGTTTTGTATGAAAGCGGTATCTCAAAACCCACATGGGGTAGGATTAAACTTTCACACACTTATTCCTTATAAACCGATTAAAACCAAAAAGGTTCCATAACTGTAATTTGCTTTTTTTACAAATTTTATCCCCCTTTTTTTTGATTTTAGAAATTTTTTTTTAAGGGTTTTGTATAAAAAGGGTATCTCAAAACCCACTTTGGGAACGGAATTGAAGATTCAAAACACTTATTTACTTGATAAACTGAATACGTACACAGATCCTAACTCTTTTTGCTTTTTTACAAAATTTATGCCCTTTTTCCCGTTTAAATTTTTTGGGTTTAAAGGTTTTTGTAGTAAGGGGTTTACCAGTATCACTAAAGGGTTTGGATTGAAACTTCCACACTTGCTCACTGTCATTCTGACATGCACAACAGGTCCCATAACTTTATTTTTTTTTTTTACAAAATTATGCCCCTTTTAAACATAAAAATTTTTGGTTAAGTTTTTGTAAGTAAGCTGGCACCAGTATCCACAAAAGGGGGAAAGTATTGAAACTTACCACTTTTTCACTGTCATGATATGACTATAGGCAAGGTTTCAATAACCCAATTTTTGCATTTTAAAAAATTTATACGCCTTTTTCAACTTGGGATTTTTGGGGTTTTTTTAAAATTCTTATATGAAGCTGGTACCCTCAGTACCCACTAATGGGAATGGAGAAATTTTCACCCTTGTCCACTGTCATGAGTGATAAGCACTACAGGTTCCTAACCCTTTTTTGCTTTTTTATAAATTAGGCCCCTTTGTTCGACTTTGTATTTCATTCAATCGACAAAGTGGAATAGTCGGCGTTCTGTGGGATGGTGCTTTGTTTTTTTTTCCAAAATTGTGCCCCTTTTTGACTAAAATTTTTTGGGGTTTATTTTTGTAGTAAGACAATGGTATCTGGGGCCACAACAGGAAAGGATTGAAATTCACACACGGTTCACTGTCAATAGGAATCAGTGCAAAGGTCAATAATTACTTTGCATTTTACAAAATTATGCCCCTTTTTAAAACTTGGGGAGTTTTTTTTTTGGGTTTTTAAAAATTCTTTATGAAGCTGGTCCCTCGACCCCTAAGGGGAAGGATTGAAAAATTCACACATTGTCCACTGTCATGAGTTGATAAGCACTATGCGGTTTCCAAAACCCTTGTTGTTTTTTTCTAAATTATCCCCTTTTTTCATTTTGGGGTTACATTCAATTGACAAGGTTTTGAACAGTCGAGGTTGCTGTCCCCGACAGCTTTGTTTTGTACCAGTGGCCCGACTCCAGTATCTGTTAATACAAACTATTCAAGTTTGCTACACACTAAGTCTGGTGACAAGATTTTGTTTTATTAACTGTTACAGTGACCTTGACCTTTAGCACAGAAGCCCCAAAACACCCAAGCTAGGAATATAAATTGTTATAATCATTTTAGTCAGAGAACCTTGACCTCCATCAACCCTAACAGTACGCCATTTTAGACAAAAAACTTTTTGCAGGAAACATTTTTCTGCAATTTATCAACCCAGGGGCCCAATAGGTCTTCCCAAAATTAATCTTATGACCAGAATTTTTTCCCATTTTTAGTGACAGTGCCTGGCCCTTGGCGGCCCCAACTGCAATTCAACCCCAATTTTTTGACTCTGATCCCTAAAGCCTTACATACAATTAAGTAGGCCCCCTAATTTTTAAAAACAAATGCTATCAATCGATCCTCTTTGTGACAATATGTCATTAAAAAACAAAGTTAGAAAGTGCAAGGACATGAACCAAAGGGTTTAAATTTGCTACACACCGGGTTTGGGTGTACTAGTCGTCTGGACTTAATTTTATTGACCACCCAGGAAATTTTGGTGCATTAGACCCATTCTTTAAACCCAAAATCATAAACAGAAACCGTTAGGGCCCTTTAAAAACCTGTGTTTTAAAAAAAAGCTACAAAATAGGTTTGTCACCCCCGAAGTTTTTGAAAAAGTACTAATTTGACCTAAATCAATCGCTGAGCTGGTTTGTTACCCACCTTTTACTACCTGATTGTCCCCTTATGGCTCCCCAAATTTTTCAAAACTGCACCATGGATGTGAAAGTTCACAAAAATCCATCGCTATTAACCAAAAAATATTATTTTAAGAATTGGGACAAAAGTGCTTCATGTGTACTTGATATTTGGGAACAGCCCCGGTTTCTCAACATGTTCATTATTAATTTTTTTTAAGTTCATATTGTTACCAAACAATATAAGTATAATAATTAATAAAGTTATAATACATGACCCCTTTGTCGTGACCGTGATTTTTTTACCGGCCAGCTTTCCACAAACATAACTTTATTAAACATTTCATTTAAATTTTACTATTTATTTAAGTTTTTATGAAGTACATAAAATGATTAAAAATTTAATGGTACTTTATACCCCCATTTTGACTTGGAACTTTATGAGAAAAAAGGCAAGTGCAGACTGTGTCAGGGGAGCGAACAATGCAGGAAAAAACAGTGCAAGGGAAGGATGAAAAGGAAAGGAAATGAACAAAAAGTCCCAAACAAAATTGTTGATAATGGTTTTTTAAAAAGTTGGTAAAATTTTAAAAATGGTTATGCTCCAGCGAGTATTTTATGCAAAAAAGCCTCCCCCAACTCCCCCTTTTACCAATTGCATTAATTTTTAGTTTCAGAAAAACTTTTTGCTAAATTGTCTGCCCAAAAAAATGTTTGAAAAGGGGAACCAATCCAAAAAAATTTATTTTTTAGAGGAAACAGAAAGTTTTAAATGCCAAAAAAAATGCTTTTTTGAGGAAACTTGTCGAGACTGATGATCTGTTCCCAATTAAGGGAAATGGGTTTTGGGAAACACTAAATACTGGTTCAATGGTTTTCCTAATTAACATTTTAAAGGGTACTGGTTTAAAATGCATGTATATTGTAAACCATGTTGACAAGGAGAGGATACTGGTTAGACCGGCCATGGTTTCCCAATTTAAACCCTTTTTAAAGGAAACAGTTCAAAATATTGTTAACCAAATTGATTATTGAGACGTCTGGGTTTAGACCGGCCATGGTTCTCCCCTTAACCTTTTTGGGAACGTTCAAAAATATTGGTTAACCAAGTTGATTATTGAGAGGATACTGGTTAAGACCTGACATGCCTTTCCCAATCAACCTTATAAGAGGATAGGATACCAGTTAAAATATGTTGTAAACCATGTTGACTATGGAGAGGATTTACTTTGGGGTTTTTAAAAAAAACCGCATGGCTTTTTAATTTCAACCTTTTTTGAGGATTCCCGTTCAAATTTTTTAACATTTTGCTTGGAAGGGTCTGGTTAAGACCTGACATGGCTTTCCCAATTAACCTTTTGAGGGAACCCTTCAAAAGTTGTTTAAAAATTTTGACTATGGAAAAGGATTTTTTCCTTTTTTAGACTGACAGGCTTTTTCCCCCAATTAACCTTTTTGAGGATACAGTTTAAATATGTTGTAAACCAGTTGCTATGGGAGGAACTGGTTTTCAACCTGACGGGCTTTCCCAATAAAACCTTTTGGGATACCATTCAAAATTTGTTGTTAACCATTTGAATTTTATTGGAGGAATGGTTTTAAAAAATGAATGGTTTCCCAAATTTTTTAACCTTTTGGGGGGATTACAGTTCAAATTGTTTTAAACCATATTGCTATTTTTTGGAAGAAGGATAAAAAAGGATCAGAAAATGAAAAATGGCTATCAGGGGTTTTTTTTTAAAAATATGTTTGTAAACTTGTTTGAAATTTTTGGAAAAAAGAGATACGTTTTTCCCATTAACCCTTTAAAAAAGTACCAGTTGTCAAGTATATTTGTTAAAAATGGGGTTTGACTTTTGGGGGAAATACCCGGTTAGACCCGACATGGCTTTCCCAATTAACCTTTTTGGGAACCAGTTTTAAAAATATTGTTAACAATGTTTTACTTTGGGAAAGGATACGGTTAAGACCGACATGGGGTTTTCCCAATTAACCTTTTAGAGGATCCATTTTTAAAAATTGTTTAAACCAAATTTATTTTTGAGAGGAAGGTTAAGACCGGGCTTTCCTTCCCAATCAACCCTTTTTAAAAAGGGGTAGGGTACCCTTAAAATTTGTTTTTTAAAACCGTTTTACTATGGAGAGGATAGGGTTCAATGACATGGCTTCCCAATTAAAACCCTTTTTGAGGATACCATTAAATTGTTGGTTTAAACCTGTTTTATTATTTAGAGGGTACTGGTTCAACTGACATGGTTTTCCCCAAATTAACCTTTTAGAGGATTTCCAGTTCCAAAAATTTTTGTTACCATGTTGCATGGGGAAGGGTACTGGGTTCAGACCCGAAATGGCTTTCCCAATAACCTTTTAAGGTATCATTCAAATTGTTTTAAACCCTTTGACTATGACAGGATATTAAGGGCCCGACAGGGGTTTTCCCCAAATTTAAACCTTTTAAAAGGGTATCGTTCAAAAAAGTTTTAAAAACCCTGTTACAGGAGAGGGTAGCTTTTCCCAAATTAACCTTTTAGACGTACCAGTTCAAGAAAATTTTTAAATGTTTATATGGAGAGGGGTAACCCTTAAGACCCACAGGCTTTCCCAAACAAACCTTTTTTGAGGATGGATCCAGTTCAAATTTTGTTAACCTGTTTGAAGGAGGAACTGGGTTTAAAACCCCGACATGCTTTCCCCAAATTAACCTTTTGAGGATACCCGTTCAATATTTGTTAACCATGTTCTAGGAGGGGGTTGTTTAGCCCGCTGGCTTTCCGAACTAACCCTTTTAGAGGATACCCGTTCAAAAAGTTTAACCAGGTTTGATATGGAGAGGAAGGGGAAGACCGACATGGCTTTCCCAAATGACCCCTTTTAGAGGATAGGTACCCGTTCAAATATGTTGTAAACCATGTTAATATGAGGGTACTGGGTTTAGACCAGCCATGCTTTCCCAAAGACCTTTTTTTGGGGGGACCCGTTCAAAAATTTTAAACAAAAATTGATATTTTGGGACGGTTAAGACCGCATGGCTTTCCCAATTACCTTTTTTGAGGATAGGTACCTTCAAATTGTTTTAAACCAGTTAATATGGAGAGGGCTTGTTAGACCGACATTGGCTTTCCCAAATGACCTTTTGGGGATACCGTTCAAAATATTGTAAAAAAAGTTGACTTTAGAGGATCTGGTTCGACCTGGGGCTGGGTTTTCCCAAATTAACCTTTTTGGGTACCAGTTCAAATTTTATTGTAAACAAAGTTGACTTGGGGAGGGTACTGGTTCAAACCTGACATGGCTTCCCCCTCAAACCTTTTTGGGATACCAGTTCAAATATATTGTAAACCCAAATTGACATTTGGGAGGATACGGTTCAGACCACTGGGTTTCCCAAATTTCCTTTTAAGGATGCCGTTCAATTATTTGGGAAACCAAGTTTACTTTGGGGTCCGGTTTAAAACCGACATTTTGGGTTTTTTTAATTAAAATTTTAGAGGATAACCCGTTTAATGTATTGTACACCCAATTGATTTCGAGAGGATATGGTTTAGACCGACAGGGGTTTTTCCCAATTAATGTTTTGGGTTCCAGTTCAAATTTTTTGTTAACCATTTGAATATTGACGGTACGGTTAGACCGACATGGTTTTCCCCCAATTTAAAATTTTTGGGGAAACCCGTCAATTATATTGACCAAATTTATCTTTTAGAGGGTACTGTTTTAAAACCCAACATTGGGTTTCCCCAATTAAAATTTTTAATACCAGTCAAAATTTAAAATTTTAACCCGTTTATCATTAAGGGAAATGTTTAAAACCCCAACAGGGTTCCCCAATTACCTTTTTGAGGATATCGTTTTGATATATTGTAACCAATTACTATTGGAGGAACTGGGTCAACCGACATTGGGTTTACCCAATTAACGTTTTTGAGGTACCCTTTAAAAATATTGTAAACCATTTGACTATTGAGAGGATACTGGTTCAATCGACAGGGTTTTCCCCTTTTAAGTTTTAAGGTTTCTGTTTTAGATTTATTGTTAACCATGTTTAATTTTTAAAAGGGTATGGTTCAGACCTACACTGGTTTTTTCCCAATTTAATGTTTTTTAGTACCCCCTCAAAATATATTGTAACAAATTTATTATCAAGGATACTGTTAAAAAACCGCAATGGTTTTTTTGATTTAAACCTTTAGAGGATACAGTTTAAATATTTCAAACCAAGTTGACTACGAGAGTATATGGTCAAGACCCGACACTGGGGTTCCCATTAAACCCTTTTGAGGAACCAGTTTAAAATTATTGCAAAACCAATGACTATTTGGAGTATTGTTAAGCCTGACTTGGCTTTTCCGATTAACGTTTTAGAGGATACCAGTCAATAATATTTTAAACCCCAAATTTCTATTTAGAGATACTGGCTAAGACCGACATTGGCTTTCCTGATTAACTTTAGAGGATACCAGTCAAAATATATTGTAAACCAAGTTGGGGCTATTGGAGGATACTGGGTTTAGACCTAGCATTGGTTTTTCCCAAATTTAAACCCTTTTTGAGGATACCGGTTTTTTAAAAAAATTATATTTAAACCATGTTGACTATTGAGAGGATCTGGTTCAGACCGGGTGGTTTTCCCAAAACCTTTTTAAAGGATACCCGTTTAAAAATATTGTAAAAAACAATTGAAAAAAAGAAACTGGTTCAGATTAAGTAACCAAGAAATGTCTATCAAGGGTGTTGGTTCACAGCTTTTACAAGTTTTTGCCAAAATTAAAGTCTTAGGAATCTGGTTCTGTCAATTTCAAATCAAGACAATGACTTTGCATATTGGGGTTTTGAACTACAACAATATTTTTACCCAATGACTATTTTTAAAATTATTTATTTAGAGATACGGTTCATTTTCGGCAAATCAAGATGTTTGCATTTTTCTTTTCAGATGACCCCAAATTTGTCCCGACCCAAAAAAAACAAAAGTATTTTTTTCAACAAAATTCAGCATATAAATCAGGATATACATGCGCTATGCAAAACAAATGTGTTATGGCCCTTTTCATGGTTACCACATCCTAATTTCACCCTTGTTTTCTGGGTTTAGTATTAAAAATTTTTTGACAATTCCAAAATGATTTTAGCCTAAACCAGATTATTTACAATTAAAAGTCTACTTGTGTATAATCAGCAAAACAAAATCTCCCCTTTCTGTATGTGACAAATGGAATTATGGTCCAGGAATGAATGAAAAGAAAAGGCCCTTTTAACATACCTCAATTTTTGGGGACTTATAATTTTGTTTCCCCTTTTTTTACTTTGACATTTTTTTTTAAACTTAAGTACTAAGTAAACAGAACCACTGAATGGCAAGAACCCCAAAATCTGTATCAAAAATTTTATTTTTAAAAACTCATTTTCTCCTATACTTTTTTTATATTTAAAAAATGGGGGTCATTTAAAAAAAAGAAAGATCCAGTTCAAATAACTTGTAAAACGTAAAAACCCGGGTAGGATCAACTACCTTTTATATCATTAAGAACCTTGACCTTTGAGATAGAAAACCTGCATCTTACTCCCCCCAAATGTTTCACATGGCAAACATTTATGCCAAATAAAAAAAAAAGTTTTTAGGCAACTCCCTTTAAACAAAATTTAATGATCATATTTATCTAATAATAGCCATTTTTAGACAAGTGACCTTATTTCAAAAAAAAAAACAATGAGGGATATTTTTTGCCAATCATTTCAAGACTAAAATAAATGGATTGCGAAAACGTTTTTAAAAAATTTACAAAAACGCATTTTAAAATTTAAACTAAGCTATGATACGCTTTTAAAAAACGGGGTTACATTTTAAAATCAAAAAAGTGGAATCAATTTTTTGTTGATCAAGCAAAAATCCTTTTTGTTGATAAAAAAACAAAAATGGGTTTTTAAAAGTAAACCAAAAAATCTAAAATAATGCCTTTTCTTCCCGTTATTTTTGGGGGGACCACAATGCCCATCGCTGCCCACTTAATTTAAAAAGGGAAAGAAACCAAACACCCTAAATGTGGTGTTTCGAAAAAAAAAAGATAATAACAATACATCAAAAAATGGTGTTGAATATGCAGTGGTCGAACTGAATTTAAATTAGGTGTTTGTTGCTAAAAATTTTAAGAGGTAAAAAAAGGAAAACAGCATGTCCCAAAGGCACCGTGGGCAAGAAAATTCAGAAAAATTTTCAAACAAACAGTTAAATTCCCTTTTTTAAGATTTGAATTCTGAAAAACAAAAAAATTTAAAATCCCTTTTAAAAAATATTGGAGTAAAAATCCATTTAAAAAAAAACTAGGGGGAAAAAACCTTTAAACCTAAAAAAACTTATTTGGAGGTTATTCAATACTTTAAAAATTTAATTTATTGGAGTGCCGCAAAAAAAATTCAACTTTAACATATTTATAAATATTTTTAGCTTTTTTTTGGAGGCCTGAATATTATTGCCCGGGTTAGGCCCAGAAATAACCTGAATTTTACGGAAACTGGTTAAACCTAAAACCCCTTGACCCCATTTAAAAAGGAAAAAAAAATCACGTTCTAAGTCAAAGAGTCGAAAATGTCGCCTAAAAAACGGCCCGGTTTCAGTTTCTCAGGAAATTCTTTATTATTTAAAATTTTTATCTTTTCCCTTTTCGTTTGTTTAAAACCGCGTAATTTTATCCAAGTCGGTTTTTCCCCAAAAATTTCCGGAGTCCTTTCAAAAAGAAATCAATAAACTTTAGTTTGGTTTTACTTCATTTAAAAATTTCTGGGAAAAATGTATTAAAAAAGTTTTTCGGGGAAATGGGGGAAAAAAAAAAGGGAAAATTTTTTTAAAAATTTTTTTTTTTTAATTAAAAAAAAACTATAAACCTTTACCAAGGGTTTTAAGGACCAAGACTGCATTTTTTGCAGTGTTCAAGAAAAATTTTATAATGTGGGCAAGACCATTTTGAAAAAGATTTCCAAAAATAATAAAAAAAAACACAAAATCAAAAGATTTTTGAATTTAAGGGAAAAGGATAAATTACTTCAAATAACCTTAGATAAAATTGTTTAAAAAAATTTGTTTATTTAAAATTTTTTTTTTCGGTGAAAAAAATGGGAAATTTTTGAATGTTTATTGTACTTAAAAAAATGGTTAATCAAAACAACCTAGTTTGTGTTAATTATTTTCTTTTAATTCACTTTAACATAAATGTTAAAAAAACCCCCAAAAATAGCCCTACCCCTTGGATCCCGAAGAAAGCCAGGGGTTTAGGGGAATTTTTGTCCTTATTACGTTCCCGGTTTGGACAAAAAATAAAAAACAATTGGTTAATTCTCACGATTTCTAAAATGAGATAAAAAATCGGTTTGTTAATTTTAAAAAAATTTTTAGATTTAAAATTGTATTTTTGCCCCAGCATTTGGGGGCCCACTTTAAAAAACTTAAAAAAAAATAATGGAAAAAAGGGGCATGTTGAATAAAAAAAACACATGACATAAAAAAAATCTAAAAAGCAAAACTTAATTTAAAATTTTTTTTATAATTTTTTACCCCTTTTCCTTTTCTGTTTCATTCTTTGTCCACGTTTCCCCCTTAAAGCTGCCACTTACGAGCGAAAAGTTAAAACAACAAAATTCACGTATTGTCCCCGGAGATTTCAACCTCACATTCATAGTTACCTGTACCCTGATAACAATTCAAAAGAACATTTGGGGTTTGTTTAGCGATATGCTATTGGTTTTGACACGTTTTTTTTAAACCCACTTTTGTTTTTGTTCCATTTTTTAAAATTTTTTTTTTTTAATGCCCCCAAAACTTAAACACCTATTCCACTCGTTCCTTTTATGGCCCCCCTTTGGGTTTTTCCCCCTCGTAGTAACAACGGTACCAAAGGCGAAAAAGATTAAAACCCCCAAATTTTAAAAGGATAAAATTCCCTTTATATATTTTTAAAGAATTTATACATTAATTGAATAACCCACCCCACACCGAAAGGAACCTGGGGTTTTTGTTTTAACCAAAACCCTTTTAAATAGCGCTTTTCTCCGAGAACAAACCGTTTGGAATGGCCAAAAATTCCCTCACATAAGTCCCAGTCCCAGTTTGTTCTATTTACTAACCCGGGGCGGGGAACCCTAACTATATCATGTTTTTAACTGAGTTCCTTGTAGTTTTTTTAACTTTGCCGCCCCAAATATAATCGTATTTGTTTTGGGGTAACCGTAGATATAGGTTTTGGGCATTAAAAGAAATTTTTGGGGTTGTCCTTTATTTTTTTGTAATTAGAAATTCTTTATTTTTTAAGAATTTATATGGAACAAAAACCTTTCCAGTACAAGAAAAAACTCTTTTATTTTAAATAGTTAAAAACATAAAAAGGCCCGGGAGCTTGTAGGGTCGTTTCCCCCGTCGAGGCTATTTCTTTTACGATTTGAAAAAAGGACAATTTTATGAAATTTTTTGTCCCAGTTTTATTCATTGGTTTTGCAGAGACGAAAGTTTTTAAAATCCAGGAAAAAAAACATTAACTCCAGTCTTAATTTCTTAATGCGGGGAAAAAGCCTTTCAAAAAAAAAAAAAATAAAAAAACCGATATTTAGGCTGGAGAATAATTTGGTTTTGTTTACAAACAGCGTATCATCTTTTATTAGTCATCTGAAATGATTCTGGTCATGTTTTCTTGATAGCAATTGAGATCATCCTTTAGAAATAAAGCAAAAACCTCACCATACAAACTTTGATGAGAGATTTGGCCTACGGAAAATGATTCAAATCACTTGTATTTGGTTGGTGTTGCCGAGTGGTTAAGGTCGTTGACTCCTAATCCAGCGGCCCGGGTTCGATTCCCGGGCGGGGAAGCTGGAAACTATGAAACACTTGTTTCCCATTCAACTAGAGGAGTTCTTGGTAAGCAACCCAGCGTTACTTGATTGAATCCCAGGCATTCTCGCCGCCTGAAAACTAATCAATTCTGGCTATCTAAATGTGGGCGTTAAACTGAATATGAATAATATGGTTATGAACAAATTTATGAAATAGAAAATAGGGGTCTTACCGTGAATTTTTTTCACAAACAGCAATTACATTAAGATTTTGTAACGTTGAAATTTGTGTTACGTCGGATGACGTTTAGGCTACTTCAGTGATGCACGCTATGCAAATATATGCTTCTACCGCATTTTTTGAAATATTTCACGGAAAAAGCCCTCTTTTTATTTCATAAACTAGTTCTGAATTTTCATGGCAAAAAGACTGCGTAAGTCGTTAGTAAATTGAATCGTTTTCCGTCGACCAAATCGTCCACCGAAGCTCGTATGGTGCTACTTTAAGATCAAAAGAATCGCGCATTTTCTAGAACATTTAACGCCCATCATAGTGACATTTTATGAAATTTCCGATTGACAACACTGACTTATATCATTCTGTTTCCCTTGTCAAGAGCATCCGAATTTTGTTTTTGAAATTAATCCAGCGAAAAAAAAGCCATTTTTACTCCAGATACTTCAATTTTTCATCAATTGTACGAAACAGCCCTTTGCTAAACAAAAAAAGGAATATAAACGATCCGAATTGTACAAAATGAAGGAGAGGTGTCCTTGTATATGAATACCAAATATCAATATGGTAACTACTTTTCGACTATTATTACGTCGACCGACGTCAAAGAAGACTGGCAAACCACCTTAATTCACTCTATTCTTCGAATTGCGGTGGCATAGCAACGCATCTTGAAACAGCTATCCCGGTTGAGGCCGACTTACACGGTGTATACCCATATCGGATCCCTCTCTGTAGAAAATGAGAAAACGGATCCCTCTCTGTGCGCGCACAGGACACTCTCTGTGCTAAACAATGAACTCCAACGTCAGTCAGCTCGGAAAATCAAATTTTTCGTCCTAAACACATTTTTTGTGCATAAAAACATATGGTCCACGGAATGGCGTAGCTATATAACATTGCTTTTTTATTGTTACATTTGTTTTATCAGTTGATACAAGTCCAAACGAAGATGGAATATAGCCGGAGGTACTGGCTTGGATGATTCATCGTTCGATGTTTATGAAACTTATATACGACTTTCGTTGAAAATAGCAAATATCTAGTACCTTAGATGTGAAGCCGTTGATCCTATCTTATTTGTAAATACACAATATGTGGATATTTTTATCATATTTCCTTAAAAACGCTCTACTTTCGATTTCGTTAATGCACGGTATCCCTCTCAGTCGGCTCAGTTTTGCCTCACAGGATCCCTCTTGACTCTCTACACACGGCACGGGAACTCTCTCGGACACAATTAGTTTTCTATCGGCACAGGTGCCCTCTCAATTAACCTTCAATGTTAGAGTCATGAAATGGTGTTCGTATTTAAAACCAAAACAATAATTATAGGTTATTAGCTATATGCACAAGTTTTGCAGTGGAAATAGATAGTACGACCATAGGGACGCGATATTCTTCCGCTAAAGAACGATCGAGTGCATATTTACCTATGCAAAGATGATAACCTTTTTACTACATAAGCATACAATGTAATATAACTGCACTATTGTTTTTTCAATAGTCTGAATAAGATTGACAGTACTGAACTAAATAAAAAAAAAGTTAATGCCACGCAGCCGATATGAAAGTCAGGCGTCAATGTATGTGAGTGAGTGAGTTGGGTTTTACGGCGAATCGACACGAAAATGGTCATATATCGCCCGATGTTTTCGGACTTGTGTGCCCGGGCGAACGGGGGTTTGTTATGATAAGTACAGATGTGTCGCTGATCCTTTTCAGACTAGCTATGCATGAATGGCCCCTCTTTGTATCAAATCAAATTATACAAATTCGCGTTTAAAAGATATTTGTGTATCACTAAGATATCTAC
This sequence comes from Mercenaria mercenaria, assembly GCF_021730395.1. NCBI lineage: Eukaryota > Metazoa > Mollusca > Bivalvia > Venerida > Veneridae > Mercenaria > Mercenaria mercenaria. The sequence continues at coordinate 42,724,656 of NC_069363.1, read as the reverse complement.
GGAAGAGTATTAGTGCCAGGTGCGTTTTTATTTATTAACTCGAAATTTCAAGTTACTATCTAGCTATTTTATCAGCAAAACGTCCGCCCGTCAGTCAAAGGCCAAAAATGTAATGGACGACTTTTGACTCTTCAAAGTGGAATCATCTATATACACATCCAGATATTGTACCGAACATGTAGGGACTTCAACATATACTACAATACATCAATGTATGACCTACTATAGCATCTAAAGCTACTCCAGATTTCAAACTGTATCCAGGATATATACCCTCACTTACATGTATAATATATTCATGAGTTAGGGGCTCGAACTAGGTCGAAAACCTTCCAGACATGGTCAAAATAGTGAAATCTTCTAAGCTTGAATACTTCCCGGTAACCTTCTATGACCTCTCCTCAAAATTAAGGTCTGTCAAGGTATCCAATCTAGGTTGGACTCATAATTACACTTTCATTTAGGTATGTCTATATTTCATTGACATATGGGCTCAAACTAGGCCGAAAACCTTCCAGACTTAAGCATGGTTTAGGCACCTGAGGTCTTCCTCAAACAAAAAAGCTGACAAGTCGCCTGTGTCGGTGCGACGTTACACCCAACAAAATCAATAAATAAAAAAACATTGTTTAAACAGAGATATTTTCTATGAGCAAATGCTGCCATATGACCCTGTAGGGCTACCCAATGACTACACCAGGTACCTAATCTTGGCCAGGACCAATACATCAACGTAAACAATTGTAGTTAGTGACTCGAAATTTCAAGATAAATAAGTCGGAATTTCAAGATAGTAACTCGAAATTTTGACTTAGTAACTCGAAATCTCAACATAGTAACTCGAAATTTCGAGATAATTTTCGAGTTAGTAACTAGAAATTTCGAGTTAATAAATAACATACACCTGGCACTAATGCTCTTCCGTAGGTATCAGTAAATTTGATGATAAAATTTAAATATGAATGTTATGTGAAATTGCTGATTTTTCAGTTTAAAAGCATATTAAGAGAAGTTTAAACACCATGATCTATACCCTTAGAAACAGATGTTGTTTTCAATAAGAATACCATCTCAAAATTCTAACACTGAAGTTGAGGGTGCCGTGTAATGAAGTATTTCGACCCCCATAGAATAACGATCCCCCGGTCATTATTCTATAGAAAATGTGACTCATTAACTGTAAAATATTGACTCCCCTTATAAAAAACTGACTCCCTTTGAAAACTCTATAGAATAACGACCCCGGTCATTATTCAATAGAAAAACTGACCCCTCCAAGTAAAATACTGACTCCCTAAAGATGACTCCCTTCGAATCTCATAGAATAACGACCCCGGTTATTATTCTATAGAAAAAGTGACTCCTTCCATGTGAAATACTTACTGCCGAAATTACTACATTCGAACTCTCATACAATATCGATTCCCGTACATTATTCTATTTAAAAAAAGTTACTCTTTCCGTGTAAAACACCGGCTCCTAAAAGACTTTCGACGATAATGTCTATTAAAATGTGATCCCCACCAAATCTAACGGACAATTTTACTAGATCTACAACTCTAATACCCTCCATTGCCAATAGTTAACATTTTGATTGTACTACTACTACTGGTGCCGCTACTTCTATTGCTATTACTACATGTACTTCTTCTTCTTCTTCTTCTACTACTACTACTACTACTTCTACTACTACTACTACAACTGCTACTACTGATACTACTATACCTGCTTCCACTAATACGTCTTATACATCTACCCCTTCTTCTCCTGCTGCTGTTGTTGCTGTCACTTATTCCGCTGCTGCTGCTGCTGCTGCTGCTACTGCAAATGCCACTACCACTGCCATTACTACTACTACTACTACTACTACTACTTTCTATTGTTGCCGCTACCGTACTTTACTGCCACTGCTAAGTATTGCAACTTCTATTAATACTAAGTTCTATGCTAGCAGTTTCTTGTGCAGTTTTCTTCTGAAGAATTACTTCATACCGAAGTTTGCAGGGATTATTGACACTGGTGTGTTTTGTGAACGTATTGTGAATTGTTATTTTCCTGAAGAAAAAAATGTATACACCAAGATACAGCGTCTAGAAATAGAATCCCTTTTCCCGTTGCGGAATGCTCTGATTTCTGTGTCAAGTGATGGTATCTGGGGCTAATGGTCAAACGGAAGGACGGACGGACAAGGGCAAATCTATATGCCCCCCCCCCCCTCCCCCGAGTGGGGGCATAAAATGCAGCAATTAGGCCTTAGATACCTGAGTTATCACTAAATTTGACCAAATGACCGGGAGTCGTTTTTTTATGGGAGTCAATATTCTTCGTAAGGTTCAGTTTACTTCACGTGGGGGAGTCATAGTACTATGATCTGGAGGTTATAATACTATGACCGGGGGTGGGGGTCATTATTCTATGGGGGTCGAAATACTTCATTACACCGGTGCCAATAGAAAATTTTGTCGAAGAGGGTTCCCGTGCCGGGTGCAGAGAATCAAGAGGGATCATGTGAGGCAAAATTGCACCGACTGAGAGGGATCCCGTGCATCAACGAAATCGAAAGTAGAGTATTTTTAAGGAAACATGATGAAAATATCCACATAAAGTGTGTATACAAGTAAGATGGGATCAATAACTTCACATCTAAGGTACCAGATATTTGCTATATTTAAGAAAATCGTATTTAAGATTCATAAACATCGCATATTCTTCAGTAAAGGTATAGATGTGTAAAAAGAATAACATGATCATAAATATAACCATTCTATCATAATAAAATGTGAAAGAAATCAGGAAACGTTATAGAATTCTTTACAGTATTTCTACAAAGATATCCTGATGTCACAACATTATAATATCGTGATGCAATGCACGCGATGTTGCGCGGACAAACTGGATATAATTTGGTTAAAACCATTAAAATGCATAAAATAAATAGAAAATTTGTTTGTTTCAATGTAAGATCAAAATATTGCATTATAGTGTTCACTCAGTGAAATATATTTCGATCTTACACTAAAACAAACAAATATCCTCTATTTAATTAACAGCAAAAACAGTACCAGATATTGTTTACCAGAACCAAATGCAGTTCAAGATTCAAGCAATGATTCTGATAGTTACTTAACACTTTACCACTACATTTTGAATGCGACTGACAATGTGGTTCCCAAGTGTGTGACAATAATGATAGTTACATAGATTACAGCCATAAACATGTGTATCAAACTTTATATCTCTATTAATACAGTGTTTATATTTCATAACATGGCATTAATGTATTATGAAATACATAAAGCACATTTCCTTAACCGTTGTAGATGATTCATAATACATGGCAAGACAGTCTAATAAGAGCTAAATGGAGATATATTCAACTAGGCCATTTGTGATTTGAAAAGTCGATCTTCAGCTAAGACAAAGAATGCATCATGCCATAAAAATCTATGTTTTATAGAATATATTTTAATGCCAAAAAACTTACATTTATGTCAACTTTGCATATGCTAGAAGATTTTATTGCTTTATAGAATGTTTTCGACACTTACAAAAACTATGACATGCAACATCTTCACCAGCTATCAATTTATAGCATGTTTTGGCTCAGTATTGTTTCGAAAGTTTTAATAGAATTGTACATGCCAAAACCAGATATCTTTCAATGGAATGTTTTAGTTACTCAAATATTTGTAAATAAATGGACTTTTAGTTGTACCAAAACAATTTTTTTTTGGATTTGACCTAATTTACTAAAGATATAAACAAAATACACATATCATGTATTAAATAATAATAAAGTAAATAAAACCATAGTTTTGATATCTCAAAAACACCTACTATTAAAAAGAAAAGAGAGAAAAGAACGCTCTCCTGTAAAATTTCAAAAAATGCACATAGCAGGTTCTGGCACTTACCCCTCGATATATAAATCTGTAATTTCTTATTTGCCATTCATTTGAATTACTATTGAGGTACTCTATGAAAAAGATGCTAATCAGGACATTTAAAATCTGATTTGAGTGATATTCTGATTTTTAAGATATTTTTAATATGGTACCTTTGCCCTATATTCCTGGTCACCTTGTAACATTTTCTTTTCTTTTAATCGGTTTTAAACCAAAGTTTGTAGGATAAGCATGTTTCTCATAGATTTTATGTTTGTAAATTATCTTTTCTTATTCGTAGTCTATTTACTTTTGTTAATCTACACTTGTTATATAGTCGGTTTAAAAGCTCATAAGAGCTTATGTTACTTGTAATTGTCTTGCCGATTCAAAATAAATCTTATCTTATATGGTACCATGTAAAGTGATTAGTATTTTGCTAATAATATTACCCAAATATTCTATGTTAAAATGGTCATGGACAGAATGGCACTGAAGCCGTCGAAAACCCTGTTTTCATACATAGTTGGTTAAAAATGAGAGAAACTACGTTAATACGGAAACACGGGACCCGCGACATATACATTCTAGGCTTATATTAGAAAGCTAACGCGCATACTAGTAAACTTACCAATTATGCAGACTTCTACGGATAACAATGAAACCAAATTACACTGAGAAGTGTTAAATATCCGTATATTTTCCTTCTTCTTCCAATGTAAATTTGAATACCTTTGGAGGGTCATGCACTTCAAACCTGGATAGAAATTGTACTTGAAGGGACAGAGATAAACGGAATTGAGACTGTAGCTGCTAAAACATTTAAATTACACGAAAAACAAAAAAAAGCTTCGATTCAACTATATTGAAAAGGTCACCTACCTCCTTAAACCATATGCGTTTAATTATTTATATTTCTGTTCGATTATCACATACAAATAATAATTTTCATGTTACCAGGAAGGTATAATACGTATCAGTTGTTCCAGGTTATAGTTACTTGCAAATCTGATATGCTAGAAAATGTCGAAAAACCGTTTTAAAGTAAGTGGATTTTATATTTTATAGGTTATAACACACTAAATAGTTGTTGTTCTTTATTCTATATAAAACTGACCTAATTCCAAAGACCGCAGCACACATCAGGACCCATTTTAAATTTCTGTAACCTACATTTTCTTGAAGAATATTGTCAGTACTAACTAAAAATCAAAAGAAATGTGGGGGTCATGTTTGATGCAAGAAAAATAATTTCAGTCAAACACACAATCTGCAAAATCAGCTAAAAAATGAGACCCCAAATTATACTGGTGGTGTATGATCTACGTTTCCATGAAAAAATTTGTAATGTTGTTATTTCATTATGAAAATGCTACCTACATGTCAAGCATAGATCTGTCATGTGATTTTAGCAAAAAAATTGCAAAGAAAATAAGGAAAATAGCTCTACAGAGCAAAAAAAACTGAGGACTATTTGTATCCGCCATTATGCGACCGAAAGAAGTCCCAAATAAATAGATCCTAATTTTTCCATTTTTCGCGCATTTGCGAGTAAATCGGGGGCCAAATGGGCATTATTTCACTCGTGGAATGAATTGTACATAAAATAGGACACGTTTGATGCTAATACTCGCATGTTTTCGAGTTGTTTACTTGAAAACGAAAGTAGGGTGTTTATTCTGCGGACCGCTTTTTGAAATGCGGCAATATGAGGGTACCTGACTTCAGTTGACTTGCATTTCATTGCATACTATTCAACACCCCTTTTTCTTTTCGTTTTCTTGAAGCAAATGTATGGATATCTTGTGGAAAATAGGTCTACAATGGAGTGAAAATCTAGAAACTGTAACAAAATTGGTCTGTAGTAGCTGAATTTTATATGAAACAAAGAACAAATTCTTTTATTGGTATATAGCCTAAAAAGGAACAGCTGGATTTAGTGGTGTTTAGCCTCTAATGCAAGTACTCTTCAAGACAAGAAGTTAGGGCCATATTCATAGTCGCCACTCAAACTCACACTTTACTCAAACTTGGGTAAGTATCACTCAAGTAGGCCTCGAGTAGACCTTGCGGGAGTGTGAGTGGAAGTCGAATGTCATATTCATAAATCCCACTCAATCTTAACTTTCGGAAGGGTAACTCAAGTATTGGTTTCATTGTACACAATATATTTATAGGATTATAACGGTATATATGACAATAACATCAAAGGTACGCAAATGTTAATCGTTATTTTTGCAGATCTATTTGCCAAGTCGGAAGTTGTCGTTTTATTGCCTGTCTGAATGTTTGTCCGTCCGTCTATTTGTTTTGTATAACGTATTAATATTAGTATTATTAGTCATGTTAGTAGAATAAAATTTATACTTAAAAATACATGAGTTTTTTTCCCGCTGTATTGAGATTTTATTCATAACTTTAACATGTCCAAAACATTGTGGAATGATACTTATTTCACTTGGGTATTGATTACATTTTACTCGGACTTTATCATAGACTCCCTGTATAAAATCTCGAAGTTTTAACTAAAATAAAGGTATCAAATCGAAATAATATTTCAATGAAACTTCAATGTTTTGTTGTTTGTAGCATCATTTGGAGCATGTGCAGTGAAAAATCTTGATTTGATTTCTTCAATTGTGTGATATTTATTTCTAAAGTCACTATATGTTCATTGTAAAAATACCTTGTTATACCCAAGTGGAAACTGGCAGGTACTCTAAAATGCAGCTCTCTGATTGGTCAGCTAGAACCCCTAATGTACTGTGATGTCATGATAAAGTTATGAATTACAACTGAATAATACTCGTTTTAACTGTTGGTGTTTCCGAAAGCCATTCCACGTAAATTCCAATCATTACATATATATCATTTGTGAAATAAATGTTTTCGAATGAGATTTGGTGAATATTGTTTTTGTTGATGACACATTAAGTCGGAGGGAAATATTTATATTTTTCAGTATGAATTTTCAGATATCTAGGCTTGTAAATATTTGTTACTAGGACGTGTGTTTTTTTTTGGATTGACTGATGAATTTGCCACCAGCATGGATCCAGACCAGCCTGCGCATCGGCGCAGTCAGGTCATGATCCATGCGGTTCGCTAATAGTTTCTCTATTCTCAGCATAGATCCTGACCAGACAGCAAACGTACTATGTTGGTTTTCTCATGGCGCGGCTCATATCTTTTATAAGATAAATGTTTCCGTAATGATGGGTTCTTCATGACATTTAATTGTTATATTTTTTCAGTATGAATTATTGAAGAAGAAAAAATAACCGATATCTAGGGTTGTGAAATGTAAATATTAGTTACTAAGACGTGTGTTTCTGAGAGTGACTGATGAGCCCCGTCAGATTAGGTTTAGTAGATGTATATTTGATTTCCTGTATCTATCTTTAAACGTTTTTATTAATTCAACAGTCTTTCAATTTGTCGGGTAATTTTACGTTTTCGTCCTCCTCAACAACATGTATTTAAAAAAAGAACTAAATATATTTTTTTCCAAAATACCTTGCACAAATATGAACTTTCGCTTTTAAATGACACTGTTATCTTACCTTCAAATTAATTAAATTTTGTAAATTTATCATCTAAACTTACATTATGAGACCTTGAGAAACACTCAAGGGTCCCCAGGACCTCCCTTAACATTCACTCACTCTTGGGAGTTGACTCGACTGTCACTCACCTTTATGAATACAAATGGAATCTTTCCTGAGTGAAGACGTGACCGTTACGCAATTTATTTGAGTGTACTCAATGAGTGGTGTTGGAGTTTTGTCTATGAATATAGCCCTTAGTCCGGGAAAGTTCAGAGAAGATTGGATCTGCAGTATGCCCTTTTCTCGTTATTCCGAGCCCCTAAGCCGGTTTTTCAGTGCTGGTCAGTAGGAGATTTAAGTTTCAAAAGAGTTTTTGCTATAGTTTGATACTCCAACATCTAAACTTATAAAATCCCCATGAAGAAAAATTCTAAGGATATTTGTAAATGAATAATATAGGCTTTCACATGATGACCCTAACCCTCTGAAACAGCCAGATTCTTTCTCGTTAAAACCGAGACTTGCAATCATTAGTACTAGCTCTGAAAAATTAAGGCTTTTTTGAAAAAGTTCTTTGTTACAATTAAGAACAGATATATTATTGTGTTAGCTGACAAAAAAGTTTTAAAATAAGTGCTTTCCATTTTCTGTAAGAACTTAAAGAAGGTTATTTATATTACCCCAATGATTTTAGATAAGCAAATTTTGTGCCAAAATTTTCTGTTGTGTATATTTCTATTTTAATGCAAGTAATTCTATTTTCTTTTTATTTTTGTTTATCTCTCATATGATTTGCTACAACATACATAAAATTTAGAAACAGGAAATAGCTACAAGTGCAAATTTTCCAAAGGCTCGGATCAATGAGAAGGCTCGGAATTATGAGAAAGAGGCATACATATTTTACAGAGAAGTGTAATATTTACGCGGGAAAGGGGTAGTCCAAATAATTGTACTCGAGAGTTGAATATCGTTATATTATTTTGACTTGTCGATATCCGCCTCTGAATAGACAACGTAAAACATCAAAATGTAAGATCGGTCTGCCCGAGGTCTCATTTTTTAGACTAGGGAAAGGGGTAAAATTATGTTACAATTCAAGACAATTATCAGTACTGTACAGACAATTCATCTATGGAGCGAATCATACTATACTCTGCTTTCACTTACAACATTATAGAGAAATGTTTGTTCTAAAAACATTGCTCATATATCTGCAGTGGAAACAAAGTATTTACCCTAAATACATAAAATAAAGGTTCAGTTTGGTCGCCAGTAGCGGATCTTCCCCAATAGCGGATCACTTTTGATAATTGTTTCTGTATTTTTTTTAAAAGTTTATATCAAAGGTAATGAAACTTTTTGGTCATGAATATTAATGTTTTACAATTATGAATACAAAATGTTTATTTACATTTGTTGCGTCTTTACAATCAAGGTCAATGAACCGCTTGACGAAGTATTTGCTCAGCACAGAAACCAACCCTCACTTTTGACAGTGAAATTTTGCACACCACGCTCCCGTTTCTATTCAACGAAATAAGGTGACCTGAAACCTACATCAGCTAAGAGGTAAACCATTCTAGACCAGTATTACCAAGTAATGACTTATAATTTGCTCTTAATAAGATGTTGTAGCTATCAAAGCAAATTGTAGTGAAGTTGCCATTAGCGGTTAACTTGTGCAAAAGACTCAACGGCTCCTGGTAAGAAAGGTGGTGGTGTTGTATTGCCATGTAACTACATTTTCAAAAAAGTAGATGTATTGATTATTAATTTGCCAAACTCAGTCAGTTGCTTAAAGGGGAGTAATTACAAAATTTTATAAAAATAATAAAACATACATTTCAAATAGGAATCTAACTCTATGTAATCGGTCTTTTTGTTCCTTAAATAATTCGCTACCAGAATATACAAAAAGTAAAAAAATGTCATTAAATGTTGTTTAAATGTGATTGACCACCTTTAAAACAAAATTTCAAGTACTTTCCAAGTGTAGGAACTTTGTTTTTTTCTTTTTGTGTTGTCAAATGAATGCTCAATGTGTATCTTGATATGTACCGTTTCGTTGCAACTGTATCATGAGACTAGTGTATCATTACACCCATAATTAAAACTACTAAGCCTTACTTACTTGGCTTATAGGGATTACTTATTTTATGATCCGTGATTTTATAGTTGTCATCCCTCTAAGCCTTACCTGTATCTGCATTTTACTGTTAGGAATATGAAATAATGGTCAAACTTACTTGCTTCAATAGATTAAACGTTAATATTTATGTAGAAACTTAAAATGGATTGAGTATAACTCATAACTTAAAAAAAAAGACTTAAATCTTCGGAAATATGTGTAAACAGGTGCAAGGAGATATCTAACCTGACACTGGTTTCTTACACAGCAGACTGCCGATGACACTAAATTGCAGAAACAAAACACAAACACTGAGGCACTTTATTGCTTTATTGTCAATATAAATTCATTAATTATTAGAGATGTATGTAATCATTACAATTACTTTGAAAATGGGCCATATATGGAAAATGTTCTAGAAAATGTTCCCAATGGATATCATTGGGGATTTCCTAACAGAAATATGCAGAATAAGTTTGGATGTGATGGGAAGGCGACAGTCAAAAGTTATTACCCTGTCCCGAAACGTCCTATTATTTGGACTACAGTAAAACCTGATGTAGTACTTTGAAATGAAAGAAAAGGTAGAACAGGAGGATGTGTTTTTATGTGTCATGTGGGGTCAAAATACCAGGTCACTTGGTCGAATCAAATAAAAGCTTGTGAACACTGTAGAGGCCACAGTTGTGACCCAATCTTTATGAAACTTGGTTAGAATGTTTGCCTTGATTATCTCTAGGTCAAGTTCGAATCTTGGTCATGTGGGGTTAAAAACTAAGTCATTAGACCAGATCAAAGGAAAATCTTGTTAACACTCCAAAGACCACAATTTAAGTTTGAAATTCATGAGCATTAGTAAGAATGTCTTGATGATCTCTAGGTCAAAGTTAAATCTGGGCCATGTGGTGTCAAAAACTAGGTCACCCAGTCATATCAAAGGAAAAGCTTGTGAACACTCTAGAGGCCATAGTTGTGACCCTATCTTTATGAAACTTGGTCAGAATGTTTGTCTTGATGATCTCTGGGTCAAGTTCAAAACTGTGTCATGTTGATTAAAAACTACGTCACTAGGTCAGATCAAAGGAACATCTTGTTAACACTGTATAGAGTCATAGCTGTGACCCTATCTTTATGAACTTGGTTAGAATGTTTGTCTTGATGGTCACTAGGTCAAGTTCGAAACTGGGTCATGTGGGCTCAAAAACTTGGGTCAGTAGGTCAAATCAAAGGTAAAGCTTGTTAACAATCTAGAGGCAACATTTATGACTGTATCTTCATGAAACTTGGTCAGAATGTAAATCTTGATGATCTTTAGGTTAAGTTGGAATCTGGGTCTTTTGGGGTCAAAAACTAGATCACCAGGTCAAATCAAAGGAAAAGCTAGTTAACACTCTAGAGACCAGATCATCTCTGGTGAGTGATATAGGGCCATCATGGCCCTCTTGTTGTTAACTCATTTTTTTCTGACAATTTAGAGAACATTTGTGACACACTTCTGTAGTTTATTGGACTGCCACATAGCAGACACTGCCACATAGCACACACAAAATTTAAAGTACTTATGTGGGAGCTGAATCTGAATTTTGATGCATAAAATCGAACACAAATAGTACCCATAATCCTTTTCCTTCATTTTGGTATGCTACATATCATGTTTATTTTTTGGAAATGTTTATAAAATCCATGTTAAAGTAAGGCACCCTTCACTCTTTAGTTTATCCTTCAGAATATTGTTTTTTGATGAAAAGTGTACTATGTACATTTTATTTCAAATGTGTGTAGAAATGTGGATGTAGTAACAACCTAGTACTTTAACATCTTTACAGTATGAGAAAATCAAACAAAACTATAGGATAATTGTTTGCTTCAGTTTAAGGCTCACCTAGAGAACATCATATGCAGTATCTCCAAGAGTGGTGTAGTTTTTGTTCATGAATGGAGTGAAAGATATTTCACAAAATTTCTTTTTATTTTTATACTCTTTATGTTTTTAAGCCCCTCTTCGAAGAAGAAGGGGTATATTGTTTTGAAGATGTCGGTCGGTATGTAGACCAATCCGTTTCTGGATGATAACTCAAGAAGGCTTTGGCCTAGGATCATGAACATTGATAGGAAAGTTGGTCATCACCAGCAGATAACCCCTATTGATTTTTAGATCTGTATGTCAAAGGTCAAGGTCACAGTGACCCTGAACAGTTAAACGGTTTCCGGATGATAACTAAAGAACGCTTGGGCCTAGGATTATGAAAGTTGAAACGGAGATTGGTCATGACCAGCAGAAGACCCCTATTGATTTTGAGGTCAGTATGTCAAAGATCAAGGTCACAGTGACCCTGAACAGTTAAACAGTTTCCGGATGATAACTCAGGATTGCTTGGGCATAGGGTCGTGAAAGTTGATAGGGAGGTTGGTTATCACCAGCAGATGACCCCTATTGATTTTGAGATTAGTAGGTCAAAGTGACCAGGAATAGTAAAACGGTTTACGGGCGATAACTCAAGAACGCTTGGGCCTAGGATCAGGGAAATGGACAGGGAAATTGGTCATGATTAGCAGATGACACCTATTGATTTTCAGGTCATTAGGTCAAAGTTCGAAGTCACATTGGCCAGGAACAGCTAAACGGTTTCTGGACGATAACGTGAGAACGCTTGAGCCAAGGGTCATGAAAGATGATAGAGAGATTCATCATGACCAGCAGATGACCCCTATTGATTTTGAGGTCAGTAGGTCAAAAGTCAAGGTTACAGTGGTCCGGAACATTTAAACCGTTTTCAGACAATTACTTGGGAACACTTGGGCCTAGGATCATGAAACTTGATAGGGAGGTTGGTCATAACCAGTAGATGACCCCTATAGATTTTGAGGTCAGTAGGCCAAAGGTCAAGGTCACATTGACCTGGAACAGTTAAACCCTTTCCTAACGATACCTTGAAACCGCTTGGGCCTTGGATCACGAAACTTAATAGGAGGTTGATCATGACCAGCAGATGACCCCTGTTGATTTTGAGGTCAATAGGTCAAAGGTCAAGGTCACATTGAACAAGAACAGTAGAATTTTTGTTTACAGTGAGCAAATAATTTCTGTTCCTTGTGCAATTACTGAATGCATCAAGGGGGGCATTTCGTGTTCGACGAGCTCTTGTTATTTTATGTCTTTCAATTTTACGTTACTTAATGAACAAAACTGCTCACCCGCCATTTGCTATTTTGTCAATATATTATTAAGAATACATTAAAAAAAATACGCAAGATATAAATGTATTAATTTTAACTACACTGAATTCTTAAAGGTAGCCAATCACATTACAGTAGCATTTTATGTCACTTTTTCACAAACAATAATTCTACAAACTTGCATTTGTAATAAATTTAAGCTAAACATTTAGTTGTTAATGATATACCTTTAAAAAATGTATATTATTCATAAGACAAAGAATATTTATTGAATAAATTTTATGCTAAACAACTAGGTTTAGGTCATTCGCTATATAGTCCAGGTCGTGCATACCGTTTGTCAGTAACTGAAATTTATTGACAATGAATAGTGTTCATCTATGTCTCTACTAGTAATTCTTATAAAGACATCAAAATAACATATATTTCGAAGTAATTAGTGGTCTAGAACTTCTAGAAACATGGTACGGGTCGTCCTAAAACATAGTTCAGATTGTACCTAATGTGGTCTGGGTTGTACCTAATATGGTCTGGGTTGTCCCAGATTCTATTTTTCGGCCCAGTCCGACCTTTATGTATTGCCGGATCTTACAGCCTTTACGAATATGATCCAAAGATTCCCTAATTTCAACTTCTAAAAAATTATAAACTCGGGGAATACAGTATATGGAAGTGTAAAGAAGTATGAAAGATCGAGAGTTTTACTTGGTGGTAAAATTCGACTTGAAATGCTATTTTGTGCACATGTTATTTTGGACAGGACTTGAAAATGTCATTGAGATAGCTGGAATTTCATATGGTGGTAGATTGATTTTAGCAAAATCCAATGAAAAACTGCCATAGGCAAGCAGAAGTCATTGATAAAATTAAGCTTGGTCATAGGAAATAAGTTAGAAAGTATTGTTTTATAAATATTCATAACTTTTTGTCATCTGCTTCATAATTAAATTCCCCACCACAATTTTGAAATGCAATAGAATGCACCAAATAAGTCATCGAAGGCACCCAATAACCCTCAGGAGGGCATACCCCTCTATCCCCCTCAACCCCCACCTAAACCATTGTCATCTCGGAATTTTCTGGCAACATGCCTATCAAATTTTCTGGCTAGAACCCTTGAGATACAGGGTTTGGTTTTGATGCCACAGCATGACTATAGTGAATTGTTAAAGGTTAGAGATAAGGGTTAAATTTCGATACCACAGTATGATTAGCATGAACAGGTGAAACTCTTAAAGATTTTAGAAGCATTTACTTCCTTGATCAGGAACCTTGATTAGTGATTTGATCACTTTTAAAACCTTGCAAAAGTTTAAAAAATGACCAAATTATATCCCACACCTCATCAGGAACATTAACACTTGTGAAGTTCACAAATAAAACAAGGTCAAAGTCTGAGTTTCTATTTTCTTCATCTGTGATATATAGTATACTATGTATGCATGATATTCAAATGTACAGTACTGATATTTTTACCACAATTTTTACAGATTCATGCTTTTTCACTGAATTCAAGGAAAAACTATGGCAACAGGAACTATCCCATCTGTTGCCAGTCCACACTGTCTTCTTGATCAGTGCACTGTGATGGTAGCCACCCATCTTGACCTTGTAGAAAGCTTTGTTGGCCTGCCTTCACTTATTGGTGAGAGGATATTTTGTGCTGGATGCCATACAGAGAGGTTTAAATCTGATGTTGAATACTCGACACAGGCAGTAACACTGTTTGCAGATGCATATGGTGAAGAGTTCCTGTCAAGCCTCAGTGTTAGTGGTAGGTATTTCAGTGTGAAATCAGTAAAGCCTCAGTGTTAGTGGTAGGTCTTTCAGTGTGAAATCAGTAAAGCCTCAGTGGTAGTGGTAGGTATTTCACTGTGAAATCAGTAAAGCCTCAGTGTTAGTGGTAGGTCTTTCAGTGTGAAATCAGTAAAGCCTCAGTGTTAGTGGTAGGTCTTTCAGTGTGAAATCAGTAAAGCCTCAGTGGTAGTGGTAGGTCTTTCAGTGTGAAATCAGTAAAGCCTCAGTGTTAGTGGTAGGTCTTTCAGTGTGAAATCAGTAAAGCCTCAGTGTTAGTGGTAGGTCTTTCAGTGTGAAATCAGTAAAGCCTCAGTGTTAGTGGTAGGTCTTTCAGTGTGAAATCAGTAAAGCCTCAGTGTTAGTGGTAGGTCTTTCAGTGTGAAATCAGTAAAGCCTCAGTGTTAGTGGTAGGTCTTTCAGTGTGAAATCAGTAAAGCCTCAGTGTTAGTGGTAGGTCTTTCAGTGTGAAATCAGTAAAGCCTCAGTGTTAGTGTGGTTATGTCTTTATGTGGTGAAATCAGTAAAGCCTCAGTGTTAGTGGTAGGTATTTCAGTGTGAAATCAGTAAAGCCTCAGTGTTAGTGGTAGGTCTTTCAGTGTGAAATCAGTAAAGCCTCAGTGTTAGTGGTAGGTATTTCAATGTGAAATCAGTAAAGCCTCAGTGTTAGTGGTAGGTCTTTAATGTGAAATCAGTAAAGCCTCACTGTAAGTGGTAGGTATTTCAATGTGAAATCAGTAAAACCTCATTGTAAGTGGTCCGTTTTCTTGGGGGAAACCAATGTAATTTGTAGTCCACCTTGGTTTTTAAAAAAAATTCTATGAGGTTTTGTTATAATTGATCATTGGCATTGGTTTATATTTTTGTTTAGGTCAACTTTATCTCAAAAACTATAAGAGCTATAAGTTTGGAGATTTACACACTCATTAATCACTGTGAGTATCTAGGCTAAGGTTCAGGACTCTAGCATTTTGTCAGAATTATTGCCCTTTTTTTATGCCCCCGAAGGGAGGCATATAGTTTTTTAACCATCTGTCCGTCTGTCGGTCTGTCAGTCTGTCCGCAATTTTCGTGTCCGGTCCATATCTTTGTCATCGATGGATGGATTTTCAAATAACTTGGCATGAATGTGAACCACAGTAAGACGACGTGTTGCGCGCAAGACCCAGGTCCGTAGCTCAAAGGTCAAGGTCACACTTAGACGTTAAAGGTCATTTTTCATGATAGTGCATTTGTGTCCGGTCCATATCTTTGTCATCCATGGATGGATTTGCAAATAACTAGGCATGAATGTGTACCACAGTAAGACGACGTGTCACGCGCACAAGACCCATGTCCGTAGCTCAAAGGTCAAGGTCACAATTAGACGTTAAAGGTCATTTTTCATGATAGTGCATTTGTTTCCGGTCCATATCTTTGTCATCCATGGATGGATTTTCAAATAACTTAGCATGAATGTGTACCACAGTAAGACGACATGTCACGCGCAAGACCCAGGTCCGTAGCTCAAAGGTCAAGGTCACACTTAGATGTTTAAGGTCATATTTCATGATAGTGCATTGATGGGCGTGTCCGGTCCATATCTTTGTCATTCATGCATGGATTTTAAAATTATTGGGCATGAATGTGTACCACAGTAAGACGACGTGTCGCGCGCAAGACCCAGGTCCGTAGCTCAAAGGTCCTAAACTCTAACATCGGCCATAACTATTCATTCAAAGTGCCATCGGGGGCATGTGACATCCTATGGAGACAGCTCTTGTTTACTTAGCAATTTCTTAGTTAAATTTTATGTTAAGGTCCTTTTCACTTGAATACTGTGTGTTTATCAATAGCTACCAGTTTATCAACATGTTTTAGGAACCATGAAATCTTGCATGCATTTTGTCAGAATTAATGGCCCTTTTCTTTCTTAAAAAATATAATTTCTTGATTTAAATGTTTGTTTAGGTCAACTGCTTGAATACTGTAAAATGAGGATGTGGGTAAAGAACCATAATTTTGACATGCACATTGTCAGGGTTGTTGCCCATTATCTACCCAGTATTTAGAAAATTGGTATTTCTTGGTATACTGATTATGTTTAGGTCATCATAGCTTTGAATTTTTGTACATTTTTAGCTCACCTGTCACAAAGTGACAAGGTGAGCTTTTGTGATCGCTTGGCGTCCGTCGTCTGTGCGTACGTAAACTTTTGCTTGTGACCACTCTAGAGGTCACATTTTTCATGGGATCTTTATGAAAGTTGGTCAGAATGTTCATCGTGATGATATCTAGGTCAGATTCGAAACTGGGTCATGTGTGGTCAAAAGCTAGGTCAGTAGGTCTAAAAATAGAAAAACCTTGTGACCTCTCTAGAGGCCATATTTTTCATGAGATCTTCATGAAAATTGGTCAGAATGTTCACCTTGATGATATCTAGGTCAAGTTTGAAACTGGGTCACGTGCGGTCAAAAACTAGGTCAGTAGGTCTGAAAATAGAAAAACTTTGTGACCTCTCTAGAGGCCATATTTTTCATGGGATCGTTATGAAAATTAGTCAGGATGTTCACCTTGATGATATCTAGGTCAAGTTAGAAACTGGGTCACGTGCGGTCAATAACTAGGTCAGTAGGTCTAAAAATAGAAAAACCTTGTGACGTCTCTAGAGGCCATATTTCTCAATGGATCTTCATGAAAATTGGTGAGTGTTCAGCTTGATGATATCTAGGTCAAGTTCATAACTGGGTCATGTGCGGTCAAAAACTAGGTCAGTAGGTTGAAAAATAGAAAAACCTTGTGACCTCTTTAGAGGCCATATTTTTCATGAGATCTTCATGAAAATTAGTGAGAATGTTCACCTTGATGATATCTAGGTCAAGTTCAAAAGTGGGTCACATGCCTTCAAAAACTAGGTCATTAGGTCAAATAATAGAAAAACCTTGTGACCTCTCTAGAGGTCATATTTTTCAATGGATCTTCATGAAAATTGGTCAGAATTTTTTATCTTGATGATATCTAGGTCACATATGCTCAAAAACTAGGTCACTATGTCAAATAATAGAAATAACGACGCCTTACTCAGTTCAACACTGGGTCATGTGGGGACAGGTGAGCGATTCAGGACCATCATGGTCCTCTTGTTTCATCATCAAGGCGAGTAAGACGGCCATTAACCATAACACTTTTCTAGTATATTTCTTTATGTGAAGCCCTTGCAGACAAGTGATGGCACCGGCAGGCTCTTGATTTAGAAACTGCATGATTTCATGATGAGAGTTCTTGCAGAAGTTCATTGTCACAATTTTGGATTATATAGTATTATTAAAATTTTCCATGCCTAATCTTGGGACAATCTGATATGGTATGAAATACATGCAAATTTTAGAATAATGCAGTTAATATTTTGAATGATTTCATTCTACCTTCTATGATTTTGTAAGACTTTTAAGAGTTTGTATTTTCTGTTACTGTTTACACAATGACTGCAATATGGTTCGTATTTGGAAAAAAGGTCATTGGACAAATGTAACTGTTTCTGTCTTGCTTTCAGGTGAGCATCTGGGCTTGAACTACTGTTTGGAGCAGATCTTGTTGTTTACAGATCTTGTACAGCTGGATTTATCTAACTGTGGGCTGGGAGATGATCATGAAATGTTGATACAATTTCAGCATTTACACAGGTGGGTTTCTACAGTGGTTGTTACCATGCAATTCTGTCTGATTACCTAAGTATGGAGAGGTTTTAGGTAATTTCCAGGTTGAGGTGGTCATTTGGATCACTTAGATAAATTGACTTTACATCTTAAGTCATAATACTGTCTGTGTTTTAGTTTTCAGTAACTTTCAGAATTTAGGTATTAAGTCAGAGACTTAAAAGTTGAGTGCTACTGCTACAGTGCACTACAGATACACACCATTAAACCTGACACAAACTTTATATGAGCCGTGCCATGAGAAAACCAACATAGTGGGTATGCGACCAGCATGGATCCAGACCAGCCTGCGCATCCGCGCAGTCTGGTCAGGCTCCATGCTGTTCGCTTTTAAAGCCTATTGGAATTGGAGAAACTGTTAGCGAACAGCATGGATCCTGACCAGACTGCGCGGATGCGCAGGCTGGTCTGGATCCATGCTGGTCGCATACCCACTATGTTGGTTTTCCCATGGCATGGCTCATATGTGCTACAGTATGTGTTTGACTTTGGAGATTGATGTTTGCAATATTTTCTGGCTGTAATCTTTTAAAAAAAGAACAACTTTCTTGTTTGAACAAAAGTATATGAACTGATCTATTTTATCTAATATCAAATGTGCACCTCATTTTATTCATATAAGCGCTGTGGAAAGAGATCCATAAGGCCAATCCAAGAGTCATAAATGCTTCAAGATGAGTTAAGAGTCTTCACTGCCAATTTCACTTAACAGTTCTTTTGTCCATCTATGTTAATGTAGGAATAAAGCATGTTTCCTGAGTTGTATCCAAGCTAGAAGTTCTACTTATTGTTGTGTACCTTGATTTTTGTTTCCAGAAGTTCTGCCTATTGTTTACCTAAACCTTGTCTAGACAAGAATTTCTACCTAATGTTTATCATGACCTACGCATGTGTTTCTACCTATTGTCAGACTTTCTTGAATGCCATAGCTTTGAATTTTTGTACATTTTTTTCATAATCTTTGTTGTGTACCTTGACCTCTGTTTCCAGGTTAGAAGTCCTTATCTTTGTTTTGTACCTTGACTTCTGTTTCCAGGCTGGAAGTTCTATCTTTGTTGTGTACCTTGACCTCTGTTTCCAGGCTGGAAGTTCTATCTTTGTTGTGTACCTTGACCTCTGTTTCCAGGTTAGAAGTTCTATCGTTGTTGTGTACCTTGACTTCTGTTTCCAGGCAGGAAGTTCTATCTTTGTTGTGTACCTTGACCTCTGTTTCCAGGCTGGAAGTTCTATCTTTGTTGTGTACCTTGACCTCTGTTTCCAGGTTGAAGTTCTATCTTTGTTGTGTACCTTGACTTCTGTTTCCAGGTAGAAGTTCTATCTTTTGTTGTGTACCTTGACCTCTGTTTCCAGGTTGAAGTTCTATCGTTGTTGTGTACCTTGACCTCTGTTTCCAGGCTGGAAGTTCTATCTTTGTTGTGTACCTTGATCTCTGTTTCCAGGCTGGAAGTTCTATCTTTGTTGTGTACCTTGACCTCTGTTTCCCAGGTTGAAGTTCTATCGTTGTTGTGTACCTTGACCTCTGTTCCAGGCTGGAAGTTCTATCTTTGTTGTGTACCTTGACCTCTGTTCCCAGGCTGGAAGTATCTGTGTACTTTACCTTGTTCAGGCTGGAAGTTCTATCTTTGTGTGTACCATGACCTTCTGTTTCCATTCTATCTTTGTTGTGTACCTTGACTTCTGTTTCCAGGCTGGAAGTTCTATCTTTGTTGTGTACCTTGACCTCTGTTTCCAGGCTGGAAGTTCTATCTTTGTTGTGTACCTTGACCTCTGTTTCCAGCTTAGAAGTTCTGTCTTTGTTGTGTACCTTGACTTCTGTTTCCAGGCTGGAAGTTCTATCTTTGTTGTGTACCTTGACCTCTGTTTCCAGGCTGGAAGTTCTATCTTTGTTGTGTACCTTGACCTCTGTTTCCAGGCTGGAAGTTCTATCTTTGTTGTGTACCTTGACCTCTGTTTCCAGGTTAGAAGTTCTATCGTTGTTGTGTACCTTGACCTCTGTTTCCAGGCTGGAAGTTCTATCTTTGTTGTGTACCTTGACCTCTGTTTCCAGGCTGGAAGTTCTATCTTTGTTGTGTACCTTGACTTCTGTTTCCAGGCTGGAAGTTCTATCTTTGTTGTGTACCTTGACCTCTGTTCCCAGGCTGGAAGTTCTATCTTTGTTGTGTACCTTGACCTCTGTTCCCAGGCTGTAGGTAGAACTTCTATTCTACCTATTGTCAGACTAGAAGTTCTACCTATTGCTGCATAACTTGACTTCTTGCTAAAAGTTCCATCTGTTGTCCAGTACCTTGACCTCTTACCAGGCTAGAAGTTCTACATATTATTCAGTACCTTGACCACAAGTTTCCTAGATAGATGTTCTATCTGTTGTCCAGTAACTTGACTTATGTTTCCAGGCTAGAAGTTCTACATATTATTCAGTACCTTGATCTCTGTTTCCAGACTGGAAATTCTATACCTATTGTCCAGTACCCGGACTTTTGTTTCCAGGCTAGACGTTCTACCTGTTAATGTGTATCTTGAGATGTACCTTGACACCTGTTTTCCATATTAGAAGTTCTATCATTCCGATGTACATTTTGTACTTTGACTTCTCATTTCAGGCTAGAGGTTCTATTATTGTTGTGTACCTTGACCTCTCTTTCCAGCCTATTATTGTTTTGTACTTTGACCTCTCTCTCCAGGTTAGAAGTTGTCTCCCACCACACAGTGGTGTGGGAGACATATTGATTTACTCCAGTCTGTGTGTGTCTGTGTCTGTCACAAAGCTTGTCCGCACTCTAAGTCGAACATTTCTCATCAGATTTTCACCAAACTTAAACAAAATGTGTTTGACCATAAGACCTCAGCCAAGTTCGATAACTAGCCAAATCGGTCCAGGCGTCTTAGAGTTATGGCCCTTGAATTACCAAAAATCGGTCTTTTTACTCTTGTCCGCACTCTAATTCGAGTATTTCTCATCCAATCTTCACCAAACTTAAACAAAATGTGTTTGACCATGAGACCTCGGCCAAGTTCGATAACTAGCCAAATCGGTCCGGATTTTGGAGTTACGGCCCTTGAATTATCAAAAATTGGCCTTTTTACTCATGTCCGCACTCTTAGTCAAACATTTCTCATCCGATCTTCACCAAACTTGAACAAAATGTGTTTGACCATGAGACCTGGCCAAGTTGATAACTAGCCAAATCGGTCAGGCATTTTGGAGTTACGGCCCTTGAATTATCGAAAAATCTGCCTTTTTACTCTTGTCCGCACTCCGAGTCGAACATTTCTCATCCGATCTTCACCAAACTTGAACAAAATGTGTTTGACCATGAGACCTCGGCCAAGTTCGATAACTAGCTAAATCATTCCAGGCATTTTAGAGTTACGGCTCTTTAATTACCGAAAAAATCCGTCTGTTTACTCTTGTCCGCTCTCTAAGTCGGACATTTCTCATTCGATCTTCACAAAACTTGAACAAAATGTGTTTGGCCATAAGACCTCGGCCTAGTTCGATAACTAGCCAAATCGGTCCAGGCGTCTTAGAGTTATGGCCCTTGAATTACCAAAAATCGGTCTTTTTACTCTTGTCCGCTCTCTAAGTCAGACATTTCTCATCCAATCTTCACCAAACTTAAACAAAATGTGTTTGACCATGAGACCTTAGCCAAGTTCGATAACTAGCCAAATCGGTCCAGGCATTTTGGAGTTACGGCCCTTGAATTATCAAAAAATTGGCCTTTATACTCATGTCCGCACTCTTAGTCAAACATTTCTCATCCGATCTTCACCAAACTTGAACAAAATGTGTTTGACCATGGGACCTTGGCCAGGTTCAATAACTAGCCAAATCGGTCCAGGCATTTTGGAGTTACAGCCCTTGAATTATCGAAAAATCTGCCTTTTTACTCTTGTCCGCACTCTAAGTCGAACATCTGATCTTCACCAAACTTGAACAAAATGTGTTTGACCATGAGACCTCGGCCAAGTTCGATAACTAGCCAAATCGGTCCAGGCATTTTAGAGTTACGGCCCTAGAATTACCGAAAAAAATCCGTCTGTTTACTCATGTCCGCTCTCTAAGTCGAACGTTTCTCATCCGATCTTCACCAAACTTGAACAAAATGTGTTTGGCCATAAGACCTTACCCAGGTTCGATAACTAGCCAAATCCGCCCAGGCACTTTAGATTTATGGCCCTTGAATTACTGATTGGATCCACTCATCCAGACCATCTAATTGGATCCACTCGTCTAAAACATCTAGAGAAACTAACATTTTTCATAGGGGCAGTTGTGGGAGACATGAGCTTTTCTCAAAAGCATCTCTAGTTCTTTTTATTGTAGTTTACCTTGTTATCTGTTTACAGGCAAGATGTTCTACAATTGCCATATACTTGACCTCTGTTTCCAGGCTAGAAGTTCTACCATTGTTGAGGGGCCTATGTGGCTAAGTGATTAAGGTCGCTGACTTCAAATCAGTTGCCCTTCACCGATTTGGGTTTGAGCCTCACTTGGGACGTTGAATTCTTCATGTGAGAAGCCATCTAGCTGGCCTACAGAAGGTCGATGGTTCTACCCAGATGCTTGCTTGTGATAAAAGTCACGGAGGGGCACCTGTGGTCTTCCTCCACCATCAAAGCTGGAAAGTCACCATATGACCTACAGTTGTGTCTGTGCAAAGTTAAACCCAACAAAAACAAAAACATCTACTATTGTTGTGTACCTTGACCTCTCTTTCCAGGTTAGAAATTCTATTTATTGTTGTGTACTTTAATTTCTGTTTCAAGGCTAGAAGTTCTATTTATTGTTGTGTACTTTTACCTCCCTTTCCATGTTAGAAGTTCTGTCATAGCTTTGTACCTTGACCTCTCTTTCCAGCCTTGAAATTCTATCATTGTCAAGTACTTTGACTTCATGTGCTATCTGACCTCTCTTTCCAGCCCAGAAGTTCTATTATTGTACTGTGATTGACCTCTGTTTCCAGGCTAGAAGTTCTATTTATTGTTGTGTTATTTGACTTCTCTTTTGCAGGTTGGAAGTTCTATCATTGTTGTGTAACTTGACCTCAGTTTCTAGGCTAGAAGTTATATCATTGTCATGAACCTTGACCAGTTTTCAGACTAGAAGTTCTATCTTTGTTGTATACTTGAACTCTGTTTTCAGGCTAGAAGTTCTATCATTATTGTATACCTTGACCTCTGTTTTCAGGCTAGAAGTTCTATCGTTGTTGTGTACTTTGACCTCTGTTTCCAGGTTAGAAGTTATATCGTTGTTGTGTACTTTGACCTCTGTTTCCAGGTTAGAAGTTATATCGTTGTTGTGTACTTTGACCTTTGTTTCCAGGCTAGAAGTTCTGTTGTTGTTGTGTACCTTGACCTCTGTTTCCAGGTTAGAAGTTCTATCTTGTTGTGTATTTTTACTTCAGTTTCCAGGCTAGAAGTTTTATCATTGTTATGTACCCTGACTTCTGTTTCAGACTAGAAGCTTTATTGTCGTCGTCCTCAGTTTCTAGGCTAGAAGTTCTATCAATGGCGTCCAGGCTAGAAGTTTTATCATTGTTGTGCACTTAAATGTCTCTTTCCAGGCTAGAAGTTCTATCATTGAGAGGCAATGCTGTGACAAATAGTGGCATACAAAAAATGACAGTACCATACAGGATGTTTTCTAGAGGTCCTGCTGGATTACAAATGATTGATCTTAGAGGTTAGCATTGTTGATTGCTTAAAGTCAATTACAAGTTGTCTTAAGCTCATTGCAGGTGTTGAAACGAAGTGACAGCAGAAATGTAATTTAACCTGTCCATAAATATCTTAAAAAGGCAAAATGGTACAAAGATACAATCTTGAGATATGGTCTTGTATAAGGTTGACTAAGGAGAGAGGATGAAGGTACAGATAGCAAACTTTCCATATAGAATTTCATTATGTAATATGAGAGAATCATGCTTATCTTTTGAAAAATAATATCACACTGTCTTGTTTTTGTCTTAAGATTTCAAACAATTCTTCCTCATTATTCAATTTCTTTTGAATAGCTCTGAAAAAAATAGCAAGAAAAATTACTGCACACTTAAAATGACATGAATTATTATCTTTGTGAAATTATTTTATTGTCAAACCTACTTGCGGAAGCAAAGACATAGTCATCCAAATGGCTGTTTGGTGTATGTGTGTGCGTCCGTCCAGACCATAACTTTTACATGCAAGGAGCAATCTTGTTTAGCAATCTTGTTTATATTTGGCATGAATGTTAACCTCAGTGAGACAGAGTGTCTTGCGCAAACCTCAGGTTCTAATCTCAAAGGTCAAGATCACAGTTGTAGGTCAAAGGTCATGTCAGATCTTGAGAGTTTTATTATGATTGACTATTATGATTAATTTAAGTTTCAAAATCTGATGATCTCTTTTTTTTTCAGGCAATGAGGAAATATCTAAGCAGAGTTTGAAATACTTGACAAAGTTTGTGTTTCTTGATACAGTGCTGTTTTCTAATCTTTCTGTAGATAAGGTAGGTAAACACCAGCTAATCTTAACATCCAACAGTTTATATACAGGCTAATATAGGCAGCTTACCTTTTGTGGTTGAAGGATTTGCAGTTTTACATCTATCTGTCTCTTGAAAATGTTATTTGTCTTGTTCCTTATTGGAGATTCATGTAGGTGGGTTGGTTTGACCTTTTGTAGACCATTTGGTTTTCAGTCGATAGGTTGAAAAAGGTTGAACCATTGGTTGTCAAACAACCTTTGGTTGTCAAGCATATTGTTTGCATATAATTATATCAAAGGTCAAGCTCTGTCAGACCTTTAGACTAATCAATAAACTGGAAAAACACTTAACTTAGAGCAGCCAAACTTCATAGGATAATTGTCAGTAGGTGATTCCTGCTGTTTTGGAGATCAGTAAGCATAATGTCATGGCGACTTTTAGGCTAAAACAGTTCCAGATCTGTAAGTGCAGCCTGTGGTATGATTGCTGTGGTAATCCCAGAAAATCTGAATATTTTGTTTTCCTGATAACTCTAGCGGGGGGGGGGGGGGGGGTTATGATACTCAACTGTTGTACAGTTTTTATGCCCCCGAAGAGAGGCATATAGTTTTTTAACTGTCTGTCAGTCTGTCCGCAATTTTCGTGTCCGGTCCATATCTTTGTCATCAATGGATGGATTTTCAAATAACTTGGCATGAATGTGTACCACAGTAAGACGACGTGTCGCGCACAAGACCCAGGTCCGTAGCTCAAAGGTCAAGGTCACACTTAGACATTAAAGGATAGTGCATTGATGGGCGTGTCCGGTCAATATCTTTGTCATCGATGGATGGATTTTCAAATAACTTGGCATGAATGTGTACCACAGGAAGACGACGTGTCGCGCACAAGACCCATGTCCGTAGCTCAAAGGTCAAGGTCACACTTAGATGTTAAAGGATAGTGCATTGATGGGCGTGTCCGGTCCATATTTTTGTCATCCATGGATGGATTTTCAGATAACTTGGCATGAATGTGTACCACAGTAAGATGACGTGTCGCGCGCAAGACCCAGGTCCGTAGCTCAAAGATCAAGGTCACACTTAGACGTTAAAGGATAGTGCATTGATGGGCGTGTCCGGTCCATAACTTGTCATCCATGGATGGATTTTCAAATAACTTGGCATGAATGTGAACCACAGTAAGACGACATGTCGCGTGCAAGACCCAGGTCCGTAGCTCAAAGGTCAAGGTCGCACTTAGGTCATTTTTCATGATAGTGCATTGATGGGCGTGTCCGGTCCATATCTTTGTCATTCATGCATGAACTTTAAAATAACTACGCATGAATGTGTGGCACAGTAAGACGACGTGTCGCGCGCAAGACCCAGCTCGGTAGGTCAAAGGTCCTAAACTCTAACATCGGCCATAACTATTCATTCAAAGTGCCATAGGGGGCATGTGTCATCCTATGGAGACAGCTCTTATTTTATAACAAGGGCAGTGACACTCTTTATATACAAAACATCTTCATCAAAGAGCTGTTGCTGACTACCTTGGGGCTTCATCCAGGTGGCTTATGGAAAGTTGATGGTTCTACCATGTCTATGCCAGAAATAATGCCTGGTCACTTAGGATCTTCCTCCACCTTGTTGTCACATGACCAGTAACTGTCAGTGTGACTTTAAACCAACAAAAAGCCCACAGAAAATCATGAAAGCAGTCACTTTGTGTTTGAAAATGGTTTCCTTTTGCTCTCTACAATTCTTTTTGCACATTAAATTTATATATACTGCTTTAAGAGATTAGGGTCTATTATATTACCAGTATTACTGGTTAAGAATTTTGTACATTTGTTTATAATCATTAGATTAGTAAGTATACCAAGAACCATAGATCCCAAGTTTTTTTGTAAGAATTATGGCAATTTTTGTTTTTAGATTAAGACGATCGGAATATTTGGGTCAAATTTTTGTGTGTGTTTTTTTTCTTGAACACTATATTTGAGCAATGGCTTTGAAATTTTGTTCGCATGTTTATTATCATAAGAAGTTTGAGTAGATAAAGAACCATAACCCTGTCTTGCATTTTGTTAGAATGATGGCCTTTTTAGAAAAGAAAATTGGAATTTCTTGGGTACACTTTTTGTTTGGGTCCACGTTTTTAATACTGTAAGAACTATAATTTAAAACACTTGTAAGATAAGTAAGTATGTCATGAACCATAATTCCTGTATTTTGTCAGATTTATGGCCCTTTTTATCTTAGAATATTAGTATTTCTTGGATATTATTATGTCTCCCCCCCTCTGGGGGAGACATTGTTTTTGCCCTGTCCGTCCGTCCGTACGTCACACTTCATTTCTGATCAATAACTGGAGAACCATTTGATCTAGAACCTTCAAACTTAATAGGGTTGTAGGGCTGCTGGAGTAGACGACCCCTATTGTTTTTGGGGTCACTCCATCAAAGGTCAAGGTCACAGGGGCCTGAACATTGAAAACCATTTCCGATCAATAACTAGAGAACCACTTGACCCAGAATGTTGAAACTTCATAGGATGATTCGTCATGCAGAATAGATGACCCCTATTGTTTTTGGGGTCACTCCGTTAAAGGTCAAGGTCACAGGAGCCTGAACATTGAAAACCATTTCCAATCAATAACTTGAGTACCACTTGACCCAGAATGTTGATACTTCGTAGGATGATTGTACATGCAAAGTAGATGACCACTATTGATTTTGGGGTCACTCTGTTAAAGGTCAAGGTCACAGGGGCCTGAACATTGAAAACCATTTCCGGTCAGTAACTTGAGAACCACTTGACCCAGAATGTTGAAACTTAATAGGATGATTGGTCATGCAGAATAGATGACCCCTATAGATTTTGGGGTCATTCTGTTAAAGGTCAAGGTCACAGGGGCCTGAACATGGAAAACCGTTTCCGATCAATAACTTGAGAACCTTTTGACCCAGAATGTTAAAACTTCATAGGATAATTGGACATGCAGAGTAGATGACCCCTATTGATTTTGGGGTCACTCTGTTAAAGGTCAAGGTCACAGGGGCCTGAACATGGTAAACCGTTTCCGATCAATAACTTGAGAACCTCTTGACCCAGAATGTTAAAACTTCATAGGGTAATTGGACATGCAGAGTAAATGACCCCAATTAATTTTGGGGTCACTCTATGAAAGGTCAAGGTCACAGGCACCTGAACATGGAAAACCATTTCCGATCAATAACTAGAGAACCACTTGACCCAGAATGTTGAAACTTCATAGGATGATTGGTCATGCAGAGTAAATGACCCCTATTGTTTTTGGGGTCACTCCGTTAAAGATCAAGGTCACAGGGGCCTGAACATTGATAACCATTTCCGATCAGTAACTTGAGAACCTCTTCATTCAGAATGTTGAAACTTGTAGGATGATTGGTCATGCAGAGTAGATGACCCCTATCGATTTTGGGGTCACTCTGTTAAAGGTCAAGGTCACAGGAGCCTGAACATGGAAAACAATTACCGATCAATAACTTGAGAACAACTTGACTCAAAATGTTGAAACTTCATTGGTTGATTGAACATACACAGTAGATGACCCCTATTGATTTTTGGGTCAGTCTATTAAAGGTCAAGGTCACAGGGGCCTGGTCATGTAAAATCATTTCCGGAAAATAACTTGAGAACCACTTGACCTAGAATGTTGAAACTTAATAGGATGATTGGACATGCAGAGTAGATGACCCCTATTTATTTTGGGGTCACTTGATCAAAGGTCAAGGTCACAGGGGCCTGAACAGTGACTTGAGAACCACTAAGCCAAGGGTGTTGAAACTTAGCGAGATGACTGGACATGCTAAGTAGATGATCCCTATTGCAGCCAACCATCAGTGTCTCTTTGACTTTCGCTCCTGACCCCTATTGACTTCTTGCCTACACGACTTTGCATTGGGGGAGACAAGGGCTTTTTTACAAAAGCATCTTCTAGTTTTATTTTGATCCACTTTTCTTGAATACCGGTATTATATATAACTGTCATTACACATTTCTTTATCATCAGTTAGTATGCAAGTAGAAGGCCAAGAAACATACCCTTTCCTTCTATATTTCCTAACAGCAAGCACTTTCAGATGAATGTTGGCACCCAGAGATAGTGCTCTTGAGTAAATGAAGCTTGTATTTCAAACAACCAGTTTAATATTCACATTTCTCAGAATATTTGTGCTTTAAGACACACTAGTACAGGTTATATGGCTCTAAATAGGACTAAAACATTGGGGCTCCCATCTCATTTACATTGAAATAAAACTATGAGGTATATAATCCAACAAAACCAAGTAGTGGCCTCTTATGATCATGCAAGGGTAAGGCAGTGGTTCCAGTTCTTTTCATGTATAATTTGTTGTCCTAGAACCATACAGGACTACTTTGATTTTCTTATTTCAAACAACCAGATAATGTTCAAAATGAGAACAGCCAATGTATGTTTTGATTTAGAACAACTACTTTTTTGTTGAAATCTAAACAACCAGTTAGATGAGACAGCTTTGATGTTCAGATTTCTTACAACCAGCTTGATGTTCAAATTTCTGACAACAGTTTAATGTTCAGATTTTTGACAACCAGCTTAATGTTCAGATCTCTAACAACCAGTTTGCCAGCTTGCTATTTAGATTTCTAACAGCAAGCTTGATGTCCAAACTTATAAGCACACACTTTCAGTATACACATTTATAGTTGCATTTATTTTCCAGTCAAAGACATACGGATGTTGGATGCTAACAGAAGAGAAGGTAGACATGGATATATGCACAGAGGGCTGGGCCAAAGTTCTGATTGACAGGTGGATGCTAGATGCCAGAGAGAAATCTGTGAAAATCAAGCCGAAACCAAAGACTGGGGCATTCTGTAAGATCAGTTTTAACAAAGTTTTCAAAGTAAATTGAATAAGAACACAAGGGACTTTATGGCCGCTGCCTTGTACACTTGTACAGATAGCAGTTGTTTATTAGGTTAACCGTTATTTTAGCAGAAATCATATTTAAAAGTAACCTTGAAAAGCCAGGGAACTTGTCTCAATGTCAGGTCAGCGAAAAGTGAAATTTAAAAAAATAATGCCAGGGAAAGGTTGGGTAAAATAATTTAACGGACCTTATTTGAAACTCGAGCCCTTATTCAAATGAGGATATTCTATAATTGTAAAGATATTTCTATCACTTCACTTGTATTACATATATGCTAATACTTTTTAAAGAGTAATAATGATTCCAGTTATAATGTGACTGCCACATGTTTGTTATGAACATAAAATATATCATTTTGACGTTAGTTCCTATTGGAAGTAATTGTTAATTCAGATATTTGTCCGGGCTCAATTAAAATTCAGTGTGTTTGCCCTTAAATCTCCAACCCACCCTTTTTAGCTCCAACTCAACATATTTATATTGCCTCGTCAGGAAAAAAGAAACAATAAATTTTATTTTCAGGCAAACACTTCCTATTTGTCAGTTTCTCATAAACTGCAATAATTACTCTGATAAATTTTAAAATCATGACCCGTCTGGTAGCTCTAGTAATAAAATTCTCATAAAAGGTAGACTTTTGTATTCAGGGACAATTGTATGGAATTGTTTGCCAATAGAATTCAAAACCTCATCTTCATTGCCATGTTTTAAATTTAACTGTATAAAATGGATCGTTGGATGAATGGATTTTAATGCTAACTACATTTCATGTATTTTGTTTTATGCATATATAATTTTTTTGATTTCTGTTAAATATTTGTTACTATGATATAATACTGTTCATTCAAGTCATAAGAAGGCCCCATGGAAGATTAGCTTTGCTAAATGGGTTACCCTCTATAAATAAAAAAATTACTTACTTACTTATTGACTTTCATGTTAACTACATACTGGTTGTATTGTAGAGGATTATCACAGGGATATTGTAGTCTTTATCACGTCATAAATTTTACACCAAAATCAGCTAAAAGAATAATTCTAAGAAATGAAGTCATTTAACAGACCTCACCCTCTGAATCAGCCAGGAGCTATAGTTCTCCAAAAAATCAAAAATTGAGAAAAGGTAAATAGTTGTTTTAGTATTTGAAAAAATACCATAAATTATTCGACTGTTTCTTATGATGATGTAATGTATTACTCCACTGATTTTAATTTAGAAATTGAAGTATTAAAATTTTTAGTTGTGCATATTTTGTTTTTAATGAGATTTAAATTTGTTTTTTTTTAATACCCATGTTCAACTGTCATGACTAATATATGGTTTGTCACAATATCACACAATTTGAGCAACAGCTGCAAACGCAATGGACCAGAGAAAGTGCTTGCAATTATTAACCCTTACCTTGCTAAATTTCTATAATGAACTTGTCCATTTTTCAATTTGGACAGTACCATTAACTGTTAAAAGGGGTGTATACCAAAAAGATACTGACTGAATGGCGAACAGTGCAGAATGTGCAGACTAATCATGATCTACACTGGTCGCAAAGGCAGAATCAATCATGCCCAGCCTGGTAATGGTTAAAAGTGACATACATGTAGCTCTTGATCATTCTTTAATACAAATTCAAAAAATCAGCTTTAAATTAATTGTTTTATAACAAGATCAGTAATATACCACTTTGTCAGAATAGACATATTTGTGGTAAGACCATATAGTCACTTACAGTTTTGACTGTAGGCATTTAATCAAGCTTAAGTATGCATTTTAGTAGAATTGTGAATATTCCTGAAGGAAATTGTCTCTGTCTGGAGTTGTGTTACATAAATCATGAAAACAGTTTATTTCCACTTCAGAAAAAAATGAACTTGAAAGGGAAAAAAACATGATAATTTACCTACTTACCTACCTACCTGCCCAATGCTAAAAGGATTGGTAGGTAAAGGGCAAACACTTAATTTTAATTTCAGCCACCTTGGTTTGAGTTCTTGATAAAATAGGTAAAAGTGAAAATATATAAATTCTTTCATTTCCTTGTGAGCTAATAAAAATTGAAATTGAAAATGTTTTAATTAAAAAATAAAGGATTTAATATTTGTAGCTTATTAGCTTTGTTTAAAAAAATATGCTCTAATTTTGCAGCAGAAGTATAATTGTTGCGCAACTTTAGGAGAGCAGTACTTGCTGAAGGAGAGTGTATTACAGGGTGTAATGCTAACAATGTTTTAATCCTTACCCTGCTAAATTTCTATAATGAACTTGTCCATCTTTCAATTTGGACAGTACCATTGACTGTTAAAAGAGGGTGCTTACCAAAAAGAATCTTGGCTGAATGGCGAACAGTGCCGATCATGATCAGACTGCATGGATGTGCAGGCTGATTATGATCTACACTGGCCACAAAGACAGAATCAGTCATGTCCAGCCTGCTAAGGGTTAACTACATATGTATCTACTCTTAAGGCCATTCCAAATTGATTACCAGTTAATTGGGAAAAGTTTCAAAATATTATGGAGCGAGCACATGCATTTTTAGCTTGACTATTCGAAGAATAGTCTAGCTATTCTACTCACCCTGGCGTCGGCGTCGGCGTCACACCTTGGTTAAGTTTTTTGCATGCAAGTACATACAGCCATCAATTAAAGGCATATAGCTTTGAAACTTATTTTTTCTTTTTCTAGGTCAATTACCAACCTCTCTGGGTCAAGTCCCATAACTCTGACATGTATTTTGAGCAAATTATGCCCCCTTTTGGACTTAGAAAACTTTGGTTAAAGTTTTACATGCAAGTTACTATCTCCAAAACTAATGCAGATATTGATTTGAAACTTCACATGTGTCTTCGGGGTTATAAAACTAGTTGATAGCAGCAAGTCCCATAACTCTGACTTTCATTTTGGTCAAATTATGCCCCCTTTTGGACTTAGAAAATTCTGGTTAAAGTTTTGCATGCAAGTACATACAGCTATTTCTAAAAGGCATATAGATTTGAAACTTATTTTTTCTTTTTCTAGATCAATTACCAACCTCACTGGGTCAAGTCCCATAACTCTGACATGTTTTTTGAGCAAATTATGCCCCCTTTTAGACTTGGAAAATTTTGGTTAAAGTTTTACATGCAAGTTATTATCTCCAAAACTAATGCAAATATTGATATGAAACTTCACATGTGTCTTCGGGGTTATAAAACTAGTTGATAGCAGCAAGTCATTAACTCTGACCGTCATTTTGGCCAAATTATGTCCCCTTTTGGACTTAGCAAATTCTGGTTAAAGTTTTGCGTGCAAGTACATACAGCTATTACTAAAAGGCATATAAATTTGAAACTTATTTTTTCTTTTTCTAGATCAATTACTAACCTCACTGGATTAAGTCCCATAATGCTGGCATGTATTTTGGGCAAATTATGCCCCCTTTTGGACTTTGAAAATAGTGGTTAAAGTTTTACATGCAAGTTTCTATCTCCAAAACTAATGCAGATATTGAATTGAAACTTCACATGTGCCTTCGGGGTTATAAAACTAGTTGATAGCAGCAAGCCCCATAACTGATATGCATTTTGGTAAAATTATTCCCCCTTTTGAACTTAAAACTCTTTTGATATTTAACCTTTTTGGGTAATATTTTCCTGCTTCTGGGACAATATTTCGAATAGTCGAGCTTGGCTGCTCTTGTTTCTTTTTATTTCATTTTCTTAATTTTGACATTTTGAAAGGTGGGTACATTTTAATGAAGTGAGCGTGATATCTGTTAAATTTTATAGTTATTTCAACTTATTAAATGACATGTTTTGAAACTAGAAATACAGTCTGCATGCACATAGGCAGAATGTCGAGCCCGCCAGCACCTTTGGCCTCTAAGTGTGACCTTGACCTTAGACCTGGGGACCTGGTTCTTGCGCATGACATTCCGTCTCATAATGGTGAACATTCATGCCAAGTTACAATAAAATCCCACCATGCATGAAGAAGAAATGCTCCGGGCAAACTTCAATTTGACCTTTGACCTCAAACTGTGACCTTGACCTTTGAGATAGGAACATGGGGTTTGTGCATGACACTCCTCATTGAGGTAAACATTCATGCCAAATATAAACAAGATTGGTCCATGCATGTCAAAGTTATGGTCCAGACAAACTTCAGTTTGACCTTTGACCTCCAACTGTGACCTTGACCTTTGAGATAGGAACAAGGGGTTTGCGCATGACACTCGCTCTCATTGAGGTTAACATTCATGCCAAATATAAAGAAGATAGGTCCATGCATGTCAAAGTTATGATCCGGACAAAATCGGACAGACACATGCAGACACACGCATGGATGCACATACACCGACCCGCCAAAAGTAATGACTATATCAAGCTCACTGCAAGTGGGCTCGACAATAATACCAATGTGCATGACAAAGATAATACTTACTAAACTGCTTAACCCTTACCATGCTGGACACAGTTGATTCTGCCTTTGAGACCAGTGCAGATCATGATCAGCCTGCATATGTGTGCAGTGTGATCATGATCTGCACTGTTCACCATTCAGTTAGTATCTTTTTGGTAGGCGCCCCTTTTGACAGTTAATGGTACTGTCTAAATTGAAAGATGGACAAGTTCATTATAGAAATTTAGCAGGGTAAGGGTTAATGCAGGGTGGCTTAAAGAAAAGATTCCATGCAGTTTCAACATGTGTACAGTCTTGGCTAATATTGAAATGTGGTGACTATTTTGTTTTACAACAAATAGTTTGTAATCAAAAACAACATCTTGTCAAATGCAAGAGCAATGATTCTGAACTTACTGATTGAATACAATGTCAAATCTGCTGGTATACAACTTACAATAAAACTTCATGTTTTTTGAATGCACATTTTATGGGATACAATAAAACTATAACATAGAGTTTCAACAAGGTATTTCAACAAAGTCACTGCCTAAATCTTTGATGTGGTCTTCCGACAAACTACTTATCAATTTAGTATGGCCAAATGAATATTATATAAATGATATAAATGTTTGATATAGCTGCAGTAAAACAGAAAATATCCCTGTTGATGTATTTGTTAACAAGAGGAACACATCAAAATGATGTTAAAAGTGACTTAACAGACTGGATATAAAATTTGAATGTCATTATGGAAAAAAACATGTTGTAAGTAAATAAATATAGCAAATGCTTATGCAATAAAAACAATGAATGAGTGGATTGGTCTGCTGTAGGGAAGGGCAGCTAGGTCAGCAAAGATCATAAAGTGGTCAATGAAAAATCACAAAAATGTCAGTTAATTGAACTTGTTAGCGGAAACCCTGATTTACCATGTACTGATTGTGTAGATGGTTGTTGAAATTACTATCACAGTGGTATAAATAAATTGGCTTTATATGCCCCCAAAGGGAGGCATATTAGTTTTCAACTGTCTGTCCGTTTGTTCGTTCGTTAGTTCTTTCGTCACAACGTTAACTTTTTGCATGAAAGCACTATACTCGCGAACCACTGCACCCAGGACCTTCAAATTTCACATGCTAATAGTACTTATTGAGTACACCACCCTTACTGACGTTGGGGTCACCAGGTCAAAGGTCAAGGTCACAGGGGCCAATGTTAACTTTTTGCATGAAGGCACTTTACTAGCGAACCACTGCACCCAGGACCTTCAAACTTCACGTGCAAATAGTACATATTGAGTACACCACCCCTACTGACTTTGGGGTCAGCAGATCAAAGGTCAAGGTCACAGGGGCCAACGTTAACTTTTTGCATGAAGGCACTTTACTCGCGAACCACTGCACCCAGGACCTTCAAACTTCACATGCTGATAGTACTTATTGAGTACACCACTCCTACTGACTTTGGGGTCACCAGGTCAAAGCTCAAGGTCACAAGGGCCAACATTAACTTTTTGCATGAAGGCACTTTACTTGCAAACCACTGCACCCAGGATCTTTAAACTTCACATGCTAATAGTACTTATTAAGTACACCAACCCTACTGACTTTGGGGTCACCAGGTCAAAAGTCAAGGTCACAGGGGCCATCGTTACCTTTTTGCATGAAGGAACTTTACTCGCGAACCACTGCACCCAGGACCTTCAAACTTCACATGCTGATAGTACTTACTGAGTACACCACCTCTACTGACTTGGGGTCACCAGGTCAAAGGTCACAGTCACAGGGGCGAACGTTAACTTTTTGCATGAAGGCACTTTACTCGTGAACCACTTCACCCAGGACCTTCAAACTTCACATGCTGATGGTACTTATTGAGTACACCACCCCTACTGACTTTGGGGTCAAAGGTCAAGGTGCTGTGGGGGCATTTGTCACCATTAGTGACAGCCCTTGTTATAAGTTAAATTGCCATGGTCATTAAAGCTTTTTTTTACCTTGGTCATTGAACTGCTTAGTCAATCCTTGCAAAGTATATGTAATATTTTGTTGCATGCCGTGTATATCCTGCTGCGGACAAGTCTAGTTATATAATTCAACAGTGTTTGAAAATGTATACTTAGACTTCAAAATACTCAATTTTATGTTTGTTCAATGTTTGTTTAAGGCAGTTCTTGATTTAATAACTGCATTTTGTTTGAATAAAGGGAGTATTACAAGTAGTTATCTCTATAAAGTTTTAGTGTTGATTGACTGTAAACAAAGATGCAGATTATTTAATGTAATGCAGTTTAAAGTCTTGAATCATTATTGATGAACATGGACTCCCATTATTGTTTGATCTGGGGGGAAAAGGCTAATTTATTTTTGTTTCATCTATTTATAGCAACTTCATCTTTCTCTTACAGCAATCAGAAAATATCCATTGCCGGAAACCAGTAGTTTATTGTCAACTGGTCATGTTGCTGGGAACCAAGAATATTGTGATGTCATGGCAAAGAGACTGAAAGTGGTGGGAATAAAAGCAGCTTCTAGGAATGAAGTGGACAAGTTACACAGTAGTAAGACCTGTACAAACTTCCAACAGTCCACAATGAAATGTGACAGAGAGCAAATGGAGGACTTGTATAAAGTATATGGAGAAAACCAAAACATAGAAGATGATAAATCTCTAATGAAGAGGTTAGAATTATGTGATAGTGACAGATTGAATACAGACAAACCTTTGGGGTCAGCTTTTAGTAAATCTGGAAAGGGGAAAGAAAGAACTTTCAAAGGTTTTTCTATAAAGACTGAAAAACAAAGAGAAAAGGAGAATAAAATACATACACTGAAGACAGATCCATTTAAAAGAAACAGTCATGTTGATTTTATGTTTAAAAAGGAGACAAGTAGTAATCGTGATCTAGGGATAAACGAAAACACAAGTGTAAAAACTACAGAGCGAAATAATATTAAAATTTCTAAATATTTTACTGGTGCTCAGTCTGTAGCATGTAAAAAGGTTAAAGTTTGTGGTGATTTGTCAGAAAACCAGTCAAATGGAAGTATACAATCTGTAAACTACAACAGTCATTCCAGTAACAACATGGTGGACACTTCCATGTCATCAGTTAATACGAACTCTGTTCCAGCAGTAGATTCAGTTTCTGTTCCAGCAGTAGATTCTGTTTCTGTTCCAGCAGTAGATTCAGTTTCTGTTCCAGCAGTAGATTCAGTTTCTGTTCCAGCAGTAGATTCAGTTTCTGTTCCAGCAGTAGATTCAGTTTTAGCTATGAATGCAATCCCTGTTAATGCAAAGTCAAGAAAGAGAAAAAGAATTGTCATTAAGAAAAATCCAGATGCAGGGTCGATTTTTAATTGTGAAACAAATGAATTTGACATAAATAATGAAAAGATGAACAGTGAGAGCATTTATGTTGATCAGAGGGATTTGAACAAAGATAATCAGCAAAAGAGAAAAAGATTTAAGTCATCACTTCTTGATTCTTTAGATGTGTGCATTTAATAATAAAGTGTCCAAAGTGTCAATCAAGATTTTGTTGTAGAGTGTAGAATTTTATCAAGCTTGTACCAGGTATTTCAGCATAAAGAGTTTCAGGTAGATCTATTTTTGACAGCCTAGAAATTCACATAAAGTGTTTTAAAGTTGTTGCATATATCTTAAAAAAATATTTCACCCTGGTACAGTGTCAGGAAGTGGAACACCAGTGTCCTTTGGACACACATCTAGTTTTTCTTATAAATTCAGATAGAAATACACTGTGAATTATGCATTTTTTTATGACCACATGGAATATTATTCATAAAATATTCTCTGAATACCAGACTATATATGTAAAACTTGTCACATTGACTAAGACATTATCTCAACAGGTGACCTTTTTTTCACACTTGTTACATAAAAACTTTTGTCTTTCTTTATTAGTTTGGGAAATAGATTGTAGTTTTGCATGCTTTGTTGGCAAATAAAACACGTTTTTCCATTAAGATGTGTCGTTATTAATCACTTAGGCAGTTGGCAAATAAAACACGGTTTTGAGTTCAGATGCGTAGTAATTTAAATGAAAAAAAAGTGTTTTATTTGCCAACAAAGCACACAAAACTAAAATCTATTTCCATTCTAACACATTCGTATAACACCAGGAAGGGATATTAATCTGAAACAAGAGGGCAAAGATGGGCCTAGGTTGCTCACCTGAGTAAAACCATAACGGTGCAAACATGTTTTACCTAGTGACTTCATGGAGACAAATATTCTGAGCAGTGTTCATGAAGATTGGACCAAAAATGTGGCCTCTTGAGTGTACACATGCATTTTCTTGGATTTGACCTAGTGACCTAATTTTTTACCCCACATGACCCAGATTCGAACTTGTCCAAGATTTCGTGAAAACAAACATTCTGATAGTTTCAGGAAGATTGGAGCAAAAATGCGGCCTCTAGAGTGTATACAGGCTTTTCCTTGGATTTGACCTAGTGACCTAGTTTTTGACCCCACGTGACCCAGATTTAAAATCCTACAAGACTTTTTGATAACAAACACTCTGACCAAGTTTTATGAAGATAGAATAAAAAAATGTGCCTCCTAGACCTAGAGCATGAACAAGCTTATTCTTTGATTTCAAATCAAAGATGAAATCTCTGTATGGCTGAAAGGGCCAATATAGAAAATTTTTCCCCTTTTAGGGCAGTAACTCTAGAACCCATGATGGAATCCAGCTGGTTTTCGAAAGGAACCCAGATACTATCGTGACTTTAAGTTGTAAATGTAGTTAAAATCCAATGTAAAATGTCACATCTATCATGTTCGCAAGATAAAACTAACAAATTTTGGCTCTTTCAGGGGCCATAAATCCACAAAAGCAAAAATAGCAATTTTTGGCCCTTTAAGGGGCAATAACTCTGAAACCCATGATGGAATCTGGCCAGTTTTCAAAAGGAATCGAGATTTTAATTAAAATTAATTGCAAAATATGGTCTCGATCGTGTTCACAAGCCCAAAAAAACAAATTTTGGCCCTTTAAGGGGCCATAACTCTGGGACCCATGATGGGATCTGGCAAGTTTTTGAAAGGAACAAAGATATTATGCCAGTACAAGTTGTGTGCATGTTTGATTAAAATCGATTGCAAAATGTGGTCTCTATTATGTTCAAAAGAAATTGCGGACGACGAAGGGTGATCACAAAAGCTCACCTTGTCACTACGTGACAGATGAGCTAATAAAATGCGTTTTAAATACGAGGGAGTAAACCAGAATAGCCAAAAGTAGGTTATTTTGCGAAACATGTTCTAATCGGCAAGACAATACACAGTAAAATCCTTCTTTGTTTATATAAAAGAAAATCTTAACCTTTACCATGCTAAATTTCTAACATTCGATTTGGGCAATACATGTACCAATATTATTCAAAGGGGTGTTCACTGAAAATTTACTGACTGAATAGCGAATAGTGCAGACCATGATCAGCCTGCACAGATGTGCAGGCTGATCTTGGTCTGCACAGGTCGCAAAGGCAGAATCAATTGCTGCCAGCAGGCTAGAGGTTAAATGTGTTAGAATCTTGAATATTTCGTAAATCTTTCATTATTGACAAACTTTCCAGCATTCTTAAATCTAATACGAAAAATCCATGCACATTCCGTTAAAACACAGAAATTTGATGTCAACTTATTATTTGGTGCCTTACAGGCTCCGAGAAAGAGTGCTGCCTCATTTGATCTACTGCTTTATATAGAATCAAATGATAGAATAACACAATTGACATCTACACACTCCAAAGTTATTCAATAGGACGCGTTACTTCTTACATTTTGACACTGTTAAAACAGTGTTACATGCTGACATCATGACCTACTATATTTGGCGCAATACATGCACCATGAAATAGTGCTGCCCAGTTTCATCGATCTGTTTGCATAAAATACATATTGGAATCTAATGATATATAGCTGGACCATTTTTAGCTCACCTGAGCCAAAGGCTCATGGTGAGCTTTTGTGACCGCTCAATGTCTGTCATGCGTCATGTGTCATGTCCATCAACATTTTATTAAAAAAAATCTTCGTCTTGAAAACCACTGGGCAGAATTACACCAAACTTCACAGGAATGATCCTTGGGTGGTCCCCTTTGAAAATTGGTCAAAGAATTTAATTCCATGCAGAACTCTGGTTGCCATGGCAACCGAAAGGAAAAACTTTAAAAAAATCTTCTTGTCCAAAACCGTGACATCATCTTATGGTTATGGCCTCTATCAAGGTTGTTCGAATTGTGCCCCTGGGGTGAAAAGAAGCCCCGCCCCGGGGGTCACAAGTTTTACATAGACTTATATAGGAATTTTTTTTAAAAATCTTCTTGTCTAACACCACACATTCTCGCATACCAGAGGTCTACCATGGTTCCCCGGATGAACCTCTGGCACATTTTGCCGATATTTGTGGTTTGGTAACATTACAGGTAAAACGTTTCAGCCAATCAGCGTCGTTTCGCGACAAAATGTA
This sequence comes from Mercenaria mercenaria, assembly GCF_021730395.1. NCBI lineage: Eukaryota > Metazoa > Mollusca > Bivalvia > Venerida > Veneridae > Mercenaria > Mercenaria mercenaria. Next base: position 42,684,133 of record NC_069363.1, on the reverse strand, counting down.
GCGAACCAATTAAAATCGTCCGTGAAAAGCGTGACCGCGTCCTTTCATATCGATGCCGACTTACGAGGAATATTATTATTTCTTCAGGTAAATTTCTTAACATCGAATAACAGAAATAAATCTTTATTAATCGCAATCATGGAATATCGCCTTTATCTATCGTTAGCAACTACCTTGCTTACATATTGTTTGAAATTTGAATTCGGCGTGCCAAGTAGTGGCGAACATTGATTGGCTGAAACTTCTCCCGGTAGTAATTACGAGTGCGCATGCTCACCAAATAAACGACAGAAATAAATCAGAGGTTCGTCTCGGGATTTTGACGAACATCTGATGGATGAGAATGAACACCACAAGACCTAGGCCTTTGATATTTTGTATGTAGCATTGCCTTGTGGTCCTCTACCAAAATTGTTCAAATTATGCCCCTTGGGTGAAAAGAGGCTCTGCCCCGGGGGTTTCAAATTTTACATAGACTTATGTATTTAAAAAAACTTTAAAAATCTTCTTGCCTGAAACTGCAAGGCCTAGGCTTTTGATATTTGGTATATTGCCTTTCCTAGTGTTTCTCTACCAACAAGAGCTGTCTCTATAGGATGACACATGCCCCCGATGGCACTTTGAATGAATATATAGTTATGGCCGATGTTAGAGTTAAGGACCTTTGACCTATGGAACTGGGTCTTGCACGCGACACATTGTCTTACTGTGTCACACATTCATGCGTAGTTATTTTAAAATCCATGCATGAATGACAAAGATATGGACCGGACAAACCCATCAATGACCTTTAACATCTAAGTGTGACCTTGACCTTTGAGCTACGGACCTGGGTCTTGCGCGCAACACATCGTCTTACTGTGGTACACATTCATGCCAAGTTATTTGAAAATCCATCCATCGATGACAAAGGTATGGACCGGACACGCCCATCAATGCACTATCCTTTAATGTCTAAGTGTGACCTTGACCTTTGAGCTACGGACCTGGGTCTTGCGCGCGACACGTCTTACTGTGGTACACATTCATGCCAAGTTATTTGAAAATCCATCCATCGATGACAAAGATATGGACCGGACACGCCCATCAATGCACTATCCTTTAATGTCTCAGTGTGACCTTGACCTTTGAGCTACGGACCTGGGTCTTGTGCGCGACACGTCGTCTTACTGTGGTACACATTCATGCAAAGTTATTTGAAAATCCATCCATCGATGACAAAGATATGGACCGGACACGCCCATCATTGCACTATCCTTTAATGTCTCAGTGTGACCTTGACCTCTGAGCTACAGACCTGGGTCTTGCGCGCGACACGTCGTCTTACTGTGGTACACATTCATGCCAAGTTATTTGAAAATCCATCCATCGATGACAAAGATATGGACCGGACATGAAAATTGCGGACAGACCGACAGACGGACAGACGGTTCAAAAACTATATGCCTCCCTTCGGGGGCATAAAAATGTTCAAATTATGTCCCTAGGGTGAAAAGAGGCCCTTCCCTGGGGGTACCAAATTTATCATAGACTTATATAGGAAAAAAAATTAAAGATCTTTTTGTCTGAAAGTTCAAGGCCTAGGCCTTTGATATTTGGTATGTAGCATTGCGTGGTGGATTTCTAATAAGTTTGTTCAAATTATGCCCTTGGGGTGAAGAGGCCCAGCCCTGGGGGTCACATGTTTTAATTATGAGTTATACAGGAAAAAATACTCCAAAAATTATCAGATCATATTTCCTAGACTGTTTAATTATAATAGGGATCACTTGACTGACCTTGACCTTGACCTACTTTCTTTTTAAGATATAGCCTTGAAATTTGGATGACATGTACCATTTTTTCACACCGATCTTAAAACTGACTTTCAGTTACCATGAATGTGACCTACTGACCTACCTTCTTAATATTTTAGCATCAGTTTGCCATTTGAAACGTGGCTCATATTACTCAGGTGAGTGATCCAGGGTCATCATGACCGTCTTGTTTAACATATCACAATTATATGATTTGGTTATGCGTTGCCTGTATAAGTCACTTGGGCTACACCATCATGAAATTATTCCGCAGGCTAATAACCTCTGTACTGTTTCAATATGTTAAAACATGGTTCTCTGCTATACATTATGTCTCCCCCTACTGGGTGCAACATACTGTTTTTACCCTGTCGTCAGTAAGTCAGTCTGTCCATCCGTCACACTTCGTTTCCGATCAATAACTGGAGAAGTATTTGACCTAGAACCTTTTCAATTTCATAGGGTAATAGGGCTTATGGAGTAGATGGCCCCTGTAGTTTTAGGGGTCACTCCATCAAAGGTAAAGGTCTGAACATTGAAAACCATTTATGATAATAACTTGAAAACCACGTGACCCAGAAAATTGAAACTTCATAGGATGACTGGACATGCAGAATAGATGACCCCTGTAGATTTTGGGATCACTGCATCAAAGGTCAAGGTCACAGGTGCCAGAATCCGTCATGTTTCATTTCCGATCAATAAATGGAGAACCATTTTACCTAGAACCTTCAAACTTGATAGGATGATAGGGCTTATGGATTAGATGACCCCTATTGTTTTTGGGGTTATTCCTTCAAAGGTCACATGCAGAGACCTGTCAGAACATGGAAAAACATTTCTGATCAATAACTTGAGAACCACTTGACCTGGAACGGATGATTGGACAAGCAGAGCAGATGTTTGATGTTTGATTCACACAATACTTTTTTTTTCATTTTCAAACCTTAAGTGGTTTGAAAATGAAAAAAAAAATTGTGTGAAATGATTTATTTATCTTCATACTGTGTTTAGATTGAGCATCTTTTTCAACAATTTGTCAGTAATATAAACAATGGTGTCTACTTGTAGCAGTGAGCACAATGCTGAACTTGGATTGTGCTGCCTGACTGGACTATTATGCTGTAGACATGTGATATGATTCTCCACCCAGTCATATACTGACACTGGGCTGGCACGTCCAGGATAGTCTTAATGCGGAGTCTCTTTTTTTTTTTTTTTCAGTTAACTTTTGTATCTCTGACAGAGATGTCATTCAGATTTTTAAAACACAGATTAGAAGACCTTAAAATTAATACATGTACATCAAATAAATCATGAAATGGATTTGTAAAATCCGCTAAAAACTGGTATCTTCTGTTAACTTTTACTTTGGTCCAGACAGGTTCCCATTTTCATAGTATTAACTGCAGAAACGAGCCAGTATTTATCATTGTTTAAAGTCACAACCTCCTATGGTTGGATCTTCCCCTAACAAGAACTTTGTGGAAGGTATTTATCCAAGCTCTCAACTAAAATTTAGACTCGGGATTTTGAAGTGCTCAATTTTTGTTTTACCTGGTTTTCATTTTCAAACCGTAAATGGTCTTGAAACTTTGTCAATGAATATAGCTTTTACAACAGCAAACAATTTTGCTAATTATAATAAATTTAGATGCAGTCTGCAAATGCATTGCAAGTAGGAAACTTGTCATTATGAAATCTATGTCTAAATTTCAGTTTAGAGCTTCGATGAATATTAGCCCTGGATGTACTGGTGGCTAATATATTAAAACAAGCACAGAAACTAGAATAGTTTTTTAAATTTTTTTTTATTGCAATAATCGATATCAAGAGACATTTTCAAAATTGATTGTTGTAGTTTTAACACCAGAAATTTATCTACTGATCAGGATTTTACAGTTAGTGTCTAGGTGGTTGTAGAAAAATATAAAAATGTTATGTTAGAGGTTTAGTTGATACAAATATGCAAACTTTTAAGAACGGCAGATCATATACTGTATTACGTAGCCAGTCCTTTCAAGTGTTTATGTTTCCAAGAGCATTATAATTCCTCTGAACTCTGAATGTCAAATCTCATTTTCAGTCAGTGCAAAATATTCTACAAGATACAGTTGTGCAATTTTAAATGAACTACATGCAAAATGTAATAGAAAATGGAGTGCAACACTACAGCAGAAAAAAATACCTAGGTTGATGAACAATTGCCTTCTTATAGTATCTCTTTCTTTCTCATTCTCTTCACTTCGGAATTTAAAGCTGATTTTTAGTATGTTTTATATTTTCAAGTGAGCATTTAACCTTTCTTCTAGTAACATATTTAAGCATGATATTATATGATCACCTTTATGCTTCATTTAACATTTACTTGAATTTGGCATAATACCGGGTAAAAAAAAGATTAGCATGTATCACAGTTCTGGTGAATAGATTTCCTAACTAATTTCTTTGTATATATAATTATATATATATAATTTATTTACCTATAATAATATATGTGTCTGTTTGATGCAAGCTACTATATAAGTGGATATATTCGTGAGTTAAAATGTTAGCTAATTCCAGATGTTTTAGGAGTCGAAATATTTGCGAACTGCCAAAAAATGAAGAGCAAAAGCTCAGTCTGTTTATCTTTACTCGAATATAATGATGTGTCTTGGTGCACATGGAAATTTACGTCGACTGAAATTTTTGAGAATTTCTTGATTTTGCAAAATTCGCTAACATTTCCGCATCGTGAACTTTTTCACTTATATGGTATTTCTAACAAATAATAAAATGAAAGGACAGTTTTGCATTTTTGTTGTTTAAGGTAAAGACATACAAATTTTATTTCTATGTTTAAGTGTAAAAAAAACAACTCAAAAACAAAAACCATTTACTTTCACCCAAAACAAATATAGCACTTGATACTCTGAAACTTTCATTAAGGTTCCATACAGCATGATGTTCTTTCAAGTACCCCATTTGGTTTCTTATAATTTCTTTTAAACTTCACATAAAAAGGAACTTTGTATGACTTTCATAAAGAATTAGAATTATTATTCATCCTTTGAAACATATCTTCCTGCAATGAGGGACAGTAACACGCTTTTGTAATATCCTCCACATTCATCTTTCACATTTTCAAACAGGTCGGCACCTTCAAACATTTCTTTGTATCTTTCTGCTATCCACAGTAAGTCAGTCTGTAAAGAATATTATAAAGAGTTCATTTTAAAAATAGACTTTCCACAGTCCTGAAATGAGTCCCTTAATCTGGTAGAGCTCCTTCTGATCTTAGAAAACTAGTTTGAGTTGTTAATATATATCTGTTTAACAAAGAAGAAGGTAGAAGCTCTGTATATTCTGTGATAAACAATGGTTGACACACAGGCTGATAAGAACTGTGTGATGTACGGGTTATTACTACATGGATAAATTAAGCCCAGCATAATTTTCATCAAAATATATTTGTATTTCAATGACCATATAAGAATAAAACATGTTGTGTTTTTTTTTCCAATTTACAATGGTTCATTATTGGATCCATACATTTCATCCACACATTTCAAGCTGATTTTAAAGGTGGTCAATCACATTTCTTTTTATTTCGATACAATGTCTAGTTTTACATTTGCATTTGATAGACATTGAACAATCTGAACCAAAATGCAAGTTTAAAATCTGTGTGTAGCTTCTGAATTCATTTATTTCCAATCTATCTTGGTTGCGCAACCAAGATAGGCAAAGGGAGGTAATAATAATTTTTCAAACTTGCGTTTCTAATGAATTCCATCTAAATACATAATTTTTAGTGCAAATATTTTACAAATATATTACAATATGTCTTAATATTTATACATTTCCTTTGGCAAAGTATGTTTATCAAATTTATACTTATGATAAAATAACTCTATCTTGGTTGGGCAACCAGGATAGGAAAATGAAATTTTAAAAATACCTCCAGTGAAAATCTAATTTGTATTAAGTGTTAAGTGAACATAAATGAGTGTAAATGATCAGATGCTAAAGTTTCGAACAAATCCGTTACATGGCCAAAATCTGATTATCCACCTTTAAAGGGTATTTTGAAATATTTAATGTGTCATATCAAGTTAGTAGACAGAGAATCAGTTGAAACTTGCTTCAAAAGTTCCATCATGGCCAGGTGGTTTAAGCAGTTACCGGTTATATATTTTTATGTCTCCCCCCACTGTTTTTTGCCCCCACTCGTCCGTTGGTCCGTACGTCCGTCCTTCCATCCGTCACACTTCATTTCAGATCAATAACTTGAGAAACATTTGACGTAGAACCTTCAAACTTCATAGGGTGGCAGGGCTTACGGAGTAGACAATCGCTATTGTTTTTTTGGTCACTCCATCAAAGGTCAAGGTCATAGGGGCCTCAACATGGAAAACCATTTCCGATCAGTAACTTGAAAATCACTTGACCTGGAATGTTGAAACTTCATAGGATGATTGGTCAAGCAGAGTAGATGACCCAATTGATGTAGGGGTCACTGTAATAAAGGTCAAGGTCACAGGAGCCTGAACATGGAAAACCATTTCCGATCAATAACTTGAGAGCCACTTCAACTTGAATGTTGAAACATCATAGGATTGGTCATGCAGAGTAGATGACCCCAATTGATTTTGGGGTCATTCTATTAAAGGTCAAGGTCACAGGGGTCTGAACATGGAAAACCATTTCCAGGCAGTAACTTGAGAACCACTAGACCCAGAATGTTGAAACTTCATAGGATGATTGGACATGCAGAGTAGATGAGACCTATTGTTTTTGGTGTCACTCTATTAAAGGTTAAGGCCGCAGCAGACAGAACATGAAAATCCATTTCCAATCAATTTGGCTTAGAACCTCCAAATTTCATAGGGTGATTAGACATGCAGAGTAGATGACCTCTACTGTTTTAGGGTTACTCCATCAAAGGTCAAGGTCACAGGAGGCTGAACATAGAAAACACTTTTCTATCAACAACTTGAGAACCACTTGACCCAGAATGTTGAAACATAATAGGATGATTGGACATGCAGAGTAGATGACCCCTACTGATTCTGGGGTCACTCGATCAAAGGTCAAGGTCACAGGGGCCTGAACATGGAAAACCATTTTCAGTTCATAACTTGAGAACCACTAGGACCAGAATGTTGAAACTTAGTGGGATGATTGGACATGCCAGGTAGATGATCCCTATTGCAGCCAACCATCAGTGTCTCTGACTTTTGCTCCTGTCCCCTATTGACTTCTTGCCTATACGACTATGCATTGGGGGAGACATGTGCTTTTCTACAAAAGCATCTTCTAGTTTCATTTGAATTTATGAATTTTGAAAGCTAGTGGTTCAATTTCTGATGGCATTGTTTTCTTCTCTTTTTTTTTTGTTTAGGAAAAAAGCCATTTAGACTCAAGTTTATTTCTCTGAAATGGACTGCCATTAAAAAAACTGTTTTATTTTTTCATGGAATTTTCAAGTCTCTTTGTTGTATACTTAAATCATGAACTAAATGTTTAAAACTTGATTGAATACAATAAACACATATTATGTGATTCATTCAACTGAAATTGACTCCAATTTTAGCCCTGCATGTGCATGACCAGATAGCGTATCTTTAATTACTGAAGTCAAATTTTTTAATTTAAACAGTCTTAAATGTCTTCAAGATTGTAGAATAACACTTTAACACCACTTTTTCTTTCCCCTTTAACTACAATTCTTGGACAAAACTATGCCAGTTATCTCCCCTTTTGTATGAAGCACTTACCTCAGCGTGCGAGCAAATTAGTCGGATAAGTTCACTGTCATCAGTACCCCAACCTTTCATTGCTTTGTGCAGCCTCTCCGCAAAATAACCCTCTTTATCTTTGGTAACTTTCACTGTAAAAGTTTAATATGGTACAATGTTTCTCAGTCACATTAAAATCTGTCACAACCTACTGGAAAGTTTAAGATATGAACTGTAATAATGTATTTCACTGTTACACTGAAACTGGGTCTAATGATAACAGATCCAGTAACAATTAATGCTCTCTATTGAATATTTTTTTAGTCTGATTAAAACATTAATTGCGGACAATTATTACATGCGGACAATTATTACAAAGTACCTTGCGTTTTAAATGAATTATTTTCTACTAAAAATCCATATTTTTATTACACTTTCTTAGTAAATGAATCAATCAAACACTAAAAATTTTGTTAAAACATGCATTTTTATAGTTGCAAAAATGTAAATACTCAAAAATATTTAATATCTGTATGCATTTTCATGAAATTTTTCATTCAATATACATAACATAGCATGTACTTCCTAAACAGGACAAAACATGATGAAATTTCTCAAAAATAACGATTGCTGAATGCTTTTACCATAATATTGCTAACTGACTGATGTGATAAAAGTGAAACTTCAGACTCAGGAAGGATATGGTGAAGGAAATTTCACAGCTTAATCTAAACTTTTGTGGTTGTCAGAGAAAAATGTCCATGTTACTTTGAAGTACATGTACACTATATTTTTAAAGTGGAAATCCACAGAAACATTCTGCAAATGGCATGCTGACAGAGCACCATGCCAGAATCGTTGTACATAGACCTACATAGATTAAAATCTATTCCAAGTCACTACAATATAGATAGTCTATAAAATCATAAGCCATGCAGTTGTTTATATTTTCCAGTAATAAGTGATAGTGTACCATTTTCAAACAAGTAACTTAAATATATGATGTGACTGAGACAATGTCCACTGTTCAAGAACATTTGATTCCTAACTATAGCCTTTTAACAGTCCCATACCAGTGTTTCATCAGAGAAGAGGTATGGTTTGCTGCCCCAACCTCATCCTTCTGTCTGTCTTTAAAAGTACAGATCATTTCTCATGAATCTTGGTACATGGATAGTTCCCTTGTTTGTTTGTTTTCGGTATAACACTGTTTTCAACAGTATTTCAGTTATCTAATGGCGGGCTGTAAACCTAACCAATTTTGCCTGGACTCTGTACCAATATAAACCACAAGTAACTGCCAACTTCCCCTCATGAATCAGAGGTGGAGGACAATTGATTTCAGACACAGTGTCTTTTTATTGAATTGTCATGCTCCCAGGGATCAAACTTGCAGCTTTCCCTACTGACCTACCAGTAAGCAGATGGGCTATGGGTACATGGATAGAGAGCAGAATATGTAGGGCCTGTGGAGAGATTTCTGCATGAAACCTGGTTCACAGATAGCCGGCAATTTGGAAATGATGATGTTTTTCTTCTTCTAAAGATACGGTTCTTATGGCAACAACTATATAGCAAGAGCACTGTCTATGGGTGCCATCACTCGTCTGTAAGTGTTGGACAATATATGTAATAAAAGAGTTACAGTTAAGATTTTCTGAGTACAAAAAGGGCCATAAATCTGACAAAATGCAGTTTAGAATTATTGTTCTTGACCTACATTGTCCCCAATTGATGATACACAAATGTGGATAGTTTCGAAGCTGTAGCTCTTTTAGTTTTTAAGAAAAGTTTACCTAAACAAGAGGAGCATGATGGACCTGAATCGCTCACCTCTTCCCACATGACCCAGTTTTGAGTATGACGTTTTTTCTATTATTTGACATAGTGACCTAGTTTTTCAGCTCATGTGACCCAGTTTTGAACTTGACCTAGATATTATCACGATAAAAATTCTGACCAATTTTCATGAAGATCCATTTAAAAATATGGTCTCTAGAGAGGTCACAAGGTTTTTCTATTATTTGACCTATTGACCTAGTTTTCAAAGGTACGTGACCCTGTTTTGAACTTTATCTAGATATCATCAAGATGAACATTCTCACTAATTTTCATGAAGATCTCCTGAAAAATATGGCCTCTAGAGAGGTCACAAGGTTTTTCTATTTTTATACCTACTGGCCTAGTTTTTGACCGTGCGTGACCCAGTTTCGAAATTGACCTTGATATCATCAAGTTGAACAATCAGATCAATTTTCATGAAGATCCATTGAAAAATATGGCCTCTAGAGAGGTCAAAAGGTTTTTCTAATTTTAGACCTACTGACTTAGTTTTTGACCCAGTTTCAAACTTGACCTAGATATCATCAAGATGAACATTCAGACCAACTTTCATACAGATCCCATGAAAAGTATGGCCTCTAGAGAGGTCACAAGGTTTTTTTATTATTTGACCTACTGACCTAGTTTTTTATGGCATGTGACCCAGTTTCAAACTTGACCTAGATATCATCAAGGTGAACATTCTGACCAATTTTCATGAAGATCCACTCAAGGGTATGGCCTCTAGAGAGGTCATAAGGTTTTTCTATTTCAAGACCTACTGACCTAGTTTTTGATCGCAGTTGACCCAGTTTCAAATCTGACCTATATATCATCAAGATAAACATTCAGACCAATTTTCATACAGATCCCATGAAAAATATGGCCTCTAGAGAGGTCACAACGTTTTTTTCATTATTTGACCTACTGACCTACTTTCTGACGGCACGTGACCCACTTTCGAACTTGACCTAGATATCATCAAGGTGAACATTCTGACTAACTTTTATGGAGATCCATTCACAAGTATGACCTCTAGAGAGGTCACAAGGTTTTTCTATTTTTAGACCTACTGACCTAGTTTTTGAACGCACATGACCCAATTTCAAACTTGACCTAGATATTATCAAGATGAACATTCAGACCAACTTCCATACAGATCCCATGAAAAATATGGCCTTTAGAGAGGTCACAAGGTTTTTCTATTATTTGACCTACTGACCTAGTTTCTGAAGTCACGTAACCCACTTTCGAACACGACCTAGATATCATCAAAATGAACATTCAGACTAACTTTCATACAGATCCCATGAAAAATATGGCCTCTAGAGAGGTCACAAGGTTTTTCTATTATTTGACCTACTGACCTAGTTTTTGACGGCACGTAACCCACTTTCGAACTTCACCTAGATATCATCAAGGTGAACATTCTGACCAATTTTCATGAAGATCTCATGAAATATATGGCCTCTAGAGAGGTCACAAGGTTTTTCTATTTTGAGACCTACTGACCTAGTTTTTGACCACACGTGAACCAGTTTCAAACTTAACCTAGATATCATCAAGATGAACATTCAGACCAACTTCCATACAGATCCTTGAAAAATATGGCCTTTAGAGAGGTCACAAGGTTTTTCTATTAATTGACCTACTGACCTAGTTTTTGACGGCACGTGACCCAGTTTTGATCTTGACCTAGATATCATCAAAGGTGAATGTTCTGACCAATTTTCATGAAGATCTTTTGAAATATATGGCCTCTAGAGAGGTCACAAGGTTTTTCTATTTTTAGACCTACTGACCTAGTTTTTGAAGGCACGTGACCCAGTTTCAAACTTGACCTAGATATCATCGAGATGAACATTCTGACCAACTTCCATGAAGATCTTGTGAAATATATGGCCTCTAGAGAGGTCACAAGGTTTTTCTATTTTTAGACCTACTGACCTAGTTTTTATCGGTACGTGACCCAGTTTCAAACCAGACCTAGATATCATCAAGATGAACATTCTGACCAACTTTCATAAAGATCCCATGAAAAATGTGACCTCTAGAGTGGTCACAAGCAAACGTTTACGGACTGATGCACGGACGGACGATGGACGACGGACACCGCGTGATCACAAAAGCTCACCTTGTCACTTTGTGACAGGTAAGCTAACAAAAAATTAAACCCATAAACTCAAATTTTCTAAGTACAAAAAGGCCATAAGTCTGACGAAATGCATGTAAGAGTTAACGTTTTTTGCCTACATAATTCCCAAATGATGGTAAACAAGTGTGCAAAGTTTCAAAGCTGTAACTCTTAGGTGTTTTAGAAAAGGCGGATCTAAACAAAAACTTTAACGGACACCAACGATCAAGTGACAATTATAAATTTGTAACCTGGTAGATTTTTCTCAAAAATCAGACAAGCTGATAATATCCCTTCAGGAAAAGTATTTTCTATGCTGGGCAATAGTCTTGTTTAGCTTGACATAAAGGTGTGATTTCACTGAGGCTTTGTTCTCAATGATAATAGACTACAGATGGAGCATTATTATAAGGTCATTCAATATTTATTTCTGATTCATGTCTTGAAGATGTCAGTTTAATTACAGAGAACAGAGAAATTCATAAAGACTGTTACCATTGACTACTGCTGTGTATATACTGAAACAGTATGCAAAAATGTATTTAAAAGCTGTGATTTACCTATAGCAAGATAGCCATCCTTCAGATCTGAGCCCATTTCAGAATCAATGTCCTCCTCAATGCTTTTGCCCTCTCTTTTCTCTTGGTACTTTTCAAACACTTTTTTCAGCTGACGATAACTGCTCAAACACAGGACCGAGTTGAAATCACATTCATCAGTGCCAAGTTGTCCTACACCAGCCTACATGATAAATGTAAAATGTACTTGTAACTTCACGAATAAACCTGAATATTTCCACACCAGTTCACAAAAATATTGGAAACCAGCCTAACTCACCTTTATATATCCACAAAAAATCTGAGGTAATAACAGCTCATAGTCTAAGACATTGTTAGATGAAATTAAAGCATGTCTGTACATTTGTCATGACTTTTAGAAATAAAATAGTGGCTCCAGCATTATGCAAATGTGAACATATATCTGACAAATAAACAGCCACTCGGTTAACTGATGAAACTAGCAATCTTGCTAATGTTTTAGCCAGGAATTAACTGCTATCTTAGGTTTAACAAAAGGACTATGATGTCACTAGCTCGTTCGCTTTAAGTGCACAGCTTTGGTACAAGGTTACACAAAGAAAATATCTGTGAAATTATTTTGAAACGGGTTGAGCTTTTTTGTGACAAGAAGATCTTTTTGTTTTTTTGGGGGTCAGGCAATGAGAGGGTTTTGAGCAAAGGGAACTATGTGATACTAAGAGAAATTAATTATGAAGAAACACCAGAATGTAAAAGTGAAAAAAGATGTGGGGCAGGAGTAGGGGGAGGGGTAATATGGGTGGAAGCTTGAAGGACTTTGGTAGTCTCTCAAGGGACATTAGTTAGATTTTGATTAAGGAAAGCATTATCATAAAGATTTTATATGTTTTTCATGTAGCCGTATAAAGAAAACTAGCCCAATCATAAGGCAGGCATACTTACACTGACGAGATATAAAAGAACCGCCACATCAAAAGTTGGCGTTATTTTCATTATACAGTTTAAATATTGTTGGGCAATGTCAGAAATATACATGTACTCGGATGGACAAACACAGCCAACCAAACCTCATACCTCATTGTTAAATTCATGTACATGCTCAGGATTTCCTCGTGCAGCCTTTGTGTATAAACCATGTGGTTTTATTGAGCGAATTTTACACTGTAAGTACTTGTGTTAGTTGACGTACAACCAAATTTTCAGAGATTTACTGACAATCAGTTTTTGATAATGCCAAGGCTAAATTTCGAAGAGAGGGCCAATGTTTTGGCCATGCTCTAATGTGGGCTACGCAAGAACATTCAGTCTCTAAATCTTTTGTTTGACAATACTGTGTCTCGTTCGACAAGTCAGAGACGCTTGTCGATAGGCCTCAATTGGGTAGAGGAGATGTTCTTTGACGAAATTGTGGATGACAGATGGAAGAAATGATCATATGACCTCACTATGATCACTTACTGCTCAGGTGAGCTAAAAATAGAAACAAAATCCCTTACATTTGTTCAAATTGGGGCACATGACCTTATGTTTTTCATATAAAACACAGTTCATTCATGATTCTTGGAGTCATATATAGATTAAAAGGTCAGATAGTCAAGGTCAGATGAGCAACTTAGGGCCACTATGATCATGTTGTGTATGTTTAGATCACACAGATCTCCAAGTAATCTGTGCATTTTGTTCATTCCATTGTGACCTGAAGCAAACAGTGTTTTACTGTATGTGAATTTCAAACATGACCTTATCAAATTTTTGGAAAATACTAGATAATCTATTTTGTAATAAACAAATCATAGAAAAACTGTTTACATCAATGAGTTTCTGTGCCTCTTCATCTGCAAGGTCATCATCAGAGTCACAGTCCTGACGTCCTGCTTGTGCAAGAGAATACAACATGCGCCCAAAATAGCCACTGGTGTCTCCTTGTATATCTTCTACCAAATCAGCTTCATAAACTGGAAGAAATTACAGGGAAGTATTTCAGATGGATTTAATTGTCATAATTCTTTATATTGAAGTAGTTTTCTAAGTTACAGACTTTGTAAACTCTTGAAAAATGACTATTAATCATATTTGTCACATTAAATAAAATTATCAAATTATCATTTAAGTAACACTTTTATTTTTAACTAAATGATTTAAGATGAGAATTAGTGTGTTCAAATGTCCCAGTGAAATCATTTGATCTTGTCAGCACACACCAGTAACTGTTATTTAATAATTGTGAATCTCAAATTTGAAAGTTACCATAAAACTGAATTTTTATTTATTTGTTGGGATTAGATTTCTCTGAGTGATATAACCCCCAACGTCTATGCAAATTTATTTCAGATTATTACCCATGCCTGCCCACTAGTTTTCATGACCATTTTTATTAGCGCACCTGAGCCAAAGGCTCATGGTGAGCTTTTGTGACCACTCAATGTCGGTCGTTTGTTGTGTGTCCGTCAACATTTTCTAAAAAAATCTTCTTCTTGAAAATCACTGGGCAGAATTACACCAAACTTCACAGGAATGATCCTTGGGTGGCCTCCTTTCAAAATTATTCAAAGAATTGAATTCCATGCAGAACTCTGGTTGCCATGGCAACCAAAAGGAAAAACTTTAAAAATCTTCCTGTCCAAAACTGCAAGGCGTAGAGCCTTGATATTTGGCATGTGACATCACCTAATGGTCCTTTATAAAAATTGTTCAAGTTGTGTCCCTGGGGTGAAAAGAGGCCTCACTCTGGGGGTCACAAGTTTTACATCTATAGACTTTTATAAGGAAAAATCTTTAAAAATCTTCTTGTCCAAAACTGCAAGGCATAGAGCCTCAATACTTAGCAAGTGGCACCATCTAATGGTTATCTATAAAGATTGTTCAAATTATGCCCCTGGGGTGAAAAGAGGCCCCGCCCCGGTGGTCACAAATTTTACATAGACTTATATAGGAAAAAACTTTAAAGTCTTCTTGTCTGAAACCACACAACGTAATCTTTTGATATTTGGTATGTTGCATTGTCTAGTGGTCCTCTACCAAAATTGTTCAAATTATGTCCTTGGGGTGAAAAGAGGCCCTGCACTGGCACGGTCCCAAGTTTTACATAGACTTTTATAGGAAAAAAACTTTAAAAATCTTCAAGTTCAAGGCCTAGGCCTTTGATATTTGGTATGTAGCATTACCTAGTGGATCTCTAACAAGATTGTTCAAATTATGCCCCTGGGGTGAAAAAGAGGCCCTGCCCTGGGGGTCACTTGTTATATGAATTATATAGGAATAAATACTTCAAAAATTATCAGATCATATTTCATAGACTGTTTAATTATAATAACCTGATGACCCAAAGCGATTATGGGTCACTTGACTCTGACCTTGACCTACTGACCTACTTTCTTGTTTTTTAAGATACAGTCTTGAAATTTGGACGACATGTACAGTTTTTGCACAGCAATCTTAAAACTGACTTTCAGTGACCATGAATGTGACCTACCGACGCACTTTCTAATATTTTAGCATCCGTTTGCCATTTTAAACATGTGGCTCATATAACATAGGTGATCGATTCAGGGTCATCATGACCCTCTTGTTAAAGAAAAAACAATGGATGACTGTTTATGACCAGGTTTTTTGGCTCAATTTGCCATCTTATTTGGTTGTTTTGTTATTCTTTAATTTAACTCACAAACTTTATTGAATATTTGATCCAACATTTTGTGTCTTTTCATACAGGATACCATCAATTTAATATCAGAAATAAAAAAAATATAATCTCCAATCTCCATTCTCTCCTGAGCCATTTCAAAGATAAATTGGATGATAATCTATCAATTAAATTGTAATGGCCTTACCCACATAGGTCAAGTTACCAAAATCATGAAAATATTGAACCAATTCCTTCCAAGTAAGAAATAGTCTCATAATATGAACAGAAGTGCCAAACTGTCAAATAAAACGCCCTTTACAGCAAATTACTTTTGTCTTTAAAAATACTACACTCTGTGACTGAGCAGACTAATTGTCAATTTTCTGAATTTTGACTAATTCAAGGGCTGTAACTCCAGAGTGATTAGGACTATCCTGTTGGTTATAAAATTTTGCCAAGATACATGTAATATGCCAACTAGAAGGTGTTTTTGTTATAAAAACATATGTCTCCCCCTATGTATATCTTTAGCTCTGGCAGCCATTTTGTACAGCAAAGCGAAACGTGTTGGCAATATGCACAATTAGGCTTGATACTGATCGCTCCTGTGAAGTTTCGTCGAAATCTGTCCAGCAGTTTGACCTGTGAAAGCCAGACAAGATTTTTCTATTTTTAGCTTTGGTGGCCATTTTGTGCAGCGAAGCAGAACGTGCCAGCAATATGCACAACTAGGCTTAGTACTGATCACTCCTGTGAAGTTTGTCGAAATCCAGCCAGCAGTTTGACCTGTAAAAGCCGGATAAGATTTCTCTATTTTCAGCTCTGGTGGCCATTTTATGCAGCAAAGCAAAACATGCTGGCAATATGCACAACTAGGCTTGGTACTGATCACTCCTGTGAAGTTTCATTGAAATCCAGCTAGCATTTGAAAAGCCATTATACAAGATTTTTCTATTTTTAGCTCTGGTGGCCATTTTGTATACATCTTCTGTACAAGTATAGCTGACATCAAAGAAAAACTACTCTGGTTATAAAATGGAAACTGTCAATTTTGACCAACTCAAGGGCCATAACCCTTGAGATACTGGTCTGAACTGGCTGGTTATTGAACCTGGACTATATATTATAGAGATACATACTTTATGTAAGTTTACTTTAGTTCTGATACAAAATACTTCAATTATTGAGCAGACAGCGATATTTTTCAGCCCACCACACTGCCCGACCACATATCTCATTTTTCAATCAAGGGTATAAAAACAAAAGATTTCATGACAAATGCACCAAAAGTGGCATGCCCTTGCTTTTGGTTAGGTTAAGGTTTAGGGCAAGGGTCCCTGCCTGTAGCCTTGACCTTGGAGGTACAACTTGACTAACCTCACTGTGCTTAGTATTTGTATTTAGTTTAATAAGAATTCCTTCAATAAGGATTTAGTTCTAGCTGAGACAGAAGTGTTACAGATGGATGGAAAAACTAACAAACATGCTAATAGTGCTTTTATTATATATACCTTCCTTTGGGGATATAAAAATATTTTTTTCAATCGTAACTGAAAGTGCTTTCATTTATTTGCCTGTAGAATTATCAAATTATTTATGGGGCACTACCTTTTTGCAGATTTCATGTTTGAGTCAATTCGAAACATTTAATCCCAAACTAGTGAAATTTCCACTCATACTATGATGTATCAA
Organism: Mercenaria mercenaria; assembly: GCF_021730395.1. Lineage (NCBI taxonomy): Eukaryota > Metazoa > Mollusca > Bivalvia > Venerida > Veneridae > Mercenaria > Mercenaria mercenaria. Next base: position 42,666,803 of record NC_069363.1, on the reverse strand, counting down.
ATTCATATCCCCACTAAGTAGCAGTTTTGGCCCAAACCATGAAACTTTGTGCCAATAAAATTAATTGATTTCAAAGTACTTTTGTCCCTTTCATTTGTACGCAATATAAGAAATAAAATGTTTTACGTGTGGTGTAGGCTTCCTTAATTTGTTCAATTTCTTCATTGGTTCTTGTACAAAGTATTCCAATTAATGTGTATTCATCTGTGCCGGCACCCTGTATATAAAAATAATTATATTTATAATAATTATTATATTAGAATTTAACAATTTTAAAAATACTGTGAAATACAATATATACTTTTTAAGAAAAAGCAAGAATAATGTCAACATTGAAAGACACAATCATACACCCTGATGATGCTTCATAAGAATAATAAATAAAGTCCTTCAAAGGCCAAAAACTTCTACCAAATGTTCTGAGTTGAAAAAGGCCAATATTTCTTCATACATTCAACCCTAACTTGGTTTTGGTTTGATTACTTGGAAGCTTTGTATGAAGCTTGAAAGTTGCATGCACAACTTTAACCTTTACGCTGCTAAATTTCTAAAATGAACTGGTTGATCATTCAATTTGGGTAGTACCACATATCATTGAAAGAGGTGTTCACTGAAAATTTACTAACTGAATAGCGAACAGTGCAGACCATGATCAGCCTGATGCCAGCAGGCTAAAGGTTAACCAAATTTTCTAACTTGAAAAAAAGGTTAAAACTAGGTAAAATTCAACCAAGAGTTATCTAACTTGGACATTTTAGTAGGTTTGATGAATGTAAGCCTTGTTTGAAGTTTCAATCCAATACATGAAACTGAGATATGTTTATACATGTAAAAGTGTGACGTCAATTGTGACGCAAATGTATACACCTTGATATAAAAATAAAAAGCTCTCACTATTCTTCAAATCTTTAAATAGTTGAGCTAAAAAAAAATCAAACACAGAATTTCTGATAATTACTGCATATCTACTTAATGATGATAATGTATATTTTATAAGGAAACTGTAGGAGCTGAATGCACAAGGAACAGAATGATGTAGTTGTAATCTTATAAATCCAAACAAGGGACATAACTAAACACATAATGTCAACTTGATGTTGATGTTGTATGCAAAGTTTGATCTGAACTGGTTAGAAACTGTAGGAATAAAAGGCACTAACTCAAGATTTGGGCTAAAATAAATATTTCTTTAAAATTGAAATTTGGTCATATTATGAGCATTATGTGTATTTACTTCTTAACTATCTTAAAAATGCTAAATCAAGAGAGAGAAAATACCCGAGTCGAAAATAGAATCCAGTTCGTCACGGCAATAAAAATGTTCCTGCTGTTTTTACCAATACACCATGGTGGAATATGTTTTCAAAGACCGTTAAATAGAGATATTCATAATTAAGGCAGTTTACCTTGAGTAAAGTGTTACAAAAGCTTTTCAATTATCGGTGTAAAAATTAGTAAAATTAGCTGTCTGTTGACAGCGTGCTCGACTATTCAAAGAATTGATGAAAGTGCAGGGTCAAAATATTACCAGAGATTTTCAGACAAAAGAAGGAACAAGAGCTGTCTGTTGACAATGCGCTCAACTATTGGAAGTATTGATAGAAGTATAGGGTGAAAATATTAACAGAGATTTTCAGACAAAAGAAAAAGAAAAGATAAGACAAACAATGTACCTGCATTTGTGGATTTGGATAAGTCTTCCGCTATATGGCAATGTGTGCCCATGATGGTAAGCAAGTGTTCAAAGTTTCAAAGCCATATATCAAACAATTTAAAGACAAAATATCGAACGGTATGCAAAACTTAACTAATTTCTATGTCAAAAAAGGGTCATAACTGAGCTAAAGTCCTTGTCCTAGGTATGTAGACTATGATGGTAAACAAGTGGTCAAAGTTTCAAAGCCATATGACAAACCTGTAAGGCAAAATGTGAACTGGTATGAAAAACTTAACTAATTTTCAAGTCCAAAATTGGCCATAATTCAGCCAAAATAGTTGACAGAGTTCTGTACTCTTGCCTACAGATAGGAATCATGATGATAAACAGGTGTTAAATGTTTCAAAGCCATATGTCAAATAGCTTTGACAAAACGCTGACTTGTATGAAAACTGAACCAATTTCCAAGTCCAAAAAGGGCCATAATTCAGCCAAAATACTTGACAGAGTTATGTACTCTTGCCTACAGATTATGCTGATAAGCAAGTGTTCAAAGTTTCAAAGCCACATGTCAAACAGTTTTGACAAAAAGTGGACTTGTACAAAAACTGAACCAATTTCTAAGTCCAAAAAGGGCCAAAATTCTGCCAGAATAGTTTACAGAGTTATGTACTCTTTCCTACAGATGGAAATCATGATGATAAACAAGTGTGCAAAGTTTCAAAGCCACATGTCAAATAGTGTTGTACAAATTTCCAAGTCCAAAAAGAGCCATAATTCAGCCAAAATAGTTATGTTTCCTTGCCTACAGATAGAGACTGTTGTAATAAACAAGTGATAAAAGGTTCAGAGCCATATGTCAAACACTTTACACAAAATGTGAACTGATACGAAAAACTTAACCAGGATTTTTAAGTTAAAAGGGCCATAATTCAGCCATAATCCTTGATGGAGTTATGTACTATTGCCTAAAACTGTACAAGGTGATGGTACAGAAGTATTCAAAGTTTCAAAGCTTTATCTCAAAAGGTTTTATCAAAATGTGGACTGGTACGAAAAACATTACCAAGGACTGTGACGCCTATGCAGACACAGATGCCAATGCCGTGGTGAGTAGAATAGCTCTACTTACTGTTCAAATAGACAAGCTAAAAACAACTAATTCTAATATGTTTCCATAACATATAGTCTGTCAGTAATTAAGTTTCAAAGCCTTCTTAAGAAAAATTTACTGATAGATCTACCTCAAATTTTTTCTCTGTTTTTGTTGTTGTATGAACTGGAGTCAAGTGCTTTGAAGTACACAAGATACAGATGTAGCTGTAATACTGTTAAGTTAAACAGGAGCTCCACCAAGCAGGGTAATATACACACGACGAAGATATATATCAGAGGAGGAGGGAAGCAAAATTTAAAGAAAAGAGGGTCATGATGACCCTCTATCACTCACTGTTAAACTTGGCCTTGGAATCATCAAGATAAACATTCTGACCAAGTTTCATGAAGATAGGGTCATAAGTGGCCTCCAGAGTGTTAACAAGCACTTCCTTTGATTTGAGAGGGTGACCTAGCTTTTGACCCCACATGACCCAGTTTGGAACTTGGCCTAGAAATAATCAAGATGAACATTTTTTTTCATGAAGATAGGGTCCAAAATGTGGCCTATAGGGTGTTAACAAGCTTTTCCTTTGATTTGAGTTGTGATCTAATTTTTACCCCACATGACCCAGTTTTGGACTTGGCAAAGGAATCATCAAGATAAACATTCTTATCAAGTTTCATGAAGATAGGGTCATAAATGTGGCCTATAGGGTGTTAACAAGCTTTTCCTTTGACTTGACCTGGTGACCTAGTTTTTGACCACCTATGATCCAGTTATGAACTTGGCCTAGAGATCACCAAGATAAACATTCTATGCAAGTTTGTATCAAATCAAAGCATAAATGAAACCTCTTTATGGCTGAAAGGGCCAATATAGAAAATTTTGCCCCTTTCAGGGGCAGTAACTCTAGAACCCATGATGGAATCTAGCCGGTTTTTGAAAGGAATTGAGATATTATTGTGACTTCAGATGTGCGTAAGTGTGGTTAAAATCGAATGTAAAATGTCACTTCTATGGTGTTCACAAGGTAAAATTAACAACTATGGGTCATAACTCCGGCACCTATGATTAGATTTGCCAATTTTTATCACTGAATCCAAGATCTATTGTTGTTAAAGATATTTTGCAAGTTTGTATCAAATCAAACCTTAAATGAAGTCTCTATATGGCTGCAAAAGCCAAAATAGCCAATTTTGGCCGTTTAAGGGGCCATAACTCTGGAACCCATGAAGGGATCTGGGTTTTGAAAGGAATTGAGATATTATGCCAATACAAGTTTTGTGCAAGTTTGATTAAAATCAATTGCAAAATGTGCTCTCTATCATGTTCACAAGCCAAAAATAGCAAATTTTGGCCTTTTAAGAGGCCATAACTGTGGAACCCATGATAGGATCTGGCCACTTTTCAAAAAGAACCGAGATATCATGCCATTACAAGTTGTGTGCAAGTTTGATTAAAATTGGTTGCAAAATTTGGTTTCTATCATGTTCACAAGAATTGTGAATGGACGATGGACGGACAGACGATGGGTGATCACAAAAGCTCACACTGTCACTATGTGACAGGTGAGCTAAAAAAGCATCTTTAAAGAGGTTTTTTATGTAGGGCATGGGAGGGGAGAGGGAGCAGGGCATGTGTGAATGGTGGTGGTGACAGGAGACGGGATATTAAAAGGTAAGAAACTAAATGAAGAAAAAGCAAATGTAGATTGTTGCAGTCTGTATCAACACCTGCCTATATTCCAAGTTTCAAGTCAATACCTTTAATAGTTTTTAAGTTATGATCTGGACATGAAATATGATGGGCAGATGTCACCTTTCTGTGACCTTGACCTTTGACCTACCACCCTGGTTTATGCACTCTGTATTTCGTCTTATCACCACCTACCTACATCCCAAGTTTGAAGTCAATTATTTGAATGGTTAATAAGTTATGCACTGGATATGAAATAAAACAGACAAATTTGATCTTTGAGCTAAATTTGTGACCTTGACCTTTAACCTACAGATCTGGTTCATAAGCTTAGCCCATTGTCTCATCGCCACCTACCTACAAGCCAAGTTTGAAGTCAATACCTTGCATGGTTATTTAGTTAGGCTCTGGAAACGAAATATGACGGCCAATTTTGATCTTTTAGCTCAATTTGCGACCTTCACATTTGAACTACAGAGCCGTTTCAAGCGCTCTGCACATCCTCTCACTGCCATCTACCCATATGCCAAATTTAAAGTCAATATCTTTAACAGCCATAAAGTTATGCTTCGGACATGAACTATGACAGACAGATGGATAGACAGATGGAGAGACACGTGCGCCATCACATAATATGTCCCGTTTCTCAAAAACAGGGCAAAACTCAAGAATAATAATCAGATATGGAAGTCCAGGAAACATGTTTTTCAGATTAATGATGTATACCACAATTCATTGGAACTCGGTGGAAACTGGAGAAAGAGTTGATACTCAAGGTATAGTTGTAGTTGTAACATTGTAAATTAAAAACAAAATGGTCAATACAAATTAGAAACAAGAGCTGCCTAAAAGAATTCAAATCATATTATGGCAATGATAACTTGCACGTAAACTTCAACCAGATTTTCTAGGTCCAAAAATGGCCATTGTTTGAACTAATTTCAACCAAGAGTTACCTAACTTAATTACTTGACTAGCTCTGATGACTGGGAAGCACAATGTGAAATCAATACATGACTGTACATGTAGTTGTTACTGAGAGATGGCTAGATAGGTACTAAATACAGGCAAAACTTTGCCAGGATTTTCTAAGTAAATAAAGGGCAATAATTTGAATTAATTTCAATCAAGAGTTATCTAACTTGATTATTTCAGTAGATCTGATTACTAGGAAGCCATGTGTAAAGTTTTCATGGTTACAGAGATATGAAGTTGCACACAAAACTTCAACCTAGGTGTGTTGCCAAGCCAACACCTTAATTGCCTGGCAACACCTTGGTGAGCAGAATAGCTCTCACTATTTTTCATATTGTCGAGCTAAAAATAATCACATATTCAAGTCCTGATAACATGCGCATGTCCACTACATAATGATGATGTATACCAAGTTCCATTAAAATGAATGGAAACTGTAAGAAGAGTTGCAGCTGCAGTTGTAACATTGTAAATTGTGCAATGGACCCACTAGTCGGAAAAACGTTCAAACATTATTTGCCTCCCAGGTCTTTGACACAATGTTAAAAAAGTCTGTGCTTAAGGTAGTTCTGCACGTTCTGATAAACCAGAAGTGATGGCATAATGTCATTTATCCGGAAAACATAGATTTAAGCCTGAATTTGGCGTACAGAAATGAAAATCATTTTATGAATTAATTGAGACCTGTTAGTAAATTTATTACAATGACACTGTTGCTATATTTCTAAAGTCAAAAAATGATATTAAAACATATGACACTTTAAAATAATCAAAATAATGTCTTAAAATTAGGGTGAAAGGTCCGGTTCATATTAATCGTGGTCAAATATAAAACAAATAAGCACAAGGACCTATACATTTTATTTCACCAAATTATAGGCCATGTGTTCATTTACAACTGTGAGAAGTTTCATCAAAATCTACATTGTAGAAAATTTTCTATTCGCGAAAATGTTATGAAAGTTATGACTTTTCCCATAGACTCCAATTATGAAATATTACGTGAGGTCCAAATTCCAAATTTTTCAAATCAGTCTAGCACACGACCCTATCTATTTTTATTTGCTGAATTTTCTAGGTATATTCTGAAGTTTTGAAAAATCAGAGTTTAATCAAATTCTACATTGTAGAAAAAATACTGATCCAAACGTGCAGAACTTCCTTAAATAGTATAATTATACTTGAATTTAATGTATTTTCAGCTGACTCTAGTATTTTCTCTGAGTTAAGTGTAAATTATCTCTTTATCTATAGAGAAAGAAGACTGAACATACACATATTGCATCATGCAGCATTTTTGCATCGTATTCCCGTGGTTTGGTCATCAAGGCACATACGACCTCTTCCAAGTCTCCAGTTAACTCCGAAATCAAGTCTTCAATAAGTGGCTGAAATAACAAATCAACAGTTAACAAGCTGTGCAAAGATCTTAGTTGAAGTTATGACCCAAGTGTGACACTGCTCCTGGGCTGAGCACCTAGCATCTCAACTGGGGACACTGACCCACTAAGCATTCAATTTGTCACAATATTAATTATTTACATTTACATCCTAAAATATTGAGACTGTTAACTTGCCTTAAGTGGCAGCATGTTTATCAGTGATAACCTACATTGCAGCAAAAGGTAGCATATCTATCAATGATAACCGTAACCTTGCTGTAAGTGGCAGCACATTCATAAGTGATAACCTACCATGCACTAAGCAGGAAATTCAGAAGTGATAACCTTTCTTGCCATAATTGGCAGAATACTCATCAATATTAACTTACCTTATTGTCCTTAGAAGAACTTTTATCAGTGATAACCAATCTTGCCTTAAGTGGCAGCATAATTATCAGTGATAACTTACCTTACCATAAATTGCAGCGTATTTATCAGTGATAACATACCTTCCTCGCAAAAAAATGGCAGCATATTTATCAGTGATAACCTACTTTGTCATAAATATTAAATGGCAGCATATTTATCAGTGATAACCTACATTGCCATAAAGGGCAGCACATTTATCGGTAATAACATACCTTGCCATAAATGGCAGCATATTTATCAGTGATAACCTACCTTGCCATAAATGGCAGCATATTAATCAGTGATAACCTACATTTCCATAACTGGCAGCATATTTGTCAGTGATAACCTACCTTGCCATAACTGGCGGCATATTTATCAGTGATAACCTACATTGCCATAAATGGCAGCATACTGATGAGTGATAACCTACTTTTCCATAACTGGCAGCATATTTATCAGTTATAACCTACCTTGTCATAACTGGCAGCATATTTATCAGTGAGAACCTACCTTGCCATAACTGGCAGCATATTTATCAGTGTGGCCTACCTTGCCACAAAAGCCAGCATATTTATCAGTGACAACCTACCTTGCATATAAATGACACCTTATTTATCAGTGACAACCTTTGCCATACGTGGCAGCATATTTATCAGTGATAACCTACCTTGCCATAAGCTACTCTATAAGTTTCAGCAATTGCTTGTCTCTGCTCATTGTTGTGTGTCACCAGGACTTCTACTATATCCGCTTCATTTGTACCTGCATAAAGGAATTTTAATGTGTTATGAAAATTTGGATTTTTGTCCATTGGTCAACTTAAGGAATATTTATGTGACAATCTAACACAATCTTTAAAGTTATTGAAAATAAAATGCCATTTTCTAGAAGTGATTAATACCCCAAGGCACTGCATTTATACAGGGAAAATGTTCCAGTAGTTAAGAAGATAAATAAGGACATAAATTTGAGGTATTTGTTATTTAAGCTCTTAGCATGACCTTAACCTTGGAACTAGTGACTTGGTTGTGCTCTCTGCTTGATGTGGTTAACAACTGATGCTTATTTTATGAAAATTAATCCAGTGCTTAAGAAGATATGGAGTGGACTTAAATTTTAGCCTCTCTAAGTATGACTTGGACCAATGGACCTAGCGACCTGGGTTGTGCACGCTGCATGTTGACTTGTTATGTTAGAAAATGATGCTAGTTTTATGACAATTCTTCCAATGGTTATTGAGATACAAAGCAAACACAAATTTAAGCTATCTGATCTTTGACCTCCAAGTGTTACCTTGACCTTGTTCCCAATGACCATGGCTGTGTGCTCTGCAAGTCGTCTTGATTGTGTAAATATCTGATGCTAGTTTTATGAAACTTTTCTAAGTGGTTTAGCAGATATGGAGCAGACACAAAGTTAAACTATTCAGTATAAGACCTCCAAGTTTGACCTTGACCTTGGACGGTTTGACCTGGATTGTATGCTTTGCACTTGTACTAATGATTAATTTCCAGGAGGTTAAGGAGATATGGAGGGCTACAAAGTTGATCTTTTTGACCTTTGACCTCCAAGTGTAACCTTGACCTTAGACCTAGTGATCTGCAATGCGCGCTCTGCAAGTTGTCTTGATATTGAGGTTTACAACTAATGCAAGTTTTATGAGAATTTTCCCTGTGAAGATAAGGAGGAGATACAAAAACAGACCAACGGACGTGCGTGACTCAGATATACTTTGTATCTGGGGATATAAAAATCGTAGCCACTGGAACAATTTACAGAACATAATAACCTCCCCTTACAAACATTTTCTATACAAAAATTGAGTAGGATATCTGAATTCTTTTGGTATGATTTAAAAATCATTTAAGTAAGACTTAGTGACAAAATTATTAATTACAGTTTGCCTTATCCAATTTTGAAGAATTTCTATAATGTGTGCAATATAATATGCATATGTTTAAAGTACCTCTGTATACTATCAAACTGAAAAAAAACTACATTAAATTTATTGCGTATATTACAATTGTTTTTTAATCTTACACGAAGCAGGCAACTTTCAACTTTAAATGAGTACTAAATTTCTTCATGCTCTTATTGTGAAGGGCCTGATCTGAAGAAAGTAGCAAGGAAACTTGTTTATAAAATACAACAAAAATATACATGCAGATTTTGGTTTTTTAAAAGTTACATATTTCATTTTGCATAGTAAAATAACTTCGGCTAATCTACTGTATGAAAGACTATTAGAAAGCATATGATATGTTCTATCTATAGCAGTATAATAAAAGTACAATGTATACAGTATATTTTGTGTTCTGTTTCTGAAGGACTTTTTTTCATTTATAGAGAAATAACTTATGTTCAACCTGTATAAACAACACCTCTTCACAGCAAATACTTCCCCATAAATGCAGATATTTTCTTTCCCACTAGACCAGTTTAATTAACCTTTTTAGACAGACCATCATAAACTCTTAACAACAAACACATTGAAGATAAATATCTTTAAATGACCAGATGCTTAAGTTTGGAAAAAATACATTACTTGACTAAATTCTGATGAACCATGTTTAAATTAAAAGAATGTAAATATAACAAGAGCTGTCAGAGGACAGCAATGCTCGATTATTCAATGGCCTTGTCAACATTGAATGGATACAAAAAGTCAAAAAGGGGCATAATTTTGTAAAAATGTGAAACAGGGTTATGGAACCTGCACAGTGCTTATCAGCTCATGACAATGGATAAGTGTGTGAAGTTTCCGTCCATTCCCATTAGTGGGTACTGAGATACCAGCTTACATAAAAAACCTTAACCAACAAGAGCTGTCACTAATGGTGACAAATGCCCCCGCAGCACCTTGACCTTTGACCTGGTGACCCCAAAGTCAATAGGGGCCGTGTACTCAATAAGTACTATCAGCATGTGAAGTTTGAAGGTCCTGGGTGCAGTGGTTCGCAAGTAAAGTGCCTTCATGCAAAAAGTTAACGTTACGACGAACGAACGAACGGACGGACAGTTGAAAACTAATATGCCTCCCTTCGGGGGCATTAAAACTGCTAACTCAAAAAGGGGCATAATTTTGTAAAAAACGTCAGATCATGACAGTGAACAAGTGTGTGAAGTTTCAATCCGTTCCCATTATAATGGGTACTGAGATACCAGCTTACATATAAAAATTTAACCAAAAACTGCTAAGTTGAAAAAGGGGCATAATTTTGTAAAAATGCAAAGTAGAGTTATTGAACCTATGCACTGCAGTCATATCATGGCAGTGAACAAGTGTGTTAAGTTTCAATCCATTCCCATTAGTGGATACTGATCGAGATAACGGCTTACATAAAAAAACTTAACCAAAAACTGCTAAGTCGAAAAAGGGGCATAATTTTGAAAAAATGCAAAGAAGAGTTATGGGTACACAGTCAAAAAAGGGGCATAATTTTGTAAAAATGCGAAACAGGGTTATGGAACCTGCACAGTGCTTATCAGCTCACGACAATGGATAAGTGCGTGAAGTTTCAATCCATTCCCATTAGTGGGTACTGAGATACCAGCTGACATATAAGAACTTTAACCAAAAATTTCTAAGTAGAAAAAGGGGCATAATTTTGTAAAAATGCAAAACAGAATTATGGAACCTATGCAATGTAACAGGCACGTGTCCAGGTGGGGGGCCAGGGGGCCCCCCCCCCCCCCCCCCCCCCTCTGGCTGGCTAGTTACGATTTTTATTACTATGGGCCCCTCAGTTAACAAATTTATACACCAGCGCAACTGGCTTGATTTGACAGCAATACACAGGCTAAAGAGCCATAAAACCGTGTCCGGTAGTGGAAATTAGCCCCAGGCATGTCACAGGTAAAAGTTTATCTGTACATGCTTCATTGATCGCTTGATCGGTACTTGATTGGGTAGTGGAGAAACTGTTATGTTTTTTTACTCTTTGGAAGTGTTATAAAATGATCAGAACATTGTTGGTTTTGTTAAGTAAATCTTAAAATGAATCTTAAATTGAAACATTATGATAGTTGTATTTTGGTTTACATTAAGGCACATTCCCCAAATTTATTAAATTGATAGATATTTATCCCATCTTTTTATTTTACAACAATTATGAATTTGAAACTACTGTATCAATTTTACTCTTTTGGGTCCAGTACTTACTTAAAAACTCTCATAGTTTTAAAAAGTAGTTTCTCAGTAAATCTTACAAAACGCATCTAAAACTCGTTACTTACGAGGGGTTTTATACATAAAAATATCATTTAATATGTGCTGTGATGTTATAGTTTGTACAGTCAAAGAAGTATAAAATACACATCAATTTATTTTTATAGATCTCTGGTACAGTTAAGAGTTCATTGTCATTTGAAATCTATGATGTAAATAGTAATTGTCATAATACTTCGTTAGTTTTGTTGGAAATCTAAAACATTTGGCCATTTTGCAAATAGGATACCCATAATAATTAGACTAGCCACTAGACTGATAATTACGATATTTCTATGATTTTTTTCTTTTGTATGTTCATAGAGACAAAAGCCAGTCTATTCTAGAGATTTTCTAAGAGGACTGATGTTAAAATTGTAATATTGGACATAGTATATATAGACTGGCTCAGTTCACTACATGAAATAATAAAAATGAAAAAAAAAAATATCATAGTTTAGGAGCTAGTCTACTTAATAACCATGTTAAAACTTCAACATTTTTTTCAACTGGGTATCATACAGAAAAAATAAGTCCATACACCGTGACTGAACAATCATACATACATTGAAAAGGCTTGATGAAATGATTAAAAAGTAGACTTTTCCTTAAATATATGATACATTCATGCATCCTTAAAGGTGTTTCAGGTAGCAGGAAAATGCATCTATTCATGTGTCATATTAAAAAATTTCGCAATCTGGAGGGGATACCCCTCCCGAACCCACCCCACGTTGGGCCCCCCAGCAAACAAATCCTGCACGCGGGCCTGGGTAAGTCAGTTTATCACAGTGAATACGTGTGTCAAGTTTCAATCCATTCCCACAGCTTACATACAAAAACTTAACCAAATCGGGACGCCGACGCATGGGCGAGCCCAATAGCTCTACCTATTCTTTGAATAGTCGAGCTAAAAATGTCCATTATTTACTTGAAACAGCACATCATGCATGATAAATAGCGGTCACAAGTTTTGACCAGTGTCCCCTTATTATGAATCCAAACATTGTATTTTTGGGGCACATGCTCAGTCAAAAGTAAATTTATAGCTCCAACCCATATTGTGAAAGGGCGCAACTTGGAAATAGACAGATTTTACTGTTTTTTACCAAAGCCGTCCATTGCATCCTTCAGTTTTTCAGCACATACTTTGGCCTCTTCATCAGTAAAGTTGAAATCGCCTGCGATTGTTGCCTACAATATAATTACTGTGCAACTATAACATACAAATTAGTAATGTCATGAAAATAGAATAACCGTGTTAAAATAGAAAAATTTTATTAATTTTCTCTTGAATAAAATGACTGTTTGTCGTGCAACTGCTTATTATTGTATCACTCGGGCTGCGCCCTCGTGATATAATTCATTCGCATCTCGCATCCAAACTATGATTTTATTCCAAGACAAATCACTGTTTCAGCAAATATGAGAGTCCTCACGTTAAAATGCGTTTTTGCGTTCTTGTACTTTACTACTTAGTCACAGAAACGCAGATCAATACCTACTAACTTGTTTATTAACTTACCCAGATGGGTTTTTAACGTGACTACAGTTTTCGAATGATTAAAAAAAACAGACGCTCGTTGATTTTCTCATCTGGGCGGCCAAACCCGTGTGACTTTTCGGTATCGTACAAACGGGGAAAATAACTCGATTCAGGTTGCATTTTTTTCACTTATATCTTTGTTATTACTTGACGGATTTTGATAAGATAAAAACGCTTTAAAAACAGGAAACGACTGCTTACGTCTGCCACACATTCGCGATACTTTCTTCTAATATTTCTCTCGAATTGGTCCATAGAAAAACATTTGGGCGAAGTGTTTAAGAAAAGTATTGATAATGTCTGGCAGAAGTTTTGTGTCGAGGAAAGCATCCGTTCTCCTGTCTTCGACGCTTGTTTTATTATCGAAGTCAGTCAAGTGCGCAAACATTTTGTTTTCCCATGTGTACAATAATGTGTTCGTGTACAGTAATGTCACGTGGGTCGGTCACCTCTATACATAGTAGTTCTATGGTTAGAAAGCAATTAATTCACCTCATACAGTCCCTGTAACTTTTTATTGGGGGAAATGACAGCAGAATGACAATCCCTTTTAACATTATGTCATATTTACTAACATTCTATATCTTTCTAAACACTTTTTATCAAAAACTGGACATCATAAAAATTCTGAAACTTTTCCATTTGAATGGTTTAACTGTTTATAGATAAAAGACGTATAATGTCAACCTCATCATTTTAAGATTTTTAGAGTCGGCTAAACGCTGTCAAGCGTTTGACGAGTCCTTGCTATCGCACGATTTCTCATTCTTAAATGGCCTCACAACACAGCGAAGTGATGTAGTTCCATTGGATTGTCTCTAATTTCAAAGAGTTCATTGATCGAATGAAGTTCATTTATGTCAATCCTATTTGCTATGACCAATATACGATGTAATCTGTCATATTATGACTTGTAATTGTGCAATACTCGAATAAAGCCACGTACTTTCTTCCGCGGTAACTCATTAAGCATAAACACGCATAACGATTCTGCGGGATTTGGTAATACATTTGCGCATATGATTACGGTGACGAATTTTATGCCCTTTTGTCACAAAATAGCAAATATGATGTTCACAAATTCAAATGAAAACTGCATATTAACTTATTAGCCAAATTATCCATTTGTCACCCTGTCCGTTTCAAAAAATATTCTTTAAAATCATTGCGCAAATAGCAAATTTATTGTGCTGTGCATTTTATGAATTGCGCAGGCTTACAAAGCTTGCGTAACATCCAGCGAAAGACAAAATATAGTTCCAGAACATACTGCTAATATTTTATCGAGTGGGTACCTCTGAAAGCATTGGAGTGTCTCTTATCAAAGAGTTTACCACATCGATGAAATTAAATTATGATAGCTTCATTTCAAATGACCCGAATAAGATATGTGCAGTACGTTAATTCTTCCGCGAGACTTCGCGGATGAATCCTAACTACATTTTGGACACTTCTCGGCGAACACGCGTGACCTGTTTATAACTTTGCATGGGTTGAATTTTGCAGTCAGTAAACGGATAAATTATCGGAAGAAGAAGCTCTTACTGGTTTGTTTAGTTACTACTGATATTAAAAATGATATTAATTCTTATTTTTCGAGAAATAAACAAATCGGCGAAACGTTAAATTGTATTTTCTTGTAGTTTTTGAAATCGAAAGTAGATCGTCTATGTTTGGCTGCTTTGACGAAACGAAACAACTTTTTTATGAAAAGATTTAAATAAGAGGTAATTTAACCGTAAACTTCAATGTCAGATACTGCCAATTGCTGCTAAATGTCTTCATATCATCACAATTTGTAAAATATATTGTTGAAACTGGAGAAAAGTGTAATCGTATCCGGATATAATATTTTGGGTAAATATCGAGCTGTGTTATGAAATTTTAATATTCAAGTAACATACATGATAGATATTATTGTAACAGAAATGATTCTAGAATTTATTTTTATTACGCCTACATATAATCTATGTCAGACTCGTATTCTAGTCATGAGGCATGATTTGAAAGTAAAAAGATGAAGTGACAGTCATACTTTGGATATTGTAATACTAGAAAGAATCTAGATCGTAACCTTTCTGGAATTTTGACTGGTTTGGATAATTTGCTTACGATTCAGGTTCGCAAAAAAATGAAACCGTCACCCATTCTGCTTTTCATGATGACACATGGCTTGATTTTTGCAGTCAGTAAGCGGATAAATTATCCCGAGAAAGAGCTCTTACTGATTTGTTTAATTACTACTGATTTTAAAAATGATTTTATTTATTTTACGAGAAATAAACAAATGGGCGAAACATTAAATTGTATTTTCTTGTAGTTTTTGAAATCGAAAGTAGATCGTTATGTTAGAGTGCTTTGACGAAACGAAACAATTTTTTTTATGAAATGATTTAAATAATTTCACCGTAAACTTCAATGTCAGATACTGCCAATTGCTGCTAAACTGTCTTCATATCGTCACAATTTGTAAAACATATTGTTGAAACTGGAGATTTTGGCGGTATAAAAGAAAGTGTAATCATATCCGGATATAATATTTTGGGTAAATATCGAGCTGTGTTATGAATTTAAACATTAAAGTAACAGACATGATAGATGTTATTGTAACAGAAATGATTCTAGAATTTATTTTTATAATACATACATAGAATCAATATCAGACTTATATTCTAGTGCTGAGGCATGACCTGAAAGTCAAAAAATATGAAGTGACAGTCATTCATACTTTGAATATTGTAATACTAAAAAGAATCTAGGTAATATTTAGAAATTGAAACATAAAATTTTCAATTAGAAATCGCACCAAAGGCTGTATCAAGGGTCTACATTTTCAAAATTTCCTTGTGGTGATACCCCAAACCCTACTTGCAGGAGGGGGTATCCTCCCACACCCTCCCCCCATATTGCCACTTTACAGTTTGATACATTTGCCCTTTTACCACCTGCCACAATGCCCATTTCAAAATCTGACTGCAGTTCAAAGCGGGAAGGAACACCCCTCCCCACACCCACCCTGCTACCGACCACGTAAAAATGGCTTAAACATTTTTTTTCAGCCCAGTCTGGGCCTGTCTGTCTACATGAATCAAAACGGATAATTGAAAGTACATAGACTTGGGGACTACTGACATGGTTTTGAAGGGGTTAACAGGTCTGAAATAGAATAAATGATGGTTTTAACTAACAAGAGCTGTCTGATGACAGCGCGCTCGACTATTCGAAGAATTGATTGAAGAATGGGGTCAAAATATTTCCACGGATATTCAGACAAAAGAAATAAATAGATTAGACAAACAATGTTCCTGTATTACTTTGATTTCGATATGTCTTGCACTAAATGGCAATATATGAGCCAATTTCAAAGTCCAAAAAGGGCCATAATTCAGTCAAAATAGTTATGTACTCTTGCCTACAGATGTAAATCATAATGATAAGCAAGTGTTCAAAGTTTAAAAGCCATATGTCAAATAGTTTTGACAAAACATTGACTTGTATGAAAACAGAACCAATTTCAAAGTCCAAAAAGGGCCATAATTCAGCCAAAATAGATGACAGAGTTAATATGTTCTCTTTCCTACAGATAGAGACTATTATACTAAACTAGTGATAAAAGTTTCAAAGTCATATGTCAAACACTTTACAAAAATTATGAACTGGTACGAAAAACTTAACCAAGATTTCTAAGTCAAAAGGGGCCATAATTCAGCCAAAATCCTTGATGGAGTTATGTACTCTTGCCTATAACTGGACATGGTGATGGTAAACAGGTGTTGAAAGTTTCAAAGCTTTATCTCAAAAGACTTTGTCAAAATATGAACTGGTACGAAATATTAACCCAGATTTCTAAGTCAAAAAGGGCCTGTTGTCAGCAAATCCTAAGGATTATGTGCATTAGCCATAACTGGCTGGTGAAGTAAAGTGTGAAGTAATCTTACTAAGACTGCTATAATGGTAAACTACAAGATTTAATGAAAGGGGTATTCACAATCCTGATGGATAGTATGCAATGATTACAATTGAGTTGTTTTTAAACTTTTAAAAAAGGAACTACATTTTAGTAAGTAATAAATTGATGGTTATGTCTTGCTTTGCCGAAATGGTACAGTAAGTTTCGTAGTAAACCTTACTTCGTTAGTGTCGAATGCCGCCAAATTTTCCTGTGCAGTGTAAACATTCCAATGGACACAATATCTTTATTGACACTTTAGTCATAACATATTACATATCTTTAATAACGCAAAAGTAAGTATACTTTAAATTCACATCCCTTATAATATGATTGAACAATACTTAGCGTGGACACGGTTATTGCCAGGCCCTTATCTGTAAAATATCTGAACAGTTCTTTCGTCCATCCGTTACAAATTGTATGTGGCAATCCGCGCTATAAAATTTCAATATATAAATTTTCATATTCAAATTTTATCATGTGCGAATATATACCAGCCGATAATTGCCTGTTTTGGTAATGCCGGAGGCAAATGTTTACTGGAAAAATATTTATAGTCATGGGCAGTATCTTAGTGTCACCTGTCAAATTGTAGTTTGTACTTTCAACATTTTTATTTTTGCGAACCACTCGTCAATTTTAGAGAAATATATTGGGTTATCAAATACTTGTATAATGTCAATCAAAGTTTTACTAGGCATCGATTGAATGTCCATTTCATCTATTGTAACAAAATCTCTGTCCAGTTGGGGAAAAAAACTAAAACCAAACTGAAACTGGTAGACTATACTACCAGTACATCAATCATTAGCCGACTCTCAGGCCCTTCAGGCCTTTGATTTCTTTCTTGCTTTGCGCGTGAATTTGATAAAGTTTCTAAATCTGAATCAGGCAACTCGTTTTCCCCCCAAGAAAATTAAGGACTGTATGATTTGATAGCAATGCAAGATTTTAATTAAGCAGTAGTATATGGTGCAGATATTTTTAATGTCACGTGCTCCCCACGCACCACATCCATCCATGGCTGCTTTTATCTTATCAGCCATTTCTTTCTTGTATTCATCATCAAAGTTGCATCGACCACAAACGCTTGCCTAAAACAAAGGAAGTTATATTTGTGTTGCTTTTTTTTTCAGCTGCTTTTCTTCAAGGCCTGTCATCATCTGGTGTGACCCTTGTAATTCTGCATTGTTCTCCTATACAAATGTAATTCATATAGCCTAAGTTGCATCCCTCAACGTTTGTGCTTTGCATATTCGTAGCTTGTCTCAAAATTTATGTTAGCATTTTTGAACTTGAGAAAACGCTGTAATTTCATGTAGAATTTATTATAAAAACACACTATTTGTATAATGCATCGAGATTTCCCTTACCCCGTTAAAACGCTTTAGCTTTAGTTTAAAGCGCACAACAAATAAAATGATGTTATTCCATTGTAACTATATGTTTTCGCTGCTGTGAAAGCTTCGACGATTTTAATATTGGTGAGAGTCCAATAATATCACTCGGGACCCTCAAAACTTGTGTTCACTTGTGAACATTTTCATAATATCGATCAATAACATTATATAAAAGCCAAGATATGAATTAAGTCTCTCTTTTTTCCCACTCATATCATGACGGTTACTCATTCGCAATGAATTTATCATTCATTCATGTGACACGTTAACATAAGGCTGCGGGCCAGTGACTACACTTACAATATATATCTCACTTTTTATATACGTACAGCATAACTCATACATTAAAAACTATTCAGGTATAAAGTATATTTATAGCGGGTTATAAAATCTTAAGCTAGACTTATGCTACTATTTTTTACCAGTTTCATGTTTCGACATTGCATATTATCAAGCTGTTTGCACACGTTTTAAAACCCGGACCTGCTAGCTTAAGTGAATCAAATATCACCCCTCCATGGTAAATTTCTTACGTCTACATTTTTCCGAAGTGGTAACTTTGATATACCGCAAATTACCATGTATATTCAAATGTTGACATGACAATAAATTGAAAAACGATGTTCACTAGATGTGAAAATAAACATTACCTGGGAAAAAGACATAGGTTTTACCCCAGTGTATAGTTTGCTTTTTTTTCAGTGTAAGATCGAGATATCTTTCATCGAGCCAGTGAACAACAGATGAAAAATGTTCACAAGTGGCATAATGTAATATCTGATGGTCACGAGGGAACGATATTTGAACTTATTTGTAAAACAAATAAACTTTCTTTATATTTCAATTTTTTAATGTGATTTTCACCAAATTTTGTACATTTGACATCATTCAGTAAAAAATATGAGTATGTGTACTGTGAAGTTACCATATGAATTTCACTCTATTAGTTCAATAATTCAGTCACAAAAGCATGTAGTAATTACGGCTCGTGTTTCAGTTATTTCACATTCATTAAATAACTGAAAGTGGCTAGGAAGGCAATAAAATCGCGATTCATGGCAAGTAAAAATCCATAAAGCACTCGCATATTGTTACAACTCAACATAACAATATTATATATTTATTAAGAGTGATAAATATAGTCCACAATTTTACACAAAAAATACGGATGCTTCTTACCATTTTCCTTCCAATCAGCCGACTAATGATTTCATCCGTAGATACAAATCGATACAAGTTTTGGCAGAGGGACAAATTAAGAAAAGTGAAGGCATGTGGTGTCCCGTGTGCGGATGTATTATTCATATACCTACCAAAGATCAATGAATTTGTAATGAAATGTCTAAAACTACTCATTTGTTTCCATGCACGAAAATTGCACTCTCTTTGTATTAAAAAATATAAAGATTTAACTTTAAATTTGTGAAACATGAAAAAAAACCTTACCATTTTGCTGTATAAAACCTTGAAAGATTATCCGTACGAAAGAGACCGGTTGAATCCTACGACACACCTAGCTAGACGGTAAATCACGTGACCACAGGTATTTACATACCTTTACGGGCATCAATCAACCTACACAAATACACATGACAGCGGGGGTGTTATGATATTCGATAACGTTATCGTGCATAGACATCAGTAAATTCTTTATAACTATCACTAGAAAAAAAATATCAGGGTTCGAAATTTTCCTTTTGGGCAATAATGTAGACGCCGTTATATGTTGTTACTTATTTAATTATTTGTTATTACAAGTGGTCTGTGATGTCCTGGTTGACAAATCATTTACATAAATAAAATCATTCCATTTGGAATAATCGAAGTCATTGAATTAGAATGTTTGTAAATATTGTCATTTCTGTGGATATGCTGAAGCAAATTATGTGTAAACATCATATATTTGTGACCCGTTATGCAAATAATTTCGTATGAACTTGCTTTTTTAAAGCTACTCGCTCACAATTTGGGAGAAAATTTTCAATCAAGTTTGACATAGAATGTATATATGACACTGAAAAATGATAAAGTGGGTGACGATAAAGGTTAGATATTGATAAAAATGCAAAAAGAATGTAATTTTTCTGCATTATTTCAAGAGTTGCATCAATAGTTTGCTTAAAAGAATATCTTGCAAAAATCTTATGTCAATAAGTTTGTATCACTAGCCACTTTCAGAGTACCCACTTATTTGTGGATTTTTGAGAAAAATATTTTTCGCGTAAAATGTGCGGGTGTTAGTCCCTTTAAACGAAGCTTTGGATGAATGTTAACGTGTCACACTAGAGGTATATATACGTATTGTACTGAACATTTTTGATTTAATTATCGGTCGAAAATTTTAGTTTTCTAACATCTTTAATATTTGGTTACATTGAACACCGTTAATATGTTAGACCGTGAATGACACCAGTTCATACACCATCCCGCCCTTAATTAAGGGACACAAGAGTATGAATGTAAAGTTCGTTAACAACATTTACATTTTACTGTACCGTATCAAAATGTTTTGGATTCTGTAGCAAAGATCAATGAAAAGGTAGTCGGACAACCATCACACTCCTCTCCCCCACCCCCATTTCCCTCTCCCGCCCGAACAAAACCCATCCCGCTGTTTTGATCAAGCGGACAATAGCCTGTCCTGCCAAAATTTCAGGGCATCCAAAACCCTACTAAAAAATTAAGACGGACAAAATGAAGGGTGTCACTTATACAGCACAAAGGGAGGGAGTGGTAAGGTGCACGTGGCTGTAATGAGGTTATTAACAATAATAGCCAGAACGACCTACTTTCCGTCTTTAAATTTTAACGATAAAAAATTCAAAATCAAGGGAAACAACAAAGCATTTTGAAAAGTGATTATCTTTTATTTATTAAGTACCTTGAAAAATTGTTTATAAAGCTGGCTAAAAGTCGCAGCAAACGTAGCCATATTAGAGAGTATGTGTGTGCGTAAAATGCGTTGCACATTTGATGGTACTTTTATTTTAACAGGCGGACGAGTTTGTATAATACTTGAAACCAGGGATCGTGCGTTCGAGTCTCAGATCCTCCAGCTAAAATTACTAACTCATTTGGATAAAGGAACTTAAAGCTTGGCGTCTTCTGTATCTTACACGGTCTTCCAACTAAAATTACAATGGTCTTTTGGAGCAGTCACCCATATGGGTAAGCAGTGGCGACTATTAATAATCTTTACTACAAACAAACAGGTTTCCATCGGTCAGGCTCAAAAAGAGTGCTTGGTAAAACTAAATATGTATGTGACTTATTTAAATGGGATTGGCCGTAAAGTAGATAAAATTATATCATTGCAGTAACAGATTTTATTTTTTAAAAAAGAAGTTGGTATGACATGTTATTCTAAACGTGAACGAAATTTCAAGGATGTGATTTTAATAATTAAGAAAATATATAATTATGATTGGTCAAGATTCTAGCACAATACTTGAGTCAGACATCTATAGCCTGTGTCCAGGTCCAGCTTACAAGACCTGGTTGTGCCACGAGAACCAATCTCCATCACTCGAAAACGAGCTTCAGAGCTTCAGAACTCCTCTTCAACTCCTTCCTCAGCCTTAAATTCTGTCTACCTTTAGCTCGCCTATGCACGAAGTGATCATGGTTGAGCTGTAATATCCCTCTGAGCAGTCAAAAAGTTTAAACTATACCAGACATCCTTTCAGATTCCTTTAAATCTAGTTCATCCAAGCGAAAGTCTGGTTCATGCATAAACAAATCTTGTCATGTTTTATGAAAACTTGTCCGAATAATTGCTGAGTATATTCTGATCACTTCTGACAGTATGAGTATTTGTTTATTTCTGAACAATTAATTAAAATAGGACTATTCACTGTTCAGAATATTACTCAGACAGTTTTCAACTTATGTTTTGAACCGTTCAGAATATATTTAGACAGTTTTCTGCAAAGTTCAGAAACATTCAAAAGTTGTCCAGCAGCTTTTCCGCAAGATTTGAGAATTAATTTAGAAATTTCCAGAATCAAATCTGTTTTCAGCAAAGTTCAGAAACATTCTAAAACCGCAAGATTTCAGAAACAATCCAGAAATACTCGGACTATTTTTAGCAGTCTGAAATAAACTTCAACAGTCAAGTCTAGTTAGTCTGACTTTTGAAATATTCGAATATTAGTGCAGTTTAAAAAACATCGGTCAGTGGTTCTCCACACGTGCAAGTCCTCACCCGCCAGGAAAATCAGCTGAAAATAATCATCATACCCATCCATTTTCCTGAAATAAAAAACATTGTAATTGTGTGAAAATGTATGATGATTGTAATTCAAACATCATATTAATAACCAATTACTCCAATTTCAGATTAATGCAGTTTGTAGCCCCAAATCAGCTTTGCACTTCTTGGCATTTTATTAGTCCCCCACTGGTAGAAAACTAGTTTCGGGGACTATAGGAATGCGCTTTTCCGTCCGTCCATCATTCCGTCCGTCCGTCCGCAATTTCGTTTCCGGTCCATAACTCTGTCGTCCATAAAGTGATTTTAATATTACTTGGCACAAATGTTCCCCATGATAAGACGACATGTCATGCGCAAAACCCGGACCCCTAGCTCAAAGATCAAGGTCACAATTGGAGGTCAAATGTCAATAGGGCTTTTTTCCCTATCCGGTCCATAACTCTGCTATCCATGAAGGGATTTTAATATTACTTGGCACAAATGTACCTCATAATAAGACAATGTGTCATGCACTACTTTCAGACCCCTAGCTCAAAGGTCAAGGTCACACTTGGCAGTCAAATGTTATCATGGCATGAACAGGGTCTGTTTCGTGTCCGGTCCATAAATATGTCATTCATGAAGGGATTTTAATATATCTTGGCACAAATGTTCCCCATGATGAGATGACGTGTCATGCGCAAATCCCGGACCCTTGGCTTAAAGGTCAAGGTCACAATGGGAAGTCAAATGTCAACATGGCTTTTTTACTGTCCGGTCCATATCTTTACAATCCATGAAGAGATTTTAATATTACTTGGCACAAATGTTTCCCATGATGAGACGAATTGTCGTGCGCAAAATCCGGACCCCTAGCTCAAAGGTCACGGTCACAGTTGGAGGTCAAAGGTCAATAGGGTTTTTTTTCCTGTCCGGTCCAGAACTCTGACATTCATCAAGGGATTTTAATATTACTTGGCATAAATGTTCCCCATGATAAGACGACATGTCATGCGCAAAACCCGGACCCCTAGCTCAAAGATCAAGGTCACAATTGGAGGTCAAATGTCAATAGGGCTTTTTTCCCTATCCGGTCCATAACTCTGCTATCCATGAAGGGATTTTAATATTACTTGGCACAAATGTACCTCATAATAAGACAATGTGTCATGCACTACTTTCAGACCCCTAGCTCAAAGGTCAAGGTCACACTTGGCAGTCAAATGTTATCATGGCATGAACAGGGTCTGTTTCGTGTCCGGTCCATAAATATGTCATTCATGAAGGGATTTTAATATATCTTGGCACAAATGTTCCCCATGATGAGATGACGTGTCATGCGCAAATCCCGGACCCTTGGCTTAAAGGTCAAGGTCACAATGGGAAGTCAAATGTCAACAGGGCTTTTTTACTGCCCGGTCCATATCTTTACAATCCATGAAGAGATTTTAATATTACTTGGCACAAATGTTTCCCATGATGAGACGAATTGTCGTGCGCAAAATCCGGACCCCTAGCTCAAAGGTCACGGTCACAGTTGGAGGTCAAAGGTCAATAGGGTTTTTTTTCCTGTCCGGTCCAGAACTCTGACATTCATCAAGGGAATTCAATATTACTTGGCATAAATGTTCCCCATGATGAGACGACGTGTCATGTGCAACACCCAGAACCCTAGTTTCAAGGTCAAAGTCACATTTGGAGATCAAAGGTCAATAGGATTTTTTTTCCTGTCCGGTCTATAACTGTCATGCAAAACAGAATTTAAATATCAGTTTGCACAAATATTCCCCTGGATGAGACAACGTGTCATGCGCAAAACCCGGGCCCTTAGCTGCAAGATCAATGTCACACTTGGAAGTCGAAGGCCAAAAAGGCTTTTTTCCTGTCCAATCTGTAACTCAACAATCTTGAACGGGATTTTAATATTACTTGGCACAAATGTTCACCACCACGAGATGGAGTGTCTTGCACAAGAACCAAGTCCCTAGGCCTAAGGTCAAGGTCACACTTAGAGGTCAAAGGTCAGATACAAGAATGACTTTGTCCGGAGCATTTCTTCTTCATGCATGGAGGGATTTTGATGTAACTTGACACATATGTTCACCACCATAAGACGGATTGTTATGCGCAAGAACCAGGTCCCTAGGTATAAGGTCAAGGTCGCACATAGAGGTCAAATGTCAAATTCAAGAATGCCTTTGTCCGGGGCATTTCTTCTTCATTCTTTTTCATGCATGGAGAGATTTTGATGTAACTTGGCACAAATGTTCACCACCATGAGGCGCCCTTGTTTTTAGAATTACGTCCCTTTGTTTTTACTATAAATAGATTATATTGTAACTTTTTATTACTGGCCGTAGGGAAAAATCGAGACCACTTTTCTGTGGTACAACATGCATGCTGCAACCAATTTTAGGTGTATTTTGACCTATCTCTACCTGGTAAAGAGAGTTTCTTGTGAACTTATATTATATAGATTTTTTAGGATTTATTTCCCTTTGTTGTTACTATAAATAACTTCCATATGAAAACAACTGTAGGTTTTTATATATGCAAAGTTTAATCCAAGTGTCTTGTTATAACATATTGTATATATAGTACAACATTGTTTATATATCATTGACAGATATCAGTTCATTATTAGCAATTAGGAGTGACCTGTCGCTTTTATTTTTAGATTTGGATTTTCCAGACTGTTCCATTTATTAAATAAGGGTTTGAAAGATATTTGACGTTTTTAAAACTATAAATATATTTCAAAGATTTAACTTTTGCGATTATGAGGCTGTTGGTTCGAATCCAGCACAGGGCAATTTGTTTTATGATTGAATTTGTTTTATTTACATTTTTCATGTTTGTTTGTTTTATTTCATTTAATTTCATTATTTCAATTTCATTTTTAATTTCATTCGTACAATTTCAGTAAATTCAATACATTTCAAACACACGCGTCCAATGGAGCATCTTCACACTCGCTGGCGGTGTTAGTTTCCTCCGAATCAGTTTCATCAGCTAACTGAATGACCAAATTGTCAAGAGCTATGTCAACCATGTTGAAAAATTCACAATCAAGAAGATATTTGAAAAAATACTGTTATATGCGAAAATAGCAAAAGGATACAACTAATGCAATTCAAATACATGTTTAACATTATCATCATTTTAAAATGTATGTTAGCAAAATATAAAATGAAAAAAGAAATATAAAATGAAAAAATATATGTTGATCTCCGTTGGAATTCGAACTCACAAAAGTTAGATTTTATAGCCGTCACGCTTACCACTACACCACTGCGTCTAATTGTCGAAGAAGGCAGTCATTTAAATATTTATTATAAAAATAAGTTATAAAAAGGTAGGGTACCCCTTTACTGAAGTGGTTTATTCCAGTAACCTTTCAAATCTATTAATAAAAGCGACAGGTCACTCCTAAATGCTAGTATGTTATACTGCAGTAGAGAAAATTAGGTGCATTCTAGTATTGCATGGCAATACTTCATTCACTTGTTTCTTACGGTATTGTAACTGTTCTGAGCCGGTAGCTTATAAATAGGTCCACTGATTATCCTAATTTATTTCCTTTCAGCTGAAAAAGTATCTTTTGCAAGGCCCGAACAAAATGTCACCTGCTTTTCGCGAAAGTAAGGGTCTAAGCACTCGCCTCGTGGCGCATGTAGCATAAAAAATGGTCCGTGAATTGAGGAAGTTTTGCAAACATAGCATATAGCAGCTTTGTTTTTTCTCTATAAATAAACACGTAGTAGAAAAATTATGTCACACCGATGTGCTATCTAAGGTGGCACATGTGAACCAGACATGGCATATATTCCCGGGTTCAAGTGATTTCAACGGCATTAGCCACTCAGCCACGATATCCCTACTAAAACAAGGAGCAGTTGATGTAACGATGTATCTAAAATGCATTGTATTTTTAACGCCATAGCCGACTCTTTCGATGAGCGAAATCGTTTGATTTTTAATAATTATTTTCATTTTCATCTTTCAGAAGCGGGTTTCTGTTTATCTGAAATTTACGCGCTTTGGTTTTATAGTGTGCAACCTACATTTTTGACCAATCAGAGCGAGTTTTTTTTTTTTAAATATTAGGCTTCTTATTCCTTAAGACCAATGTTATGGGCATGCGGAATGCACATTAATTCCTTAAACTATATAACTTACTTAGGGTTTAACGCCTCTTAAACCCATAGTTTCAAGTGCCGTGTGTACAATAATGTTTAAACCGTGGTTTTAATTCTTAAACTACGGTTTAAAGTCTCTTAAACCCATAGTTTAACAGACAACCAATCAGCCGAGCTAAAATCATGGTTTAAAGTGTCATCTGACCTGTTAAAACAATGAAATTATGTATTCCACTTTAAACCCTGGTTTAAAACTTTAAACTAGGGTTTAATGGTCAAAATGCACAAACAAAATTGTTAAAGGTTAAACCCTAGTTTAATGTCGTTAAAACCACAGTTTAGGCCGCATGCAGAATCGTATTAAATTCTTAAACTGCGGTTTCAAGTCTTAAACCGTGGTTTAAAGTCTCTTAAACCCATAGTTTAAAGTGTCACGTGACGTTGTACTGCTACATGTAGATTTAGCAGTGTAATTCATTAAAAGCTAATAGCACATATTGATTTTTGTAAAAATTTTATTATTAATTTACGTATTTATTTAGATTCCATAGTAAATCAAAAGAATATTACAAATACTACTTTAATAATGATATTTTTCTAGTTCTTAGAGTTTCTTCTAATACTTTTTAATACTGATCAAAGTTGCCGGATATTGCTTGTGTATTTGGCGTAATCAAATTTATATAATTTGAATCATTTGTCACATTACAGACCTATTTATAGTTTTTTTAACATAATAAGACACTGTTTCGACAAAGTAAGACCACACTTTTACATGATAACATGAAATGTCCCGACATAAGACAGCTGCGGCGTTCCATATCATCACACCTCTTCGCGGAATTTGTTTATTAGCCTGAAATTTGAAAATATTTGGTCGAAAATTATTGTCGCCATTAAGGAGGATGTGAATTTTTTGATAATCTCATGTATCATTGCTTTCTGTTTCTGAAGTTATTTTATGAATAGTTATTTCAAAAATAGAAAGTAGAAATCTAGTACTATTTTAGCATTTGGCAAATGGAAGTGCAAGGCCTTCCATATAGATCTATATTTACAGCGATGATTTTGATGACAAGTGTGCGGACCTTTCTTTGATATAAGTAGCCACCGGTTGGTAGTTTGCAATCTAGCTACACCTCCATCCTTATTCTGCACCATGATGCTCCATCCTTCTTGTAAAGAATGACGCCATGAAATGCATGATGTATGGCACCAAATCTGTTCTGCTCCATTTATTGTCATGTCCTACAGTTTGTTCATTTAATTCAGGTCTACTTGATAAGTTATTATAATGTACATTCACAAATATCAAACTTGACTGACAAGTCAGCATACTGTATATAAAAACGCTGTATGCGAAAACGTCCAATGGCAAGATGCGTTATGGAACTAACATGTGTAATTATGTTTGTTTCAGAACTGAGAAAAACAGCTCAATTCTCATGAAGATCTGTTGTCAATCATTCAATATTACAATTTTAAGCAAATTGCCAAAAAAAAAATCATTTCATTTGTATTTGAACCGGAGCATAGATCCTGGTCCTTGTCGCGTCGCTTCTGTGCCTCCGTAGTCGTGGTCTACACAGGAAAAGAAGTTTGTTGGGAATACCCATTATAAAAAGGTTTGCATTTTCTAACTGGCCAGTCATACCCTCGGGTTCCGTACATCGTTCTTCACCTACCTTTATCTGCTACGCGAAATATGATACAATCCGCGTGTCTTAATTCATCCATACTAACACAATTTTGCAGTTTGATATGGCATACGGCATGTATTCATATTCGGAGAGGTTCAGGTCCGAGAATTTCAGCTGCTTGCCAGGACAAAATCAGACCAACCATTCTTAAATCTCTCTCAGCTGAACTATGTCCGATTCTCGTCCACATATAACTTGACTCTGCAGAACTACTATCACACTGGAAGAATGCAAATGTGACTGCAGTCTACAAGAAATATGATCGGTCAAACCCTGCAAATTACAAACCAATTTTACCCACTGTATTCTTTGTAAAACTCTGTAATACATCGTTAGCTCTTTTATTACTAAACATTTTCATGATCATTAACAACATACTGTATGTTTATGACAGCGTGCCCGTTGACAACTTGGTAAATCAGAGAATATGCATAATGGGCAAGTTTTGGGAAAATACACTTTTTGTTCTGATGACGAGGTATTGAAGGCCGGTTCGCCATGCTAATTGTCAAATATTTAAGGCCAAATGCCAGTTAGTTAATGCCAAATGCCAGTTATTTAATGCTAAATGCCAATTAGTTAATGCTAAATGCTACATATCAAATGCTTTTTGCCATATACTTAATGCCAAATGCTAAATGTCAAAAAGCTAATTCTAATTGCTAAATAATAAATACTAATCGTCAAATTATTTAATTTTATGAGTTAAGGATTTCTAACTTTTAACCTAATGAATGTAACTTTTCATTATTTAAGACATACAATATTCTACCAAGTCTGACTTAAAACAATAACATGTTCAACCGGCCATTAGAACATTGGAGCGAAACTGTTAACTCTTAAAATGTTTAGAAAAAGTTTGTTATAGAGACAAAGTTATGGAACAAAGGCCGATGACTATTCAAATGATGCATTCATACGCTGATATATTCATCTCTTTTTTTTATCAACACTTAGCAATAAGTACTTGGCATTTATTGTTTCGCATTTCTCAATTAACAATTAGCATTTTATCATTTGACAATTACCGTTTGGCGATCAATATTAGACATTAAGCGTTGGCAAATAGCATTTTACATTAACTATTTGTCATATAGCATTTCGCAATTAGCATGGCGCACGAGGTAACGTACGTAACAATCTTAGCCATCATGTGCTTACGACTCCAGTAGATCTTAGTTCTTACATACATGTAGATTTGTTTCACATGGAAATCACATTTGCATATTATGGCATAAATAAGGATGTAAGTAATCTCTTAGCGGGGACAAAAAGTTATGAAAATTTTCATTTCTAGTACAATACGGACGTTTTCGTAGAACAGGGTTGTTGTATGTCCAGAAATATTTCATATTGCCAGCAGTATCTAAGCACTAATACATGTCCAAGTTTCATAAGGAGGCAATCTTTGTCGTTTGCCGCCGGTGTAATGAAGTATTTCGACCCCCATAGAATAATGACCCCCGGTCATTAATCTATAGAAAAAGTGACCCCCCGGTCATAGTATTATGACTTCCAGATCATAGTACTATGACTCCCCCACGTGAAGTAAACTGAACCTCACGAAGAATATTGACTCCCATAAAAAAACGACCCCCGGTCATTTGGTAAAATTTAGTGATAACTCATGTATCTAAGGCTTAATTGCTGCATTTTATCCCCCCACTCGGGGGAGGGAGGCATATAGATTTGCCCTTGTCCGTCCGTCCTTCCGTTTGACCATTAGCCCAAGATACCATCACTTGACACAGAAATCAGAGCATTCCGCAACGGGAGAAGGGATTCTATTTCTTGACGCTGTATCTTGGTGTAAACATTTTTTTCAGGAAAATAGCAATTCATAATACGTTCACAAAACACACCAGTGTCAATAATCCCTGCAAACTTCGGTATGAAGTAACTCATCAGAAGAAAACTGCACAAGAAACTGCTAGCATAGAACTTAGTATTAATAGAAGTTGCAATACTTAGCAGTGGCAGTAAAGTACGGTAGCGGCAACAATAGAAAGTAGTAGTAGTAGTAGAAGTAGTAGTAGTAGAAGAAGAAGAAGTACATGTAGTAATAGCAATAGAACTAGCGGCACCAGTAGTAGTAGTACAATCAAAATGTTAACTATTGGCAATGGAGGGTATTAGAGTTGTAGATCTAGTAAAATTGTCCTTTAGGTTTGGTGGGGATCACTTTTTCATAGATATTATCGTCGAAAGTCTTTTTAGGAGCCGGTGTTTTACACGAAAAGAGTAACTTTTTTAAATAGAATAATGTCTGGGAATCGATATTGTATGAGAGTTCGAATATAGTAATTTCGGCAGTGAGTATTTTACATGGAAGGAGTCACTTTTCTATAGAATAATAACCGGGGTCGTTATTCTATGAGATTCGAAGGGAATCATCTTTAGGGAGTGTGTATTTTACTTTGAGGGGTCAGTTTTTCTATAGAATAATGACCGGGGGTCGTTATTCTATAGAGTTTTCAAGGGGAGTCAATATTTTACAGGAAAGGAGTCACATTTTCTATAGAATAATGACCGGGGGTTCGTTATTCTATGGGGGTCGAAATACTTCATTACACCGGCATCCTGAACATCCCGGTTGGCAATGTACATATGCACTATGTAATGGTGCAATATGTTTTGGTCAAATCACCTAAAGGTCCCGAAAGTTGTGAATTACAGCAATAACAAGGTATCAAGTCAATTTTCTGACTTATGAAAAATGACAAAAAAGAGAGAAAAGATTTCCGTTCTTTGTCGGCATGCACATATAATACCTTAATTGCTAAATCTGATTTCATATTGTTATCTTAAAGTCCCCGAAGATGAAAATAGGTGGCCAGATCTTGCCTTGAGTCCATCAGTCTGGTAAAGAAGTTAAATTTTCGTCATGAGGATTTCTTGGGACGTATGCTGCCGGAATCCTCAAAACCCAACGGCAATATATTACCAGCAACATGGTACAATGCATCCTTAAAGGCCTAGATTCACTACTATATAAGTGCCCCCCCTCCCCCAAATCCAATATACAACTCCCATCTTATCTGCTGCTTATCAGCGATTATGTAACAGTAACTGATTAGAGGGCAATTAGCACAGCAGGGACCCCACCATGAAGATGTGTGCAGTGGAGTTGAAAGAAATTAATTTTTCTTCGGTGAATGTGGAATGATAATAATAATAATTATTATTTTGATATTATATAGATGATAATAACTATTACTTTAATGTTATAATAATAATAATAATAAATATTATCATGATTGTTATTATTATCATTATTATTATTATTATATTACATTTAGGATGATAAAAGATACAGAAATAATATTGAAAATAATAATGATGATAAAACACAAGTATAGTGAAAACTTCATGAGTTCTTTGTGCTGACAAACAATATAATACAGCGCCGTAGCTACACTGAGGCAAACCGAGGCAGTTGCCTCGGTTAAAATTTGAGGAGCAAATAAAAGAAGAGTAAAAAGTAGGCCTTTCACAATGATGAAAATTTCAGTTATAAAAGTTCAAAAAAGTATATCAATATCATGAGAATATATCAGAATATAATCTGCCTCATGACATCATTGAGGCAAGGTGAGGCGGAAATCCTAGCAGCCATATTGGCCCCGCCTCCCCCAAGTTGGCTAAGAAGTGACATATAGAGCTACTCTTCAAAGTCGCACCCAATTATTTATTATTATTATTATCAAATTTAAATCCAAAAATGCACCAGAGGCCACTATTTCATACTGAATTTTCAAAATGTTTCAGGGGAAAAGCCCCCTAACCCCACTAAAATGAGGGTAAACCCACTCCCATATCTTAAAACTTAGACCAAAAAAGGCACCAGAGGCCACCATCTCATACCTGTATTTCAATTTTTTCAAGGGGGATAGCCCCCTGGCCCCCTAACTTGAGAGGATCCTCCTACAGTACCTCAAATTTTAGACCAAACAATGCATCACAGGCCACCATTTCGTATCTGTATTTCAAAAATTTCCAGGAAGAGAACCCACTGACCACCACTTAAATGAAGGGGAACCCCCTCCCATACCCTAAAATTCAGACCAAAAAAATGCACCAGAGGCCATCGTTTCATACCTTTATTTTAAAATTTTCTAGGGGGAGACCCCATGACACCCATCCCCAACATCCACCCCCTCTCGGGTTATAAACTAATAAACTACTAGTATACTGAAAAATAGCATGTTGTATGTCTTTACTGATAGTTTTCTGATTTTATTGCCTTTCAATTACAAAAATTATTGTATCCGAGACCAAATTAGAATAGGAGTCCCCAATTATCCTTGTTATAAATACATTTTTTCTTAAAATATGAATGTAACTGTGAAATATAGGGCTAAAAGGACGATTTTACTATGATATAAAACAGGTTGAGAGTGCTTAGCCTTTAGAACGCACCAGAGAGACGTCCTGGAGGAAAAAATCTGGGTGGGAGGGGGGGGCATGCCCCCGTCCTCCTAGATTGCCTCGGTTAAAATTTGTGTCTGGCTACGGCACTGTAATATAAATTTATTGTGTTCCATCTATACTCGACTTTCATTTTCAGTATGTTGCCAAAAGGGACTTTTTTCATGCTTTGCTTTGTAACTTTGAAATGCACATACTGTTTTCAGTTTTAGACAAATGTTATTTACAGTATTCTGCCAGCTTTAGATGAGTGAAAGTCACATTTTTCTGAAATATCACAATTCTCCAGACAGAATTTGAAAAAATAAAATCATGCATATTTCTTTAAGTAAGTCTCTCATTATTTCATTATTATGAATTATTTTATTTTATTATTGTGTTTGATCAACATTTTTCTTTACATAGAAATGCCAAAAAGAAACTGGTATAACTTTATATGTTATCAATTATTCATTAATTTAAAATGAATTATATTTTTTCCCTTTCTCAACGTTATGAATTACATCAGCGACAAGGGTTCAGACAAATTTTCTAATGAAAAATGACCAAAAATACGATTTGGAAAATGTTTGAACGTTTTTTTGTTCAATTTCTTAAAACGATTTCATAGTGTATATTATAATTCTCCCGGAACCAAATCATTGCATGTGTTCAACGTTTCAAAGCAGAATAAAACAGTAACTGAGCACCCAAACAGTTTCAACTTTCGTAATTGGACCTTCTTTAGATGTATGCCGCCGGCATATTGAAAATCCGTCGGCAATGCAATCATGTACTTGATATTTTACAAGCATATCAGCAATATATCGACATGGTTCAATACATTCTCAAGCAACCCCGAACATTATGATATACAACAGTAACGAGGGTTCGAGCCCATTTTCTGACAGTTTCATCCCGTTTTCTTCCTTTGACTCGTTATCTTGCTTGTGTATCGAAAGAGTGGTCGCTGAAAATGTAAACAGGCCCCGTGTTCACAAAACATTTTTAGTCTCAGCTGAGTTTGATAATGAAACTTTATTTGTCATTTATATCTTAATGGCCTGATGAAAACTAAATTTTAAGTTAATAACTATTTTCAAGTGACTATCCAGTAATGATGGTCAGTCTCAGTTGGAATTTAACCATTAAGTTTTAGTAAAATTGGTATTAAAATTTCAAACTCAAACTCAGCTGAGACCGAAAAATGTTTTGTGAACACGGGGCCTGATCTTTCAACAATCAATACTGTCAAATGTACTTAATTAAATACAACGTCGAACGGATCCACTCATTTCACTATATCCAATAAGAAAAAAAATCACAAGGATTGCAAACTCCCCATCATAGCTTTTCTACATAGCTATTGCATATGACGTTGCATACATTGTTGGCGAACATCGGATATTTTTCAGTTTCGTTCACTTCAATGTTTCATGAAATTCGTTTTAGAAATACGGTTGTTTATCTTCTTATATCACAAGAAAAGTAAAGCAATCTCTCTGTTAGTAAATATGATCGCATTTACGTTTAACAATTAGTAAAAATTTAATTCGACATAGAATCATAGAAAACAACACAAAAACGTCATGTAAGATGTAACAGAATTCACCAATGCGCACTATTTAACGGCTTGGTAAATTCATAAAATTATTTTTTTCCGTCAAATAAGAAGACTCGGTGACGTGACGTTAACTATATTTGACGTCATTGCAGTCATTTGCTGTTCAATACTTCCTGTAACAAACAGGAAGCAAAAGACAGATCCAATTTAAAACGTAAGATTTAATGTTTTTCCTCGACAGGCTTTGTTAAAATTTATTTTCTTTAACTATTGTATGCTTTCTATAATATTTATTTTGACAAGAAGTACATAAATTCTACTTTTGAATTAGTAAGTTTTTATCGTACATTGACTTTAATAATGGTGTTTAATATATGTATACTTTAATCTAGCCACGATGTCACACGTGTCAAAAAATGCAAAAAATAAAATTACGAAGTTGTTACGTGCCGAAATATTTAAAGAAATATGTATTTGTTTACAAAACAGCGACTAAAGTCTGAAAGTACATACAGTTGTCTGCAAATTGATATGCATAAGTCTTATTGTCCGTAAGTATTGACCTGGCACTCATGAATATTCCGTATGTTTCCGTAAATTAATTTTCGGTGTCCGGACTTAAACAACGATATAAAAAGCCAATCATATACCATCATGTATCATGCGCAGATATAGCTGTGCGGACAAAGCGTTTTGCCACTAATCTCAGGGTTGTGTCTTCGAGTCTTCTGCCTGAACATTTTTTTTATCTGTAAAATTAACAGACGTTTATCATGATTTATCAACGAAATACTCTACTATCGATTAACATTCTTTTACGTATATAAAACCGCTCTACAAAATGTCGTTTAAAATCTTCAGGACCGGACAAGCATTCATTCATTCAACGGACAATTCAAAGAACTTGTGTTAACGACACAAAATGAAATGTTTCATAAAATAATATAATATAGATACAAATACAAACACAAGGAATTATATTTGAAAAAAAAAATGGTTAGAAAAGAATTCGAACCCATGGTAACGCGATTCCAAGTCGGAGAGGTTACCACTACACCACTGTGCCGTTGGTTATCTAAATTAATTATTTTGATAAATCTAGATATTTTCAGGACACAAATATCGCGTAAAATAACGAAAACACCCGAAAATATTGGCGAAGATTAATAAGTGCCTGGTCAATACTTACGGACAATACGTTGAATATGAATTAAATTTAACACATGAAAATTGCAAAATTTAGCCGAGATGTCACAGCCGTGAAATTAATGTAACGTCGTTACGTTTGAAAACTAAATAATGTATATGTATTACAATTGTATCTGAACATCGCAATATAATTCACTGTCTGATAAACACTTTGGTTGAATAAATATTATATGTACATCTGTATCAAATATTTCCTAAACTATCGAAACGACATGATTTATGAAAACTGTAGTCCAACCACCCCAAGTAATCCCTGTAACGTCTAAACGGCTAAAAACGACGATAACGTCAGTTACGCTAATGTACGCCAACAATGAGCGTAACGTCATATGTTACCTAAACAGGGTACTTTTCGGTATCGTACACATGGTAAAAATAACCCGATTCAGATTTGTTTGTCGATATTCTTTTTATTACTAGGATAAAAAGCGAAGACGGGAAAAGGAATGCTTTCTCGGCAAAAAAAAGCGCCTGCAACACATTCTCAATACTTTCTTCAGACATTTCGCCCAAATCCCATGCAGTGTGTACGTTATCTACACATTTGGTTCGTGGGCGAAGTGTTTGAGAAAAGTATTGAGAATGTCTGGCAGATGCTTTGCGCCGAGGAAAGCAGGAGTTCCACTGTCTTCGACGCTGTTTATATTATTAAAATCACTCTTATCAAGGCTCGTAATATATTTCGCCCATAGATTCACGAGAAATAGCAGAGAACGGTATATTTTGGAACGTCTATGGTTTCTACTCCCCATTATTTAAATCATCTTTTTTCACCCGATCGAAATACGCGGTTTCACTTTCTGATGAAATAAAAGACTTGAGCTTTTAAGTAGACGCTCTCGTCATGAAATTCCGTCCAGTAATAAGAAATTTTATGGTGGTGGAGTTAGGCTTTAGTAGCCGTGTAATAGAGAGCTTAGACCTAGAAATCGTACTGTATAAATAACGACATACAAAGAGTGTGCTATCAGCACCGCAGCCAAGCAAAGCCGTTTATATACAGCTTGACAATCTGATGGGGAGCAGTAATATTGCTCGTCCGTTAACTTCCCGTATTTAACACTGTGACCATACCACGTTATGAAATGCTATGCTGTATCAAAAACCGTTCAGTTCATGTACCAAAAAGTGATGATAAGGAAAGTAGCTGTCGAAATTTCCGTGGTGCAACTATTATTATTATACCAGATTTATATAGCGTTCTTTTCACGATAAACACGTTCAAAGGCGCTTTACAGCAACTGCAGCCACAGAGGGCGCAAAATCATCCTCTACTAGTACAGACACAGAGCGATCTGAACAGAGGGACAGAGTGAAATAAAGCCCCCAGAACAGACAGAGAGAACTTTTCAGATACAGACGTGTTCAGACGGTGCTATCACCGGTTTCAAATTGTAAGAATTTACATACCGTCATATTTTTATTGATATAATTTATTTCGAAAATTAAAGAATGTAGTGCCATATCAGAACATTTTACAACTGTAATTGTGTTAAAGTTTTCATCCTGATTCGGATCCGACGTTTGTGCATTTTGATATTTATCTGTATTCCAACTACATTTCAATTCATAGACACAGTATATGAACGTTATCGCGTATGCAAATGGTATAAATGTGTATGATACATGCATAAGCAAACACAAGAGTAAATAACGACATACAATGCAGAGTGCTATCATTCAGCTCCACAGCTAAGCCAGACCGTTACGGAATATACAGCTTGACAATCTCATGTGGAGCAGTAATATAGCTCGTCCGTTAATTTCCCCATTCTGTCCAGTTTTAAAATTCTATAAACCCTATATTGTATTTAATTAAAGATCTGGGTGAAATAAAAGCTATTTTTTTCGGCGCAGTCGTATTAACACTGGCCATGCCACGTGATGAAATGCTATGAGAGGGAGCAGAATTTGTATTTAAAAAACCCGTTCAGTTCAGGTAACATTTTATAGATTATTTTCTTACTACTGGATGGAATTTCATGGAACAAAAAAAAGAGTACGTCTACTTAAAAAGATAAATACTCTGCACTCAAAAATATTTAAGAAATTCTTTTTATTTCGTCAGAAAGTGCAACCGCGTATTTCGATCGGGTGAAAAAAGGATGATTTGACGGGGAGCAGAAACCATAGACATGCCGAAATATACCGTCCTCTGCTGTTTCTCGTTAATCTATGGGCGAAATATATTGCGATACATTATATATAATATTCATAAAACTGAAGAGAAAATGTTAATTTCAGCCTGTATCTGTATTTAGCAGCGTAACCAACCCAAGTGACATTTCGATATCGTACACACGGGGAAGGTAACATTTTTGCTGATAATTTCCTTATTCCTTGACTGATCTTAATAATATAAACACCGTTGAAGATAAGAAAACTTGTGCTTTCCTCGGCACAAAGCATCTGCCAGACATTCTCAGTACTTTTCTCAAACACTTTGCCCAAAAGTGAGCACCCTTTCGACATACAAGCAAGAAAACGAGCCAAAGGAAGAAAACGGGAAGAAACTGTACTCTAAAATCCGTATCAAATGGGTGTTCGATGGGAACAAGTGCGTTAAAATGCCAGCAAGTTTTCACCCACCATTAGGATGGATATTGATGAGAAGCCAACCATAAGTAGTTTCTAATTACACTGTAATTTACATGAAACTCATTTCTAGCTGTTGTTAACAGATGTTACCTATGTGAGTCAAAATTTAATTGGTAGTCTATATCTACTCCAAGCAACTTTACAACATCTTCACATGCGATACTTTCTGACCCGATGCTGAAGTCTGGATTCTTTGAAAATGTTTCCTTGCCTAGTGCAATTGCTTGAAATTTATCAGGGTTTGCCTGCTTACAATTAAGATTTAAATCACTCAATAAAATCTTTACTGTCTTGCTCTAAAACATTGACACCTTCATTAAAATCAGTGGAATAAAAAGACAGAGTGGTATCATCTGTATAATACGTGTAGTATAATGTAATCCTCTCTGAATAAATTAAAGCAATGTCGTTAATCAAAACGTTAAAAAGAATGGAACCGAGTATAGAGCCCTGTGATACTTCTTTTTAACTTTTTTCCCACTTACTTTCTTACTACATTTCCTCTTTAAATCTGTTGTTCCCGATCCGATAAATATGAGAAAAATTATTGATGATTCAGATTCTTATAATCCGTA
This sequence comes from Mercenaria mercenaria, assembly GCF_021730395.1. NCBI lineage: Eukaryota > Metazoa > Mollusca > Bivalvia > Venerida > Veneridae > Mercenaria > Mercenaria mercenaria. The sequence continues at coordinate 42,628,095 of NC_069363.1, read as the reverse complement.
CGCAGATAATTACTCAGTAAAATATTGTGGAAAGCAGTCTAAAGCTTTTGAAATATCCATAAGAACAGCAGCTAAAAACTGTTATACTAGTAATCTAAAGCATACTTCCATTTTAGTAAAGTAGTTTGATAGTCATGACCCTTTCTACGCACATAGAAAAGTTATCAAAACATAGTCAAAGTAATCTGATAATTAATTAATTAATTAATCCAATAGTTTATAAATTATCAATAAGCAAACCTCTATATATTTACAAGGTTTGTCGAACTAAATCATATTATCATATATAACTCTTAAGCTTTTAAAGCAGCATGCCTCCAGATTTGGCTAAAAATAATCTTTCTTTCAAAATGAAGTTTGGTCTTATTATGAACATTACAATATGAATTTTTGTTTCTAAAATATTTTAAAAGTTCCAAATCAAGAAAAAAAAAGCCGCTTCGGGAATCGAACCCCGGACCGCCGCGGCAATAAAGACATTTTCCCGTCGTCGTAACCAATAGCGCGTAAAAAGTAGTAAAAACGTCAAATTCTCATGTGTTTCCGTAACATAAAGTTTGTCAGTAATTAAGTTTTAAAGCCTTCTTAAGAAATATAGCATTTATTTCAAGATATCCAAAAAAGTATTTATTTTTTTTGTTGTCAAACACTCTAAAGGGATGTTGCTTTAAGTATGAAAATATATTCAAACTGCCACTAGCCATCGCTTCAAGGCTACCTGCCGGTACAGTTTTGGAATATATAAACTTGGCTCGACTGAGGATTATACCTTCTGATTACATTTGTTTTATTTTTAAGCTATATGTTCTTAGCTCTTGTCTGGTTTTATAAATAACTTTTCTGTATTGGAAGTTCATATATGGGGTGGATTTCTTTTCGGTACCTTCGGTTTAGTTGGGGAATGTTCATGAGCTATTTGTTTCAGTAACAATTCATGTACCCAGTAAATGTCATGAACATCAACAAATATTTCTATTTCCTAGATAATAGGCTCCAGTCAGTTGTGTTACATGGCTATAGTTCCGATCCAATACCGGTTTCCTCTGGAGTCCCTAAGGCCCCTCCTTTTCCCAGCCTATATAAATGACCTCCCAGAAGACGTCCAATCACAAGTTCGTCTATTTGCAGATGACACTGCCATCTATATGACCCTTACATTAATAAATCAATCAAAGACCCTTCAAGATGACTTAAATATCCTAGAAAAGTTGGAGCTGGACTGGGACATGGGAATTTATCTCGTCCAAATGTCAAGTTATCCACTTCACTAGAAGAAAACCGTATATCCCAACAAAATACTCCCTTCATGATACAATTCTAGAATAGGTCACATCAGCCAGATACCTAGGCGTGGATATATCAAATGACCTATCATGGGACGAGCACATCAATAGGTCAACAAAGAAGGCAAACCAAACCCTCGGATTCCTCCGAAGAATTGTTAACGTAAATTCTGAACCATGGCTTATCAGGCCCTTAAAATTGTTCGGCCACAACTGGAATATGCATCTGAAGTCTGGTTTCCCCACACCCGAACTCGAATTGAACAATTAGAATCTGTCGAATGAAGATCTGCGCCCTGGGTCAAGTCTGACATTCAGTGTCACACAGATGTTACAGTCACTAAATTGGCGCCGACTGGGTCTTCGTCGTATTGACTGTAGGCTGTCCATGATATATAAAACATGATATATATCCCATCGAATGTTATATCATCCCCATTAGGGAGCCAGACATGCCGATCTGCTGAATTACAGGTTAATTAACCCCAGCCTCAACAGATAATTACAAAGTCTCCTTTATCCATGGATTGTTTATCACTGAAACAGATTCACAGATATCCCGTCATTAATACCAACACTTAAACAGTTCAGTATGGCTGTCGACCATATTGCCATATTTCACCTTAATCTCGCTGCCATACTGTTTTTATTTTAAACAAGCTACTTATTTTCTTCTTTTTACTTGTTTGTATATAGATCTATATATAAACATTCTCTTTTACTATTCTTTAAACATCCTTATAATGGCTTGACGCGCCAGCTATCTATGTCCTCGTGAGGGATTCAAGTCAACTTTTTTTTTATTAATATTAAAATCCTGTACAAAGATTATGATGAAGTGGTCAAATACCATGCATATTTTATCCAAACACTTCCTACACTGGTCTGACATAGACGGTTGCATAAAATTATTTAGACAGGCTACACTATGATCTAGATTCTAGATCTACACCAATTTCTTTTATTCGCACCAGGAAGGTCTAGTAGATCTAATACGTATCAGTTGTTCCAGATCGCACATAGAATAAGATCTACACTATATTTCCGATTTGTATTTGCAGGGATCTTTTTTCCCAATTTACATGTAAAAAAACACATGCAGGTACACCTTTATTACTACTTGTTGTATCGGCTTACTTTTGTACCAAAAACCATCTGAACAGCTGATTCGTGTTTCCCGCCACCAGCGGATGTCATTCCCGGCATGCCCTGTCTGTGCTACGCATGCGTGTTGATAGTATTGCAAATGGCGGCACTTGTTATTGTTCCATGGCGTTGAAGAAACAAGGTCATTTCTAGGAACGTTTTATCGCCTCCACAGGTATAATGCCTCCGCCCGTATACAAAGAAAGTAAAGACCTATGTCTGCCCTGTTGAAGAGAGCCAGAAATGTATGCAGTTTTTGCTGTCAACCCTCTTAAAAATCTCCCAAAATGCAGTATGTTGCACGGGTGAAAAATTCTGCAAAAATGGCCACCGTATACAGCATACAGAAAATTTCCTCTGACAGCAGACATTTAATGTTGAAATTACACAGAAGGAGTAGATTGATTTATTATCCAGCGAGTACGCTTTAAAATATCAGTCATCAAACATTGTAATGGTTGTGTAAAAGTTTTTTGCAAAGCGTGAAGAAACCACGAAAACAAACATGGTGGATGTAGAAAAATATGTTCCCACCCGTTTAGTGTGTTCAACACACTGCCAAATACTATTACTGACAGATAAGACCTTGATTAGCAGTTATATGAATTAAGATGTTACATGTTTATACTGTATTAAGCTGTTGGATGCAAGTTTTTGCCAGTGTTAAAGTTGACAATTTTGTTGTCTCCCTTACGATAAGAAATTGTGTTGTGTTCCAAAGTTATTTATGAAATGGAATTCAGTGTTGATGAAAGATGCAACACTGTTATCTGTAATAAGTTCAGAACTGTTTTTTTTTCTTAAATAAAGCTACATAAAGTTCATAAATGGAGCAGTGTTATTCTTTGATAAGTGTAATTTTCTAGGGCTTTTTCCCCTGGTTATCTTCCTCCAGTAAAAGGAGGCAGTCCCAAAGTAAAAAAATAAGTTTTTTTCCCCAATTCTGAACTTAAAATTCCAAATAATTGTTAACTTCCTGTGTGTGTTCTTGCTGTTTTACAATAGTTTTGCAGCTAAATTATCTGTTTGTTTTGACTTGGTAAACAATACTCATTTAATATACTGTTGAATAATTAAAAATGCAACATCACATTTGGAAATACTACACACAAATAGCACTTTTGTATAGATTATGGTAATTTTCAATTTTTTTCCAATCAAGACAATTTCCGAGAGCATTTTCCCAATTCCACTGGTGCTGGTGGCATTCCCAAAGTGATGGAAAAAAGGCCTGCTTTCTGAATATTAGATAGTTGTTTTTTTTTTTATCTATTCTGCCTCCATGGTTTTTCCATATAATTTGATAAGACTATCTTTTTTTTCATACTGCTTAAGCCCCTTTCGGGTAAAGTAGCTGGTGCGCGTCAAGTGCAAGAATAAAAGTAGTTTAAAAGCATTGAAAGAAGACTTCAGAGTAAAATAGTGAGAATGATAAAAGCGTGATAGTGTATGAATTTCATATGAACGAGTCATGATGTTTAATGTAATGTATTGTGAAGTATGGACATGTAAATATAAATTAAAAGCATGTTACACAGCCACTGAAAGTAGCTTTTGTCCAAAAGGAAGTGTCAAGCCTTCCAGAGACCGGACGTCTAGCCTGTCACAATGTGTTATAGCTGTCAAGTTACTGGACGCCTAGCCTGTCCTCAAAGGGTTTTCTAGGCATACGGAAATCGATTTGTTCATGATTTAGCTATGTTTCAATGAAAAAATTGTATTACTAAGACTTTTACATAATTATTAAGCTTGGTAAACTTGATCTGATCAATATCTATTAAAAATGCTGCTGATTATAGATGAAGTTAATGTCGCTGTTTCAGTGTTGTTGTTGCTGTTGTTATGCAGTAGATATGCTGAGGCAAAGTACTAACAAACAGTAGTTTCAAAGTTGATGGCAAAGATAAAAGGTTTTAATGAGAGGATATGGTGCACAGAAAGTAATGAGAAGTATTAGAAATTCCTATTTTAACATGCTTGTGACATGTCTGCATTTTATTAGCTTGACTATTCAAAGAATAGTAGAGCTATTGGATTCAACCATGTGTCGGCGTCCCGATTTGGTTAAGGTTTTATATGTAAGCTGATATCTCAGTAACCACTTGTGGGAATGGATTGAAACTTCACTTACTTATTCACTGTGATAAACTGACCTACACTGCACAGGTTCCATAACTCTATTTTGCTTTTTATACGCCCGAAGGGACATATTATGTTATGACGTTGGTGTCTGTCCGAGCCCACGAATGAACATTTGTTGGGTATAGAGAACAATAGGTAACGGTAAATTCTATTCATTCCGTAGTGTTTATTGGGTACTTTTTGTAGCATATTGGGTACTTTTTAACAAAAGAAATACCCAATAAAGGTCCATCTGTAGGAATGTCCGTCCGTTAGTAATTTCGTGTCCGCTCTTTATCTCTTGAACCCCTTAAAGGATTTCAAAGAAACTTGACACAAATGTTCACCACATGAGAACGACGTGCAGAGCGCTTGTTTCGGATGACTAGTTTCAAGGTCAAGGTCACACTTAGTGGTCAAAGGTCATATGAGTGTGTTTCGTGTCCGCTCTGTAACTCTTGAACTGCTTTAAGGATTTCAAAGAAACTTGGCACAAATGTTTACCACACTGTGACGACGTGCAGAGCGCTTGTTTCGAATGACTAGCTTCAAGGTCAAGGTCACACTTAGAAGTGAACTGAAGGTCATATATGACTTTGCTGTGTCCGCTCTGTAACTCTTGAACTGCTAGAAGGATTTCAAAGAAACTTGGCACAAATGTTCACCACACTGAGGCAACATGCAGAGCGCATGTTTTGGATGACTCGCTTCAATGTCAAGGTCACACTTAGGGTTCAAAGGTCATATATGACTTTGCTTTGTGTATTTTGCTCTGCATTGCAGTGCTTTTGTTTTTATTCGGCAGATCCCTTTTTTGTTCTCTTACAATAATATTTTTTGTATGACTTCCCTTTTTTGTTACTATAAATAGCTTTTTTTTGAAACTTTTTTATTATTGGCCGTAGGGAAAAACCGAGACCATTTTTATGTGGTACAACAAGGATTGTACATCCAAGTTTTAGATGTATTTTGACATAACTTTACCTGGTAAGAATTTTTTTGTGGACTTGGAATTTCTTCTTTTTGCTGTTCCTCACCTTTGGGCTTCAACAGTCAATTCTTTAAATTTTGCTCCCATCCTCTGGTGTAACCCTTCGGGTGTATATTGCCCCGCTTGGCAGTGCTCTTGTTTACAAAATTATGCCCCTTTTTCGACTTAGAAATTCTTGGTTAAGGTTTTGTATGTAAGCTGGTATCTCAGAACTGGTTCCATAACTCTATTTTGCTTTTTTACAAAATTATGCCCCTTTTTCGACGTAGAAATTCTTGGTTAAGGTTTTGTAAGCAGGTATCTCAGTAACCACTTGTGGGAATGGATTGAAACTTCACACACTTATTCACTGTGATAGACTGACCTTCATTGCATAGGTACCATAACTCTGTTTTGCTTTTTTACAAAATTATGCCCCGTTTTCAACTTAGAAATTCTTGGTTAAGGTATAGGTCCATGTTTCGGAGAAAAAAGTTCAAACGTCATTAAATCGTAGAAAGAAAGCATTGTTTTACATGAAAATTTAACAGCGTATAAAACATTTATATAATTTTACAAAACCATTGTCCATTTACGCTTACATATATTGAATTCCAGAAAGGGACTGCATGAAGGGGTCACACTTCTGGACAGTTCAGCGGCTTTAAAAACTCACCATTTTTGAAAAGCTGTTACATGTCTTCGTTTCGATGCATTTGCAACATCGTGCGAGTGTTTAAACTTTACATAAGTAGGTAAAACATCGTTTTTGACAATCGTTTACATTTATTTCTTTACAAATGGCATTCTTTTTTACAGGGGGACAACTCATTTTGAATAATTTTAGTATCCAACTCTATGGGACAGAATAGTAAAACATTGGACAGATAAGCTGTGTGTAAAGATGCTGTTTATTTAATTAAAAAATCTGTTGTTTTGTGTTATACGGCTAAACCTTAAGGTATTGTATGTAAGCTGGTATCTCAGTACCCACTAATGGGAATGGATTGAAACTTCACACACTTGTTCACTGTCATGATCTGACATGCACTGTTTAGGTCCCATAACTCTACTTTGCTTTTTTTTTTTAAATTATGCCCCTTTTTTCGACTTAGCAGTTTTTTGGTTAAGTTTTTGTATGTAAGCTTGTATTTCAGTACCCACTTATGGGAAAAAGGATTGAAACTTCACGCACTTTTTCACTTTATGAGCTGATAAGCAGTGTGAAGGTTCCATAACCCTTTTTTCCATTTTTACAAAATTATGCCCCTTTTTTGATTTTCGTATTCATTCAATTGACAAGGCTGTTGAATAGTCGAGCATTGCTGTCCTCTGACAGCTCTTGTTAAACAAGAAGTTGTGTTTTTAATTAAGATGTCTTTAACCATTTTCAAAATTGCTACAACAAAATATAGTATATAAATACATTCAAAAAGCATGTGCTATATCTGCTATATTTATTAACTTGTATAAAATTAATAAAGTGTAAATTATCCTAAAACATTTACTCTGAATTTGGAAACTTAAATCGTTGTTTCATCATTTCGCCATTTAAGAATTTGTAACACTTCCGTTTTTAGCGTGTCTGATTTTTTAAAAAAATCTACGAGGTATTGTCATCACTTGATCGTCTGTGTCGGCATTGGTTAAAATTTTTGTTTATGTCCATCTTTTCTCAAAAACCATAAGAGCTACAGCTTTGCAACTTTGCACACTTTTCTGTCATCATTAGCTGACTTAGTAGGCCAAGAACCCTAACTCTGATATGCATTTTGTCAAAATTATAGCCCCTTTTGTACTTAGAAAATTTGAGTTTCTTGGTAAAATGTTTTGTTTAGGTCCAACTTTTCTCAAAAACTATAAGAGCTACATCGTTGAAACTTTGCACACTTGTTTATCGTCATTAGATAACTGTAGGCCAAGAACATTAACTCTGATCTGCGTTTTGTCAGAATTGTGGCCCTTTTTGTACTTCATTCTGCACTATGACTCTTTTCATACATACTGACCAGCACTTGAGACAAGCGTTTGCACCCATTGGCGGTGCTCTTGTTACTCATTGAAATAGTTATTAAACTATCGAGATTAATTAAGGCTTGAATTCAGTCTGGATAGCTTTTATTTACAGGTAAATATTGCTCTTGCTCTGTTAAGTTAGGCAAACAAAAAATGACAATTTAATTTATTCCATACATTATTCATAAACAAATTGATTTACTGGATGGCGAGAAATGCAGGCTAGTTGTATAGTTATCAGACGGCTAGACACTTCCTATTCTAAAATCCTCATGGTTTGACTACCCCAAGCTGGATACTCTGAGGAATTTGACAAGAATTTTATTGAAGTTGCCTGTTATCTCTTTGTATTTATGATCACTTGTCCAACTGAGTAACAAGAATTAGTCTGTGTGCCAGTGTGTGGCCCAGGTAAAGGCTTTATCTTGAGTAGTTCTCTACTGACCACATACTAAAAACATTTCTTAGGTGCCATTTTAGGAGAAATGAGGAACCAAAAGACCCACTTAGTAAACAATTACAGTCCTATAAAAAGGCTGACAAATTAATCACTGTGACATAATAATGTGTAGGACATCTTTAATTCCTATATTTGGTTTGTTGGGGCCGTGGGTTCGACACCAGTACTGGTTTTTCCTGGAAGCTGACTCGAAAGTGGTTAAAATATTCTTGAAGCTTCTGCACAATTGAGGGGCCTCCGTGGCCGAGTGGTTAGAGTCGTTGACTTCAAACCATTTGCCCCTCATCGATGTGGGTTCGAAACCTCATTTGGGGCGTAGAATTCTTCACGTGAGGAAGCCATCCAGCTGGCTTACGGAAGGTCGGTGGTTCTACCCAGGTGCCCGCTCGTGATGAAATAGTGCACGGAGGGGCACCTGGGGTCTTCCTCCACCATTAAAGTTGGAAAGTCGCCATATGACCTAAAATTGTGTCGGTGCGACGTTAAACCCAACAAAATAAATAAATCTGCACAATTGAGGTAAAAAAAATAAGTATAAACTAAATCATGCATGTGATGATATCATCCTGTCTGTATTGCCGTTTCATCAATGCTGTAATTTTATGTACGTATTGGTGGTGACACTTTGTGTAGGTAGGGAGGGAACTTTTTAATGAGGGATTGGGGTGGGTTTTTTTTACCAGAAATTTTGTTGAGCACAAATTCGCTTGTCAGATACTGAAGTTTTTCTGAGAGTACAAACTTGCATACAGACGTTCATTTACAAATTCTTACAATTTTACAATTAAAATTTATACAATAAGCTCCACTTGTAACGATATTCAGGGGACCGTAGAATTCATATTGTTACATCCGGATATCGTTACACCCAAAGTTGAGTTCGGCATCGGCCGAAACGGAAAGTAGGTAAGGTGTGCTTGATTAAAGAGATGTGCAACTCGTACTATAGAATACGTTCTGTGTACGATTTATTTACATACTACTAAATACTAGTCATATATATACGTCGTTTTCATCAAAGGTCACAGCATCGTTACAAGCGGTATAATGATACAAGTGATATCGTTACAAATGGAGTTTACTGTACTGGTAAAACTGAATGACACTTAAGTGGAAATCTGATTTCTGAAATCATCCCAGAACTCACCAGTCTTGATCCTGCCCCCTTCAGCTTATAAATAAAATATCAGTTTGTTATAAATTGTAATAAAATAATTTTGATACATAAGCATTGCCAAGTTATTGCCCATGTTTGACTTAAAAAATGTCAAATAGCTGAGCGTGCTTTCTAATGGACAGCTATTGTTTTTCCTATAATTCAGTGTATTTGAAGATTATATAATGGTTAAAAGTAGTTGTGTGATTGTTTTGTTTAACTGGGAAGAAAATTTGTATGTTTGCCAGTCCAACACAACTCAAACTTGTTTAAATGTGGGAGCTTTATTTGTGACTAAAATATTTATCTTGCCCATATTCAAACCCACATCTGTCACACAATCTTCTGCTAGTGAGTAACTGGGCTTCTTTTAATATAGAATGACAACATTGCATATATATAAATTTCAGGCGACTTCAGTTGACGATGGGTCCCCAGGAGGACTACATTGAGACTGTGTTCACCTGTGAGGGAGATTACCACGATCCACATCTCAAGGATCGACTCGAGGATTTCCAGAAAAGTCTGAAGGACCTCCTACTCACAGGTTTGTGATACTTATTGTAAAATTTTCCTTTCAGTGCCGCAATCCATAAAGTACAAAATGTGTAAATTAATCTCGAACATATAAAACTTAAATTGATCTGTTTGTTATTGAGAAACATGAAGATTTTAGTAAGAATTTATTAGGTTTTTGATTGGAATAGCTAAAAGGTTTCATTATTAGCAGTTACACTTACAACTCATTATCTTGCTGATCTATATCTAATGATATATCAGATGTGCAAACAATGTAAAACTTGGGGAGAAGGAAAAGACATTTTCAGTAGAGATGTCTGTATACTCTCGGTGTACATAAATGTCTCTGTAAAATGGCCATGATTGAGGGGTTCTTGATACAGTTATATAACTAAGGGTGTGCCATGTTTTACAAAATAAATAGTAGACTCTGATAGCAATATTTGCAAAAGTATTTTAGAACAGTACAAATTTTGTCTTTGACATTTCAGATAAGAAGAAGCTGATTTTGAAAAAGGTAGAGCCTTGGAATAGCGTCCGCGTAACATTCAAGATTCCAAGAGAGGCAGCGTCTCGATTGAAACAACTTGCTCAGCAGGGAAATGCCACTCTTAGGGAATTAGGCGTTCTTGCTGTAAAGATAGAAGATCAGAACATTTCCCTTACAATAGCTGGACGAAATAATGAAAGAACTCAACTTGTGTTCAGAACAGGGGATGCAATCCAAGCAACTACTCCATCAGTCTCAGTGTATAATACAAACTCACCATCTTTAGATGAAATAGGTCCTCAGGGGCCAGGACCTAGTCATGTAGATGTGACTAGTAAAAACATTGCGGATTATTTAAGACAAGGGCCTTCATTGTTAGATTCATTATTCAATCAGCAGTTGAGTGATCGGCATATGGAAGGAACAAGAGCAAAAGTTAACAGTATATTAACAGAACACGGCCTAGGGCAGCATAGAACTTTTCAGCAGACAGCAAGTAAACCTAGTCATCATAACAATCCATCAACTTCAAGTCCATCAGTTAATTCAGTGAGTCCTAGCAGGAGTCCGGTGGGGTCGGGAGGGCTCAAGTTTCCGCAGTTACCTGGTATGCCACCTGGTTTACCACCAGGGATGCCCCCTGGACCTCCAAGGCATGCCCTGGACAACCTTCCTCCACCACCCCCTTACCCTGAAGGCAGCTCATATATGAACAATCTCCAGAAGTTGCGACTGAGTAGTGCAGGGACGAGTCCTCTTTTGGTAAACTTATTGCAAAATGATCCAAGTTTATCAAGTTTACTTGGGGCTGGACGATTGCCCCCAAATTTAGACCCAGATCTATTACAACCACCGAAGAAAAAGAGAAAACCGAGAAAACCTAAAGAAAAGAAAAAGAAAGAAGGGGAGCTAATGTCAGTTCCAAATGCTGTTATACCGGGAACTTCAACAGAGGTTTCTAGTGTAGCTTCTTTGACGGCGTCAACACATACAACTTCAGCTGTCATCAATCGTAATTTGAATCCATCAGTTAAAGAACAAGGCTTTCAGAATGTTTCTCAGGCACTTATACATGGTAAAAACATACAGACTGAACAAAATTTGCCATTGACTAGTCCAGGTGTGTGTCGTAAAGAGGAATGTGATACTACTGGCAAAATTATTAATCCAGTTACAGGACTTCTAGAGCCCATGGATTTATCAGACACAAGTCCATCTAAAAGTGAAGGTGATAAAAATTCTCCGCGATCTCTTATGAATAAGGTAGGACTTACTGGTGATCACAGACTTGATAGTGCACATGGGGATGTAGGTCGCACAGCAGAACTTCAGGGTAGATTAGAAAACCCCAATCAGGGCATCCAAAAACAGTTAACTGAACAGTTAAATTCTCATAGTGTAGCTTCAAGTGAACATAGTTTAAAGCCTTTTAGTTCTAGTCACATTAGTAAAAATGTTTCAATACAAAAACACTACCCTGAAGGTGTGAAAAATGATATGTTGACAAAAGGGCGATTGAAAAATGACATAATGCCCTCACATAGTAACTTAGAACAAATTGTACCAAAAAGTGAACATGAAGTGACAAAAGAAAGGCCTGAAGACAAGTGTGATAACTTAAGTGCTTTGGAATTGACAAAGAAAGCTGATTCTAATAAGAGTGAAAAATTACCTCAGGAAAATGACTCTACATCTATTCCCCTTCAATTGCTCAATAAACCGTTGTTACAAATTAAACATGACAGTATGATTAAGTCATCTGGGTCGCCGGACAGTAACGGAGACTCAGAGTGTTCAAATCTAGATACTCAGAATGGCCCCGAAACTGGCAGTCACCCGGGTCCTCATTTAGACGTGCGTTGTTACAACAACGACTCTGGTGTTGGCAGTTGTTCTGAGAGGTCAGATGATACACCGTCCGAACATGGAGATAATGACTTTAAATCTGGGAATCACAACTCATTTGAATGTGCCAAAACTCCAAATATAGATTCTCTTAAACAAGCTCCACCACCAAATGCTAAAAATATGATTGTAGGTTTTGCTTTAGAAGAAACTCAGAAAAATCATAAACATGTCACTGAGAAGGCCATTTTGAACTCGGTTTTCGAAAGGGTGAAAATGAAAAGTGAAAAAATGGAAATGTGTTCTACTAGTCAGTCACAACAATTGCATAACAACTGGTCAGATGAATCATTGCAGTTCGCTAACAATGTAGAAAACCGAGTAAAACAGGCGGTGTATGAAAGCATCCATAGAAAAAGTCCAAAAATGTCAACAAATTTACCAAACTCTTTGCATCATGCTGTTGGAGGGCAGTTTCCTATGCAAGGTATGATTTTATTAAAAAAAAAAAAAAAGAGATGCAAATCTAAAACAAAAAAACCATTTTTAATGGCCTCTTTGGCAGGAAAGAGGACATGTAGTATTTTGCTCAAGTTGGTTAGTCTGTCAGTAGACCATTTGCATTTGCATCCAGTGCTCCAGCTAGCTATTTACAGCAGGGCGCATCGCCCGTTCCGAAATTCGTTCCGCCCTGTTGCCCCGCCAGGCACCCTGCCCGTTTTACAACCATTCATTTCTTTTTTTTAGCCAAACTTCCCTTTTTTGCCTCAGTGATTATAATACACTGCTTTATTGCCCCCTTTTTATCGAGTGATACACGCCAGGGGGCATTGACATAATTAGCAAACAAACAATTACCTGCTGTAATCGTGCCCGAGGCAGACCATGATATTTTAGACTGCTCCACTAGCATTAAAATCATTGAACCTTCGTGTTAAAACAGTTTGCAAACCAGTCCGAAATCATTATCATTTCGCGCCACCTGTCAAAGTGTACTTTCGTTTTCGGTAATATAGTCGTAAATACCCCTTTATACACAACTGAAACTTAAGTCCAGACAACAGACATTTATATGTAATTAATAAAAATCGATCACAATCAAGTTTAAATAGGAAAATATTTTGATTTTATCGTTTTACAAGTTTTTGAAATCGAAAGTAAGTTGTCGTCTGCTTTGTGAAATTGCCGTTTTTTCATGAAGATTTCTTTGAAATTAGTTTACTAAGATGTAATGACAGGGTACACTTTAATGTCAGATACTGTGAAATGCTGTTAAACTGTCTTTGCATCATAATATTTTTTCAAAAATATTGTTTAAACTGGACATTCGACGACTTTTAGAAAAAAGTGTAACCATATCCGGATATAAAATTTTGGATACCCGGAATATGTCTATTACAAGAGCTAAACTTGCTTTTAGACTGTTGTAAGTTAAAAACTTTGCCTGATTTCATTTATTTAAGTGGAAGTTTAAACTTTATTTGCTGTATATAATATGTTTCAGGTATAAATTTATAAATATCAAGTAGCCTACAAGGAGAAGATGTGTACTGAAATTGTAACAAGTAAAATAGGCCTAAACACATAGATATTGTTATTCAGTATGTAATTACAAAGAAATGTTACAAGTTGAAAATCAATGCCAAGTAAAATACAAACAGCAGAATTTTTAGTTAATAAATAGGTGCATTAGAGATGACAGACATAGCCTATTAAATGACCATACCTAAAGTGTGCCAAAAAACATGACTAAATTATGCCAAATTCCATGCCTAAAGTATGTTAAAATGCACTGTATGCATGGACCAGTTATATTTTTTTCCGGGGGAACACGGTCCAGGACCGACCACCACCCCAGAAGTGCCCTTTTCAGTGCCAGCACCCTGCCCTTTTTTAATCCTAGCTGGAGCACTGGCATCGGTAACAGTTTATAATGTTTTTACCAGGCCTTTTCAGCGTGGCACAGCGCCATGCCCATTTTCTTATTTGCCACGTTACCCTCCTCAAGTGCCGCATGCACCACATGCCGTTTTTACTGCCTGTTTTCCTAATCTGATATAAATTGAGGACACTTGACTGTGTATTTCACGCTTCTCGCATCGTACAGCGCGTGACATGTATCGAGTGATATAACCATGCAGACGAAGTACATTTGCATCTCTTATATTAGGCATAAAATTTAATGAAAGAGCTATAAAAATAGATGTATTATGTGTACCTTTCAGCATTTAAATAGGTTATTTAATTCCAAAATTCACAGATTTATCATTCCATCCTGACGATTTATTATATATCATCAGCAGACGAACTTGAAATCATGTTCGTATTTCGGTTTTAGCATTTCCAGTTGAAACAATATTAAAACAATAAACATAAATCAAATGTATAAAATGATTATAAATTAATGATAGAATCAAGTTAAGAATAGTTATTTTTGAGAAATTTTTTGATCTGAATTTGTTTTTGTTCTGTTTGTCACGTAATTTCGCAACCCCGCGTTTCGGACAATTACAGGCATTTTAGTAGAGAATTTGTTTGCAAAAATCTTTTATTAATGAAAAAGAAAACAATTTTAGAAAGCAAATAAATATGACAAATGACTCAGGTGTAGCTGTATTTTAAATCAGTTCTCAAAAATATACATGACAGACTCTATAATTTGTCCGTTTTAGTCTACCATTTTAATCAAGATTTTTCCTGAATTCCCAACTGACTTTGCAAATCATTATATTTTATATAGATTACTTAAACTTCATTCTAAGGTCAGTAGAATCGGCACTTTCAGCTTTTTTAATGCCAAAATATTATCATAATCAAAACTGTATTTTCCTTATGTATGAAAAAAAAAGTGTTTTCAAAATTATTTTTTTTACTGATAAAAGTTGCTCAAGCAAAGAATTAAAACCATATCTCACAAGATACAAGGTCCTGTTGCCACTCTTGGAGTTCTTTAGAATGATGTAAAAAAACGAATGGTATTGTCTTCTATTTTAAGAGTTATTATGGCAACGGTATAGAAAAGGTATAGCCTGGCCTTACATATTAGGACTGAGTGATTTAAGTGAGTGATTGATTGTCTGATTCAACATTTGAGTGCTTAACAATTGAAAGACAAAATTCAAAATTCTTTTAATTGATTGTTACTGATGATTTAGAGAATGAAACTGTAATGTAAGCTGAAATGATTGCCCTTTTTGTTGCAACCACTTTCAGGCTTCATAGGGTGGCAAGGCTTATGAAGTAGATGACCTCTATTGTTTTTGGGGTCACTCAATCAAAGGTCAAGGTCACAGGGGCCTGAACATGGAAAACCATTTATGATCAATAACTTGAGAACCACTTGACCCAGAATGTTGAAACTTCATAGGATGATTGTACATGCAAAGTAGATGACCCCTATCGATTTTGGGGTCACTCCATTAAAGGTCAAGGTCACAGGGGCCCGAACATTGAAAACCATTTCCGGTCATCAACTTGAGAACCACTTGACCTAGAATGTTGAAACTTCATAGGATGATTGGTCATGAAGAGTAGATGACCCTTATTGATTTTGGGGTCACTCCATCCAAGGTCAAGGTCACAGGGGCCTGAACATGGAAAACCATTTCCGATCAATAACTAGAGAACCACTTGACCCAGAATGTTGAAACTTCATAGGATGATTGTATATGCAAAGTAGATGACCCCTATCGATTTTGGGGTCACTCCATTAAAGGTCAAGGTCACAGGGGCTTGAACATTGTAAACCATTTCCGATCAATAACTAGAGAACCACTTGACCCAGAATGTTGAAACTTCATAGGATGATTGGTCATAAAGAGTAGATGACCCCTATTGATTTTGGGGTCACTCCATCCAAGGTCAAGGTCACAGGGGCCTGAACATGGAAAACCATTTCCGATCAATAACTAGAGAACCACTTGACCCAGAATGTTGAAACTTCATAGGATGATTGTACATGCAAAGTAGATGACCCCAAACGATTTTAGGGTCACTCTGTTAAAGGTCAAGACCACAGGGGCCTGAACATGGAAAACCATTTCCAATCAATAACTTGAGAACCTCTCGACCCATAATGTTGAAACTTCATAGGATGATTGTTCATGCAGAGTAAATGACCCCTATAGTTTTTGGGGTCACTCCATTAAAGGTCAAGGTCACAGGGGCCTGAACATTGATAACCATTTCCGATCAATAACTTGAGAACCACTTGACCAAGAATGTTGAAACTTCATAGGATGATTGAACATGCAGAGTAGATGACCCCTATTGATTTTGAGGTCAGTCTATTAAAGGTCAAGGTCACAGTGGCCTGTTCATGTAAAATCATTTTTTGGAAATAACTTGAGAACCACTTGACCTACAATGTTGAAACTTAATAGGATGATTGGACATGCAGAGTAGATGACCCCTATTTATTTTGAGGTCACTTGATCAAAGGTCAAGGTCACAGGAGCCTGAACAGTGACTTGAGAACCACTAGGCCAAGAGTGTTGAAATTTAGCGGGATGATTGGACATGCCAAGTAGATGATCCCTGTTGCAGCCAACCATCAGTGTCTCTTTGACTTTCGCTTCTGACCCCTAGGACTTTGCATTGGGGGAGACATGCGCTTTTTTACAAAAGCATTTTCTAGTTGTACTTAAATGTCGCCAGAAAAGACACCATAGCCATCCGATCTGGTCAGTTGTTGTGTGCATGCGGTAGTACTGCGTTGGAACAAAATAAATTATTTCATTCAGACATTTACCCATGGTTTGTTTACGACATACTTGCCAAAGTAAAAGTAGAAACTAAAAACAGAAGTTTGACATAGCGTCACATGTCAACCGCACTATACTGCGGCTGTTATTTGATTTTTTTTCGACCCCTCTCTTCATTGTTTATATTTACTGACATGTAGTAAACTACTATTACTTTGGGACTATTAAATATTATAAATTAATTGCTAGATTTGCGTCCGATGCATTATTACCCAATTCACATTACACATTTCTCGTCAGGAAATACCGGGAACACATTCACAAATTCAACACAGCTTGTAATTTTAGAAGCAGATGCGCATTCATTTTGCAAAACAAAAAAAACCTTCGGATGAAAGTGTAGCAATCATGTGCAAAAACACATTTTAAGCAACATAAAATCAGTAAATAGTAAAATCTATGATCGTTTTTCTTTTAATTTGCAATACAATACTAGTAACTAGTTCTTGTTTGAAACACGATCAAATGATATTGTTTCGATTATGAATGCTAATTGTGCAAGACTATATCCCAGGTGCTACGGTTAAAAAAACTTGACACTTTTTAATTGATGTCAACTTTTCTAATTAAATATTTCACAGTTTCATTAAATTTGCAAATAAGGGGTCACATAATTATAGATAATGTAGTTGTTAATTGGCACATAATCACTCCCTAATCTCCCACTGCGTAGATTGCAAATTGGGTAACCATGGTTGCGCTCTTTGACATGCATAGGCTTCGCATGAATGAACAAAATGATATACTAGATCTATTCTTGTGGAAATTATGAAAAAAAAATTGAAAATGAAAATCCACGAATTTACGCTGTTTCGGCCAAAACCACGAAATTTCGTGCCGGCGATATTAAATGATTTCACAGAATTTGTTCATATGGCTTTGTTTGGCCTCTTTTAGGGGCTGCAAGAGCTAAACATAGAAAAGACTTATTAAGGACTTGATCAATCTTGACAACTTGTTCTGTAGCACTTTTTTATAGCCCCCTCTAAGAGACAAATCCGACTTGGCAATTGGTTAAGTTTTTGTAGTCCACATTTTGTCAAAGCTTATTTGACATGTGGCTTTGAAACTTTGAAAACTTGTTCATTGTCATGATCTCAGTCTGTAGTCAAGTGTATGTAACTATGTCAGAGATAATTGGCTGAATTGTGGTCCTTTTTGGACTTGGAAATTGGTTCAGTTTTTTGTACCAGTCTACATTTTGTGTAAATTGACTTTTTATTGTATGACATATGGCTTTGAAACTTTTATCACTTATTTATTATACCCCCACCAAACATGTTTGAGGGGGGTATATAGGAGTCAGTTTTGTCGCGTCCGTCCGTCGCGTCCCGTCCCGTCGCGTCCCGAAATCTATTATCTCAGTTATTACCAAATGGATTTGATTCAAACTTAAAATACATGTTCCACCTTATCACCCACATCATGTGACACAAGGTGCATAACTCTTGACACCAAGTTTTCATGAATTATGTCCCCTTTTACTTAGAATTTAGGGTTAATTTTGCTGTATTTTCACTCTATCTCAGTTATTACTAAATGGATTTGATTCAAACTTAAAATAGATGTTCCACCTCATCACCCACATCATGTGACACAAGGTGCATAACTCTGACACCAATTTTTTTATGAATTATGCCCCTTTTTTCTTAGAATTTAAGGTTGATTTTGACGTATTTTCACTATATCTCAGTTACTACTGAATGGATTTGATTCAAACTTAAAATAGATGTTCCACCTCATCACCCACATCATGTGCCCACATCATGTGACACAAGGTGCATAACTCTGACACCAAGTTTTCATGAATTATGTCCCCTTTTACTTAGAATTTAAGGTTAATTTTGTTGTATTTTCACTATATCTCAGTTATTACTAAATGGATTTGATTCAAACTTAAAATAGTTGTTCCACCTCACCACCTACATCATGTGACATAAGGTGCTTAACTCTGACATAAATTTTTTATGAATTATGTCCCCTTTTACTTTAAATTTAAGGTTGATTTTGATGTATTTTCACTATATCTCAGTTGTTACAAAATGGATTTGATTCAAACTTAAAATAGATGTTCCACCTCATCACCCACATCATGTGACACAAGGTGCATAACTCTGACACCAATTTTTCATGAATTATGCCCCCTTTTTACTTAGAATTTAAGGTTAATTTTTATGTATTTTCACTATATCTCAGTTACTACTGAATGGATTTGATTCAGACTTAAAATAGATGTTCCACCTCATCACCCACATCATGTGACACAAGGTGCATAACTCTGACACTAATTTTTCTTGAATTGTGTCCCCTTTTACCTAGAATTTAAGGTTAATTTTGATGTATTTTCACTATATCTCATTCTGATTGGCTTAGAGCCAAAGGGAAGTAACCTTTTTTGAACTTTTGTATGGAGTTTCTTCACCTTAAATTCCAGGAATTAGTCTATTTTTAGAAATCCTATTTTTAGATTTTCAATATTTTAGGTATTTTTCTAACTTTTTTATTATAAGTCCTATGTAAAAAGTAAATACATTTTTCTGTGGTAACATGGGTGGGTAAGACACTTTTTTGTATTCACTTTTAGTGTATCTCTAATATTAGAGATTTAATATATTTACTAGTATTACTATGCTAGTATTATACTAGTATTACTTACATGTGGAAGCCCAGGATGAAGTACTCCAAAGACTAAGTATTTTTAAGTTTTTGTATGGTTGCCATTCTTCTGTGACAAGACTGTATGGTGGGGGTATGAGTCACTCCTGTGACAGTTCTAGTTATAACAGTGTCTATCTGAGTACATATTTCTGTCAAATTTTTGGCTGAATTACGGCCCTTTTTGGACTCAGAAATTGATTTGGTTTTCGCACAAGTCCATATTTTATCTAAACTTTTTGACATATGGCTAAATGAAACTTTTATTTGGACCTCTTATTTACCATCATAGTCTTTATATGTAGGCAAGACTACATAACTAGGACAAGGATTTTGGCTCAGTTATGGCCTTTATGCCCCCACATATTTATACATCGTTCTGAAATCTTGTGTGTCCAACTCCTTGAACACTATTAGCCTGATTTGCTTCAAACTTTCACAGATCAACAAGTTTGATGTGTAGTTGACCTTAAAGGAAGGAATTTTTATGCTCCCGAAGGTGGGCATATTAAAATCACACTGTCCGTCCGTGTGTGTGTGCATCCGTCGGTGTAAATTCTTCTGCGGGCTGTAACTCTGCCATCCATAAATGGATTTTGAAATAACATGGTATAAATGTTCACCATAATAAGACGATGTGTCATGTGCAAGACCCAGACCCCTAGCTCCAAGGTCAAGGTCATACTTAGAGGTTAAAGGTTAACAGGGTCTGTTTTGTGTCCGGTCCATAAAACTGCCATCCATAAAGGGATTTTGAAATAACTTGGTATAAATGTTAACCATAATGAAACGACATGTGATGCGCAAGACTTAGACCCCTAGCTCTAAGGTCGGGGTCACACTTAGAAGTCAAAGGTTAGCATGGTCTGTTTCTTGTCCGGTCCATAACTCTGCCATTGATGAAGGGATTATAAAATTACTTGGCATAAATGTTCCCTATATTGAGAGGACGTGTCATGTGCAAGACATAGACCACTAGCTCCAAGGTCAAGGTCACAGTTAGAAGTCAAAGGTGTTTCTTGTCTGGTAAATAACTCTGCCATTTATCAGGAGATTTGAAAATAATTTGACACAAATGTTAACCATATTGAGGAGGTATGTCACGCTTATGACCGGGTCTCGTGGGTCACGGTCAAGGTCACGAAATGATGTGTGTGTTTTTTTGCGCAGACAACTTAGCATTCTTGGGCATGCTTCGGGGACATTTGTCACCAATAGTGACAGCTCTTGTTTTCGTGACTATTTTTAGCTCGACTATTCGAAGAATAGTCTAGCTATTCTACTCACCCTGGCGTCGGCGTCGGCGTCGGCGTCGGCGTCACACCTTGGTTAAGTTTTTGCATGCAAGTACATACAGCTATCATTTAAAGGCATATAGCTTTGAAACTTATTTATTCTTTTTCTAGGTCAATTACCAACCTCTCTGGGTCAAGTCCCATAACTCTGACATGTATTTTGAGCAAATTATGCCCCCTTTTGGACTTAGAAAATTTTGGTTAAAGTTTTACATGCAAGTTACTATCTCCAAAACTAATGCAGATATTGAATTGAAACTTCACATGTGTCTTCGGGGTTATAAAACTAGTTGATAGCACCAAGTCCCATAACTCTGACCTTCATTTTGGCCAAATTATGCCCCCTTTTGGACTTAGAAAATTCTGGTTAAAGTTTTGCGTGCAAGTACATACAGCTATTACTAAAAGGCATATAGATTTGAAACTTATTTTTTCTTTTTCTAGATCAATTACCTACCTCACTGGGTCAAGCCCCATAACTCTGACATGTATTTTGGCCAAATTATGCCCCCTTTTGGACTTAGAAAATTCTGGTTAAAGTTTTGCGTGCAAGTACATACAGCTATTACTAAAAGGCATATAGATTTGAAACTTATTTTTTCTTTTTCTAGATCAATTACCTACCTCACTGGGTCAAGTCCCTTAACTCTGACATGTATTTTGAGCAAATTATGCCCCCTTTTGGACTTAGAAAATTCTGGTTAAAGTTTTACATGCAAGTTACTATCTCCAAAACTAATGCAGATATTGAATTGAAACTTCACATGTGTCTTCGGGGTTATAAAACTAGTTGATAGCACCAAGTCCCATAACTCTGACCTTCATTTTGGCCAAATTATGCCCCCTTTTGGACTTAGAAAATTCTGGTTAAAGTTTTGCGTGCAAGTACATACAGCTATTACTAAAAGGCATATAGATTTGAAACTTATTTTTTCTTTTTCTAGATCAATTACCTACCTCACTGGGTCAAGCCCCATAACTCTGACATGTATTTTGGCCAAATTATGCCCCCTTTTGGACTTAGAAAATTTTGGTTAAAGTTTTGCGTGCAAGTACATACAGCTATTACTAAAAGGCATATAGATTTGAAACTTATTTTTTCTTTTTCTAGGTCAATTACCTACCTCACTGGGTCAAGTTCCATAACTCTGACACGTATTTTGGGCAAATTATACCCCCTTTTGGACTTAGAAAATTCTGGTTAAAGTTTTACATGCAAGTAACTATCTCCAAAACTACTACAGATATTAAATTGAAACTTCACATGTGTCTTCGGGGTTATAAAACTAGTTGATAGCACCAAGTCCCATAACTCTGACATGTATTTTGGGCAAATTATGCCCCCTTTTGGACTTAGAAAATCCTGGTTAAAGTTTTGCGTGCAAGTACATACGGCTATTACCAAAAGGCATATAGCTTTGAAACTTATTTATTCTTTTTCAAGGTCAATTACCAACCTCACTGGGTCAAGTTCCATAACTCTTAACATGTATTTTGAGCAAATTATGCCCCCTTTTGGACTTAGAAAATTCTGGTTAAAGTTTAACATGCAAGTTACTATCCCCAAAACTAATGCAGATATTGAATTGCAACTTAACATGTTTCTTCGGGGTTATAAAACTAGTTGATAACATCAAGTCCCATAACTCTGATATGTATTTTGGTCAAATTATGTCCCCTTTCGAACTTAAAACTCTTTTGATATTTAACATTTTGGGTAATAATTTCCTGCTTCTGTGACAATATTTCGAATAGTCGAGCTTGGCTGTCTTACGGACAGCTCTTGTTACCACAGTTATGACCCTTTGATAGTTTTTGCTCTATGGAATATAGAGAAAAAAGCAACCATTTTTCCCAATTTTCATAAAAAAAAAATCCCAAAATGACAAAGACAAACTGTTTATATCTTAAAAATTTTGTTTGCAATCGGCTATTTTCGGCACGCATAACAATGACTTTGCATGAAAATCACAATCGGTTATGGACTCTGAACTTGACAATTTCTCAAACTGTCAACATGACCTTCTCAGCAAGCTTTATATGTGCAAACACACATTTCATACTTACGGGCACATCAAAGAAGAAGATAATTTGCGTGTTTGCTAAACAATGTATGGCCAACTGTATTGATCAGCAAATGAAGAAAATTAACCGGCACCGTGAACACATGGCTGCATAAATGATTAATTTTAGATATTAAAATTGATAAAGAAAATACGCAAATAAAACCAATTTTATCGTATCTTTTTCCATTGCAGGTTCAGAGTCATCTATGCAGAAAAAGAAATCTAGCCCACGTAACAGCCCAAGAGGTAATTGTAGCCCTCGTAATCCTAGTAGCCCACGCAATCCAGGTAGCCCAAGGGGAGGTGGTAGCCCTAGAAGTTCAGAACAGACCCAGCAGGGAAGTAATAATCGTCAGTCATTCCGTACCAACCAAGAAGTACCAGCACATATGTCGTCAAGGGAGTCTCACAGTAAATCACCTTACAGTGAATTAAACAAATCCGAACAAAGGCGATCACCATTTCATATGTTGTCAACTCCCCATTCAGTAGCTGCAGCGGCAGCAGCAAGCATGTCTGGGATTCTAGGGGCCCACATGAATCATGTTGATGCATTGCATCATGGTGGTGTTGAACCTTGTACAGTTTCACCACAGTGCAATATAGACAGCATAGCGCTTTTGAAATCCTTTGAAGCCTATGCTCAGCCCCATCTCAGCCAACTCATGGCTGCAAACAAGGATCCAGGTTTTCTTCAAAAACTCGAAGATTTGAAACCTTTTTTTCAAAAATTGCAACAACATGCAGCTTCTCGGACAGCTGCAACCTCAGTAGCAAACGGTCTGGAGAATTTAAATCATACTTCTAGGTCTCAGTCTGCAATGAGTCATTTGACAAAGTCAAGTGTTGGTTCAACTGTGACTGATATACATTCTGTCAGTGAAAGTCCTGTGATGCCAAATAGTTTACATGCTGGTCAGTGTAATACAAATGTGCTAACATCTTTGAAAAATGATAAAGAAAGTAATAGTTTACATACAAAAGTTAATAAAGTTGTGACAGAGGAACAAAAGATTGTTTCAAGTGTGTCATCTAGGAGGTCATCACCTGGTGCAGCTACAAGCACCTCTGTCTCAATGCATTCTTTTGATTCCTCATTACCTCCACCAAAGCGACTAACTGAGTCAGTGCAGAAGTTGTTTCCATTACCATTGTTTGACACGTCTCTACCTCATGTGAATCGCAGATCTCCGTCAAGTAGTGCCTCTGTGACGAGAACGAGTTCAAGTCACATGGCACCAGGCAATGCAAACACACGGGGATCAGCTCCATTGATGTCCACTTCATTTTCAACATCAAACACGCGAAATTTTCTGGCAGAAACTTCAGTGCTTGATATTGACTCTATCACTCCATCAATAACAGCAGTTAGCATTGGACCAATAGACTTTCACAGTGATACCTCTCGTAAAGTTGGCTTGGATGCTATAAATTTAGAACACAAAGGCATTACGCCAAGTTTATCATCGGTAGACTCTCAGCCAGTTAGCATGGCTTACCCGGGTGTTGTGTCGTCCTCTGCTACTAAATTAGTACCAGCTGTAACTGGTTCTATACCTTCACATAAATTAGGAGATTCTGGTGGAAATTCTTTAAACTCATCAGTGACTCAGTATAGTAGTTCTAGGACTGAAACAACTTCTAGCTCTCTAGCAGTTAGTAGTGTCAATGAAATTAAAACCCCATTGTGCAATAGTGAAACCAAAATGGCAGGCAATAGTGCAGTGCAGTCTAAAAGTAATAACTGTCAGACTTCCTCGTCTGGATTAGGCCCTCCAGTACTGCATCCACAGACTGTTAGTCAACCACTTCAGTTGAATTTGGATAAATCAAAAAGTAGGTATTCACAAATGGGGTTGTCTGAAATGCTTCAAGAAACGGCAAATCTTCCCGCACCTACTGCGGCAACTACAACATCGCATCCTGTTCAACCAATTAAAACACCTACATCAGTTGCAAGTGTAAGTTCAGGGCCTGATAAAACATTACCAGTTAATTTTATTGAAAATTTACAGTCAAATATTGAGCCGCAGAGGCAAGCAAATAGCCCAGCAGTTGAAACAAAAAAGCTTAACTGTGATGAAAAAAGTGAAAAGCAAAAAGATTCATCAAATGCAGGGACTAAAGTAGGTGTTGATGATTCAGATATCCCTAAATTAAAACGTCAGCCTAGCCTTAGTTTTTCTAGTAAACCAGGGCCTGTTATGAGGTCAACATTGAGCAGTGATTCGTGTGATAGTGATCTGAATAGGTCACAAGATTCATGTTCATCTAATAATTTGACTCCTCCGGTACTTATAGCTGTGTCGGAATTTCAGGAAGGTAAATCAGCATCGGAAAAAGATCCTTTACTAGTGAAATCTGAGGTTGAAAATCATACTGAAAATACTAATTTAATAAACACTTCTATAGACATACAAAGCCCAACTGGGTCTACTGTGAATACAGGTATTGAAAATGTAACTGAAGGATTAAAAGATCAAGCAGTTGATGTAACTGAGGAAAAACCACTGATTCTGTTAGTAAATAATGATACAAGCATTATAAGTGGCATTAATTCTATTCATGAAGACTCTGAAACTTCTCAAACAGTTGGAGTCCAGAGACAGAAATCATTAAGAAAACGTAGGGCATCTTCTGAAAGTATTGAAGAAAAGTCTGAAGGTGCTGCAAGACAATTAAGAAGTAGAAAAAGAACTAATACTTGTGAAAATGATGGTAATGTTCCAGAAGATGCAAAAAAATTAAAACTAGATCCAAATACTGAGGTGTCTAATAAAACTGAAAGTGCTAAAGATAAAAATGTGCTAAGTGCTAAACCAAGTTATGTAAGTCCAGTGCAAGAAGCTAAAATTGTTGATGAACCTAATACTCAAACTGAATCAATAAAGGCAGGACTAAGAACTCGGACAAACTCTAAAAATATGCAGGAGGAAAAACCAAAGCTGCCAGCTGTGAGAGAAAGTCGAAAAGACAGTAAGGTGGTGTCTGGAAAAGGAGTTGTTGAGAAGAAGGCAGAAGTTGCAAAAATTGAGGAAATGAAGCGTAACCAGCAAACACGGAGAAACAGACAGTCACCATCTGCACCAGCCTTAGAAAAACAGGCAGGAACAAATGGTAAGATAATAAATTGTTTTGTTGAAACCATGGGAATAAAAGAGAAACACCAAGCACAGCATCACTTCTGATCAACAGTGTTTCAAGCTGCTCTACATGCCAGGGTTTCTGATTGTAGTTTTTTTCTGCGTCACTCCTAACAGCAATGTTTTGAGCTGCTCTGCATGCTAGGGTTTCTGTTTATAGTTATGTCTCCCCCATAGGTGGGGGAGACATATTGTTTTAACCTTCGCCGTCCGTCAGCATTAAACTTACAGCTTTCACAGGTCAAACTCCTGGCCGGATTTCAACGAAACTTCACAGGAGTGATTAGAACAAAGCCTAGCAGCATCTTAGCTTCGCTGCACAAAATGACCGCAAGAGCTAAAAAATAGAAAAATCTAGTCAGCCTTTCACAGGTCAAACTGCTGGCCAGATTTCAGTGAAATTTCACAGAAGTGATCAGTACCAAGTCTAGTTGTGCATATCGCTGACATGTTCCACTTTGCTGCACAAAGTGGCTGCCAGAGCTTAAGATAAAAAAATAATGTCCAGCTTTTACAGGTCAAACTGCTGGCTGGATTTCAATGAAACTTCACAGGAGTGATCAGTACCAACCCTAGTTGTGCATATCGCTGGCACATTCCGCTTCGCTGCACAAAACGGCCACCAGAGCTAAAAAATAGAAAATCTTGTCCGGCTTTCACAGGTCAAACTGCTGGACAGATTTCAATGAAACTTGACAGGAGTGATCAGTTCCAAGCCTAGTTATGCATATTGCCGACACGTTCCGCTTCGCTGCACAAAATGGCCACCAGAGCTGAAGGTATACATAGGGGGGGAGACGTATGTTTTTGTGACAAAAACACCTAGTTTTTCTGTGTTTCTTCAGAAACAACATCGTCCATCAGAGGACATATTTTGCACAAATGTATCTGATAATTAGTGTGTCACCTGTAAGACCCTAAAGCGTTGATCTGAGGTCAAGGTCACTCTTGGTGGTCAGAGGTTTTTATATTAAAATGGCACTGTCCGTCCTTGCATGTGTGTGCGTCCACAAATTCTTATCCAGGCTATAACTCTGCCATCCATAAAGGGATTTTGAAATAACTTTGATAAATGTTCACCATAATGAGACAACGTACCATACGCAAGACCCAGACCCCTAGCATCAAGGTCAAGGTCACACGTAGAAAAATGTTAACAGGGTCTGTTTCGTGTACGGTTCATAACTCTGTCATTCATCAAGATATTTTGAAATTACTTTGCATAAATGTTCCCTATAATGAGATGACCTGTCAAGCGCAGGACCCAGACTCCTAGCTCCAAGGTGAAGATCACACTTAGAAGTCAAAGGTTAACATGGTCTGTTTCTTGTCTGATCGATAAAACACTGCCATTTATCAAGGGATTTTAAAATTACTTGTGTAACTTGACACAAATATTAACCATATTGAGATGGTGTGTTGCACGTATGACCCGGATCTCTCGGGTCAAATTGAAGGTCACAAAATGATTCTTACCTTAACTATTTTGGCATATTTTGCACAGACAACTATAGCATTCTTGGGCACACTTCAGAGGCATTTGTCACTAATAGTGACAGCTCTTGTTTCAGGATCTGTCCATAGCTCTGTCATCCATCCAATTATTTAGTATTTCTTGGCACAAAAGTTCATCATAATGAGACAGTTTGTAATGCAAAAGACCCAGGCCTATAGCTTCAAGGTCAAGGTCAAACTTGGATCTTATTCAAAGATACATAGCTAAACTGTGGAATTTTTTTATTTCTTTTTTGTCGGCATTCAGGGCACAGAAGTTTTGCATGTAAGCAGATTTCTCTAAAACATCTAGGCCTAATACTTTTAAGCTTCATACTTGTATTCAGCATCATGAACTCAAATTTAAAAAAAAAAAGTTACAAACACATTATAACACTCACGTTTGTGGGTAGCTACTTTAGAACTACTTTAGTTAATTCAGTGTCGGCAAAAACACAACCAATAAATATTTTCATTCTTTTAATTGGTTACTAACAATTCTAACCGACATGTACTTAATTACATCATAAGTCAGGTGATTAGTCTTCATTTAATTATTCATTTAACTTGACCCCTCAGATGTTACTAGCTACTCAAGATATTCTCAGTTCTCAAAGTATACTGGTAAATAAACAACCACTCTTGTTATCTATCATGCGCAACCTTTAATTGCATCGATTTTCGGTGTTAACATAAGAATTTTGAGCCCGTGAGAAAAGTTCCGATTGGCAATTTTTGCATTTATTGTTTTTGGTTTGTGCCACTTATATTCGCGAAAAGAACAGTTTTAGTGCCAGAATTATTTTTTTTGTAGCAATTGTTGCCATTGGTGACTGACAACAGACCTGTGGTTGTTGTGATACACTTTTATAAAGTTTTCCTGGAGTGTGTTAACTCTGGGTATTTCCACTTTGGTTATGCTGCACAGTTGTCCAATTTCAGTTTTAATCAATATTTACACATTTTCAATAAAATAAAATAAAATGTTTCCTTATATTTTCACTGCTTGTATCATATATTATGTATTGCTATTTTCTAACATCTTACTTAGACTTTGAAGTGTTGCATTAAGGAGTGTGTTAGCATGAAGAAGTGATATTGTCACGTTTGCATTTACAGTTGTTAGAGAAAAATCTCCACTGCGAGGTAGTCGAACCAGAGGTCGTAATTCTCCAGTTGTTATGGAGAACTGTGAAGAGTCCCAAGAAAACAAACGAACCACAAGATCAGCCAAATCTAAGGAAACTAAAGGTATGTTGTTGCAGAAAGAAATAAAAAAAAAACAGTTCTTTTAAACAGTTTGTTTAATTATATAAGTGTATAAGACATTTAGACCTATTTATTTTGGTTTTAGACAAGGTTAAAAAAGTATTTTTGTGGGAAAACCAAGGAATTTTTTATGCCTCAGAACTATCAAACCACTTGCTGATAGTACTTACTGAGTACACTACCCCTACTGACTTTGGGGTCACCAGGTCAAAGGTCAAGGTCACAGGGGCCAATGTTAACTTTTTGCATGAAGGCACTTTACTCGCGAACCACTGCACCCAGGACCTTCAAACTTCACATGCTGATAGTACTTATTGAGTACACCACCCCTACTGACTTTGGGGTCACCAGGTCAAAGGTCAAGGTCACAGGGGCCAACGTTAACTTTTTGCATGAAGGCACTTTACTTGCGAACCACTTCACCCAGGATCTTCAAACTTCACATGCTGATAGTACTTATTGAGTACACCACCCCTACTGACTTTGGGGTCACCAGGTCAAAGGTCAAGGTCACAGGGGCCAACGTTAACTTTTTGCATGAAGGCACTTTACTCGCGAACCACTGCACCCAGGATCTCAAACTTCACATGCTGATAGTACTTACTGAATACACCACCCCTACTGACTTTGGGGTCACCAGGTCAAAGGTCAAGGTCACAGGGGCCAACGTTAACTTTTTGCATGAAGGCACTTTACTCGCGAAACCACTTCACCCAGGACCTTCAAACTTCACATGCTGATAGTACTTACTGAGTACACTACCCCTACTGACTTTGGGGTCACCAGGTCAAAGGTCAAGGTGCTGCGGGGGCATTTGTCACCATTAGTGACAGCTCTTGTTAATTTGTTGATTTTATTGTGAAAAATGGGGAATTATCACAAAACTACCCTACAGTTGGAGTAGATGGGTTGGCAGATGGATGGTTTTCAAGAAAGTTGGAGTTGAGATGTTGAAATGAAACGTGGCCAATATGTAGCTTATAGTAAGACCAACATCGGGATTGAATTTGGAGCCATTAGAATCAAGGTCACTGATTAAATCTGTCTGCTCAATAACTTTGGATTGATGTACTTATACATAATACTCTGCACAGTCGCTGGGAGATTATATGGCAGAGGTACAAGTCATGTGAACAGTTGAAATAGATCTCATGAACTGAATGGTTAAAAGAATAAAAATGACTACAGTGTTTTGCTAAAAAATGAAAGAAATACTCCAAATAACTGGTACAGTAGCCACTCATTTGCTGTACAGCAGGTGTGGATTGTATTTTAGGTTGCTGTTACCTAGTATTAAAAAATTCATGCAATAATTCCTAATTAAGAATGAGATATTGTGATTAAAGTTTGTATGCCAGTAGCATACTAGGTCAGAAAAGTTGGGATTGCTTTTATGGCCATTTGTGTCATGGTCAAGGTAAAAAAACACCCCTGGTTTTCCAGAAATGTTCTGGTATCTTGTTTGGTTTTTAGCTCTCAGTCCATGTGTAATATGTCATGGAAAACTGAAAAGTAAATGAAGACCACAGTCTTATTCTGCTGTAGCTAAGACTCGCTTGATCGAACCAATGGCCTCTGGATCAGGCACTGCAACACTCTGTCTCGGAATGTTTCATGTTGGCCACAATGTGTAGTTCATTACATAACAAATGCTTTCCTTACCTGTAATGTATAGTTTAATTTGTTTTTGATAGAAAAAAAATTCTTTATTTTAGCAGAGGGAACTACTGCACCAGCAGGCAAAGTTACAGCTGCCAATAAACGTCGAAGAACATCACAGGATCATAGGTAGCAGTAGTTAACAGGATGGAGTTGGTATACCAGTCACCTGTGTCTAGCATGAGAATGCAGTAGATATCTGAGGGTATCAACACCTCGATCAAGCACAATTGTAGAAGATGGTATTAGGAATATGTGAAGCAAGGGATACATTGCATGCAAGGAAGGAGGGTTAAGGAAGTGATTCAAGATAAAGTTGATGTTTAGCAGAGTTGTTACACATATGTTGTTTTAAGGTGGTATTACAGGAATGTTGGTCGCAGGTTGGTTCTTTTGTAAGTGCTAGAACTTGAGGGAGGTCAGGAATGATCTGTGCCTCGAGAAAAGTGAACACATAGTTGCGCGAGTGCAGTGCAACAAATTTGATGAAAAAGTTTAGGCGTAACAATACTTTGTTTTGAGGCTGCCAATGATAGCTTCTTTAAAGTGTGATACTATTTGCTTCATAAACACAGGATGAGGACCTTACATAGCGCTATCACATAGTTAACATATAAAATATGTATAAAATGCTCATTGTATTGCATATTTCTCATTAAACAATTTCATAGGTGTTATATATCCCATATTAACTTTCATAGAGTTGTTAATAGATAACAGTTTGAGAATTTTCTCATACAGATTATCAAGTTTTCATAATACAAATTGTTTTTTTGTTTGTTTTTTTTCCCTTATGTTGTACATAGCATCTTTGTAAATTGGCAGTAGAAAAAAAATGCAGTCATTTTTGTTATATTTTTTCATTTTCATGCTGTAAATAAAAGTTGTACATAGTATGAACACTAATCATATTTAAATATGTAAACTTAACATGAAAATGAAATGGTGAAATATTCCTATATTATTTGTCATGAAGAGACGATTTTTTCATGGCCATTTTGTGATTTTGTTTGTTACTTTATGATT
Source organism: Mercenaria mercenaria (assembly GCF_021730395.1). Lineage (NCBI taxonomy): Eukaryota > Metazoa > Mollusca > Bivalvia > Venerida > Veneridae > Mercenaria > Mercenaria mercenaria. The sequence continues at coordinate 42,596,719 of NC_069363.1, read as the reverse complement.
TTAGAGATTTAGATTAAAGCATCATATAAATGACTCTTGTTACTGATGTATAGTGTTGAGAAGTATATAGGATATCTATACATTTACGCTGTTATTTAAGTCTTCTTTTTTTTCTTTAAATCAAAATAGACTCCTGTAGTGTGTATAATGTTTTTGTATCTCTAATTTTGTGTATACATCTTACGTCCTAAACTTTTTCTCTTTTTTATTCCGGAAGGGAGGCATATTAGTTTTCAACTGTCCATCAGTTTGTTCGTTCGTTCATCACAATGATAACTTTCTGCATGAAGGCACTTTACTCGCGAACCACTGCACCCAGGACCTTCAAACTTCACTTGCAGATAGTACTTATTGAGTACACAACCCCTACTGACTTTGGGGTCACCAGGTCAAAGGTCAAGGTCACAGGAGCCAATGTTAACTTTTTGCATGAAGGCACTTTACTCGCGAACCACTGCACCCAGGACCTTCAAACTTCACATGCTGATAGTACTTATTAAGTACACAATCCCTACTGACTTTGGGGTCACCAGGTCAAAGGTCAAGGTCACAGGGGCCGATGTTAACTTTTTGCATGAAGGCACCTTACTCGCGAACCACTGCACCCAGGACCAAACTCCACATGCTGATAGTACTTACTGAGTACACGACCCTTACTGACTTTGGGGTCACCAGGTCAAAGGTCAAGATCACAGGGGTCAATGTTAACTTTTTGCATGAAGGCACTTTACTCGCGAACCAATGCACCCAGGACCTTCAAACTACACATGCTGATAGTACTTATCGAGTACACGACCCCTATTGACTTTGGGGTCACCAGGTCAAAGGTCAAGGCGCTGCGGGGGCATTTGTCACCATTAGTGACAGCTCGTTTCAGAAATTATTCTTGAAATGCCATTTTTAATTGATTTTTTGACATTTACCTGTAGATTGAATATTAGGAATCATGTGCTAATTACTAGTGATTGAATCTTTTTCTAGAAAGTATTAAACAGTGATATGATTTCTGGTCAGTTAATTTACTCTCAAATATATAAGTATATATTGGGACTATATTGGAGTCACTCATGCCTGCCCGTCCACTCCATATCTTTTTAACAGCTGGGAAGATGTTCATAAATTTGGCATTGATTATTAACATTTATTAGTATCAAGACATTGTGCAGATTGTACAACGTAGGTCACTAGGCCCAAGGTCAGGTCAAACTTCTGAGTCTAGTGTCAAATACCTTAACCTTGTGTTTGCTCCATAATTGCTTGGAAGATTTTCATATAACTTGCATCAATTGTTTAACTTGTTCAGACCACTTTCAGAATGCACAGTCCATGTCACTAGTCTGAAAGTCAAGATCACACTGTTAGGTCAAAGATAAAATAGGCTAACTTTGTGATTAAACTGCTTGGAAGATTTTTAGTAAACAAACAGTTGTTTACCTCATCAAGATGACATGCAGAGCACATAACCTGGGTCACTAAGGCCAAGGTCACTTTTAAGAGGTCAAAGATCAGATATCTCATACTTGCGCCAGCTACATGTTCTTAACCACCTGAAGGATTTTCATAAAAGTAGTACCATTCAAGATTACATGCAGAGTACACAACTCAGTTCACTAGGTCCAAGGTCAAGGTAACACTTCAAGGTCAAATACATGATCACAATATTTTACTTTCTCTATCAAAAGTGTTGTCTTGGGGTGTTAATAACATTTAATGATAGCTATAGTTGTTGTTTAAAAATAGTTTTCATGACAGAACCAGTATCTGTTACAATTGACAGAATCAGTCAAATTGTAGGCTTGAAACTGCCACACTTCACAGTAATAAGTAAATTTTGCCCATTAATGATTGGAAATATTTTGATCGATATCCTATTGTGTGACTTTAAAGGCATTATATATTTTGCAGTTATTAACATCTCTTTTGAAACTCACATATTGAAATGTATGTGTTAATGGACAGAATGGCTGTTTAGTGTACAGTTTGAGAAAGGTCATGTCTTTGTTGTTAATATAAGTTTAAAATAAGTGATGATGAAACTTAAAATGATTTATATGAGAAAAACAACAATGTGTATCAAACAGGTGAAAGCAAAGATGAAATTATTTTTTTCTCAGAGATATACAGGGCATTCTTTGTACATTTCCAAGAAAATATTGTTAATGGAAGGAAAGGTGAATGATTACAGTGTCTTTTGTTGAGACTTTACATCCTAAGAAAAAAACACCTTGTTTTGATATTGTATATCATGGAAGGTGTTGGAGAGAAGGCCTTTTCTACATTTAACATATTCAAGTTAGATGTCTGGTTAAATCAACTGGTAAAGTGCAATGTTGTATGAATGCATGGTCAAGGTTAATATTCTCCAGTACATTTCAGAAGACGGTTTGGCTGAAGTCACATGTCCTCTATTTGCAGTTTATGTTTGGTAAGTTGTCAGTCAGTGGCAGAGACTGTGGGGATGACAGTCAAACAAATATTTACTTTAAAAAAATGATAAAAATGATAAGAAAAGATGTAAACTAAAAAGTTAATTATGTTAAAGTATGTTGTTTGTTTTTGTTCCATTGAACTTGGTGACTGGTCACACTTAAATTATTCTACTAGTTGTTTATCAGTACAAGCACTACTAGTTGTTTATTGGTGCAAGAACTACTAGGCCTCTATCTGTTAACGGTTAATTGTCATGCATCGGTGCAAGGATTACTGGTCGTTCATCCAATCAAGGACTTCTAGTTGTTTATAGGTACAAGGACTACAATTTGTTTATCGTAAAAAGACTATTGTCGTTTATCTGTACAAGGACTAATGGTTGTTTGTCGGTACAAGAACTACTGGTTGTTTACCAGTACAAGTACGACTAGTTGTTTACCAGTACAAGTACGACTAGTTGTTACCAGTACAAGTACGACTAGTTGTTTATCATTATAGGAATATTCAGTTATTTTATCCGCTAATTATTCCATATCACAGGCTATGTGCTATCATATATTCAATAAATGTTTCAATTTCAATGTCTTTGTTAAACAGATCAAATAGCTTTCCTTTTGTTGTGGTTGGTAATGGGGATTTTAACATTTCACACGAAAAGTGATACTTAAATTATTTTTTAAAATCTTGAAGTTATTAGTAATATTTTGTTTCTTATCACAGCCATAATGCTATCACATATTCAAGCATAAGTTTCTTAGTCAAGCAGTGTGTGGAGCATTCTGGAGAACTTGTTATTCTTACATATGTAATAAAACAACCTGCAGATTTTGGGCATAAAAGCATTTGTTAGTATTGGAAGGAATAGTATAATTATTTAAAAAAGATTTTTTTCTTTTCTATTTTGTGTACATACAGATGTAGAAAATTGAAATATTGATGCAGTATTAACAAATATTTACTAAACTGATTCATACAGGATTAAGTTATATATTTTGATTGTTGGTTCGATTTTTGTTTTAATATTCAGAGGAAGTGGGGGGGGGGGGGGGGGGGGGGGGGTGACATTTGTTAATTGAAATAAGCTGATTTTTCTTCAACAGTGATGATTTTAAAAACTATTATCAAAGACGCCTTTTTACTATTGTAGTGGCAGTGTTGTTTATACAAGTTTGTCATGCACTACACTATGTTTCTGCATACATCTTGTTATCTTCTAGTTTTCTTCTTTCATTCTTACAGTTACCTGTTGCTTCTTCCTTTTCATCCATCTTCTCTTCGTCAAATTTTATGTGATACATATGTTTAAATCTGATAACTTTTACATCTTTTAAGGAACTTGTTATATTAAATTTATTTGCTGAAAATGCCAGTGCTGTGTAGTGGTATAAGTTCAACTTTAATCAGGCAAGTCATTCATTAATACATATTTGAGTCGTGCCGTGGGAAAACCAACATAGTGGCTTTGCGACCAGCATGGATCCAGACCAGCCTGCGCATCCACGCAGTCTGGTCAGGATCCATGCTGTTCGCGAACAGTTTCTCTAATAGCAATAGGCTTTGAAAGTGAACAGCATGGATCCTGACCAGACTGCGCGGATCCATGCTGGTCGCAAAGCCACTATGTTGGTTTTCTCATGGCGCGGCTCATTTGTCAAAATAGCTAGTAACTCTCCTTAGTCATCAAGTGTTAATCATGCTTCTTGCAAATTCATTCGCTTTTGCTGTATTTAGGTTGCACAGCCCTGAAATTTAGAATAATACTTGTTTCTGAGGTCCTCTGATTAAAAAAAAATCCTGTTTTTTGACTGGCTGTTGATGGTCGGTCCAATTATGGTGAGTGGAATAATTGTTACTTATCATGTCAACTATTTTAAATGATTCTGAACTGCCAGATGGGTTTTCACAATTCTTATTAAATAATACATTCTTGCACGAAACTCTGAGGTGTATTTGAATAGTCCCACATGAGCTCAATGTAGTGTGATAACTGGATGATTACAGCTTGTGATACGGACTTGATTACCATCAGGCAACATATGGTCTATAGATTGCCCACTTAAAGTTGTGTTATCACATCCAAACTTCAGCATAATACAATGTACTGTAAGTCCTGTTAAAATGTTCTTTTATAATGCATGCTTTCATTCTGTATGAAATGTAGCTAAATTGTAAATTTAACACCGGAAGGAGCTTGTTTATTAAAAATGTGATTGAAAGCTATAATTAGTTTGTATTCATATTCTTTGTTTCTTTACAAATTTTATTCTTTACACAAGTTTGAAACAATGATATTCTCCTCTTTGTCAGAAAAAGTGTACAGGCTTGAAAGCTTCAGCTTTGGGAAAATAATACCGGATGTATTGAAAAGTTTCCTTTGTAAAATTTAGTTTCATTGGGACACAAAAGTCATACTGATTTTATACTGTTCATAACTTGTTAAAACAATAAACTGTTGATAAAATAGGTTTTGCTTTCTTATTGAAGCTTTTAATTTTGACAAAATTGTGCAGAAAAACTTGTTTTTCACTATCAAAATGTATAAACTACTATTTAACAGTCATAATTACTAAAACAATAGTCAAAGAACATCAAACAAAATGTCTACATACACATAAACACCTTGCTTGAACGTCTTTCAAAAGCATATGTTATAGGGATAATTCTTTAAAAAAAGTTATCCTGCCGTTTTTGCCTTTGTTTTCATCAACATAATCAAATTATTGCACAATGTTGAAGCTTGTTTAAAGTTTTGTATTAATTAGTTCACAATTGCATACAATAACGTGGTTGAAACAGGTAAAAGAAAATTAGTACCAGGTCTTAGATTTTGATATTTATCTATATACTTTTATGATACGATTTTTCTTCTTCAACAGGTGATTATATCAAGGCACATATATATGATTTTAATGAGGATTAGTTTTTTTGGCTGAGTTATTAGCTTTATAAAATCAGTAAAATTTGTGTCCCCTTAAAACATTGCATTGATGAAGTTGCTTTCATTCTTTAGTGTTTGTTTCTTACCATTTGACACCTTTTCGTATCACTTAATTCTTTCTAAGTGCTCATATTTATTTATATCGAAACTTTTCTGAGAAAACTTTAATAACTAGCAAAATCAGTTCAAGGAAATTTAGAATCTGCAGCCCATATTGTGTAAAGGATACCATACTGTTCAAAAGTAACTTGATATTTTTATGACTGTAACTTGCATGATAGTTCTCTTCTTTTGTTTAGTGGAATTTTAAGTAGAACTTTCCTCAGTATATTTGGCAGACCTGTTATTATTTATTTGGACCTAAAGCTTTCAGTAGTTTTTGTTTTGAACAAGTCATTAATATCCATACAATCGGGATTTTATAGGGTGATGTTATTAACAACAGATGTAATAGTGATAATTCTGTAATACGTATTTGATATAAATGTCTACACAAAGTGTGTTTTTTAAAGACACACACCAAATATAGCTGTTTACTGCTGCTTCCTGCAAGGGATTCTTTGATAAAGTTATAGCAACAACTATAGTAGTTTCAATTTTTTTTTGTTTTATGCGAAAAAATTGAAATTATGTGTAATCTAAAAATTCATAAATACACAGACAGACAGCAAACAGATATTTAAAGGAAGTTGAAAGAAAAGTCTTAATATAAAGAAAGTTCTTAAGAGGTTAAAATTGACCTAATTTTCTCAAAGAAGGGCTTCAACTCCTAGAAAAAATATGTCTTCATTTTAGCAGGCTATAATTTAGGGCCTTACCAGAATTTTTATTAAGTTTTTGATACTTGCTGGTATAGAATTTTTGCCTGTTCTTCTGTTTTAGCCAAAAGTATGGGAAAAACTCAAAATGTCACTTTGTTAGTGCTTTTATTACTTTTAAGGTAAAGGACACTTTAAAATGGTAAATATTTAATATTTGTAATGGTACCTGACATGAAGGATTTGGTTATATTTCAGTAATTGTTAAAGGTTTCAAATAGAAAACATCAGCATTTAAAACGAAAAAAGTGGTCTATGTTTATAATACAATTGTATAGACTAGTCTTTCTTTTGAAGTCACTTTATTTATAAAGTTGAGAACCTTTATCAGGTGCTTGTTACTATGTTCTGGAAGTTGCTTCATGTGCCAGCACGTATACCTGTTTCGAATTTTCAGTCTCTCACGAAAAGTAAGATTATTTGTTTACTTGACACTATAATTTCTTTGTTGTGATTTGATTGCTGTTACTGATGAAAGCTTTAGGTAGATTTATTTCTACAGCAATAACTGACTGTTACACATTGTATATGATCAGAATGCAGAATGATTATAGAATTTGTGATTTTTTGTTATGTGTGAAAAATGTAATTTATGAAAGTAGTGCAAATTGGAACTATTTTCTTTTACATTTAAACACAGTTTTATATTAATCTTTAATTCTACCAGTAAATATAAACAGATCACATACATCATTATTTCAAGTTCTTCAATTAAAGGGGCATTACATTTCATTCTGTTCGTAATTTTCTACCTGGAAATGGTCGTTTCATACTTTTATTACTAAAGTATTCTTCTTCACTGATTGAAACCAAGATATTTTTTGAAGTGAAAATTAGTTCTTCAGCTTGTATTATATGTCAGCTTTTATCAGTTTATAAAAATCTGTCACATATATAACAATGATATCACAATACATAGTGACCCACTCCCCAGTGTTGTTTTCTGTCCAACTTCATGCGTTTCACCTACTTCATGTTTTATTTCGGGATATCTATTTACATGTAGAATTGTTAAACTTTGTTGCGGTGAAAACTTATTTCTGTTTATGTACATTTTGTAAAGATATATAAAGTATTTGCCGTACAAAAACCTCCTGGTATTTGTTTTTCTATTGAATCCGTATTCCCCACAGCATAATTATGTTAAAGTTCCATAAGGTTCTTAATTTTTTTGTTAAAAACAGATAATGCTGCTATCCAAATAGAGACTACACACTGTTGACTAGTTAGAAAAATGCTACTTTCACATGAAATTATGAAGTCATGGTCACAAAGGGAGATAATGAAAACGGTGCATTTTATAGTATTTTCTTTTATGTTAATCATATAGTCAAACCTATGACAAATACACGAGAAAACAATTATCAAACATTGGATTTAACAAGAAATTAATATATTTTATGTTTATAACAAAAAAAAATGTGGCAGCCACATTTTAATCAAAGGCATTATGACCCTTTGAATATTTGAATACAAGGTTAGTAGACCAGTCTGGAGGCTTTAGGATCTGACTGGTAGAATTTGTGTGCAGGCTTGTAATCTGCATTACTGAGATAATTTCTGAGTCATTTCTCCAAACTAATTGTACGCATTTGAGCCAGTTATGTTTTTAAAACATGAAAATGAGCTGTATTTTTCATTAAAAGGGAAGGCAATGCTGTTCTAGAGAACATTCTGTCTGCTTTGTCTGGTTAAATCCAGTGGTGACAGAATTTTCAAAATTTGCATTTGGATTAAAAAATGCACTCATGTTTAATGTTACTGAATGTTTTCTAGTTTTTGAAAAAGAATTAGCGACATTTTTCACACGACAAGAAATTAACTTCTTTAGATCTTAAAAACTACAGAAATTTGTAATAAAAGAACATTAACTTGTGCTGAGAATTCAGAGTTCAATGATAATAATGGTATCTTTCTTTGATTTCAAACATGTGTCACTCTGAAAAAAATCAAATTAAATGACTGTATAGGATAAGGTCAGAAATCAAATCTTCTTTGTTCATATAAAAAACAACAAATCATGTGTCTGTCGATCTTAGAGACATCACTTTTCACTAACAGTTTTCATGAAAGTCTATTTCATAATAGAAAAAATAAAAGAATAGGGTGTTGAATATTCCTAGTGAAATGCCAATCATGTGTTTACCAAAAATGCGCATATTTAACTCTCTCCGCACAATAACACCACTTCTGGTTTCAATGCAAAACTTGCCATGTGGTTTGTGAATATGAAAACCATCTCATTTATGCGATGTATTTAGTGCGAAAATGTGATTAAAGCATCTTCTACACGAATTTGATGCAGAAAATGAATTAGATCTATTATTTGGCTTTTCGACTACACCACGAGACTTTCATCAAATACTGACCTTATCCTAAACTGCGGTATGTAAATTATTTCCTCAGACGGGCTGTCAAAGATCACCTAAATTTTCTATTCTATGACTAGTGTCTGGAAACCATTTCCGCGTCTGACCGTAATAAACAAAATATAGGAGTCCTACAACAAAGGAAACTACATTGCTGAACGGGACTGGTATTATTAAGATGATTTTCACTTAATCACTCGAACATACAATTATACCTCAACTGCCAGTAACGTTCCATGTAAATAAACTCCAGATATTTTTGCTCTGTTGAATATGCCATATAGCCAGTCTGAAAATTTGACTTCATGCTCTGGACTTTCACTGCAACACTACACATATGAGTTAAAACTACATTTTATCGCTACGAGTATCGTTATTTTCAATGAGAAATGGGGTATACACAAGATTTAAGCTTTAAACTAGTAGTGTTTGGAAGTTCACTCTATGACATTTCACCAAAATACGCAATAGTAAACACAATTGACTCAACGTCAACGACCTACTCGATGAATATAATGATGCGTGGTTACATCTTTTAAGTAGTCAAATGTAAAAACTATAGTGACATCCTTGCTGATTAAAGCAGGTTTTGGATTATGAGTTATGGAGGCTTGATACTGCTCTTCGACAAACCATATGAATTGCTGACGTCAATAACATCCGGGACATGCGACGATCTCGTTTCCAGTCGATATCTTGATAAAGAAAGCAACTATTTTTCAAAAGAAAAACTATTTCAAATAGATTAAGAGTTCTTGTTGAACTGCTAAATTGTTAAGAATACAGACTGTTAAATATTTAAGGTTCTAAATTACTAAATGTTTAAGGAAACGGACTACTAAATGATTAAGGTTACAGACTACTAAATGTTTATGGTTACACACTGCTAAATTTTAAGGTTATACACTGCTAAATCTTAAGGTTACAGACTGCTAAATTTTTAAGGTTACAGACTACTAAATGTTTATGGTTACACACTGCTAAATTTTAAGGTTACAGACTGCTAAATTTTAAGGTTACAGACTACTAAATTTTAAGGTTAGACTACTAAATGATAAGTTACAGACTGCTGAATTTACGTTACAGACTGCTAAATGTTACGTACAGACTGCTAAATTTAAGGTTACAGACTACTAAATTTTCATGGTTACAGATGCTAAATTTTAGGTTACAGACTACTAAATGTTTACGGTTACAGACTGCTAAATTTTAAGGTTACAGACTGCTAAATTTCAAGGTTACAGACTGCTAAATTTCAAGGTTACAGACTGCTAAATTTTCAAGGTTACAGACTACTAAATGATTTAGGTTACAGACTACTAAATGTTTATGGTTACACACTGCTAAATTTTAAGGTTATACACTACTAAATTTTAAGGTTACAGACTGCTACATGTTTACGGTTACAGACTGCTAAATGTTTATGGTTACAGACTGCTAAATTTTAAGGTTACAGACTGCTAAATGTTTATGGTTACAGACTGCTAAATTTTAAGGTTACAGACTACTAAATGTTTATGGTTACAGACTACTAAATTTTAAGGTTACAGACTACTAAATGTTTATGGTTACAGACTGCTAAATTTTAAGGTTACAGACTGCTAAATGTTTATGGTTACAGACTGCTAAATTTTTAAGGTTACGACTGCTAAATGTAAATTTATGGTTACAGACTGCTAAATTTTTAAGGTTACAGACTACTAAATGTTTATGGTTACAGACTGCTAAATTTTAAGGTTACAGACTGCTAAATGTTTATGGCTACAGACTGCTAAATGTTTATGGTTACAGACTGCTAAATTTTAAGGTTACAGACTACTAAATGTTTATGGTTACAGACTGCTAAATTTTAAGGTTACAGACTGCTAAATGTTTATGGTTACAGACTGCTAAATTTTAAGGTTACAGACTACTAAATGATAAAGGTTACAGACTGCTTCATGTTTACGGTTACAGACTGCTAAATGTTTATGGTTACAGACTGCTAAATTTTAAGGTTACAGACTACTAAATGCTTACGGTTACACACTGCTAAATGTTAAGGTTACAGACTGCTAAATTTTTAAGGTTACAGACTACTAAATGATAAAGGTTACAGACTGCTAAATGTTTACGGTTACACACTGCTAAATGTTAAGGTTACAGACTGCTAAATTTTTAAGGTTACAGACTACAAAATGATAAAGGTTACAGACTGCTAAATGTTTATGGTTACAGACTGCTAAATTTTAAGGTTACAGACTACTAAATGTTTACGGTTACAGACTGCTAAATGTCTATGGTTACAGACTGCTAAATTTTTAAGGTTACAGACTACTAAATGTTTATGGTTACAGACTGCTAAATTTGAAGGTTACAGACTGCTAAATTTTTAAGGTTACAGACTACTAAATGTCTATGGTAACAGAATGCTGAATTTTTAAGGTTACAGACTACTAAATGTTTAAGGTTACAGACTGCTAAATGTCTATGGTTACAGACTGCTAAATTTTTAAGGATACAGACTACTAAATGTTTACGGTTACACACTGCTAAATTTTAAGGTTATGATACTAAAGTCTACGTACACCTATAAATTTTAAGGTTACAGAGCTAAAATGTTTAACGGTTACAGACTACTAAATGTTAGTTTACGACGTAATTTAAAGTTACAGACTGCTAAATTTTTAAGGTTACAGACTACTAAATGTCTATGGTAACAGAATGCTGAATTTTTAAGGTTACAGACTACTAAATGTTTAAGGTTACAGACTGCTAAATGTCTGGTTACAGACTGCTAAATTTTTAAGGTTACAGACTTCTTAATGTTTACGGTAACACACTGCTAAATTTTTAAGGTTATAGACTACTAAATGTCTACGGTAACACACTACTAAATTTTAAAGGTTACAGACTGCTAAATGTTTACGGTTACAGACTGCTAAATGATAAAGGTTACAGACTGCTAAATGTTTAAGGTTACAGACTGTTAAATTTTTAAGGTTACAGACTGCTAAATGTTTAAGGTTACAGACAACTAAATGTTTATGGTAACAGACTGCTAAGTTTTTAAGGTTACACACTTATAGACCAGTCTCATTGACATGTATAGCTTGTAAACTATTAGAACACGTTGTTATCAGTAATATCTTGGATCACTTAGACAAATTTAACATCCTGGTGGACAACCAGCATAGTTTTCGGGCCCGATGGTATTCCGAGACCCAACTTATGGGTTTTATTCATGACTTAGCTAAATCAGTAGGTACAGCGAAGCCAAGTTGATTTTGCCATCATGGACTTTAGTAAAACATTTGTTGTAGTTCACCATGGCTGGCTCTTATCAAAGTTAGATCATTATGGCATCAGGAGCTCTGCACATTCCTGGATCAAAGCTTTCCTAGGACATAGAACACACAGAGCGGCGGTAGATGGGGCAACATCTGGTTTGGCTCCTGTTATATCAGGCATCCCTTGGGGGTCCGTCCTGGGACCTCTACTATTCCTGCTCTACATAAATGATCTACCCGGTCCTGTATCTTCGAATGTGCGTCTTTTTACAGATGACTGTGTTATCTACAGAACATTTAAGTCACAGGCAGACTCAGCTCAGCTGCAACGGGATCTTAACAGTCTGTCATTATGGGAGCAGAAATGGAAGATGACCTTTAATGTGAGCAAATGTCATATCATGCATGCCTTTAGATCCAGAAAACCAGTAAATACTGTCTATACCTTACATGATCAGCATCTGTCTGTTGTCAGTCAAGCTACTTACCTAGGTGTAGCAGTAACATCTAACTTATCTTGGTCCCCTCATATAAACAAAATATCTAGTAAAGCATGTCAAAGTCTTGGTTTCTTAAAACGTAATATACATTCTGCTAAGTGTAGTGCCAAAACAGCTGCCTATAACACCATTGTTAGACCAACTTTAGAGTATTATTCCGGTGTTTTAGATCCTTATCATCAGAAGGATATAGATAAATTAGAAAATATCCAGAGGCAAGCTGCGAGATTCGTAGTAAATATTTATAGCAAGACCCCGGCCACAGTCACAAATATCCTAATAGATTTAAGTTGGAATTCCCTACCCTACAGTAGGTTGGTTTTATTTTATAAAATGGTTCTCTAATCATGTAGATGTCGATCCTATAAACAATGTCTCGGTCCAATCACTAGACAATCTAGACATTACCATCGCTTAGCTTTGCAAATACCTACTACCACAGTTGACTACTACAAGTACTTATTCTTCCTCAGAAATGTGGTAGAGTGGAACATCTTACCATCTCATGTAGTCAGTGCTGAAACAATCTTCGGATTCAAATCAGCACTGGCTGCATCGATGTTCCAACCATAATTACTATATCCTGTTTTTAACCCTACTAATATTTCTCCTTTCCTACACCATGGCTTATGTATGTACATGTTTTTACATTTAGGGCTATAAAGTGTTAGGTTTTGCACTTATTTATCACCAACTGTCAGGGAGAACTAGGTGGATTGAGTAGCTTAGGAAACCTGATAGTCTCATATTTTAACCCCACCCCCTCCACGCATGGCGAAAATGTATCAGTAATTGAACGAGGTCATTACTGTAAAAGAAGAAGATCAAAGAAGACTGGGGGACGAGTTGACTTGATACCAATGAGTATAGGTCACTTCTCAGCCCACCCCTAGACCAAGGCATGCCTCGTAACAATACAACATAAGCTCGAGATCTGACTCAGCTTTTTAACCGACTGCTGACACAAGTACCAACATATATATAAGAGCTAACTGTAAGTGAAATAACTTCATTGATACAAAGTTTAAAACAAATTACCACATAATAGTCCGCACAATTCATAAATACTTTAACTATTTATTATTATTGTATAGGCCTAAAAAATCTTTGTTTCCGGTAACATGCTAAGATAATTAGGGTAGGTAGGTCGGATTTTTTTTTCTGGATTTTTTTTTTATTCAGCGAGACTTTTCGGAAATTATTTTTGTCTCAAAAAAAATGAAAACAAATAAGGGGTTATGCCTTTAAAGCATCAGCAAGTTGATTTATAACATCACTGACCAAGATTAAAGCAAAAAAAAAAAAGAAAAAAAAACATGCAGTTTTGCAACTTTATGTTAAAAAGTTGAAAAAAAATTTCTTCAAGGCCATAAAAACATTTAGCACGGGTGGTAAACGCGCAATCCAATTCCCACTGGGAATACGCTAAAAATGGGTTGCGCGACTTCCGGTGCTGGTGTTGCGCATCAATATATTCAAAATCGAGGTAGGTGGGTTTTTGTTTTTGTAAATAATGACACATTTACGCGTGTTTTCGAAAAAGCAAAATGCTATTCGACACAAAAATGAATAAAGATCATATATGTGAAATACCAACTTATTAATTTAAGAATCAGCTCTGTTATCACGAAAACTCTGCTGGCTAGAACTGTCAAAAAAAGCATAGAATCATGAAAAATGCAAATTTTCTAATTCTTGTGCCATATTTCTGGAAATGTGATCGACGTTTCTAATGATCAAACATGTGTAAAACAGTCATGAATATTACATACACTTGAATGAAATGTTGCTTTGGAAAAAGATTGGCAAAAAATAATCGGGAATGGGGATGCGCCCCGGGAATGGAGTTGCGCGTATACATTATATACATTATGATGTATACGAGCAACTCCATTCCCGGTGCGCAACCCCATTCCCGATGATTGTTTGTAAATTATGTCCCCATAAGCAGGATTTGAAGCAAATAATTTTGATATTCGTTACTTTATAACATTTGAGTTATCATAAAAAGCATCAGATGTCCTCAGATTAGGCATATGAGGTCAGAAACTTCCATTTTTGTTGATTTTATATTTTTTACAAGCTTCGTGTCGCCTGAGTTTTTGTGATATTAGAGCCGAAACATAAATGACAAACCAGATATTTTACACACATGATGTATTATCATATTTGTGTCGAATAGCATTTTGCTTTTTTCGAGAAATTTTATTCTTGTCTCGTACTAAGCAAAATCATAACTTCACATACCTCAATTTCGTCTTTTTTTACGCGCAACACCAGCACCGGACGTTGCGCAACCCATTTTAAGCGTATTCCCAGCGGGAATTGGATTGCGCGTTTACCACCCGTGTTTAGGGTCGGGCCAGAAATTTAGTGTAGGTCGGGATACCGGAAACAAACAATTTTTTTTACGCTACACCAAGAGTTTATATAAATAATTAAAATATAATTATATAGAGCTAATACAAACTGTTAAAAGACAAAACAAATATAAAGGGTGTTTATAAAGAAGCAAATATCACATGGAAGCTTATTATATATGAAATTATCATCAACTCCACTAAGATTAATGGTACCACCAAAACATAGCAACGTGCTTTTAACAACTGCCCCGGCCTCCCAGTTATAATCAGAGATTGAATATCATTATATTTTTTGTCCTGCGCTTATAGCTAGTTTGATCCTTATCATGCTGGACACGATTGATTCCGCCTTTGCTACTCGTTGAGTTAGTCGGCCTACACGTGGTTAAACAGTTAAAATTATGGAAAAAATATATGGCATTTCCTTTGCGTATATAGTTGATTAATCGTGAACTTGTGATTCAATCAGTGTTATATTTCACATTAAGGGAACATTAATTTTCAATGTTTTTTTTTTAAATTGGTGACGTAATACTACAATAAACATTTGTTGGCTATAAACTCTGCTAATGCATCTCATTACAATCCAGATGAAAGTTGCTTCTAAATGCAATACTGGTATGCTTAAGTCTGATGTAATTAAGTTTAATATTTTCAAGCGGTAATAGTAAACAAGTAAACATGGAAATCAACTGTACTATATATCAGGGTGCGTTATTTGTGCAAATTTTTGTCACTTTATATGTTTCATTCTAATATGCCTGCCTCTGTTAAAACACTCTCACGATAGAATGACGTCACGTTAACGTTCGTTGACGTCAAAGTTTTTGTTGCGACAAAGAAAAAGCGCTTGTATATTTATCTACTGTTTTAGATTAAGTGCATACTAGTTTTGGAATCGAAATAATTTATAGCAAAACCATGTTTTAACACTCTTTATACACTCGGGCGTTCATACGTCGTACAAAAAAATTCACTCGGGATGGGCCTCATAATATTATTACGCCCGACGTATAACCGCCCGTCGTGCATAAACAGTGATAAAACATTCTTTTGCTAAAAATTATTTTTAACTAAATATCATGAACATGAAATCACAAATTCAGGAATTCTTGACTTACATTAAAACTAATTAGATACCTCCCACGCAAGTTACAGGTGTAACAATAGATCCATTTAGATTTGTAAAAACTATAGTTTTAGTCTGTAATCGTAAATCAAAGTAAAAGTTAATACAGTGTAATTTCAAACTTTGCTATTAGCGCAGGACCGACCTTCCACGCAAGTTACATGTATAACATTATAGATCCATTTAGATTTGTAAAAAAAAACTATAGTTTTAGTCTGTAATCGTAAATCAAAGTAAAAATTAATATGATTTATAAAAGATATTCAAATTTTCAAAGTAATTTCCAGGTTTATTATTAGCGCAGAGACACACATCTTGCGCAGATAAAAAATGTAATATTTCGTTCTCGTTATGACAGAAATCACTCTTTTTCTAATCATTTTTTTTACAGTATTCATTTGAAAGTTACATAAATAGTATGTTTTATGAATGAACTATATTTGAAATACAGTGTAATTTCAAACTTTGCTATTAGCGCAGGACCGACCTTCCACGCAAGTTACAGGTGTAACATTATAGATCCATTTAGATTTGTAAAAAAATATAGTTTTAGTCTGTAATCGTAAATCAAAGTAAAAATTAATATGATTTATAAAAGATATTCAGGTTTTCAGAGTAATTTCCAGATTTATTATTAGCGCAGACACACATCTTGCGCAGATAAAAAATGTAATATACGTACGTTCTCGTTATAACAGAAATGACTCTTTTTCTAATCATTCTTTTACAGTATTCATTTGAAAGTTACATAAATAGTATGCTTTATGAATGAAATAATTATATTTGAAATACAGTGTAATTTCAAACTTTGCTATTAGAGCAGGACCGACCTCCCACGCAAGTTACAGATGTAACATTATAGATCCATTTACATTTGTAAAAAAACAAAAACAAATAAAGTTTTAGTCTGTAATCGTAAATCTAAGTAAAAGTTAATATGATTTATAAAAGATATTCAAGTTATCAGAGTAGTTTCCAGATTTTCAATTAGCGCAGGGCACCGAACACATATCTTGTGCAGCTACTAAATATAAATTTCGTTTACGTTTTGATGAAAATTAGGCCTACTCTTTATTCAATCGATTTTGTACTATAAAATAATGATAATAATAATATAGATAAGATCTGTAAGAATTTTCTTTTAGTTCTGTGACTTTTTTTATTTCGTCTTTTATCTTAGACATGTTTAGAGGTATGCTCCCGTTGGTAAAAAGAATATTATTGTGAAATTTCAAGATATTTCAATATAATAAAAACGATATTTTGCTAAGTGTGTGCTCGGGTGAAGTAGAAAATTATAAAAATAGCCTAAAACATACCAGAGGACGACGTGTGCAAGCTGGAGGAAATTACACCTTCACGCATGTTTGGGTTTTATTGCATCTTGTATAAGATCGAAGGTATTGAAACCTGGTGACCGACTGCCGTGATGTAGAAACAAATTTATGACACATACCAAGATATTCAGCATTTGACATCTATATTTATTGATAAATTGACCAACTGCATGATTTATCAAACACGAACTGCAAATTTCTGATATATAAAGTGTACATTTGTTATTTGCGCTGCGCATATAACCAACGTACAAAAATTTGTTATATGCGCTGCGCGTTTGGTAAATAACGCAGATTGCCTATTTGCGCTCAACATCTCCGTAGATGTAGATGTAGTGTAGATATCAGGAGAAGTCACTTACACTGTATGTGTTTCTCGCGACACAATACAATACGCATACCGCATTGCACAAACATAAATAGTTTCGCTCATTAATTTTCTTTGGGGTAGCAAAGTTGTCATCAAGGTCGCCAAGATGGCGGACACGAAGGTGCCTGCGACCGGGCCAAAACAAAAATTACCTGCAATTCCTGATATTGAATCACCTTTACCCAATGAGAAGGTATGGGAATACCGGAGGCGTGTACTTCAAGCTCAAATCAACAAAGGGAGCAGATATCCGCCGTTTTCAATCGAGCCTATGCCATGGGAAAGGCAAAGGATAAATAGCCCTATGTCTGAAGAAGATAGATTTCTCAGAAAACAGTGGCTTAGAGACCAAAACTTGTCACCAAATGAACCAAGGAATGTTCCTGAGGCAAAGCCCATGTTCAGAGCGAGACGCCTTATAAGGATACCATGGGACATGGCTGAAGTTGTGATGGCGAAAGTAATAGTAAGTTGCCAAGTATACAGATAGGCAGTGGCTACGATTACGGTACCGTAATCCTAGCCTCCGATTCTAGGATTACGGAATATCCATATACATAGACAACCCTATAAGGATAGGTTAGGATTACGGTAGTATTTAAGAGGAATCAAATATATGTTTAAGACATGCATACATGATGTTTACTTACTTCACTTAAACAAAAACGTATTCGGGTATTCTAATTTCTATATGCGCGGAAATAAAAATTTAAGTGAGAGGCAAAAACAAATCATTTAAACAGGCTGGTAACATTGCCCGATCAAGCTTATGACATTAAAAGTAATATTTTTTGAAAAAATAATGAAGATATTTCTTTCAAACTTGGTCCATTTATTAAGCATAACAAATGATATAAATCAGAATAAAAATAATTTGCTTGTCTTCAGTTTTGGTAGAATTATTTCCCCTTTTCAGATTTTTATGATGCATAATCTTTGAAGTCCAAAACAAATATGTTCTAATGCTAAGTTTAAAACAAAAAAGGGTTCAATGGCTTTCTAATGCTCTACATTATTGCGCAAGTACATAAATGTATACATTTAACTGTGCTTTCACTTACAACATTATAGAGAAATGTTAGTTCTAAATAAATTGTTCATACATCTGCACTAGAAACAAAGTATTTACCCTAAATATATTGAATAAAGGTATTGGCGCACAAGTTTGGAGCAATAGAAAGCCATTGAACCCTTTTCTGTTTTAAACATTGCATTAAAACATAATTTTTTTGGACTTCAAAAATTATGCATCATAAAAATCTGAAAAGGGAAGTAATTCTAACAAAACTGAAGACAACAAAGTTATTTCTATTTTAATAAGCATTATATGTTATGCTTAATAAATGGACCAAGTTTGAAAGAAATGTCTTCATTATTTTTCAAGAAATATTACATGTAGGTTTTATTTCAAAAGCTCGATCGGGCAATGTTACCAGCCTGTTAAGTATAGAAACTTTTTATAATCCTTTTGAGCTATCATTAAGAATATAATTCTTCATTTGTCTGCCAATTTTCAAAAAAAAAAATATTTAGTAATGGTTTTGGAAAGAAAATCGTATGTATACGGATGTAGATTTCGCCTGTTTTGTTTAATAAGTAAGTTTACAATAACAGGTATGCATGTCATAACATACATTTGATGCCACTTAAATACTTCCGTAATCCTAGCCTATCCTCATAGGTTGTCTAGGAATACGGAACTTCTGTAATCCTAGAATCGGAGGCAAGGATTACGGTACCGTAATTGTAGCCACTGCCATACAGATAACGCGCCCACAGTGGATCACTATCAACACTTTTAGCATGTATTGAAGAATGTTTAAGCTTTCATGATATCTTAACTTACTTACACTTAGAACTATTGCTTGCATTCATATAAATGTTTCAATTTATTTGAATAGATCAATCTTTTATGTCTGAAGTTATGAAAAAAATATTTAAGGCCTAGACTGCTTTCTAGCTGTCCAGTAATTGATTTCTTAATGAATAAGTACTGATTTTATATAGTCAGACTCGTGGGGGGGGGGGGTCTAGCTAGGACCAATTTTTTTGGGGAAGTCACTTTGATTTTTGGTTATAAATAACCATCTTGTATGAATGAACAGATGAAAGTGTTTATTATTAACACCGAGTCAGCACATCGGTGAACAGTATCTCACTCAAATAAA
The DNA here is from genome assembly GCF_021730395.1 of Mercenaria mercenaria. NCBI lineage: Eukaryota > Metazoa > Mollusca > Bivalvia > Venerida > Veneridae > Mercenaria > Mercenaria mercenaria. The sequence goes on along the minus strand of NC_069363.1, from coordinate 42,577,028 downwards.
ACTGAAAGTAAACTGTCTAAACTAGAAATACATACCGTATTCAAATCAAGTCATCGATGGAAGTCAATTTAACGTAGTTAATACATTACATGTCATTATTTTACAATAGATAACAAAAAATTGTGTACAATATTCTATCTATACACTGTCAGTGTCACCTTGGGTAGACCGATTTTATATTCTGATATTTTACGTATTCTACCTAGAGGAGGGGGATATCGACCAGTCAAAAAATATAATGATATTCAACTCTGAGTACAACTATTTGGACTAATTGAATGTTCTCTCTAGGTCACAACTATATTTTGCTTAACATGATAGTCGAGCAGTCTAGTTCTTTTTTATCATGAGGCATTTTATAACAGAACACAAGTTTTGCAGTTTTTTTGATCCCAAGTCTGTTTCTGAGATTTGTGTGAATAAACCAAAATTTGAAAAGACCTTTTCAATTGACACAGAAGATGCCAGCATATCTACAAGTTTTTTGGCTCCCTACAGAGTGGTCTGAGGCTGATCTAAAACCAACACACTGCAGCATTTCAGTCTATGAGTTTTCAGTCTTTCAATTTTGGCACTAACCACAGTAGTGCCAAAGTCTTTACAGTTTGCTATCTTTTTATAATCATCCTCAGTAACATTAAAACAGTTCCACACAGAATCCTTAGGTTTCATGGTTATATGATGTGATCTAAATTGGAAACTTTTTATGAGTAAAATGGCCAGATTTATGTTATTCACACTTCTAACCGTAATCCCCTAATCTTGCTCATTACTCAATCATCATCATAATAATGTCTATTCAATAGGTTTTTATAAATATTAGAGCATTAGGCATACTGCTATCCCCATATATGGATTGTTAGTCAACTGAGTTGTGTTGAAATATGTATTCACTATTGTAGTATGAACTGAAATATTTTATTGCCCACTACTGCCCAGAAAAACCCGGGTTTTCCCAGAATTACCTATTGGGCTGGGCAATATGTTTAAAACCTGGATTTTTGCCAACCCTGACCTGAAATAGGCGCCGGAGCTTAAATTAGGCTGTCAACGTGTGTTCGTGTATTAAACACTCATTTTGACTCTGTGCAAACTGTCAACAGTCCAGGTAGCGGTAACTGGATATCAAAGAAAATCGGGCGACTTGCATTTCGCTGTGCGGTTAGATTTGAGCGAAGTTTGATGTTCCAAAGCGGCTATTTCGCTCAAGTCGCCTATTCGCGAGAGCCCTGATAGTTTTAACTGTTATTTACTTAAGATGTCAATACTTATCTGTAAACAAAATATTATGTGAATACATACCAAAGTATATTTTTCATCGTCTCGAATAGATTACTGATTTTTCAGTCTATAAAACGAATGAGATCGTGTTTGTATACAAATCTGTTGATGTTCTATTTTTAGAAATGATAAAACATTGATCGCCGAATGTCCATGTTATTTCGTAATCATAAAAAGTGACTTTTTTCTAACGCCCAAAACTTTTAATTCTTAAAACACAAATTTATAAAAACAAAATTTTGATTTATAGAAAGCAATTCATTAATTAATTTTGACTTTTATTTCGAAATAAAATGGATTAATTATGAACGCTTAACTACGGTTTTTCTAAAAGATTTGAACATCACACTGCCGCAATTGAAATTAAATGTCATTTAAAACAGTTCTTGATTTTAAAAAAAAAATATTTGAATATCCTCTATTTGTTGAATGGCCGCCTCTGCTTGGTGGCACTTTTTAGCCCGACTATTCATAGAATAGTAGAGCTATCGGACTCGCCCATGCGTTGGCATCCGCATCCCGATTTGGTTAAGGTTTTGTATGTAAGCTGGTATCTCAGTAACCATTTGTGGGAATGGATTGAAACTTCACACACTTATTTACCGTGATAAACTGACTTACATTGCACAGGTTCCATTATTCTATTTTGCTTTTTTACAAAATTATGCCCCTTTTTCGACTAAGAATTTTTTGGTTAAGGTTTTGCATGTAAGCTGGTATCTCAGTACTCACTAATTGGAATGGATTGAAACTTTACACACTTGTTCACTGTCATGATCTGACATGCACAAAGCAGGTCCCATAACTTTATTTTGCTTTTTGGTTAAGTTTTTGTATGTAAGCTGGTATCTCAGTATCCACTAATGGGAAAGGATTGAAATTTCACACACTTATTCACTGTCATGATATGACATGCAAATCAAAGGGTCATAACTCAACTTCGCATATTACAAAATTATGCCCCTTTTTCAACTTAGGAGTTTTTTGGTTAAATTCCTATGTAAGCTGGTATCTCAGTATCCACTAATGGGAATGGATTGAAACTTCACACACTTGTCCACTGTCATGAGCTGATAAGCACTATGCAGGTTCCATAACCCTATTTTGCTTTTTAGCTCACCTGAGCACGAAGTGCTCAAAGGTGAGCTTTAGTGATCGCCCTGTGTCCGTCGTCCGTCGTCGTCCGTCGTCCGTCCGTCCGTCCGTCCGTCGTCAACAATTTGACTGTTAACACTCTAGAGGTCACATTTTTGGCCCAATCTTAATGAAACTTGGTCAGAGTGTTACCCTCAATAAAATCTTGGACGAGTTCGATATTGGGTCATCTGGGGTCAGAAACTAGGTCACCAGGTCAAATCAAAGGAAAAGCTTGTTAACACTCTAGAGGTCACAATTTTGGCCCAATCTTTATGAAACTTGGTCAGAATGTTACCCTCAATAAAATCTTGGATGAGTTCGATATTGGGTCATCTGGGGTCAAAAACCAGGTTACCAGGTCAAATCAAAGGAAAAGCTTGTTAACACTCTAGAGGTCACAATTTTGGCCCAATCTTAATGAAACTTGGTCAGAATGTTACCCTCAATAAAATCTTGGACGAGTTTTATATTGGGTTATCTGGGTTCAAAAACTAGGTCACCAGGTCAAATCAAAGGAAAAGCTTGTTAACACTGTAGAAACCGCATTTATGACTGTTTCTTCATGAAACTTGGTCAGATTGTTAATATTGATGATCTTAAGGTCCAGTTCAAATCTGGGTCATGTAGGGTAAAAAACTAGGTCACCAAGCCAAATCAAAGGAAAAGCTAGTTTACACTGTAGAGGCCACATTTATGACCATATCTTAATGAAGCTTGGTCAAAATGTTAATCTTGATGATCTATAGCTCAAGTTCAAGTCTGGGTTAGGTGGGGTCAAAAACTAGGTCACTAGGTAATATCAAAGGAAAAGCTTGTTAACACTCTAGAGGCCACATTTATGACTATATCTTCATGAAACTTAGTCAGAATGTTAAACTTGATGATCTTTAGGTCAAGTTCGAATCTGGGTCATGTCGGGTCAAAAACTAGGTCACGGGGGTCAAATCAAAGGAAAAGCTAATTAACACTGTAGAGGCCACATTTATGACCGTATCTTAATGAAACTTGGTCAGAATGTTAAACTTGATGATCTTTAGGTCAAGTTTAAATCTGGGTCAGATGGGGTCAAAAACTAGGCCACTAGGTCATATCAAAGGAAAAGCTTGTTAACACTCTAGAGGCCACATTTATGACTATATCTTCATGAAACTTAGTCAGAATGTTAAACTTGATGATCTTAGGTCAAGTTCGAATCTGGGTCATGTCGGGTCAAAAACTAGGTCACGGGGCTCAAATCAAAGGAATAGCTAGTTAACACTTTAGAGGCCACATTTATGACCTTATCTTAATGAAACTTGGTCAGAATGTTAATCTTGATGATCTATAGGTCAGGTTTAAATCTGGGTCAGGTGTGTTAAAAAATTAGGTCACTAGGTCAAATCAAAGGAAAAGCTTGTTAACACTCTAGAGGCCACATTTATGACTGTATCTTCATGAAACTTAATCAGAATGTTAATCTTGATGATCTTTAGGTCAAGTTTTACTGTTTAAATCTGGGTCATATGGGGGCAAAAACTAGGTCACTGGGTCAAATCAAAGGAAAAGATAGTTAACACTTTAGAGGCTACATTTATGACCATATCTTAATGAAACTTGGTCAGAATGTTGATCTTGATGATCTTTAGGTAAATAGGTCAGGTGAGCGATACAGGGCCTTCATGGCCCTCTTGTTTACTAAATTATGTCCCTTTTTCGACTGGTATTCATTCAGTCGACAAGGCTGTTGAATAGTCGAGCGTTGCTGTCCTCCGACAGCTCTTGTTTTCATCAAAGTCAGTCAAAAATTCAAAATCATATTCCTATGAAAGTGTGTGTTTCACTTCAAAATGGTACCCAATTTGTGTGGCTTTATCTAAGAAACTGAGGTATGCTAAAAAATGTTCTACTTTGAAGAATTCAAAAGTGCTAAAATTCAAGTTGGGAAACATGGTTGCAAGAGTTATGTACTCATGGAACTCAAACACTTGAGATTAGATCCATCTTCTTTTGTCTAAGAATTGCTAAGTGGTAAGTCTGTATAACTGGATACTTAAATATTGTATACATGTACTCTACTTTAAGACTACTACATTTAAGAGAGATTCACATTTTATTTACAAGTGACCCGCTATTGGCAGTGATCTGCTATTGGTGAGTTGACCGTATAGGATATGTAATTTTTTGCCCATAATTTTACAGCAGTTGAGTATGTGTAGGAGATTTGAGAGTTTTGGTTACTATCCCGAGCCGAAAGCGGAGAATATAGTTTTGGCATTGTCCGTCTATTAGGAGTCATATCTAGGAAGTGGTTTGGAATATGATAAATAATTAATAAAGGAAGTGTTTTCAGCCGATAAAACAAATGTTTGCGGAAATCAGTAATGGCGAAACAAATAGAAGGAGATGGTTATGTCGTTGTCATCTTGTTATTAGAGAGCGTTTAGTTACATATGTGCCACCAACTGGGGAGATACCAGTTTTTACCACGCAGTACACAGTTCATAGGCATCCAGGCCACACCATGAGGAGGTGCTCTCATCATAGCCCAACTTTTTTTTAATAAATAAATGAACTTACACTGTCAAAATATTAAATTGAAATATTTTGTAAGTAATTGTTTTAAAATATAATGATTTTATTCCAAAGTTTGAAAATGAATTACTATATAGGTAAATGTCTTGTATTTCACAATGGTTTCGTGGTTAATTTCATGTTTTTAGCCCACCATCATCAGATGGTGGGCTATTCAAATCACTCTGCGTCCGTGGTCCGTCGTCCTTCCGTCCGTTAACAATTTCTCGTTATCGCATCTCCTCAGAAACTACCAGGGGGATTTTGACCAAACTTTGTCAGAATGATGAATTGGTACCCTAGTTGTGTCCCCTTGAAAATCAGACTGGTTTAACAATTTTTTAGTAAGTTATGGCCCTTTGTTTATTTTTATAATTTACATAGATTTATATAGGGAAAAACTTTGAAAATCTTCTTGTCCAAAACCACAGAGCCTAGGGTTTTGATATTTGGTATGAAGCATCATCTAGTGGTCCTCTACCAAGATGATTCAAATTATTTCCCTGGGGTCTAATATGGCCCCGCCCTGGGGGTCACATGGTTTATATACACTTATATAGGGAAAAACTTTGAAAAACCTCTTGTCCAAAACCACAGGGCCTAGGGCTTTGATATTTTGTATGTGACATCATCTGGTGGTCTTCTACTAAGATTGTTCAAATTTTCCCCCTAGGGTCAAATATGGCCCCGCCCTGGGTGTCACATGGTTCATATAGACTTATATAGGAAAAAACTTTTAAAAACTTCTTGTCAATAACCTACAACATTCAAATTTGGACCACATGTATGGTTTTGAGTGGCAAGATGAACCTTGACATGAGTTGACCTTGATTTTGACCTAGTGACCTACTTTCACATTTCTGTAGCTACAACCTTCAAATTTGGACCACATGCATAGTTTTGTGCACTGAAAAAAACTTCGACCTTGACATTGACCTAGTGACCTACTTTCACATTTTTGAAGGTACAGGCTTCAAATTTGGACCACATGCATGGTTTCTTGTTACGAAATGAACTTTGACCTTCATTTTGACCCAGTGACCTACTTTCACATTTCTCAAGCTACAGCCTTCAGATTTGGACCACATGCATGGTTTTATGTACCGAAACAAACTTTGACCTTTACATTGACCTAGTGACCTACTTTCACATTTTTTAAGGTACAGGCTTCAAATTTTGACCACATGCATAGTTCTGTATTCCGTAATAAAATTTTACTTTGATTTTGACCTAGTGACCTACTTTCACATTTCTCAAGCTACAGCCTTCAAATTTTGACCACTTGCATAGTTTTGTGTACCGAAATAAACTTTGACCTTAAGATTGACCTAGTGACCTACTTTTAAATTTCTCAAACTACAGCCTTCAAACTTGATGCACACGCATAGTTTTGTGTACAAAGAACTTTGTCCTTGAAATTAATCTAGTGACCTACTTTCACATTTCTCAAGCTACAGCTTTCGAATTTGGACCACATGCACAACGATGTGTGCAGAAATTAAATTTGACCATGAGCTAGTCAGTAAGTCTTGAAATTTGGAACACTCAAAAATGGCACATTGGTGGGCGCCAAGATCACTCTGTGATCTCTTGTTGTTCTGTTTTAGCTTGTGGCGCCTCTACAAGCAGCTAAGCAGACTCTTTTGAACAAACTTGATTCTTGCAAAAGTGCTACAGACCCAAGTTTTTAATGTAGATTTACCAGTACTGTAGTTTCAGAGAAGAAGATGTTTAAGTAAAAAATTTGATGAAGAATGCTGACCCTGACCCATCAACCTATACTTCACTCTGAACCAAGTTCATACACATTGCAGAAATCTTGAAATTTGAAATTGTATTAAGGAATGCAGTAATTAGCATATATTCAGGCAATATAGTTAACCGTTTTTTCGCTTTTATTTGCAGGGCCAAAATGCAGCTGGAGTTATACGTTTGATCACTCCTAAAATTCTCTTTGCTTATGTTCTTGGTGTAGCTGGGTTCTATCATATATACTACAACCCTAGGGTAAGTAACTTCGGTATAAATTCATTCTATGCAAAAAGCCTTTATGTTAAACTAACACATTTTTTGGATCATAGAATCTGTAACGGGATCATTAAAAGTTGGATGTAATGTTGATAATTGTACCCCCCGACAACAAAGTTGTAAGTGGGGGTATACTGGTTTCAGGTTGTCTGTCTGTCTGTCTGTCCGTCTGTCTGTCTGTCCGTCTGGTCGTCTGTCCATAGACGTAATCTTGTGCGCACCATCTCTCCTTATCCCCTTGACAGAATTTAATGAAACTTCACACAAGTGATCAGTACCAACAGTAGTTGTGCATGGGGCATGTTAGGTTCTTTAAGAAAAAAAATTTGCAGAGTTATGGGACTTTGTTTTTTTGTTACTATACTATATACATAGACACAATCTTGTGCGCACCATCTCTCCTCATCCCCTTGACACAATTTAATGAAACTTCACACAAGTGATCAGTACCAACAGTAGTTGTGCATGGGGCATGTTAGGTTCTTTTAGAAAAAAAATTTGCAGAGTTATGGGACTTTGTTTTTTTGTTACTATACTATATACATAGACACAATCTTGTGCGCACCATCTCTCCTCATCCCCTTGACACAATTTAATGAAACTTCTCACAACTGATCAGTAACAACAGTAGTTGTGCATGGGGCATGTTAGGTTCTTTCAGAAAAAAAATTTGCAGAGTTATGGGACTTTGTTTTTTTGTTACTATACTATATACATAGACACAATCTTGTGCGCACCATCTCTCCTTATCCCCTTGACACAATTTAATGAAACTTCACACAACTGATCAGTAACAACAGTAGTTGTGCATGGGGCATGTTAGGTTCTTTCAGCGACAAAAATTGCAGAGTTATGGGACTTTGTTTCTTGTTAACATACTATGTACATACAGCCTGCATATGCAATCTTGTGCGTGCCTAATCTACCAAACCCTTGCACACAATTTAATGAAACTTCACACAAGTGATCAGTACCAACCCTAGTTGTGCATGGTGCATGTTACATTCTTTTAGATAAATATTCTGCATAGTTATGGGACTTTGTTTTTTGTTACTATACTGTATACATACAGTCCACATAATTATGCAGTCTTGTGTGTGTCAAATTCAGTGTACTGTGTCAGTGCATGCGGAGGGTACATTCATCACCTTTAGTGATAGCTCTAGTTTGATACAGCTTCTTCCTCTAAAACAAGTTTTAAGATTGTTTTGCATGGCAGAGCCATAAAAACATCAATTCAGTTTACTTCATAAAAATGATATTATCATCTGTAGCCATGTAGTACCAGACTAGCATTTTGTAGAATGATATAATACCAAAGTGTGTTAAGGGTACATGTAGATCTGTTGGGCTATGAAATTCACTGTCTACATTTATATTTAAATAAATAACATGTATTGACTTCTTACCTGCTACCTCGAAGTTTCTTGTCATCTTTCTTATCCAGTATAGAGATAGTATTAATTTTATACTTTATCATTTTACAATGTATCATATAATGTATTTGAGGGGCCTCCGTGGCCGAGTGGTTAGAGTCGTTGACTTCAAACCATTTGCCCCTCATCGATGTGGGTTCGAAACCTCATTTGGGGCGTAGAATTCTTCACGTGAGGAAGCCATCCAGCTGGCTTACGGAAGGTCAGTGGTTCTACCCAGGTGCCCGCTCGTGATGAAATATGCACGGAGGGGCACCTGGGGTCTTCCTCCACCATTAAAGCTGGAAAGTCGCCATATGACCTAAAATTGTGTCGGTGCGACAATAAACCCAACAAAATAAATAAAATAAATATAATGTATTTGAATGGCACTAGTAAAAGATTAGTTTGGTAATGTTTTAGCTAAGATTACTGTTATATAGTGTCAAATACATGTATCGGTACATTAAAATAAAGAGGTAACAGCTTTTGTTTACATTTAATAATTTCAGTCGTGGGAGTCACATCATGGTTTCTTTTTATTTGGGAGCAGACGATCTAGATTTCCAGTAAGTGCTATATAAAAACATTTCAGAATTACTTGTTTATAAATCATTTAGTACTTATAAGTCAGTGTAGTCTAAAATATTTGAGGTAGTTATGCACATTTGATTTACCAAAAGTGATAGCTAAACATCATTTACCCAGAAAATAGGTGGTTCATTGAAATACAGAGGTTGTTTATGTCTTGCATACCAAATTTACAGTTTCATTGGTATTTGACTACATTTTAACATGGAAGCATTGGTATATTAAATAATTCTTGTCTGCTGAAACATAACTATTGCATGTTGTTCTGGGACAAATTGTGTAAGAAAAGAATTGGAAACTCTGTCTTAACCAATGCATAATCATAAAAAAAAACAAACTCTGTAATAGGATCTGAATACTTGGTTCTGCTGTATCACTGTTTTTATGCTCCCACATTTATGTGGGGAGCATATAGCCATGCTGCTGTCTGTACGTCCATCCGTCTGTGACCATTTTGACCAGTTTTATGGCCCTTTGTTCTTTTCACTGTAAAGGGTATAGTGAAGTTAGTGTGTTCACTGTTCAACTCCTCAAACATTTTTGAAGGAATGGGTTCAAAGTTGCAGAAGTGAAGAACATTGGTATAAAATTGCCTTATTGGGCAGTATGTGGGAGCATCTGTATTCTATGGACACATTTCTAGTTCAACAATATTTCAGTTACGTAATGATGGGCAGTTAACCTAACTAGTGTTCCTGGATTTAAACCAGCACTAACTGCAAGTAACTGCCAGCTTCTCCAAATGAATCAGAGGAATTGACTTAAGACACAATGTCTTATATCAGGTAGTATTTTAATAACAGAGAACATAAACCTTGCTTAGGGGTGGAATGCCCGACCCTGTGATCTCTGGAACTGTACTCTTTCTAATGAGCTATTTTGGCAAGTTCCAGCAGGTACAAACTTGCTCATTGTCAGTCTGTCAGTCTGTAGACAGTTTGGTTTCCTGTCAATAACTAGAGAATTCTTAGTTTCACAATGGTCAAACGTCATAGGATGGTTGCTGTGGTGAGTAGATGGCCCCTATCAGTAGATCAAAGGGCAAGGTCATGGTTATGAGACTAAACTTTAAGAACACTGGGCTACAGTCATCAAATTTTATAGGACCATTGCCTGTGCTTAGTAGATGGCCCGTAATGTTTTTGGGCTCAGGTCAAAGGTCAAGGTCACAGTGACCTCTTGAGACTGAAAACCGTTTCCGCTCAAGTCAATGACTAGAGAACGCCTTGGGATGCAGTCCTTGAACTTTATTTAGTGGTTGGCTATGGTCAGATGTAACCTCTAGTTTTAGCTTGACTATTCATAGAATAGTGAGCTATTGGAGTTGCCCGTGCGTCGGCGTCCTGATTTGGTTTAGTTTTTGTATGTAAGCTGGTATCTCAGTAACCACATGTGGGAATGGATTGAAACTTCACACACTTATTCACTGTGATAAACTGACTTTGCATAGGTTCCATAACTCTATTTTCCTTTTTTAGCTCACCTGTCACAAAGTGACAAGGTGAGCTTTTGTGATCGCGCAGTGTCCGTCGTCCGTCGTGCGTCAGTGCGTCCGTGCGTTCGTAAACTTTTGCTTGTGACCACTCTAGATGTCACATTTTTCATGGGATCTTTATGAAAGTTGGTCAGAATGTTCATCTTGATGATATCTAGGTCAAGTTCCAAACTGAGTCACGTGCCATCAAAATCTAGGTCAGTAGGTCTAAAAATAGAAAAACCTTGTGACCTCTCTAGAGGCCATATATTTCACAAGATCTTCATGAAAATTTGTCAGAATGTTCACCTTGATGATATCTAGGTCAAGTTCGAAACTGGGTCACGTGGGGTCAAAAACTAGGTCAGAAGGTCTAAAAATAGAAAAACCTTGTGACCTCTCTAGAGGCCATATTTTTCATGAGATCTTCATGAATATTGGTCAGAATGTTTATCTTGATGATATCTAGGTCAAGTTCGAAACTGGGTCACGTAGGGTCAAAAACTAGGTCATTAGGTCTAAAAATAGAAAAACCTTGTGACCTCTCTAGAGGCCATATTTCTCAATGCATCTTCATGAAAATTGGTCAGATTGTTCATCTTGATGATATCTAGGTCAAGTTAGAAACTGGGTCACGTGGGGTTAAAAACTAGGTCAGTAGATCTAAAAATAGAAAAACCTTGTGACCTCTCTAGAGGCCATATTTTTCATGAGATCTTCATGAATATTGGTCAGAAATGTTCACCTTGATGATATCTAGGTCAAGTTCTAAACTGGGTCATGTTGGGTCAAAAACTAGGTCAGTAGATCTAAAAATAGAAAAACCTTGTGACCTCTCTTGTGGCCATATTTCTCAATGGATCTTCATGAAAATTGGTCAGAATGTTCACCTTGATGATATCTAGGTCGAGTTCGAAACTGGGTCATGTGCGGTCAAAAACTAGGTCAGTAGGTCTAAAAATAGTAAAACCTTGTGACCTCTCTAGAGGCGATATTTTTCAATGGATCTTCATGAAAATTGGTCAGAATGTTTACCTTGAAGATGTCTAGGTCAAGTTCGAAACTGGGTCACGTGGGGTTAAAAACTAGGTCAGTAGATCTAAAAATAGAAAAACCTTGTGACCTCTCTAGAGGCCATATTTTTCATGAGATCTTCATGAATATTGGTCAGAATGTTCATCTTGATGATATCTAAGTCAGATTCAAAACTGGGTCATGTGGGGTCAAAAACTAGGTCAGTAGGTCTAAAAATAGAAAAAACCTTGTGACCTCTCTAGAGGCCATATTTTTCACTAGATCTTCATGAAAATTGGTAAGAATGTTCACCTTGATGATATCTAGGTCAAGTTTAAAAGTGGGTCACGTGCCTTCAAAAACTAGGTCATTAGGTCAAATAATAGAAAAACCTTGTGACCTCTCTAGAGGCCATGTTTTTCAATGGATCTTCATGAAAATTGGTCAGAATTTTTTATCTTGATGATATCTAGGTCACATGTGCTCAAAAACTAGGTCACTATGTCAAATAATAGAAATAACGATGTCATAGTCAGTTGAACACTGGGTCATGTGGAGATAGGTGAGCGATTCAGGACCATCATGGTCCTCTTGTTACAAATTTACTCCCCTTTTTCAACTTAGAAAGTTTTGGTTAAGGTTTGTATGTAAGCTGGTATCTCATTATCCACTAATGGGAATGGATTGAAACTTCACACACTTGTTCACTGTCATGAGCTGATAAGCACTATGCAGGTTCCATTACCCTGTTTTGCATTTTAACAAAATTATGTCCCTTTTTCGACTTCTGTGTTCATTCAATTGACAAGGCTGTTGAATAGTCGAGCGTTGCTGTCCTCTGACAGCTCTTGTTTTTAGGTCAGTAAGTCAAAGATCAAGGTCACAGTGACAGTATAACTGAAAACAGTCTCCTCTCAATAAGTAAAGAATGCTTTGGCTTACAGTTCAGAAACTCACTGATTAATTGGCTGTGGTCATTAAATGACCCATATTGTCAGTTGTTTTTTAGGTCAGTTGGTCAAGGGTCAAGGTCACAGCATACAAAATTACAGACCAACTTGCCTCTAACAGGCCATCAATAGAGCGGCACATATGTTGTACAAACAGCTCTTGTTTTGATTTAACTGAAGAATATGGTGTCAAGGAAAGGAATTGATCACTAGGTGTAGGTGTGGATGGAAATATCTGATTCAAGAGAAATTCCACATCTTACCACCTAAAGTTATCCTCAAGCCAGATATTTCCATCTGCACCTTAAACTAGTGAAAGATTCTTATATTCTCACATTTTGGTGAGCACAAAAATCACCCGCACAAAATTTGCATAGGCATGTGATTTGCACCACTGGTCCTTCTAGGAAACACATGCAGTGCAAACCCTACAGCAGACCCATTGAACCTGGAAGACTAAAATGTTTGTTGTTCTGGAGAGATAAACTTACTAAGAATTCAAGCTGATAGTTATATAGAAAATGGTTATAGTATACTGTATACTGCCAGTGCAAATTTTGCAGGAGTGTATTTTGGTACATGTGACTTGGAATTATGTTATTTAAATGAGATGTGAAACCAGAATTTCAGTGTATGTATGTTTGGTGTCATATAACCTGTCCCCTGTTGATAAAACCAGTCAACAAAATACATATCTTGTACATATATGTCTTACATTGTTTATTTACAATAACAGGGAGCGGATCATAGTGCTTTTCCACCAGATGTTGAAACATTTAACTTGCAAGGATTTGATTACAGAAAAAGTCATTTAAATGCAAGGACAAGTGCACAAGGACAGTAATTGGTGTATTCTTTGATGAACTTCTTAAAACATGTCAGGAATTAGAAGTACATTAGGTTTTCCTGATCTATAATGATGCATTTATCAAAATTCTCTAGTATTTACTGAAACCTTATTTACAGTAGAAATTTCTGAAAAGAGAAATGTGCTAGAATTGTTCAGAAAAAAAATTTGTTTACAACACTCTTAAATTGCCAATGTAACTCTTGTTAGCAGCATTGACTTCTAGATGCATTGTAATTTAGAATACAGAATTTGGTATGGAAAAAATGTATTCATTGATATTGATAGAAAGCTGTTTGTTTTGTAAAATAAAATATTAAAGAAAATTTGAAGTTTGGTTTTTACACATGTCTGACAATTGTAGTTGTCAGTACATGTGCCTTATTATTCCCTGTTGAAGGCTGGGGGACGTTGTTTTGGTGTTGTCCATCTGGCTGTTCATCCATGCATCCATGCATCGGTCCATACAGAAAAGTATTATCCCCCTTGACCCAGTAAAATCAGATATTTTTCCTTGATTCGGTAAAAAAATTGAAAATGCTAATAATTCAAAAAGTATTTTTAGCTAAGATCACCAATCCACAAATAACTATCAATTAGCACATAACCTTTGCTAACAGTATTACCCCTTGACCTGTAAATGCAGACTTTTTTCTCTTGATTTGGAAAAAGAGTAGGGATTTTTGAATGTATCTAAGTAAACTGTTGATGGAGTTTGATGAAAGTTTAGACAAATGTAGATCACTACAGGGCAGTGGTGCAAGAGCAGTTTTCATCAGGATCATGTCAGTAACCAGAGTTATTGCCATTAATTTTTTTACAATCAACAAATTCCCACACAACAAAGTAATCCATTGATGGATATTCATGAAATTTAACACAAATATAGATCATTTTAGGGCGATGGTGCATGCACATCTTTCATTAGGATCTCTTCAGTTACTGAAGAGTTATTGCACCTTAATTGTTATAAAATTCACAAAAAAAGTAAGCTGTTGATGGATTTTCATGAAACCTAATACAAATATAAATCACTATAGGAAAGAGTTTTTTCCCTTGATTTGTAAAAAAAATAGGAACCAACAAAAACCATGCTACAGTCCTGTTATACATAACTTGTGTATATCTGGAAATTAAGTATCTTTGAAAATATTGTCCCCTTATTCACAGAAGCAACCAATTTGGCAGGAATATAAATTCACTGAATTCGCTTGTTAAATTGGTTGAAATTTCCATTACAAAAAAAAACAATCATCCAAAAATAGGGTTTTAAGCCTGCAGTAGAGAAGTGGCAGTAGCTCTCAATGGCCACTGAAGACACATGGTTAAAACAAAAACACTTGACAGATATTTGGACCAGTGGTTTTAGATTACTATGATCACCACTCAACGTGGGTGTTACAGGTTCCCACTCTTCTCTGTTACAAAATGCATCACATATGGTTACTGTAAAATCATTTAATTTCGTGGGCATTAAATTTCGTGGTTTTGGTCAAAACTGCAATTTCGTGGGATATGAATTCGTGGATTTCAACTTTTGAACATAAAATGAATGGGAATTTTATTTGTTTGTTGGGATTAAATTTCGTGGATTGACTCAACAATGAAATCCACGAAAATTAGTCCCCCACGAAAATTAATGATTTCACAGTATACTCAATCCGGACTAATGATCTAAATGAAATGCTTATTGCATAATAGGGATAAACTACTGTAAACTGGATAATATTATGCTCCCTGAAAGGGAAGCAAATAGTCGCACCATTTGTCCGCCTGTAACGCAATTCTTGTCTGATGTATTTCTCAGCAACCACAGGTTTGAATTTAGCCAAAATTCATAGGAAGCTTCACTATGATTATCCAGAGGAGATGTGCATGTTATCTTCATATTACGGTTGGATGATTTTTCACCGATTATTAGTCCCCTACTGGTTGAAAACCAGTTTCGGGGACTATAGGAATGCGCTTTTCCGTCATTCTGTCATTCCGTCATTCTGTCATTCCGTCCGTCCGCAATTTCGTGTCCGGTCCATAACTGTTTTATCCATGAAGGGATTTTAATATTACTTGGCACAAATGTTCCCCATGATGAGACGACGTGTCATGCGCAAAACCCGGACCCCTAGCTTAAAGGTCAAGGTCTTAATTGGAGGTCAAAGGTCAACAGGGCTTTTTTCCTGTCCTGTCCATAACTCTCCCATCCATGAAGGGATTTTAATATCACATGGCACAATTGTACCTCATAATAAGATGATGTGTCATGCACAACTTTCAGACCCCTAGCTCAAAGGTCAAGGTCACACTTAGCAGTCAAATGTTAACATGGCATGAACAGGGTCTGTTTCGTGTCCGGTCCATAACTCTTTCATCCATGAAGGGATTTTAATATTACTTGGCAAAAATGTTCCCCATGATGAGACGATGTGTCATGCGCAAAACCCGCACCTCTAGCTCAAAGGTCAAGGTCACAATTTGAGGCCAAAGGTCAACAGGGCTTTTTTCCTGTCCGGTCCATAACTCTCCCATCTATGAAGGGATTTTAATATCAGTTGGCATAATTGTACCTCATAATAAGACGATGTGTCGTGCACAACTTTCAGACCCCTAGCTCAAAGGTCAAGGTCACACTTAGCAGTCAAATGTTAACATGGCATGAACAGGGTCTGTTTCCTGTCCGGTCTATAACTCTGTCATCCATGAAGGGATTTTGATATTACTTGGCACAAATGTTCCCCATTATGAGGCAACATGTCATGCGCAAAACCCGGACCCCTAGCTCAAAGGTCAAGGTAACAATTAGAGGCCAAAGGTCAATAGGGTTTTTTTCCTGTCCGGTCCAGAACTTTGTCATCCATCAAAGGATTACAATATTACTTGGCATAAATGTTCCCCATGATGTGACGGCGTGTCTTGCGCAACACCCAGAACCCTAGCTTAAAGGTCAAAGTCACACTTTGAGATCAAAGGTCAATAGGATTTTTTTCCTTTCCGGTCTATAACTTTGTCATGCAAAACAGGATTTAAATATCAGTTGGCACAAACATTTCCCTGGATGAGACAACATGTTGTGCGCAAAGCCCCGGCTCTAGGTCTAAGGTCAAGGTCATACTTAGAGGTCAAAGGTCAAATTCAAGAATGACTTTGTCTGGAGCATTTCTTCTTTATGCATTGAGGGATTGTAATGTAACTTGGCACAAATGTTCACCACCATGAGACGAATTGTCGCACGCCAGAACCAGGTCCCTAGGTCTAAGGTCAAGGTCATACTTAGAGGTTAAAGGTCAAATTCAAGAATGAGTTTGTCTGGAGCATTTCTTCTTCATGCATGGAGGGATTTTGATGTAACTTGGTAGAAACGTTCACCACTATGAGGCACACTTTTTTTAGAATTATGTCCCTTTGTTGTTACTATAAATAGATTATATTGTAACTTTTTTATTACTGGCCGTAGGGAAAAATTGAGACCACTTTTCTGTGGTACAACATGCACGGTACATCCAAATTTTAGGTGTATTTTGATCTATCTCTACCTGGTAAAGAGTTTCTTGTGGACTTAAATTTTATAGATTTTTTTTTTTTTTAGGGTTTATTTCACTTTGTTGTTACTATAAATAACTTTTATGATAACTTTTTGTATAATCAACCAAAAAAAAAATCCAAATGAAAACAACTGTACGTTTTTATATATGCAAATTTTAATCCAAGTGCTTTGTTATATTATATTGTATATATAGTACAATATTGTTTATACATCATTGACAGATATCAGTACATTATGTTATACTGCAGTAGAGAAAATTAGGTGCCTTCCAGTAGGGGACTTTGTATTGCATGGCAATACTTCATTCACTTGTTCAACATTAGTATACTATAGTACAATTCTTGTCTGGAGTATTTCTCAGCAACCGCAGATTTGAATTTAGCAAAAATTGGTAGGAAGCTTCAGTATCCAGAGAAGATGCGTGGATTGTCTTTGTGTTCTTTTTAGATGATTTTTCAGAGGAGGACGTGAAGGACTACAGACTGAAGGACATACAAAACAAATAACAGGTGATTTTTTTCCTCCAGTTTATTTGGAACTGTGTAAAAGTAACATGAAAACAATATCATTTCATTTTAACAGTCCTGCAAACTGAAAGGATTCTTTTTAGCATGAATACAAAATGTCTCATTCTTGTGTAAGTATATATCTTCCAGGAGTCTTGATTGTACAGGTGTATCCCTCCAGATTTATGTCAGTTTTTAAAATCATATTTGAGCCACACCAGGAGAAAACCAACATAGTGGGTTTGCAACCAGCATGGATCCAGACCAGCCCGCGCATCCGTGCAGTCTAGTCAGGATCCATACTGTTCGCTTTCAAACCCTATGGCAAATAGAGAAACTGTTAGCGAACAGCATGGATCCTGACCAGACTGCGCGGATGCGCAGTCTGGTCTGGATCCATGCTGGTTGCAAACGCACTATGTTGGTTTTCTCATGGCGCGGCTCATTTGTTAGTAAATGTAAATAAAGTTCTATGAAGTATTTACTTACAAGAAAACTTGTAGCCTCAGAAAATATGTACAAAAGCTAATAAGACAAGGTACAATATGATGAACTTTGTGCATATTAACACCATATTAGTGACAAGGTACAATGATTATGTGATGTATTACTGTATACTGTAAATCCGGTATTATTCATGGTGTGTTAATTTTTGCTATTTTTCGCGAATTGGGTGCATCGCGAAATCATGAATACGCGTAAATATCCTTCCATAACATACAGACATATCCGAAAATATGTCCAAAATACGGTCAAGTTCAGCAATGAATGCTAGCCGCCTGTACGTCGATGTTTATTGAATGAATTACAATTCATTTCAAATTTCAATATAATTATGAATAATGATTCATGTAGAATATACTGCTTAAGGTTAGATTTACATGTTGCTGGCAGTTTTTAACGAAGAGCATCTCCTTATTGCACTTTGTATGTGTCAAACAAGCAGAGCGCGTGTTGCTCGAGGGGAAGATCGATATAATCCCTTATCTTCTCAACAAACCTGATTTCTTTTTACACATTTTGTTTAGACAACAATAGGGATTAGGGGACAATTTATTACACCATTGTATTTTACACTTGTACGTTGATTATTTATGAAATTGCTGTAACAAACTTTGAACAGTTTATCAGCTATTAAGTGTAATAAGAATAATCGCTAGTAAATTGAATAAAGGATTTAAAGGCTCAATTATTTCAGTCTGTGTGAATAAAGTAACCGATTGCTAATACAAAATAAGCATTATGGACTATGTGTTTAACGAGTCTTTTGCATGCATACATTCGGTGCGGTACTGAAAATTGGCACTGATATAATCACGACTTCTGGAATTGAAATTTCGCTAATATAAGATAAGAACATTTACGAATTTAAATTTCTGACCCTTCCATCGCGAATTCATAAATCCGCGAAATAATTCAGGGTGCCGGAATTCGCGAAATAAAGATCACGCTAATATAAAGTGATTTACAGTATTATAATCTTGTTAATTACCGTATATTAACATTCATTATGTATTTTGTGTAGAAAGAAATTAGATGTTTATTTTTGTATAAACAACACTGGTGCAATGATAGCAAAGGTTTCCCTTTCCACAAGACTGAATGTGTGGTCTGATACTATTCACAAAAACATAATAAAATATCATTGTTCGAAAAAAATCTTTGAAAAACTGCAATCAGAATTTCAAAGGGCATTCAATGATCACTGAATCTGTTTTTGTGGTAAAAATCAAAACTGAATCAACACAACTACGCGATTTTTGCTTGGATTTAATGGAATTGTATTTTTATCAAACGGAAAATTACAATTTGTGGGCAGCTCATATTTATTGTAACAATAAATGGTCGAATATTTATTATATGATTTTCTTTTATTTACGGACAGAAACCCATAATTTTGTTGTAAGTTACTTTAACAAGAGGACCATGATGGTCCTGAATCGCTCACCTCTTTCCACATGACCCAGTTCTGAGTATGACGTCGTTTTCTCTATTATTTGACATAGTGACCTAGTTTTTGAGCTCATGTGACCCAGTTTTGAACTTGACCTAGATATTATCAAGATAAAAATTCTGTCCAATTTTCATGAAGATCCATTGAAAAATATGGTCTCTAGAGAGGTCAAAAGATTTTAATGATTTCAGACCTACTGACCTAGTTTTTGACCGCAGTTGACCCAGTTTCAAACTTGACCTAGATATCATCAAGATGAACATTCAGACCAACTTTCATACAGATCCCATGAAAAGTATGGCCTCTAGAGAGGTCACAAGGTTTTTTTATTATTTGACCTACTGACCTAGTTTTTGACCACACATGACCCACTTTCGAACTTGACCTAGATATCATCAAGTTGAACATTCTGACCAATTTTCATGAAGATCTCATGAAATATATGGCCTCTAGAGAGGTCACAAGGTTTTTCTATTTTTAGACCTACTGACCTAGTTTTTGACCGCACATGACCCAGTTTCGAACTTGACCTAGATATCATCAAGATGAACATTCAGACCAACTTTCATACAGATCCCATAAAAAATATGGCCTCTAGAGAGGTCACAAGGTTTTTCTATTATTTGACCTACTGACCTAGTTTTTGAAGGCACTTGACCCAGTTTCGAATTTGACCTAGATATTATCAAGGTGAACAATCTGACCAATTTTCATGAAGATCTTGTGAAATATATGGCCTCTAGAGAGGTCACAAGGTTTTTTCTATTTTTAGACCTACTGACCTAGTTTTTGAAGGCACGTGACCCAGTTTCGAAAATGACCTAGATATCATCGAGGTAAACATTCTGACCAAGTTTCATGAAGATCTTTTGAAATATATGGCCTCTAGAGAGGTCACAAGGTTTTTCTATTTTTAGACCTACTGACCTAGTTTTTGATGGCATGTGACCCAGTTTCGAACTTGACCTAGATATCATCAAGATGAACATTCTGACCAACTTTCATAAAGATCCCATGAAAAATGTGACCTCTAGAGTGGTCACAAGCAAAAGTTTACGGACGGACGGACGGACGCACGCACGCACGCACGGACGACGGACACCGCGCGATCACAAAAGCTCACCTTGTCACTTTGTGACAGGTGAGCTAAAAATGTAAATACAAAGATTGGATGTTGTTCCTTGTGCATTTATAAGGGTATAAGCCACACTGGGACTTCTCACAAATCATCAAAGAATTGCTGGCATGGAAGTCCCAATGTGGTTTATACCCATATATACCGTACCCATATAAACACACAGAATACACTGGGACTTCCGGAATTTCATACAAGAAGCCCTATTGTTGAAGTCCACATGTGACTTATACCTTTATAAACATACAAAAAGTAATATTCACTCCTTCAAAAAATACTGACACTGTATAAAAGATACTTCTAATGCGAATCAGGATTTAACAAAAGAAAGACCTGAGGTAGTTGAGAACATTTCTTGAGTTTTAAGCATTTAATATCTGACAGATATGCTGAAGAAATGATACAAGTCATGATGGCTTCTTTTTTCATGATAAATTTAGTTTTGATAATATTACAGATGAAGAACCCTAGCTGTCCCTTCATGCACTGCTTTAAGTGTAAATATTCCCAGGAAAGAAACCATCAGGGAAGTAGTTCTCTCAAGAAGGAATCTTGATGCCATGCTTGATTTCATCCTTAGTGCTGAGGACAGGTGATTCCATGTAAGATGACTGAACAAGTTGATAACAGAGCCCTGAACCATGCAACTAATTTACAGAGGCCTAAACAAATCCAATACAGAGGACTTAACAACTTGAGTACTGACGACTGAAAAAACTCAGTACTATGACCTGAACATGAAGAATTCTGAACCACTCAGCTAGTCTACTGAGGCTTAAACAAATCAAACAGAGAAGCTAGAACAACAACTACAGTCCGGAACAACTTGAGTACAGAGGACTAAACATCTAAGTACAGAGGACTGAACCATCCATATACAGTGGCCTGAACAAATCAAGTATAAAGGCAGAACCACTCAAAAGAGTCCCGAATCACTCAAATATAGAGGACTGAAAAACTGGAGTACTAGAAACTGAACAGGCCTGGAACAATTTAGTACAGAGGCATGAATCATAAAGTACAGAGGCCTGAACAACACGAGTACAAAGGTCGGAAGCATTTAAGAAATAAAATGGTTTTTTTTTGGTGGCAGCACTGACGTCACTCTGGTGCCTTTCTTTTTGCTGTTTGTACAAAATAAATGTCATAATTTTCAAGAATAGGGCGAACGTAAATATTTAAATACAGAGGCCTGAACAACTCAAGTACAAGGCCTGAAACATTAAAATACAGAAGCCTGAACAAGGCAACTATTGTAGCCTGAACCGCTCAACTAGTTACCAGAGGCCTTAACAACTAGGGTATGAGGCCTCTGGGCTGAAACATTAAAATGCAGAAGCCTGAACAATGCAACTATTGTAGCCTGAACCGCTCGGCTAGTTTACAGAGGCCTGAACAACTTGACTATTGAAGCCGGACTCCCTACAGTATAGAGGCCCAAACAACAACTATTAAATCCTAAACCTCTCAGATAGTTTATAGAGGCCTGCACAACTCAACTACTGAGGCCTGAATCATGTAAGTACAGAGGCCTGAACAGCTCAGCTAGTCTACGGAGTCCTAACCAACTCTAGCACATAAACCTAAATCGCTAGGCTATACAGGCATGAACCAGTTGACTAATCCACAGGGGCATGAATCATTTAACTATACTGCCATATCGCAATAATTAGTTTAAGTGTGGAGATTGTGTGTACTGGTCTATATATTATATACATGCAAAATTATTATAATAACATGTTCTCAGGACTAAATAAATCAAACTGCTTTCAATCATTCAAAATTCATAATAACAACAAGTTAACATACCTCGCTGCATAACGGCATAATTTTATATTTAACAAGCTAATCCTTTATGTCTAAATGTATAATTTACAAGAAATATCCATGTACAACTCCATCACAGATAACGCATATTTACACTTTTTTGTGGAAATGTTAGTATATAATGCACTGATTTCACAACGAATAGACATGATAAACAAAATCTTGAGTATACAATATAATATCATTTTTACACTGAGATTATAAGTGGGAATAAATATCTGCACAAAACTACAGCTCATATATTCTGCCATCAATATTTATCCCATAATTGTTTTTTTTTTCAAGTCCACCGAGTGGTATTGGAGAGGTTGTGATTTCTTACCTGAATGAAGGCATTATATGTACTTAGTATATAATAGTGTTTAATTTTGTCTTTCATGAAAAATCTGTATCTAAAGTTTTAAAACATGTAGATAACACATGCAGTAAGCATCTCCATTAAAGCTGGACTAATTTCAGTGCGCATTTCTTACGTATATGAGATTTATTATAGATATAACTAAGAAATAACAATCTCTCAAATGTAAATAATTTTCTAACTTCTTTTTTAGGGTAATTTAAATGGAACAAGAGGGTCATGATGACCCTGAATCGCTCACCTGAGTAATATGAGTCACAAGTTTAAAATGGCAAACTGATGCTAAAATATTACAAAGTAGGTCAAATTCATGGTCACTGAAAGTCAGTTTTAAGATCGGTGTGCAAAACTGTACATGTCGTCCAAATTTCAAGGCTGTATCTTAAAAAACAAGAAAGTAGGTCAAGGTCATAGTCAAGTGACCCCTAATCCCTTGGGGTCATCAGGTAATTATAATTAATCATCCTAGGAAATATGATCTGATAATTTTTTAAGTATTTATTCCTATATAACTCGTATAACAAGTGACGCCCAGGTTAGGGCCTCTTTTCACCCCAGGGGCCTAATTTGAACAATATTGTTAGAGATCCACTAAGCAATGCTACATACTAAATATCAAAGGCCTAGGCCTTGAACTTTCAGGCAAGATTTTTTTTTTTTTCCTATACAAGTCTATGTAAAATTTCAGACCCCCTGGGGCAGGGCCTCTTTTCACCCAAAGCTTATAATTTGAATAATTTTGGTAGAGGACCACAAGGCAATGCTACATACCAAATATCAAAGGCCTAGGTCTTGTGGTTTTAGACAAGAAGATTTTTAATGTCTTTTTCTATACAAGTCTATATAAAACTTGTGACCCCCGGGGCAGGGCCTCTTTTCAGCCCAGGGGCATAATTTGAACAATCTTCATAGAGGACCATTAGATGTCACATGCCAAATATCAAAGCTTTATGCCTTGGGGTTTTGGACAAGAAGATTTTTTAAGTTTTTCCTTTCGGTTGCCATAGCAACCAGAATTCTGCATGGAATTAAATTCTTTGAACAATTTTGAAAGGGGGGCACCGAAGGATCATTCCTGTGAAGTTTGGTGTAATTCTGCCCAGTGGTTTTCAAGAATTTTTTTTAGAAATTGTTGACGGACACACGTCACACGACGGCCATCAAGCGGTCACAAAAGCTCACCATGAGACTTTGGCTCAGGTGAGCTAAAAATGAATAGTAGAAATACAAAACACAATTCTATCTTGTGATCTATAGCTTTGAAGTACAGTAGGTGAAGAAGACATGTTAATGGAAGAGTATAAGTGATAGACAACCTTATATCTATATCCATGCACTAAAGAAAGATGTGTTAAGTTTCCAAGTTGGCACCCTACACTTGAATGTGTCCTCGTACAATTACATGAATATTGCAGGTACCAAGTACAAATATTATCTTGAATCCCTGAGCTTTTTCAGTGAAGTACTTGTGGATATCATTCTCATTTTTCACTGTTACCAAAGATAAAGACTTGAACACAAAAGAATACAAATTACAAAAAACTGACCCTATTTTTTGAAGACCCATCAAGTGATTAATGGGAAGTTGTTCGAAGGTGTTTCTATATTTAGCTCTGGTAGCCCCCTAAAAGCAGGCAAATGGAACTAATTAAAGAAAACTTGAGGGAGGTCTATACAAGTATGCTACAGATCAAGTTCAGTGAAGAATCATAGAATGGTTTAAGAGAAGAAGTCATTTAAAATTTTCTTTCTATGTTTAACTCTGGTGTGCCCAAAACGGAGTCAAGGCTAACCAATATACAAACTTGAGGGAAGTCCATACAACGGTGCTTAACACCAAGTTTGGTGAAAATATATCAAGTGGTTCATGAGAAGAAGTTGTTTAAAGGTTTTTCAACTGTCAGATAAAGAGGCCTCTAAGTGGAGTCAAGTGGAACTATTTGAGAAGGATCCATGCCAGGATACTACACACCAAGTTCAGTGTAATTTTGACCAAACATTTCAAATTCACAGATATTTAAGTAAAATATTTTGATGCAGGATGACGGACACAGGTCAATGGAGCATCCAAATGCACTTAAAGATCACCCTGAAGAAAGTTCAGGTGTGAAACTGGTAATAAAGATATTGCTTTATATAAATACCCATAAAAACATACCGATGTATGCTCCATCTTATAAATCTGTAAAAGAAATTTAAAATCTCAAAAGAATTATTTAACTTTTTTCTAACATTAAAAGTGTCATCACAACTTTGCTTTATGTAAGTGTTGTGTAGGTTAAATGGACGTTTCACTCAGTGGAACAAATTTTGGTCTTTCATTGAAACATACAAATAAGGTCTGTTACATATAGGTTAACATTATTAGGTTTAAGGTACATCACATTTAGGCACATAGTATATACAGTGCAATGTATTTTAATAAAAATGTATTTGACTGTGAAACCATCATTACTTGTGTGGAATTAATTTCACAGATATGTCCGACAGAAAAACTAAATTCCATCAAACAAATAAAATTCTTATATACTTCATTTTTAACTAAAGAATCCAAGAGTTCATGTCCAAAAGAAACTGCAGTTTTGTGCCTACAAAACTAATTGATTTTACAGTAAAAAAAGCACAATTTTTTGAATTTCAATGACCCAGTCTCTTTCATTTTGACAACCAATATATGTCAAATATTGTGTATACATCAGTTGCTGTTGGTTCGTGTGAATGTCAGCCAAGTTTGTGGATTGTGCTTTATAATTCTGTCAACATTTTCCTGCGATATCCCCTTAATTAACATCTTAGGTACGACATGTAGTAATATATGAGAGAATCCATGCCCACCGTACTTCATCTGTAAAACAGAAAACACAAGAATGTGGAAATCACTAACTGTATAATCTAAAGTAACAAGAGTCCTTAAAAATGTAGTCCACAAAGGAATATTTCAGATTTTAAATGGTTTGCAAATAATTACTTTCAGAACACAGTATAAAAGGGACTTTCAAAATGTTCAAAAACACATGAAATTCTGTAGAGGCTTATACTGTAGTTCTATCCTTTTGAGCTGCAAGTTCTAATATTGTGATACAATGCATATTCAAACTATACAATACTGGAAATCAAACTGCCTGTATTTTATAACCATGTAGCTGTGTATCAAAAATCAGTTCAATCC
The DNA here is from genome assembly GCF_021730395.1 of Mercenaria mercenaria. NCBI lineage: Eukaryota > Metazoa > Mollusca > Bivalvia > Venerida > Veneridae > Mercenaria > Mercenaria mercenaria. The sequence goes on along the minus strand of NC_069363.1, from coordinate 42,551,251 downwards.
ATTCACCCTTTCAAAAGTTTTCTAGCGGATAACAATATTTTGTAAGCTTTTATGTAACAAAATGGCCATAATTCTACCAAAATTTGGAGGACTGTAACGAAAATTAAACTTGTCATGTAACTTATCATCATATATCTGAGTACCCAAAATGACTTCAATCCGTTCAGTCATTTAGAAGTTGTTGAAAAGACAACCAACTTTTAAGTTGAAAAGGGGCCATATTTCTGCCCAAAATTGGTGTGACTGAAATCCAATTTGGCCTGTATTTTATTACCACATACTAACAATGAATTCAATCCATTCATCCTTTCAAGAGTTATTGAATGGACATCAATACTTTTCTGAATTTTAGGTAAAAAAAGTAATAATTCTGGCAAAAATTAGTGAACTGTAACAAAATCACCCTCGATATGTAACTTTTGACCATGTATCTGTGTACACAAAATGAACTCAATCCACTTGCCCTTTCAAAGAGTTATCACAAGTGCACAGACAGACACCTCACTTACTAAGACTCAAATATATGTCTTCCTTAACTTCTTTTACCGGGTTATAATAATCTTTTCATTATATAAGCATCAGTAAATAACTTTTATATCAATTAAATAAATCAATTTCATTATTTAGCCCGAGTAAAATTGAAAATATTCTTGTTAGTAAAATAATTAACATAATGACAAACGTGAAACTGACATCACATATCCAACATGAAATTTAGATATTAATATGAGCCGTGCCATGAGAAAACCAACATAGTGGGTTTGCGACCAGCATGGATCCAGACCAGCCGGATGCGCAGTCTGGTCAGGATCCATGCTGTTCGCTTTTAAAGTCTACTGCAATTAGAGAACCGTTGCGACAGCATGGATCCTGACCAGACTGCGCAATGCGCAGGCTGGTCTGGATCCTTGCTGGTCGAAACCATATGTTGGTTCTCATGCCGGCCAATTAACATATGACAAACATGAAACTGACTCAATATCGTAGCGAACAGCATGGATCCTGACCAGACTGCGCAGGCTGGTCTGGATCCATGCTGGTCGCACACCCACTATGTTGGTTTTCCCATGGCACGGCTCAATTAACATAATGACAAACATGAAACTGACATCACATATCTAATATGAAATTTAAATATTAATATGTAAATATATTGACGTCTGTGGTTTAACCAAGGTTAAACAAGAACTGTCAGAGGAGACAGTGCACTTGACTGTTTTAATGCTTGATAGTGAAATGGGGCATATCTCAGGAAACTAGACCTATCACTGTAGTGATTAATACCTCCCACATATGGGACAACAGTTTGAAGTTAGAGCCAAATCAATTCAGTTATAACCAAGATAGAGTGAAAGTGCATCAATTTCTTAGGATAAAAGGGACATAATTTGAGGAACATTTCTGCAAGAGTGGGTGATAATGTAGAACAACTATATCAAGTCTGAATCAAATCTATTTAGAGGGAAAATACATAAAAACGTTTACACTGCATGAAATTAAAATTAAAAAGAGAGCATAATTCATGTAATATCTGAGGCTGAGTTATGCACCTTGTTTTATGTAGTGTGTGTGATAGTATATGAAAAACAAGAGCTGTCTCCATAGGATGACATATGCCCCCGATGGCACTTTGAATGAGTAGTTATGGCCGATGTTAGAGTTTAGGACTTTTGACCTACAGAGCTGGGTCTTGCGTGCGACAAGTTGTCTTATTGTGTCACACATTCATACGTAGTTATTTTAAAATCCATGCATAAATGACAAAGATATGGACTGGACACCCCATCAATGCACTATCATGAAAAATGACCTTTAACGTCTAAGTGTGACCTTGACCTTTGAGCTACGGACCTGGGTCTTGCGCGTGACACGTCGTCTTACTGTGGTACACATTCATGCCAAGTTATTTGAAAATCCATCCATCGATGACAAAGATATGGACCGGACACGCCCATCAATGCACTATCCTTTAATGTCTAAGTGTGACCTTGACCTTTGAGCTACGGACCTGGGTCTTGCGCGCGACACGTCGTCTTACTGTGGTACACATTCATGCCAAGTTATTTGAAAATCCATCCATTGATGACAAAGATATGGACCGGACACGCCCATCAATGCACTATCCTTTAATGTCTAAGTGTGACCTTGACCTTTGAGCTACGGACCTGGGTCTTGCGTGCGACACGTCGTCTTACTGTGATACACATTCATGCCAAGTTATTTGAAAATCCATCCATCAATGACAAAGATATGGACCGGACACGAAAATTGCGGACAGACTGACAGACCAACAGACCGACAGACGGACAGATGGTTCAAAAACTATATGTCTCCCTTCGGGGGCATAATAATTTAAGTTTAAATCAAATGCTTTTAATAATAAAACTTTAACCTTAAATTCTATGTAAAAATGAGGTATTAGTTTTGAAATATCAGTTCCAAAGCTATGAACCTTATGTTATATGATACAAGTGATGATGTGGAACAACTTTTTTAAGTTTAAAGCAAATTCATTCAGCAATAACAGAGAAAGAGTGAAAGTGATCAAAATCTTAACATGAAAATCTAGGTAAAAGAGGGAATAACTCATGAAATATTGGTGTCAGAGTTATGGGCCTTGTGCATATAATTTTGTTAACGATGTGGAACAAATGTTTTAAGTCTGAATCAGCTCCATTTAGTAATAACAGAGATAGAATGAAAATGCCTCAAATCTTAATATGAAATTCTAAATAAAGTGGCATATTTCATCAAATATTGGTGCAAGAGTTATGGCTCTTATATAATATGATGTTGGTGATGTTGAGGGATAACTGTTTCACATTTGAAGCAAGTCAATCAGTTTATAACAGAGACAAAGTGAAAGTGCATCCAATCTTTAACCAAGCTGTGAATGAGGACGCCATCATCACAACAAGTAGAATAGCTCTTCATGTATAGTAAAGCTAAAAAAGGCATATTTGGGAGATTTGAAGTACTTACAAGTCTATGTTTTGTATGTATATCATGAGATGCTGTTATTTTATCCTGGAATCCATTTTCTATGAGAAATTTGATCCTTTGTATACGTTCAGCATCGCTAGGCATATCTATAGTAGGCGTCTGCTGATAGTACGAACATTCAATGCCAAACAGATCATATTCTACATAACATCCTAGCTCGGCAAACTCTAACAACTGTGGTATATCTGATATTGTTCCTGGAAGAGAAAGAAGATTGAACTAGAAGGTGTTTTTTTCATAAAAAACATACGTCTCCCCCCTATATATACCTTTAGCTCTGACGGCCATTTTTGCAGCGAAGTGGAACGTATTGGCGATATGCATAACTAGGCTTGGTATTGATCTCTCCTGTGAAGTTTTGTTGAAATCCAGCCAGAAGTTTGACCTGTGGAAGCCGGACAAGATTTTTCTATTTTTTAGCTCTGGCGGCCATTTTGTGCAGCGAAGCGGAACGTATTGGCAATATGCATAACTATGCTTAGTACTGATCACTCCTGTGAAGTTTCGTTGAAATCCAGCCAGCAGTTTGACCTGTGACAGCCGGACAAAATTTTTCTGTTTTTAGCTCTGGCGGCCATTTTGTGCAGCAAAATGGAACGTGCCCGCGAAATGCACAACTACGCTTAGTACTGATCACTCCTGTGACGTTTCGTCGAAATCCAGACAGCAGTTTGACCTGTGAAAGCCGGACAAGCTTAATGCGTACGGATAGACAGACGGACAGCGAAGGCAAAACCAATATGTCTCCCCCGTTTTATGGGGGGAGACATAATACAACTGAGGAACATTTGTGTACAATCACTGTAACTTCAGACCAGTAACTTCTTAAAGCTCCCAATACATGATGATGATATGCTGTTTACTCAACATCTTGACAGACACAGATAGTAAGAGATACAGTAAATATGATGACGTACCACTACTAACACGACTAAAAGTGCTTGCTATGTTGGTACTGCCCACATCTCTGAACAAAGGCCACCTTCCCACTAAGATCATTTTCATGCCTTTATTCTCAGGCTTGACTGTATATTCATAAAGGGAAAAGTGATCACATGGCCATGTATTCTGACAACTCCAAATAATTTGAATAGTCTTAGTAGAGGGTCAATCAAGGAACATTTCCATGAAATAAATAGATATTATTTCAAAACTGGACCAGCTGTTTGGGTGTAGATGTTGATTTTTCTATTTCTAACTCTGGTGTGCTCTATGTTCAACAAAACAGAACTGTGTGAACAACTTTGAGATATCATAAAACAACAGACAAAGAGTGAACACAATGGATTGAGCACTTTGTGCTCTGGTGAGTTTATAAAGGATGCTTACTATCCATATGTGACATCACAACTCGACTTGCATGACCACCAGCCTCCTGATATATCCTCATAATCTCAAATGGTGATTCCGGTGCCCGGCCTGGATGTATTATAACTGGACAACCAGTATCACATTCCACCTGAGCTGCTGCTTGTAGTACCCGTTTCTCAGAATCTAAAAAGCAGAAACTCATAGCAATACAGTCTTTCCCTAAAAATAAGTCAGTTGCATGTAACTTACAATTGGTATACCATGACATGTTCCTCCATGTTCATTACAGCAAAGGGAAATAACTCCTTTCCTTTTGAGTTACAGAAAAAAAAAACTTTTCTAAAATGAGTAGCTACACATGAAATTATTTTTGATATGAAATATGAACTTTTGTCTGTCCATGCACAAGAATTAATATTCTCTGCAAAGGAAGATCCATCACAGCTTAATTTGAATAAAGCTTCTTTTCAAAATATTATTCTCTCATTGAATGACTTGCCAGACAAATGCCAGTTGTCCAGTGCAGCAAATAGTTTTGACTATCGACTGGTAAGCATTCAGAAGATTTTTCATTACATGACATCAGAAAGAAATTTTGATAACGTTTTTTTCTTTCAAATTTTGATGTTAGTCAAAAATACATTTTGTGTTGAATATAGATGGTCATTATGTCACACACTATGGACTGGCGACATATAAAAAAAGAGACATGAAGTAATAATTTCTTTTTTCTTATAGCATAATAAGACTTATTTTTAAAAAAATTATACACTGATTAAATGGCAATGGCCGGCCTGACGTGGTTAAAAGCATGTTAACTATATACCTTAACACAAAAATGAGTACTAAATTGATTGAATCAGTTATTTTTAAAACATACAAAATATTCACAGAAACAAATTTTTTAATGCAAAGGCACTGCAAAATAACATCAAAAATGATGTCACACATCCACGGCAGTCCAATAAATGGTTACTGTGTCCACTACCTGTTGTTGTCCTTGGTTACTGTGATGGTGAGTCTATCCTGTGCAATTTTGTTAATACTTATATTGACCTTTACCCTGCTAAATTTCTAAAATGGTCTATTATTCAATTTGGGCAGTACCATTTATTATTAGAAGGGGTGTTCACGGAAAATTTACTGCCTGAATAGCGAACAGTGCAAACCAATGCAGATGAGCTCGCATGTATGTGCAGGCTCATCTTAGTCTGCACTGGTCCCAAAGGCAGAATCACTTGCTGCCAGCAAGCTAAAGGTTAAGATATATAATATAAATAATATTTTCCATTTCATTTATTTTATGTGGTGATTGGTCACATACTGAAAAAGTTGTTTAATAGGATGTACATCTACAGCAAAAACGTTTGGGCATGATTTAAAGTGGTCCCTAAATAAGAAGATGCTTAATACTGGTGGTCACATGTACTATCCTTGTGTTCACAGGTATGTAATGGACAATAAGAAACGTCCATGACAGGACTAGTTATAACTGTATAGTTGAACAATGCAATATAATTTATGAATTTGCTCATGCTTTAATATAGTAAAAGAGAAAAAGAAGCCACACCTACTTCCAAGTGGAAATGAACAGCCAAGTTCTCCAACTACACCAGCTTTTATACCGGTCCCCTCACATCCATATTGTATGTCCTTGGCCATAAAGTCCACAAATTCTTCTACAGTACCATCCACAGTACTGGGACGTGAAGATTCCACATAGTAACCTGGTGGGGAATGACAGGATAAATCACTATAGTTACTGTTTGATTCTTTTGTTCCATTTAATAGCACTTGCAGTCATCATTTGTGCCGCGCCATGAGAAAACCAACATAGTGGGTTTGCGACCAGCAAGGATCCAGACCAGCCTGCGCATCCGCGCAGTCTGGTCAGGATCCATGCTGTTCGCTAACGGTTTCTCTAATTGTAATAGGCTTTGAAAGCGAACAGCATGGATCCTGACCAGACTGCGCGGATGCGCAGGCTGGTCTGGATCCATGCTGGTCGCAAAGCCACTATGTTCGTTTTCTCATGGCACGGCTCATTTACTTAATGCAACAATCTCCTTAATTCTAAACAATACAAATTAAATCTCCACAAACTACTTACAAATTTCCCACAAGGCTGACTCAAGTGGACACAAGTTCTATTAATATTAGTGGTGACATCTCGCTAACGAACTAGCCAACTGCACATAATAAATTAATGCAAATTCCATGATAAAATATTTAGAATGAAAATAAATTCCTTTACTCTGCTACAAAAAAATCTTAGACTACCTTTGAACAATCTTTAACATTTCCAAGTAATGGGAAACTATTTTCTAATGCTCCACATTGCAATGTTACAATGTATGGAAAAAATGACTAAGTTTTAAAAACTACCTGTTCCTGCTACAACGTGAACCCCTGTTGCCATGGACAAGTTAGCCAGAACTTGTGCATTGGGGTGAATGCCATAGGTGGTGTTATCAACCACAAGACCACCTCCATTTCTCTGTAACAAACATGCATAAACATCTGTATAAAACAAGAGCTCGTCGAACACGAAATGCCCCCCTTGATGCATTTAGTAATTGCACAAGGAACAGAAATTATATGCACACTGTAAATAAGTATATGTAAACCATGTGACCCACAGGGCGGAGCCATATTTGACCCTTGGGGAATAATTTGAATAATCTTAGTAGAGGATCACTAGATGATGTCATATACAAAATATCAAAGCCCTAGGCCCTGTGGTTTTGGACAAGAGGTTTTTCAAAGTTTTTTCCTATATAAGGCTATATAAACCATGTGACCCTAGGGGTGGGGCCATATTTGACCCCAGGGAAATTATCTGAACAATCTTGGTAGAGGACCACTAGATTTTGCTACATACCAAATATCAAAGCCCTAGGCCCTATGGTTTTGGACAAGAAGATCAGAAACCATTTAACTGTTCCTGGCCAATGTGACCTTGACCTCTGACCTAATGACCTCAAAATCAATAGGGGTCACCTGCTGGTCATGACCAACCTCCCTATCAACTTTCGTGATCCTAGGCCTAAGCGTTCTTGAGTTATCATCCGGAAACTGTTTTACTGTTCAGGGTCACTGTGACCTTGACCTTTAACATACTGACCTCAAAATCAATAGGGGTCATCTGCTGGTCATGGCCAACCTAACTATCAATTTTCCTGACACTAGGCCAAAGCGTTCTTGAGTTATTGCCTGGAAACCATTTTACTGTTCCTGGTCACTGTGACCTTGACCTTTGACATACTGACCTCAAAATCAATAGGGGTCACCTGCTGGTCATGACCAACCTCCCTATCAACTTTCGTGATCCTAGGCCTAAGCGTTCTTGAGTTATCATCCGGAAACTGTTTTACTGTTCAGGGTCACTGTGACCTTGACCTTTAACATACTGACCTCAAAATCAATAGGGGTCATCTGCTGGTAATGACCAACCTCCCTATCAACTTTCATGATCCTAGGCCCAAGTGTTCTTGAGTTATCATCCGGAAACCGTTTTACTATTCAGGGTCACTGTGACCTTGACCTTTGACATACAGACCTCAAAATCAAAAGGGGTCATCTACTGGTGATGACCAACCTCCCTATCAACTTTCATGATCCTAGGCCCAAGCGTTCTTGAGTTATCATCCGGAAACGGATAGGTCTACATTCCGACCGACCGACCGACCGACAGACCGACCGACCGACATCTGCAAAACAATATACCCCTCCTTTTTCAAAGGGGGGCATAATAAAAATGCTTTCCAACACTTCATGTTGTTACAACAAAATATCCATTGTGCAGTATCATCTAAATGAAGATATAAACTGTTTGAAGTTGCAGGGGATGGGCATGAGAGGTGGGCTTATAATTAGAAGAGAAATTCTTTATTTCTAAAACTTGATTGTAAATATAAATGTCATTTTAGTGCTTCAAGAAAATGATGCACTCTTCAGATCTTTCCCCACTATTTCCTCTCCTGCATCATATCATTATGGGACTGCATCATGACAGATTGGTTAGACAGGCCCAAACACAAGTCTGATCTTATTTCCAACACCAATGTTTAAGAAGTGTAAAATTATTTCTTTTCAAACAAATTGGAAAATATGAAAAATGTGTTTACGTATCAATGTAAAACTTCTTTCAACGAAATATTTCAGTTCAATGTTTGGGAACACATATAATATTCATATATAATTTTACCCATCTTGGGCCATATTTGAACTAATATATTGATACTGGCACATATAACTTAACATTACCGCCAATACTAAGGTATTGGAAAAAGTCCATGGCACACTGCTTTATACCAAGTTTGGTGAAGGTTCATGAAGTCGTTCTTGAGAAGAGGTCATTTAAGCATCTTTTCGATCTAGTTCTAGCGGCTCCTATAAGTGGCCAAGCAAAACTGTTTGAACAAACTTTTGAGAGGTCCATACAAGGATGCCACAGACCAAGCTTGGTGACAATCCTTCAAGTGGATCATAAGAAGCTGTTTTCAGTTTTGTTTTTAATTTTCAGCTATGGCGACCCTTAAAAGGTACCAAGCAGAACATCTGAACAAACTTTTAAAAAGTCCCTGCAAGGATGCTACTGTTTGGTAATTATCCATTAAGCAGTCCATGAGGAAAAATTCATTAAAAGGTTTACCATTTTTAGCTCTGGCAGCCATTAAAAAGGGGCAGACCCATTTGAATAAAACTGAGAGAGGTCCATGTCAGCATGCTACAAACCAAGTTTGGTGAAGATGCATCAAGTGGTTCATGAGAAGAAGTTGTTCAAAGGTTTTTCTATTTTCAGTTCTGTATGCCAGACCATCCACCTATACATTGTACTTATAAAAGCTATACTAATAGCTCACCCTGAGCAAACTTCAAGTCAGCTTAACCCTTAGCCTGCTAAATTTCTAAAATGGAATGGTCCATCATTCAATTTGGGCAATACCATTTATTATTTGAAGGGGTGTTTGTTGAAATTAATTGACTGAATAGCGAACAGTGCAGACCATGATCAGCCTGCACGGATGTGCAGGCTGATCTTGGTCTGCACTGGTCGCAAAGGCTGAATCAGTTGCCGCCAGCAGGCTAAGGGTTAAGATGTGAGACTCTGCCAAGCATTTAATCATTGCCACTTAGCAAGTTGTATAAATTAAGACTCCTTTTTATCATATCTTTGCTTTTCAGCTGAAACATCATTTTACCTATCACAGACAAAGTCAGTTCAACTAATGTCTTCTACACACGAAACAACATAAATGTCAAGATGTTAACACCCTAGTGTAATATAAACAAGAGTGCCAGAATGTCACAACATACGCCCGTCACAGCAAATTTCTTTACTCTAGCACCTGTATTTGCAAATGGAATTTTAATTTTGTGGTTGTTTAGTAATTATTGTAATTAGACTAGTAATGAAAGTTACAATCTAAGCTATTTATAGTAACAACAAAGGGAAGTTATTCTAAAGCAGGGACCTGCGCATGACACTTCGTCTCATGATGGTGTACAATTGTGCCAAGTTACATCAAAATCCCTCCATGGATGAAGAAGAAATGCTTCGGACAAAGTCATTCTTGTATCTGACCTTTGGCATCAAAGTGTGGCCTTGACCTTAGATTTAGGGACCTGGTTCTTGCGCATGACACTCCGTCTCGTGGTGGTGAACATTTGTGCCAAGTTATATCAAAATCCCTCCATGCATGAAGAAGATATGCTACGGACAGTCATTCTTGAATTTGACCTTTGACCTCCAAGTGTGACCTTGACCTTAGACCTAGGGACCTGGTTCTTGCGCATGACACTCTGTCTCATAATGGTGAACAACTGTGCCAAGTTTCATCAAAATCCCTCCATGCATGAAGGAGATATGCTCCGGACAAAGTCTGTGGACGCCGCCCGCCTGCCCGCCAGGGGCGTTCCCTAATACGTCCTGTTTTTCAAACAGGCGTATAAAAATAAGCATGGCTTTATTTTATTCCATGATGTCAAACATGTGATAATTAAAAGTACCTTGAAAAACTCAAGTTCTTCTTTAACAGCATCTTTCTCTTCAAACAGATGTGCATTATCATGACTGGAATATCTGCAATGAAGTAAATATTAAAATGAAGGTTTCAGCTATAAGGAACAGCTAAACTATTTCTTGCACATCAGTCTGGCATTTCTGGGATTTTACCAATGCCAGCAAAACCCATCTGGCACCCCCATTCTAGACGACTCTCATGCTGTGACTACAATTAACAGTTCATGTATTGATTTACTAGTATATATTATTTATGTAAAATCTGATAAAATCAAATAGCTTGATAGTTCCTTTTTGTTCCTTAAAGTATATATCTTGATTCAAAATAAGTATTTTTATGGAAAAAAACATAATGTTATTCTACAAACGATAAAACTAAACTTGAACTTTGTTGTTGCGTATCACTGAAACGTCATGATGACGTTATAAGTGTTAGTTTCCAGTGGATGTTAGTTTCCAGCATGTTGTTTAAATATGCTACTGTAAGAAAGAGTGCTGCAAAGAAAGTACTATGTTTGTATTTTAAAAATTGTAAAACAAATGGTATGCAAGAAATATTCTACTATTGGTTGTAGATGCAGATGATAGTATCAAACTCTCCAACAACTCTTTTGGTCGTAACTTGGCAGAGTCACTTTGCTCTGCCCTACATAATTATATTTAAGAATTAACTAGGTATACATTTATAATCAGTGATGACATATTTATAGTATCACTGGGCTTCCTAAGATTTCATTAGTTTAGTTATTGTACCACAGGTGCTCATCTCATCTTGGTATCTATATGGTACCCCCACCCACCCCACTATTGATCTCTTTTAAGTTTTAACCAATACATGGACTGGTATAAAGGTTAAGAAATAAGAGCTGTCTAATGACAGCACACTCAACTATTTGAAGCTCCTCCCATCTAATACTACCTTACATACAAAAGCTTTAGCAAAATTTTCTAAGTTGACAAAGGGGCATAAGTTTGCAGAAAAGGAACCAGGCTCAGCTACTTATTTCATGATGCTGATGACTTATGAAAACATTTGGTGTAATAGTTCCTGTGAAACCTGCTTACATGCAAAACTTTCATCAAAGTTTCTAAGTGCAAAAGAAACATGATGTCAAAAAATTCTGTAGAATCTGAAAACAACTGGTCAAGTAGTTTCTAAGAAACATGCCTACATTCAAGGGGCATAATTTGACAAATAAAAAAGCTCAGTTATGTGACTTGCACTTTGAGCTCTCATGATGCTGAAGACATGTGCCAAAAAACACACAGGAGGTTGGCGGCTAAGCCCTTTACTTCCTTTTATTTACATTAAATAAAAAATGTTTATACCTGATAAATATGCAAGTTCTTTCAACTTCCAGGTACACTCAACTGCCACTTTCTGCCATCACTGGGGTTCAAACAAGCAGTCAGGAGTCAAACAATTGACCCCTATACCACCATGCCTTCCCTCTTGGACACAAAAAAGAAACGAGAGGCCTAAAAATGCACCAAGTGCCTTCATTTGAATAAACTTTGGAGAGGACCTTATAATGATGCTACAGACTAAGTTTGATGAAGGTCCATCTAGCATTTCATGAAAAGTTGTTTAAAGGTATTTTCATGGTTAGACCTTGTGGTCCCTAAATGGGGCGAAGAGCCCCCATTTGTAAAAAATTTGGGAGAGGACCTTTTAACAATGCTACAGACCAAATTTGATGAAAATCCATTATGCGATTCATGAGAATATATTTAAAGGTTTTTCATTTTTTAGCTCTGGCAGCCAATAAATGGGGCCAAGATGAACCATATGAACAATGTTGAAAGAGGTGCATGCCAGGATGCTACTGACTAAATTTGGTTTAGTCCTGAGAAGAAGATGTTTAACCCTTAGCCTGCTGCAGGCGAATTTAACAGCCTTTGCAAACAGCTTGGAACCAGATCAGACGCCGATAAATCGGCGTCTGATCAGGTTCCAAGCTGTTTGCTACTCTGACAATATTTCTTCCAATTTTGGAGCAAACTGAATGAACTTTACAATTTTAGCAGACGACATTTCCAGCAGACGACAATTTATCTAGCATGCTAAAGGTAAAGTAAAAATATTGACGCAGGACACTGGCTCATCCACTTATACTAATAGCTCACCAAAGTTCAGGTGAGCTAAAACACTTACGGGTTATGTGTGATCCACCATCCTATATCTTGTGAGAGGGGTTTGTCACAATATTGTTGGAATTCAACAGGTTGCTTCCTCAACATCAAAGCATCAGCATTACATATAAGATGTTCATGTGGCAGAATAACCCCTGCATCTGCTGGGACAATACCTCCCATAACTGTAATACAATTATAGAAAATATACAACTGCAACTAAATTTGTAAGACCTAAAAATTAAATAATGTCAAGGTAATATAACATTATTGTTGTGTTTTAAAACCTTGCAAATGTGAGTGTGAGGAAGAATAGTTATTTAACAAATTTATACTATCAAATTACAAAAGCCAATACTGTATGGGAGTATTCATTAACATTACAAGTAATGAATTTTTAAAAGTCTTAAACCATAAAACAATTCTAATCTTATTAACCTACATTTTACAGTCATGATATGCAAATAATTACAAGAGGAAGGTACAAGGTCATACCCAGTAACTGTAATGTATTAATGCTTTGCAAAATGCAAGTAAAGTAATATATCGATTGTTTAAAACCTTATTATCATTTTCTGGTAGGGCTAAAATAGACAAGGATGCAATGAGCAAAATTTATTGCTGAACTTCACCATTTTTTTATGCATACAAGTAACTTTACCATAAAATTTCCTTAAAAGGGTCATTTAATGAATGGCTTTACAGTATCTTTTAGGTAAACACCCCTTTTAACAGTCAATGGTACTGTCCAAATTGAAAGATGGACAAGTTCATTATAGAAATTTAGCAGGGTAAGGGTATCAAAGAGACAGCACTTACCTGTGTTAATTTTCCCGTCCATTATAATCTGCTACCTAGATATTATGAATGCACAGGGATAAATGCTCATACATTTAGACGTTAAACTTCTATCCTAAACTACTGTGTCATCCAGTTGATATATGGTAACACCTGAAATATAGCGTAACTATTGTAATACTTCAGTAACTATTAAAATATTTCATCTAGAGATTATGATATCCATTTTAACAAGATATAATTCATGCCAAGGCGCATCATCATGTGACAGTAAGGGAAAAAAACTTCAGTAATATAATTATCCTGTTTCAAACACGAACATGTATTCAATAATTATGTAAATAAAATACCTCATAACTTGCAAGTAAGGAAGTCATGAATAAATATTTAAGTTGCAAATGACAAAGTTTTAAAGGGAACAGGCAAAAAGCAAAAAAAAAAAAGAAAGTTAAATGTACTGTAATCTTAGGCATTAAACTAAGTATGTATGATTAACTGACCTTTTCGTTCCTTAAAGAAATCCCTAATAGAATAAACAACAAGTTAAAAATTTCATAAATATTGCTTAAAATATGTGACTGTTCACCTTATAAAGTAAATAAACTGTTTCTGTTAGTATCCTAGTTTGAAAGTATAATTAAACTGTCATAAAATCATCTCATGCATAATATTATTTTGCATAAAACTCAGAAAACGTATCAGATGTTATCCTTTCAAAGTCTCCTGAGATATTCAGGTTTGTATGCAACCATCATGGCAGTAAAACACTCTAATGATGATTGGTCGAGCAGTTAAGCTTTGTTTTATAACTGTTTTCACTTATCGAATCTACTTCAGATATGAACTATTTGCTATGAAAACTGAAGATCCTAAGCTTTAGCTGTGCTACTTCAGCAGGGCTCAACCTTAAGGACTGCCCTATTGCCAAGGGAAAGTAATCATGGAGTGCGGGCAGGCAAAAATTATACAGTGCATTCGCGATGCTACGAATCGCAATTTAACGAAATACCGGTATACTACGAAAAGGTGTTGTGGACCCGGCTGCTTTCCTTCTTATTTCTATGTAACAAAGTCGCGGTTTTACGAAAATGCGGTTTTACGAAAAATGCGCTCCTACGAATGTATTGTTATGCCCTTAAAGCCTGTTTTCAACTTGTTTTAGTTGCGATTTTACAAATGTATCATCTAAGTTTTCACACTTTCCTTTACGGTGTGAAAATGCTTTAGAGTGGAAAGTGTCACTACCATTTAGCTGGGCGTATACAGTGATTAAAGTGTGAAAACTTAGTAATTAAATTCGAAACACATACACTGTACACTATGAAACATGTTAGTTGTTATTTTTTTCTCCTATAACTATCCGATCGGATGGCATACAAGTCACACTTGCATCGATATCTATACGTCTCAAACCATCACTGCATAGAGAAAATAAAACAATATTTAAGTCCTGATCGTCTGTATATTGTCGTTTTATTATACCAAACAATTCAGTATAGGGTAGCTGAGGGTATCGGATTATGCAACTGCGATTTTTTTTTCTCGTGCAACAATGTACCCTGTATATGTTTTATGTACAGTGAATAAAAAGTGAAGAAAACAAAAACCCGTTCTACATTCTACATACCATCTGAGCTCTGATTCGAATAAGGTTTATAGTAAACCCAAATGTATATAATAAGATTGGTATACATGTACTCCGATACGAAAATCACATGTTTAAATATCACGGGTTACGACGTGTAGATATTAATGTGCTGTATAGCGAAATTTCCCATGCTACGCTCGAACGAAAATGCGATATTACGAAAAAAACGACCGGTCCCTTGGCTTTTCGTAGGATCGTGATTGTACTGTACACAGATGCCAGACGGCAAGTGAAATGAAAGGTCCAAAGAAATATTTCTCAGAAAACCATGCACTATTTTTTTGGCTATACTGCACTGCAATATCTCATCACATCACCCATGTGTTAAATTTGGTCAACCATAATTTGGGTTTGGGAAAGTAAAAATATTGTTGAAGTTGCCCTATTGGCAAGTGCCCTAAAAAGTTCAAGTCATTCCCTGTTCAGTAAACAGGACAAATTTTTATTGTACAAACTAAGTTTTTTTTATCTTGATAGCTTTGCTTATAAAACCTGATAAATCAACAAGTTCAATTAACTTTTGGGTCTTAAAATTGCAGAAATAGAAATTGGATACTTTCTGTTTAAATAAGTTTATACTAATCTATTTTAGGTTGATTGTGAAGTTCTTGAACCTATATATGCTTCCGACACCTCATTCCTGATGAAATCCATTGCCACTAGGGTATGAGAGAAGAGAAGCCAGTTTCCCTTATAATACTGAGCACCAAGCAAGGTAGCTACTGGTACCACTTTTCATGTCTCTGGTATGATGTGGTGTGTGACCTAGGATCAAGCCCACCACCTTCTGCACTCTAAGCAGAAATTCTACCACTAGACTATCAGTGCAGTAAGGTCACTGTGCCTACAAAGCTCAATGAAGTGCACAGTGCAATTAAGACAGAACAGTAATTCAGTAACCATACTTAAAAGTTATTATTTTGTATGTTCCTATACTTAAGTGTTACAAGAGATGCAGCAAGGATGGGGATTTCATTCCAAAATTGCATCCTAAAGAAACACTTTCTAAAATTAAACCTTACAATTTGGACTTGATAGAAATTCACCAAGATGCTTTATCAAAAATAAATCCCATCATATCTTCAGAGAAAGGGGCCTCCTTGGCTGAGTGGTTTAAGTCACTGACTTCAAATCATCTGCCCGATGTGGGTTCGAGCCTTGCTTGAGGCACAGAATTCTTCATGTGAGGATGTCATCCAGCTTGCTAAAGGAAGGTTCCACCCAGGAGTTTCTGTGTGATGAAATAATGCACAGAGGGGCACCTATATCACAATATCATTATGGAAGGCTAACTGATAAATATAATTAAGTGACACAATGCTTACAATTGCATGCGTAAACAATTTTAAGAAAGAAATATACAAACATAAAACATACAAATTAATATTTGGGACAGAACATAAATTCCGATAATTATTTATGTACTTATTGTTAACTGATAGCTTGTCTTAAATTTGCGCCTCATTTCCAGCACAAAATATGCAAAAATTTGTCCTATGCAAACAAGATATCAAAGTATTTTCCACTAACCTCACTTACAGGAGAACAGCTTTCCACATAGAATCAATTATTTAGAGCATTGAACGTCTCATAAATCCTATCTTGGAAGCTCTAATTGGAACCAATTACAGTTTTTCAAAATGATGTGTGCATTTTATCTATAAACTACAGAAATCTCAGTTTCAATGAAAAATCATTGGCACTTCTGTGAATATCAGAGATTTATGACAAGATTTTGTCTTGCTTGGAAGCCTGATTCAGTTCAATTTCAGTTCAGTATGTGCAATAAAGCCTTAATCTATAACAGTGTTAAAAACTAGGAAAAGATTTCCTATCAAATGAGACAGACATCTTAAGTATCAGATTGATCTGATATGGAAAAAAAGTTTCTGTTGTGATTACCATATATTTCCTCATCAATGCCACCAAGTGTGTAGGGGCTTGGGGCACTATTTTATAAAGCTACTTGCCAGAGTTGGTATGAACTTTTTTAACAAGTTCACCTCAATCAAGTTTGGCATAGAATGTATGTAACACACTGAAAAATGAGAGAGAAAAGTTACATATTGGTAAAAAAAGCAAGAAAAATGCTGATTTTCTCCATTGTGTAAATTCATACGTCAATAAGTTTATACCAATGGTCACTTTCACACCACCAACAACAACAAAAAAATGCCAAAAAAATGTGAAAGAGTCATTTTGCGACCCCCTAAAAATAGCATATTTCTAGTAAATATAAATGAAACTTCTAATGAATGAATTTTAACAATTATAATTTGAGAAACCTGCTTAAATGCAAAACTGTAACCAAAATTTCTAAATTAGAAAGGGGTATAATTTGACAAAATAAAAGCTAGAGTTAAGTTCTTGTCATGTGCAGTCATCTCATGATGCCAAAGACACAGTATACTACTGGTGAAAGGGCTTCAAAACATCTAGTCTGCTGTCATTAGACAGTTCTTGTTGTCTTCTTGCCATCTTTTTATGTAGAACACTGAAACTGAATCTTCCAGGATTTTTTTCTGATATAATTATAAATTTAATGTCTCTCTAGTTCAATGGAAAAGAATACAATAATGACTATAATTTCATATCTGGAACTTTTCAAAACACGGATTTATTTGTATCTTATAGAACTTTTGATCGTATATCATTGTAGGTCCTATCATAATCATAGACAGTGAAACACTGGTATGTAATATTAGACAAAAATGCTGCCTTCTATTGTAGGAAATGAAATTAATATAAATATAAAATGAGATGTATTTTTAATCAAATAAACTGTCAGTAAAACAAATAGTTTTTATTACTCAGAATAGCAGAAAATCTAAACAAGAGATCACGAGTGATCTTGGCGCCCAGCATTGAGCCATTTTTGAATGTTCCAAATTTCAAGACTAGCTCAAGGTCAAAATCAAGGTCAAATTTCATTTCGGTACACAACACTGTGCATGTGGTCTAAATTTGAAAGCTGCAGCTTGAGAAATGTGAAAGTAGGTCACTAGATCAATTTCAAGGTTAAAGTTCATTTCGGTACACAAAACTATGCATGTGCTTCTAATTTGGAGGCTGTAGCTTGAGAAATGTGAAAGTTGATACTAGGCAAAAATCAATGTCAAATTTCAATTCAGAAAACAAAAATATGTATGTGGATCAAATTTGAAGCCTGTCGCTTCAAAAATGTGAAAGAAGGCCACTAGGTCAATCTCAAGATCAAAGTTCATTTCGGTACACAAAACTATGCATGTGGTCCAAATTTGAAGGCTGTAGCTTGAGAAATGTGAAGGTAGGTCACTAGGTCAAAATCAAGGTCAAATTTTATTTCGGAACACAAAACTATGCATGTGGTCGAAATTTGAAGCCTGTAACTTCAAAAATGTAAAAGTAGGTCACAAGGTCAATGTCAAGGTAAAAGTTTTTTTCGGTACACAAATCTATGCATGTGGTCCAAGTTTGAAGGCTGTAGCTACAGAAATGTGAAAGTAGGTCACTAGTCAAGATCAAAGTCAACTCATATCAAGGTTCATCTTGCCACTCAAAAATATACACGTGGTCCAAATTTGAATGTTGTAGGTTATGGACAAGAAGATTTTAGAAGTTTTTCCCTATATTAGTCTATATGAACAATGTGACTCCCGGGGCGGGGCCATATTTGACCCTAGGGGGATAATTTGAACAAACTTGGTAAAGAGCCACTAGATGATGCTACATTACAAATATCAAAGCCTTAAGCTTTGTGGTTTGGACAGGAAGATTTTCAAAGTTTTTCCCTTATAAGTCTATGTAAACCATGTGACCCCAGGGCGAGGCCATATTTGACCCTAGGGAAATAATTTGAATAATCTTAGTAGAGGACCACTAGATGATGTCACATACAAAATATCAAAGCCCTAGGCCCTGTGGTTTTGGACAAGAGGCTTTTCAAAGTTTTTCCCTACTTAAGTCTATATAAACCATGTGACCCCCGGGGAGGGGCCATATTTGACCCAAGGGCAATAATTTGAATTATCTTAGTAGAGGACCATTAGATGATGCTACATACCAAATATCAAAGCCCTAGGCTCTGTGGTTTTGGACAAGAAGATTTTCAAAGTTTTTCCTTATGCAAATCTATGTAAACTATAAAAATAAACAAAGGGCCATAACTCACTCAAATTTTTCTGAACCAGTCTGATTTTCAGGGGGACACAACTAGGGTACCAATACATCAGTCTGACAAAGTTTGGTCAAAATTCCCCTTGTGGTTTCTGAGGAGATGCGATAACGAGAAATTGTTAACAGACGGACAACGGACAACGGACGCAGAGTGATTTGAATAGCCCACCATCTGATGATGGTGGGCTAAAAATATGAGTAAACTATCCGCTTTTTATTAATGTTTAATACTGTTATTTATTTGTCCAATCAATATGTTAATAATGCATTCATAAAAGAAATGCACATCTAAAAACAAAATACACTCATGCAAAATTTGTGTTGGCATATTTTCTATTCTATCAGATTGTATTCTTAGCATGTCCATCTCTCCAGAACAACGGCCTCTTGACAACAAACAAATTTTAGTCTTCCTGGTTGTGTCTGCTCTAGAGTTTGCACTGCATGTGTTTCCTAGAAGGACCGGTGGTGCAAATCACATGCCTAGGCAAATTTTGTGCCAGCAATTTTTGTGCTCCCCAAAATGTGATAATATAAGAACCTTTCACTAGTTTAAGGTGCAGATGGAAATATCTGGCTTGAGGATAACTGTTTAAGTGGTAAGAAGGCAGAGTTTCCCTTGAATCAGATATTTCCATCCACACCTTCACCTAGTGATCAATTCCTTCCCTTGCACACCATATTCTTTGGTTAAAAGAAAAAAGCTGCTTTTC
This sequence comes from Mercenaria mercenaria, assembly GCF_021730395.1. Taxonomy (NCBI): domain Eukaryota; kingdom Metazoa; phylum Mollusca; class Bivalvia; order Venerida; family Veneridae; genus Mercenaria; species Mercenaria mercenaria. The sequence continues at coordinate 42,531,465 of NC_069363.1, read as the reverse complement.
TTTTAAGCACTATTTTATTATAGTAGCGTATGAATCTAAGCATGCATTCATAAATTACAGCACGAGTCATCTTACACCCCGAGTTGTAAAAGGAGTTTTTCAAGCACTAGCAAAAACACTGAAAAATCCTGTCTGGCATGCAAGAATATTATAAGTTGTCACTTTGTCCATGTCATACATGTATTTGTCTGTCTGTCTGTCACACTTTCCTTGCCCAGAGCATGACTCATAAAGTACTGAAAATATTCAAATAAAACTTTAAAAATATTAAAGAAAGAGATATGGTTCTTAACCTCTTCACATTCTCTGATTTATTGACCCCAAAAACAATATGGATCCTACAGTCCGTGTCTGATAACTTCAGAGTGACTATTTGGAAGAGTCCAAGTCAGGAGGGTAATCGATAATTATCATTATCTAAGTACACACTTTTATATTATACTACTAACTGGAACGCTTACTTTGAAGTAGAAGGTTAGTACGGGCCGTAGAGTGTTAGCCTTTCATGTGCGATTCTTTTTATTTCCATTGTCGCGTTGGTTCGAATCCCACCGTGATTTATACTTTTTTTAAATCTTTGTTTTTTATCTATGTTTTAATTACATTTTTTCAAAGACAATTGAAAATATTCAAAATGCAGTAATACAGCACTATGGTATACAATAATGAACTGAAATATGGAAAAATGATGTTGCTTTAAATAATTTACCTTTAGAATATTTTGTAGTATGCATTGAGCATCATTCTTATACTGAACAGACGTGTTGCAATAAAATATACCCAATATTATTGTTTATGTAAGCTGCTTTACCTATTTTGTTAGTTTTACAAGTCTAGAAGACATAAACAAACGTGACGACACTCCGAAGTTATCAGACACGGACTGTACTAAAGCATTGCTTCATCATCCCATAAAGTTTGAAAGCTGTAGCTATTATTCTTTATGACATAAGATCTTGAAATCATTTTTAGTATTCGGAATACTGGTTAATCTGAATACTTTCGAGTATGTGCATGTTCATTGCGCTTTGTTTATTTTTCCTGTTATTTCCATAAGTCGCATATGCATAACATGTTAAGCTGTAAATATGTCTACTTTAGAAAATAGGTTATTAAATGTCTCTCTGCACATGGTGTTATTCTAAGTATTTATTATAAGTATTCAATTTATTAGTATCATTTCTTACGCTTTCATAAAAATCAAATTTTATTTTACTTGTAATTGTCTTAAAATCATCTATGTAACATTTAGCCTTGTCATGGACACTAGTCAGTAGTTTTCATCTTAATAATTCATATTACTTACTGATATGTTTTAAATAGGCTTAAACACATGATAATGTCTTCCCTTTTAGCTGCTTTATTTCTGTAATTCTCTTTTTATAATTATATAAAATGTAAATTTCTCTGAAAATAACTCATCAGCTTACCGACCTGTATGTTAACTTGTTACACTGTATTCAATGTAAAATTAAGCTTCTTGTATCTTGCATCTTGATAAATTATTTTTGGAAGTGGGTAAGTAGTGGGATGAGAAACAAACAACATTTTAATTTGCCTTACAGAAAAAACAAAACTTATTAATTGTGACTTGGAGTGATTAGGCAAGATTACATGGTACATTTCATCTTGTCCAATGTTTCTATCTATCTACATCAACATTTTAGTCATCTGCATCTACTGTGTACTGTCCAACAATCACTTCTGATTATAACAGGGAGGTGCATGTCTGGCAAGAGTTAAAAAGAAATACTATTACTGTTAAAGACTATATAAAAATATAGATATTAATTACAAGGCTAAAGTTGCAGTAAAGTAGAGAAACAAACTGGAACTAGTCCATCTAATTGTATGCGAGTCGCGATATTGTGATAGTTTTTGCACAGGTCAATATCTCTCCTCGACAAGGCAGACATACAGTAAATGTCAGTCTGTGAAATCGGTCTGCCTTGCAGTCAAAAAAATTGTGACTAAACTGGGACTGGATCGACTGTAAGTGTAGGGAGAGACCATTCAAGGAACATACTGTTCTTGGAAACAAGAGGGCCATGATGGCCCTATATCGGTCACCTGAGTTTAGTTGCTTGCTTAAACAAATTTCTTTGCTTAAGGTTCACTAACAAAAACTAGGTGAGTAGGTCTTGGTAAAGATTATTCAAGATAACTACTGAAATCTGTTTAAAAATTAAACTGGTGGTACAAATTTCTTTGCTGTAGCTTCAAAAACAAGAAAGTAGGTCATTAGTTCAGGGTTAAGAATATTAAAGATGAGTACTAAAATTAGTACCAACAGTTATAAACATGGTTCGAATTCTATGCTTTATCTTCAAAAACAAGAAAGTAGGTCAGCAGGTCATGATTAAGGCAATTCAAGATGAATATTGAAATCTGTATCAAACATTACATTTGTGGTCCAAATTTCTTTGCCACTGCTTCAAAAACAAAAGTCTATAGATGTAAAATAAGGGACCACCCGGGCGTGGCCTATACTGACCCCAGGGTCATGATTTGAACAATCTTGGTAGAGAACCACTAGAGCATAACACATACTAAATATCTAAGCTCTGGGCCTTATGGTTTAAGACAAGAATTTTTTTAAAGGTTTTTCCCTGTACAAGTCTATCTAAACTATATATATATGTGCCCCCTAGGATGGGGCCATATTTGACCCCAGGGGGATAATTTATAATCTTGGTAGAGGACCACTAGATGATGCTACATGCCAAATATCAAAGCCCTAGGGCCAAAATTAAAAACATGTTTGTTTGCTGTCTCCTTACATACCCGCTTAAAATGCTGCGGCCCAAAAGATTTTATTGGACAATGCTGGTTAAAAAATTTTTTAAGTTGCGATATGACAAGTGCCGCATATATTTCAAGTAAGCAAAATGGTAAGTGAGAAAGTTTTAATTGTATTATTTAAGTCTCAGTCACACTCCACCATATAGCGTTAACGGATGTTTAATCCGTTCATGTCCGTTTGCATGCGTTTCTTTTCCGTTTCTCATGTGGCGCCTGCGCTCCTTGTCCGGCGACCTTCGTTCCATCCGGTGGAAGGTTTTGAGCATATTCAAAGTTGTCCGATAGCTGTACGGTAGCAATGCGCTGATATGCATTTTGTTCGTTACTCATGCGTTCCTTATGCATTTTGTTCATTACTCATGCGTTCCCTATTCTGTACTTGTCCGGTTTGCATCCGTTCTTGTCTGGTAGGCCTGATTCATGGCCGGACTACTACCGGACATGCAACGGATGTAACGTATGTTCAATGGACGGTAACTGATAAGAACATTTTGTCAGTTTCTCATGCGTTGCGCTTACGTTTTACGCGGTACAAATCCGTAACTAGTACGGTGGTATCTGTTAATTGAACGTTGTTCATCCTGTATATGCACGTTAATCTTGCGGTCATTGTGAGTTTTATGCGCCCCATACACCGATCGCGAGAGCACCGAGCAGCAGCGGGGGATGCCTTTCGTCACCGGATAACTTTGTGCCGCAATGTTTCTATACGTTTGACGTCCGTTAACGCTTTACGGTGTAGTGTGACTGACACATTAATTTCATCCTTTTATACAACATATACAGACTTGCCTTATTTTTACAGAAGAAATATTCTGTAAGAAACGATCATATATCTACTGGTAAAAGTATAATCCCTCCACCCAAAAAAAGAAAAAAAGAATTGCCTACCTACCCAACTTTAAAAAGTAGGGTCGGGAGACAGCAAACAAAGCTTTTTTTTAATGCAGCCTGGGCCCTTTGGTTTTGGCAAGATTTTCAAAGTTTTCCCCTATGTAAGTCTATATAAACCATGTGACCCGGGACGGGGCCATATTTGACCCTAGGGATATAATTTGAATAATCTTGGTAGAGGACCATTAGATGATGCTTCATACCAAATCTCAAAGCCCCTAAGGCCCTTTGGTTTTGGACAAGAAGATTTTCAAAGTTTTTCCCTATATAAGTCTATAGAAACCATGTGACCCCCAGGGCGGGACCACATTTGACCCTTGGGGGTTAATTTGAACAATCTTGGTAGAGACCCACTAGATGATGCTACATACCAAATATCAAAGCCCTAGGCCCTGTGGTTTTGGACAAGAAGATTTTCAAAGTTTACCCTATATAAGTTTATGTATACCATATGACCCCCAGGGCGGGACCATATTTGACCCTAGGAGGATAATTTGAACAATCTTGGTAGAAGACCACTAGATGATGCTACATACCAAATATCAAAGCCCTAGGCCCTGTGGTTTTGGATAAGAAGGTTTTCAAAGTTTTCCCTATAAAGTCTATCTAAACCATGTGACCCCCAGGGTGGGGCCACATTTGACCCTTGGGGGATAATTTGAACAATCTTGGTAGAGGACCACTATATGATGCTACATACCAAGTATAAAAGCCCTATGACCTGTGGTTTTGGACAAGAAGATTTTTAAAGCTTTTCCTTTTGGTTGCCATGGCAACCAGAGTTCTGTATGGAATTCAATTCTTAGAAATATTTTTAAAGAGGACCATCCCTGTGAAGTTTCATCAAAGTTGGCCTGGTGGTTTAGAAGGAGATGTTGTTTAAAGGAAAATGTGGACGGACGATGGACGGACGGATGCCGGACAGTGAGCGATCACAATAGCTGAGAAACCCCGAGCACTTTGTGCTCGTGGTGAGCTAAAAAAATGAGTTAAAATGGTATTGCATATCAGGATCATGTAATTCAGGTGTCTTGTAAGAATGAATTGGTTATGGTCAACTGAAATACTAAGACTGTACTTAATATATATGTATAATAATAGTACTGCAATTGCCATGTTTTGGTAACCCAAACAAAATCTTTTTCTAATAAACACTATAAAAACACCTTATAAACACTATCAAAACCGCTTTTTTGGTGTTTGTTAGTGCATTCCATTAGTGATCCATTGAAACAATCAAGAAATGGTTGCAATGGATCGCTAATGGAACATGTTCCATTAAATGGATCGCGATTTTGAAGCGAGTTATTAACTTTACAGAGCCATTCAGAAGGCTTTCTCCACTTTTATCAGGAAACATATGGTTTTAATCCATCAAATGTACTGGAACAGCAGATCTTCTAGTTGCTATGGTTATGTTATATAATCTCATCTAAGGTATAATATAGAGGGACAGAAATTAGTGCATTTTGTAGGTTGTAAGTGTAGGGGTTGGACATATGGATTTACTGAAGAGAAAATGGTGGTTGTTATTTCATTTAATTTCTATGATTTACAACTAAAGGTATTTTCTTAATACATGTACTTACAATTCAGTATAAATAAATGCATGTTAACATTGTGATTCTTTATAGATTTCATTGTATGTTAGAATTCAAAGATTTATCAAATGCATAACACAATAGTTTTTGAAATGCTGATTCAAATTACTTTCTTATATTGAAACTAGTTAATAAATATATGTTTCTCTTTGTCTATCCATATTTCACAAAATTTAAGATGGAATTTCTGTTAGCTGCATGATTTATTAAATGATTTGTACAAAACTGCATCCAAATGATCATGAAAATGTTGAATGATTGCTATATACATTATTTAACAAATTAATATTTGAATAATTTTAACAGAAAAACCTTTTCAACAGTTACTGCATATCTCTGCAAATCCAGGCTAAATCTAGGCTATATATATACCCAGTCACAAACGATTTGCCAAAACTGAATGCATCAGGTTTCAATTAAATACAGCCTGTAGTTATATAGGAATTTATCAGTTCGATGAAACGCATTCCATTGAGTGATCTATTAAGCGATCTATTATATATGCGTTCCATTAAGCGATCCATTATGCGATCCATTAAGCGATCCATTATACGATCTATTATGCGTTCCATTATGCGTTCAATTGAGCGATCTATTGTGTGCTCCATTAGCGTGTTGTTAAATGACACATTTATGTTAATTAGCGATCCATTAGCTCATTTGCATGTGAAATTGGAACACGGTTTTGATGGTGTTTATTGGATTAACAACTCGCTTGCGGATCATGGTTTTAGTGGTGTTTATTGACAGTGTTTATTGGGCTTTTTTTTTGTTTGGGTAAGGAAGGTAATTAAGGTAAGGTAAGGTAATCTTTATTTAATGATGGTAAACATCGCTTATAGATAAATGTTTGCAACAGAAGCGGGAAGCTTAATTGTTTCTGACCTAAACATATATTATCCTATATCATACAAACAAACAAACACACTGTAAATAAGAGCATCAATAAGACTAGTTGAACTAATCTGACACATACAGTTTGTTTTATATTGTGACGGTCAAACTAAAATGTCAGAAATTAAAAAGCAGCCACTCAGTGACAGTAAGCTTGTCTACAATAAGACATGATTAAAATATTAGCATATTACATATCTGATAGCAAGGACTCAAAATAAAATTTCTCAGTGCAGGAAGTAATGAAATAAATATCTAATTACACCAGATCTCTAACATTTTCCTCCATTTTATAAAAAGTCATTTTTCTCCAATTAATATTTTAATCATGTGCATAAATATTGAACAGCTTTTAAAACATACACATCTGGTCCGTTTGACGCACTATAAACAAATAATCGATATTTTATGTTAGTACAAGAGGATTAATCTGACTGGTAAGTACAACACATACACAAATATTAATGCCAAACCGAAAGAAAGTAATGACAGGTTTAATTAGAGTAATAAGAATTATTTACACTTACCAGGTAACTGATGAGTGGTTGCATAGACGTTCAGTAATTGTTTAGAATGTAAGCTTGCGCTAAATTACGATACCACTGTCAACATTACCTTGTAAACAAGGTCAAAAACTCTCTTATTTGGAGGACTAAAACAGTGACCTTGACATTTTGCGGGAAAAACCAAAGACAAACCCAGGTGCGTAGCTGAGCATAATTTAGTAGAATCTGTCTGAAATAATGGGAGAAGTGTGCAACCCATGTCTAAAGTAAAGGATGAGCTGCATATGAAGAGTAACTAAATTGTATTGAAGTGAAAGTAGGTTTATAGGCCACTTGTTGGGTTAAATCTTATGCGGCATTGAACATTAAGAGTGTCCATCTACAGATTACAAGGTCTGGGGTTTGATCCCTGGTACAGATCTAGGTATTTTCTCTCCCTGTTTTACTTAATGGTTACACAGCAGGCGCGTAGCCAGAGGTAAAAAAATAGGGATGCACTTAAATGGGAAGATTTCATACTTATGAAAATTTAATAAGACTATCCCCACACAACCTATTTTCAAACACAACCTATTTTCAACCGCCTAGGACTTTGTATGATAAAAATCTTTACAAGCCAAATTGATCAGTTGTGATTGTTTCACTGTTTACAGCAGAGACAGAACATGTTATGTATAGGATAGACAACGAGTGCCGTTGTCTACGGGATATATAAAACGAGCAAAGCGAGTTGTATATATCCCGTAGACAACGGCACGAGTTGTCTATCCGACTTAGACCACGTGACATAAAAACTGCAATTATTGAAAACTCTCCCACGCGTTCTATAGAAATTAGGATTAACGTGTTTTTATAAGAGTAATATTATCTTTGTACCGTTAGCGCTCATTTGTCAGTAGGGCCACTGGCCTAGAACAGCAGCTGTTACATGGTTTTTTAACTCAATTACATGGTCTTAAATGTACTGCTCTACATGGTTGTTAAATATAACATCTATCAGTATCACATTCAAAATGCTGCCATGTCATTTTTATGTTTCTTTCCATGTGCTAATATGTATGGTTTGTTTTATATACCAGATCTCCTTGATTGTGCAATGCTATTATAATGTTCTGTCTTTGTGCTAGATGTAATTTTAAGGTTAATTTGCAACAATAATTATTTAAATGTTCATATGTTTTGTTTTTTTAAACCATGTCCTTCTTTTACAGCTTGTTTTACTATTGTTCCTTATTAATTTGTTAACATATAGTCGGTTCAAAAGCACCTAGAGTGCTTATGTTGTATTGTTACTTGTCTTGCCGACTCAAAATAAAATTTATCTTATCTTTATCTTATCTTATCTTAGGGCATATGAAAGAATGCAGGTTATTTGTATAAATTCAGTTTTACTCAAATACCGGATTTACTAAGATTTAACGTTCATTAACACCTTGAGTCATTTGCAATCACAAATGCCAAACAGTTAAATATGGATTTCTCAAAACTTCTCAAAATTGAACTGCATGCTGAACAACTAGTTTTTGTGAGGGGTTTGCATGTTGGCGAAACACGATGACAGATAGGTTGATTCAAGAAGATAGCCAGGTTTTGAAACTACAAAAAAAGGCTGACAGCAAATCGGAGGTAAACATGTTGGATAAAAATAATATTGTTGTTTGAAGTAATCTGGTATTTTTAAGTATGGACTAGTGCTTACTGGAAATATACATAATCACATACAAATTATCAGATTCTATTAGAAATCACTTTTCAACAATCGGTGTAAAGTGACAAAATAATAATGGTTATATTCATTTTTCGTTCTTATTTAAACAGAAACCAGTGACGGTGTTTACTTATCTATCTATTTATTTATTTATTTAGTTAGTTAGTCATTTTATTTTTTTTTTATCAGGATATAGTTATTGCGCAGATGCTCGTAGGACTACGAACACCTTTTACTATGCCGTGCCCTTCTTGTAAGAATGATGTAGTTGTTCTACTTTCTAACTGGGCCAAGTTGTTCGAAACATTTACGGGCTGTAATTTAATTTAGTTTAGTTTAGTTTAGTTTATACTAATTTGTTTTAGCTCGTTTGTGATGAAAGCTTTAAGCTTATTGTAACCATTCTCGAGCCCGTTTCCTATGAAAACCAGTACTGGGGTCTATGAGGTCATGGTCGTGACTCCAATGGTGCTCGAACCCATGACCACTGCATTAAGCTGTTAAACTAACCGCCTGTTAAATTTCTATTCAAGATACTAGTCTTGGTGCGTGGGAAACACTAGTATGATGTTTTAATTTTACTGTAAAGATGATTTAGTGTTTATAATCCTTAACAAGTCCCAAAGTACATTTGATTTTCAAAGTTTTCTAAATTGTCGAAATCTACAGATAAAATTTTATTGATATCCAATAACATGGGGTCATTTTACGATATTAATATTTAGACGTTGTCAACTGAATTTACCCGCAGTCAGTCATATTTTTATCCCATTGATAACTGGTGAGAATATTGCAAGGTCATTTAACTCCGGCGTTAGCCTGAATTGTTAGATGGTAAATTGACACGAAATTCACGCGTTTTTGCCCAAGTTTCCCCCGATATATATACAACGCTACTGTTGTATATGAAATATAGACGGATACAAGTCTGCTTTGCGATTGGCTGTTTACGGATTATCGTGGTCTAAGAACCTATTCTCCTTCAGTTTTGGTACTTAGAAAATTATATAAATTCCATTTATGTAGCAGTACTATGTTTTCATGAGGCTTTTCTTATTACTAAAAAACCTGCGTCTTTCCTAGTCTACTACCTATTCTTGCTTAAGCCAATATCAGTATTTATATATCTTTTGCACTAAATGTTTATTGCTTAACACATGCTTACTGCCAGAATTGTGAAGCATACTATTATTAAATTATTTTGACAATGCAATCATGATGCCTGTCCTTGCAACAGTTTTCTTCATTTTCTAAGCAATTTGACATATTTGGAGTGTCAAAACCTTAGCAATTATATAATACATCGTCATATGTGACAGCTATCAATGTAGCAGATGTGACACCCTGGATCTCTGGAGTAATTGAGCACATGATATAGTTCTTTTGATAATGCACTAACTTTTGGCTGCCATTTACTTTACCCTACCCCCTGTAATTTAGGTGCCAATTTAGACAAGTGTACCTACAGCATATTGATCTGCCATGTTGGTTTTAGTGTTTGTTGCCAGACTTGAATTTTGGGTGTATTATGTTTGCAATGTTGTAATGAAACTACAGTAAAAGTTTAGTGCTGTTTCATTTTGCTGGAAGGAAAATACCACCTGCGGTTGAATTTAGGTTGTAAATTTTCAGCATGACTTCCTACTGATGGCTTTCAAAATCATCCTGCCAGGTATTCGTTCAGTTAGAAACTTGAAACTTAAATGGTATGCTTTTATAGCACTTATGCTGATAGAAAGTGTTAGACAATAAACCAAAGATTTGGACTTGCATTTGTACAAAACTGCACAGAAAATTTGTTAAGCGGTTGAAAACTGGTTGTGCCGGGATATTATAAGTTTGTCTGTCTGTCTGATATAAGTTCTAAACTATTAAGTGACCATATATTTTTGAGAGAAACCTTATAACAAAGTTTTGAAATGCCTTACGTAATTGTGACTTTTTAGAAATAATATGTTCAAGGGTGTATATTTTTTAAGAACAAAACCGCATGATTGCAAGATTCCGTTCTGTTGTAATGTTTAGAAAATATCAACATTCAGTCAGATAAGTGCCAGCTTGTATTTACTCCTCATAAAATAAAATAAACAAACATGTTTGTAAACATGGACGGTTCCAAACTGAAGGGGATCCATGCTAAAAAATAATGACAAAATACAATACATATTGCATATCCGTAGCCCTGACCAATTACCTATAAACCAGGCCAGTCTGTTTTATAAGTACAACAACACTGTACAAGGAGTAGGTATGCATACTCCCGAGATCATAACTTATAAGTTTACGCTAATGAAATTCTCCTATGCCCTGTTGAATCCCATTTATAACTTTAAAATGTCAATGCTGTTAACTTCAACATTTGACCCATGTACAAACATTAGCGCAATGCCATTATTCTCTAATGGTGGTTCTTGTTCTTAAGTCTACGCAATGCGCCAAAACTTCTTTCGCAAGGCTCGTGGCATGAACCAACTGGCAGCGACAGTATCAACTGGAATATAAACTATATATGACTGGCACATAGCTTGTACGAAAACGATGCTATAGTGTAATTATTTGTGATATTAAAAACAAATGGGAGAAAAAAGTTCAAACAAAATAAAAATAGCATTAATAATAGCTAATAATACTAGTGCCTCAGCTTGGTTATGCTTTAAAAGATGGTGCCTCAAAACATATCCTTTTTTCTCATAATCTTGGCGGAAAAACAGGGAGGTACCAGCCTCCCTGTGCCACAGTGTAGCTACGGGCCTACACAGTCTGACAGAAGTGTTTGACAGACTCCTGTGGTAGTTATGGAGAGTCATTCGCTCTGGAAAAGTAAAGGGGGAGGAGAAGTGTATATTAGACCACTTCCAGCCTTGCTGTATATAGGGTTAACCCTTTAGCAATCATAAGCATTTGGCATATTTGTTTGGTCAATATTGATTCATATGTGATAAAAAACATAGACAGTCCTGGACCCAAAAATAAATCCAGCACCCATTCACTAAATACTGTATATTGGACAATTCAGTTAATATATAGTAAATGAGTGCTGGATTTATTTTTGGGTCCTGGACTGTCTACTGATGTTTTTTATACGCCCGAAGGGACGTATTAGGTTATACCCCTGGTGTCCATCTGTCTGTCTGTCCGTCTGTTAACAATTTCATTCTGCTACATAACTCTTAACCCCCTTGAAGGATTTCAAAGAAACTTGACACAAATGTTCACCACATCGAGACAACATGCAAAGCCCAGGTTCTGTATGGCTCGCTTCAAGGTCAAGGTCACACTTAGGGGTCAATAGTCATATAAGTGTGTTTCGTGTCCGCTCTGTAACTCTTGAACTGCTTGAAGGATTTAAAGAAACTTCGCACAAATGTTCACCACATCAAGACGACTTGCAGAGCGCATGTTCTGGATGTCTCGCTTTAAGGTCAAGGTCACACTTAGGGGTCAAAGGTCATTGCTGTATAACTCTTGAACCCCTTTAAGGATTTCGAAGAAATTTGACACAAATGTTCACCACATCGAGACCTTGTGCAGAACCCATGTTCTCGATGGCTAGCTACAAGGTCAAGATCACACTTAGGGGTCAAAGGTCATATCTTCGGGCGTATATGCTCCGCATTGCGGTGCTCTTGTTATCATATATAGCATTATTATTGACCAAACAAATGTGATGAATGCCTATCAATTAAGCAGTCACAGTAGTAAAGAGCGTCCGCCTACAGATCATGAGGTCAGGGTTTTGATCCCTGGTATGGACCCAGGTATTTTTGGGGGTTTATTCATATAAAGTATGTTTGCCATATTTTAGAAGCCATTTGGGATGGTGTAATTTATTACCATCATACCTGTCAAGACACACGCATTGCGCATGTGTCACACGCATTTCGGCCCTAGATCATGCTCATACTATTCCAAGTCACACGCATTTTAAAAAATAAAACAATCAAATTTTTTTCCGTAGAAAATCATTGAATTGAACTTGCCCGGCGACATTGACACGGTGTTTTCATACCGTTTTATACCGTATACTACAGCTTTTACATTCACCGGTGCAACGTGTAATTTCTACCGCATGAATAAACGTCACAAAAAGTAAACATGGAGGGAGACAATTCAAAACCAGGTCTATTTTGTGTTGAAAAAAACTAAATTTTCCATGTGAAGGTGTCTCAGGTTTCTCAGGCTTCTAGGGGGCTTTGCCCCCCACAACCCCATAAGGGGCAACCGCCCCTTCAAACCCCGATCACACTTGTGGCCTTTGTAGAGCCTTGACAGCTATGTACCATTGTTGTGTCAGGCTATGGCGTCATTCCAAGAAGGCATATGACGAAGACGAAGACGAACACTCTGGGAATGAATTGAAACTTCACACACTTTTGACATGCAGTGCATAGGTTCCATAACTCTACTATTTTTAGCTCACCTGTCACAAAGTGACAAGGTGAGCATTTGTGATTGCGCAGCGTCCGCCGTCCGTCCATGTGTCCGTACATGTGTAAACTTTTGCTTGTGACCACTCTAGAGGTCACATTTTTCATGGGATCTTTATGAAAGTTGGTCAGAATGTTCATCTTGATGATATCTAGGTCGAATTCGAAACTGGGTCATGTGCGCTCCAAAACTAGGTCAGTAGGTCTAAAAATAGAAAATCCTTGTGACCTCCCTAGAGGCCATATTTTTCAATGGATCTTCATGAAAATTGATCAGAATGTTCACCTTGATGATATCTAAATCAGTTTCAAAACTGGGTCACGAGCAGTCCAAAACTAGGTCAGTAGGTCTAAAAATAGAAAATCCTTGTGACCTCCCTAGAGGCCATACTTTTCAATGGATCTTCATGAAAATTGGTCAGAATGTTCACCTTGATGATATCTAGTTCAGGTTCGAAACTGGGTCACATGCCATCAAAAACTAGGTCATTAGTTCAAATAATATAGAGACCGTACCATAGCTCTTCGCATACTTTGATTTTTCAAACTAAAGTGATTTTTAAAAGTGCACCGGTTACGATAAAATTGTAAACAACGGACTCTGTCTATGAAACTTTGAAATGAATGAATGACAGTCGATCTTAGTCATAATACTGATTGACAGTGAATGCTAATGACTCCATGTGTTGCAGAAAGGTATTTAGTTTGTAACTGTAATTTCCCATTAATTGAAATTCTCTCAAAACTGGTAAAATAATTACTTATATTTGGACAAATCTTATCGTCTTTGCCGTTCGGCAGCTGCAAAAAGGGCAAATATAAAATATTCAGTGTAAGTAATATTTCACTGGTACTGCCAGTTAGTAAGTTCATACTCTGAACAACACGTCAGAGAAATTTGGGCAGATTTGACCAATTATGACGTTGGCAGCATTAGATTATATTTTTTCTTTACAAAAAAAGGCCGTTAGGTAACAAAGCGAATACGCCGATAATCCGGAGTTCACCGATTATTGTTCCAGTTCACGCAATGTAATCCAGCAATTAAACTGCATAGCTATTAGCTACTGCTGTTATAGGGAAGTGGTAGAGTGTCTGCCTTAGGTGTGAGAGGTCCTGGGTTCGAGTCCCAGTTAGAGCTTAACTATTTAGATTCTGCTAAAGCATAGTTTTTCTGTTAATAGACTGTTCCAGATGTTCTAAATTTTTAGCATACAGTATCATGGATCAGTATTTAGCAATCCAGATCAAAGTTGAATGTTAAATCAAATGCACCCAATTAGAAAATATTGACTATATTATGTCCCTTTGATGTTTATGCTCTTCATGTTCAAGAAGAGTTACTTGTCCTTGATCACAAAATTTTCGTTATCACGAAAATATTAAATGCTCATAACTCCGCACTTCTGGTTAAAATATTGTCTATATTTCTGTTTTTGAGAAATATATGGACATTTGTCTTCATTTCAAACCTTTTTAACTTCAAACCTATGATTTGAAAAACTTAGGTACTATCTCTTTAGAAATAATAGAAAAACCTTGTGACCTCTCTAGAGGCGATATTTATCATGGGATCTGTATGAAAATTATTCTGAATATTCATCTTGATGATATCTAGGTCAAGTTTGAAACTGGGTCAACTGCGGTCAAAAACTAGGTCAGTAGGTCTAAAAATAAAAAAAACCTTGTGACCTCCCTAAAGGCCATATTGTTCAATGGATCTTCATGAAAATTGGTCAGAATGTTCATCTTGATGATATCTAGGCCATTTTGGAAACTGGGTCACGTGCCGTCAAAAACTAGGTCAATAGGTCAAATGATAGAAAAACCTTGTGACCTCTCTAGAGGCGATATTTTCATGGGATCTATATGAAAGTTGGTCTGAATATTCATCTTGATGATATCTAGGTCAAGTTCGAAACAGGGTCAGCTGCGGTCAAAAACTAGGTCATTAGGTCTACGTCGTCCGTGTGTTCGTGCGTAAACTTTTGCTTGTGACCACTCTAGTTTAAGATCCAGCCTTGAAATTTGGATGACATGTACAGTTTAGCAGACCAATCTTTAAACTGTCTTTCAGTGACCATAAATGTGACCTACTGATCTACTTTCTAATATTTTAGCATCAGTTTGCCATTTGAAACATGTGGTTCAATATACTCAGGTGAGCGATTCAGGGTCATCATGACCCTCTTGTTTTATAAAAATTATGCCCCTTTTTGGACTTAGCAGTTTTTGGTTAAGTTTTTGTATGTTAGCTGGTATCTCAGTATCCACTGGTGGGAATGGATTGAAACTTAACACAGTTGTTGACATGCATTGTACAGGTTCCATGACTCTGTTTTGCATTTTTGCAAAATTGTGCTCCTTTTTAGCTCACCAGAGCACAAAGTGCTCAGGGTGAGCTATTGTGATCACTCACCATCCGGCGTCTGTCCGTCGTCCGTCCGTCCGTTCGTCCACACTTTCCTTTAAACAACATCTCCTCCTAAACCAACAGGCCAATTTTGATGAAACTTCACAGGGATGTTCCTTGGATGGTCTTCTCTAAAAATTGTTCAAAGAATTGAATTCCATGCAGAACTCTGGTTGCCATGGCAACCGAAAGGAAAAACTTTAAAAATCTTCTTCTAAAAAACCAGAAGACCTAGAGCTTAGATATTTGGTGTGAAGCATTGCCTAGTGGACCTCTACCAAGTTTGTTCAAATCATGACCCTGGGGTCAAAATTGACCCCGCCCCAGGGGTCACTTGATTTTACATAGAAAAATCTTAAAAAATCTTCTTCTCGAAAACCAGAAGCCCTAGACCTTAGATATTTGACGTGTAGCATTGCCTAGTCGACCTCTACTAAAGTTGTTCAAATCATGACCCCGGGGTCAAAATTGACCCCGCCCCAGGGGTCACTTGATTTTACATAGGAAAATCTTCAAAAAATTTCTAAAAATAAAGCAGAAGGCCTAGGTCTTAGATATTTCACATGTAGCATTGCCTAGTGGACCTCTACAAAATTTGTTCAAATCAGACCCCCGGGATCCAAACTGACCCCGCCCCAGGGGTCACTTGATTTTACATAGGAAAACCTTAAAAAATCTTCTTTTCAAAAAGCAGAAGCCCTAGAGCTTAGATATTTGACATGTAGCATTGCCTAGTGGACCTCTACTAAAGTTACTCAAATCATGACCCCCGGGGTCAAAATTGACCCAGCCCTAGGGGTCGCTTGATTTTACATATGAAAATCTTCAAAAATTTTCTTAAAATAAACCAGAAGCCCTAGAGCTTAGATATTTGACATGTAGCATTGCCTAGTGGACCTCTACTAAAGTTACTCAAATCATGACCCCCGGGGTCAAAATTGACCCAGCCCTAGGGGTCGCTTGATTTTACATATGAAAATCTTCAAAAATTTTCTTAAAATAAACCAGAAGGCCTAGAGCTTAGATATTTCACATGTAGCATTGCCTAGTGGACCTCTACAACATTTATTCAAATCACGACCCCAGGATCAAAATTGACCCCGCCCCAGGGGTCACTTGATTTTACATAGGAAAGTCTTCAAAAAATTTCTAAAAATAAACCAGAAGGCCTAGATCTTAGATATTTGACATGTAGCATTGCCTAGTAGACCTCTACAAAATTTCTTCAAATCATGACCCCCGGGGTCAAATTGGCCCAGCCCCATGGGGTTACTTGATTGTACATAGAAAAATCTTCAATATTTTCTAAAAATAAACCAGAAGGCCTAGAGCTTAGATATTCGACATGTAGCATTGCCTAGTGGACCTCTACAAAATTTTTCAAATCTTGACCCCCTAGGGTCAAATTGACCCAGCCCCAGGGGTTACTTTATTGTACATAGGGAAATCTTCATAAATTTGCTTAAAATAAACCAGAAGGCCTAGATCTTAGATATTCGATATGTAACATTGCCTAGTCGACTTCTACAAACTTTGTTCAAATCATGATCCCTGGGGTAAAATTGGCTCCGCCCCAGGGGTTACTTGATTGTACATCAGAAAATTTTCCAAAAAATTTCTAAAAATCATCAGTTTGACATTTGAAACATATTACTCTGGTGAGCGATCCAGGGTCATCATGACCCTCTTGTTTTACTTTTATATTCAATTGACAAGGCTGTTGAATAGTCTAGCGTTACTGTCCTCCGACTTGTTAAGTACTGTAAATTTTACTTGTAATAGTTTGAAGAAACTTTTTATACATATTGGATATATCTCATACAATTTTAAAAAGCTAATATGCAAAATTTCAGCTTACTGATAAATTAAATATTTTGTCAAAATTTGAATTGGAAAAAAATCCGACAGATAGCAAAGTATATGAGGTGAAAGAAAATATCATGGTACAATAGCTGGCACTTTATAGGACTTTAAGGATAACATGGTGTAATAGCCATATTTCATATCTTGTAACTGGATGGTACTATTTTAATCAAATTTGGTCACTTTAAAGACATTCAAAATTAAAAACGTTTCACCGAGAGATTTTTCGAATTTTATCATATTTTGGGGAGATAATCGGTATTGAACTTAACATTGATGCCTATGGGAAATATATAATTTCTTTAATTACGAGAATCTGAGCTTGAGTTTCGAGAATTTTTTTCGGTAGAAAGCTGCATTATATGATTCTGATACAAATATCAAAAAGAAATCTAAAATTCCCTGTAGGTAAAAGGATAAAATTATTTTTTTTTCTAGTTTTCAGGGGAGATAACTCATGAAAAACCAAAATTATCAGGGGAGGTAATCTAAAGGAAATTTTTTAGAACTTCTGTTACTATATAAGTTGTCAATATGCACCTTATTTCTATCGTTTGACATTTTCAAAGCTTACATTATGAAGTTGTATGTACGCTTTTGGTGAAATTGAGGCCTATTACGGGTAGTCATCCTTAAGTAACGTGACATAAAGTACAGCTTAAGGCCATTTCAAGGATACAGTGGAACAGAACTGAACTGATGCTGTTTTTTCCATTTGGGGATAGACTAAAGGCTTTCACATATACATACTGCTGGGCTTTTAGGCACCAAAGTCAAGTTGATGGCAGAGAATGAAATGGGTACCTGTGATCCATAAAGAGACAAATTTGGCAAATGCAACAATCTTGCTTAGGAATTGCATGATGATCCTGGACAACTTTTCGACAGCAAAGAAAAAATTGAATACCGTAACTTATGGAAAAGACATTAGGCGTAAAAAAAAGAAATTGTTTGTTTCCAGTATCGGACGACCTACCCTAAAATTTTGGCCCAACCCTAAATGTTTTTATGGCCTTGGAGAATATTTTTTTCAACTTTTTAACAAAAAGTTGCAAAACTGCACTTTTTACATATTTGTATGCTTTAAACATGGTCAGTGATGTTAGAAATTGACTTACTGATGCACTAAAGGCATAACCCCTTGTTTGTATTCATTTTTTGACACAAAAATAATTATGTCTCCCCCAGGAGACATATTGTTTTTGCCCTGTCCGTCCGTCTGTTCGTCCGTCCTTCCGTCCGTCCGTCCGTACGTCACACTTCATTTCCGAGCAATAACTGGAGAACCATTTGCCCTAGAACCTTCAAACTTCATAGGGTTATAGGACTGCTGGAGTAGACGACCCCTATTGTTTTTGGGGTCACTCCGTCAAAGGTCAAGGTCACAGGGCCTGAACATTGAAAACCATTTCTGATTAATAACTAGAGAACCACTTGACCCAGAATGTTGAAACTTCATAGGATGATTGTACATGCAAAGTAGATGACCCCTATCGATTTTGGGGTCACTCCATTAAAGGTCAAGGTCACAGGGGCCTGAACATTGAAAACCATTTCCGGTCAGTAACTTGAGAACCACTTGACCCAGAATGTTGAAACTTCATAGGATGATTGGTCATGAAGAGTAGATGACCCCTTTTGATTTTGGGGTCACTCTGTCAAAGGTCAAGGTCACAGGGGCCTGAACATGGAAAACCATTTCCGATCAATAACTAGAGAAGCACTTGATCCAGAATGTTGAAACTTCTTAGGATGATTGTACATGCAAAGTAGATGACCCCTTTTGATTTTAGGGTCACTCCATTAAAGGTCAAGGTCACAGGGGCCCGAACATTGAAAACCATTTCCGGTCAGTAACTTGAGAACCACTTGACCCAGAATGTTGAAACTTCATAGGATGATTGGTCATGAAGAGTAGATGACCCCTATTGATTTTGGGGTCACTCTGTCAAAGGTCAAGGTCACAGGGGCCTGAACATTGAAAACCATTTCCGATCAATAATTAGAGAACCACTTGACCCAGAATGTTGAAACTTGATAGGATGATTGTACATGCAGAGTAGATGACCCCTATTGATTTTAGGGTCACTCCATTAAAGGTCAAGGTCACAGGGGCCTGAACATTGAAAACCATTTCCAGTCAGTAACTTGAGAACCACTTGACCCAGAATGTTGAAACTTCATAGGATGATTGGTCTTGAAGAGTAGATGACCCCTATTGATTTTGGGGTCACTCTGTCAAAGGTCAAGGTCACAGGGGCCTGAACATGGAAAACCATTTCCGATCAATAACTAGAGAACCACTTGACCCAGAATGTTGAAACTTCATAGGATGATTGTACATGCAAAGTAGATGACCCCTATTGATTTTGGGGTCACTCCATTAAAGGTCAAGGTCACAGAGGCCTGAACATTGAAAACCATTTCCGGTCAGTAACTTGAGAACCACTTGACCCAGAATGTTGAAACTTTATAGGATGATTAGTCATGCAGAGTAGATGACCCCTAACTATTTTGGGGTCACTCTGTGAAAGGTCAAGGTCACAGGGGCCTGAACATTGAAAACCATTTCCGGTCAGTAACTTGAGAACCACTTGACCCAGAATGATGAACTTTCATAGGATGATTGGTCATACAGAGTAGATGACCCCTAATGATTTTAGGGTCACCCTGTTAAAGGTCAAGGCCACAGGGGCCTGAACATGCAAAACCATTTCCATTCAATAACTTGAGAACCTCTCGACCCAGAATGTTGAAACTTCATATGATGATTGTTCATGCACAGTAAATGACCCCTATTGTTTTTGGGGTCACTCGGTTAAAGGTCAAGGTCACAGGGGCCTGAACATTGATAACCAGTTCCAATCAATAACTTGAGAACCACTTGACCCAGAATGTTGAAACTTCATAGGATGATTGAACATGCAGAGTAGATGACCCCTATTGATTTTGGGGTCAGTCTATTAAAGGTCAAGGCCACAGTGGCCTGTTCATGTAAAATCATTTTTTGGAAATAACTTGAGAACCACTTGACCTACAATGTTGAAACTTAATAGGATGATTGGACTTGCAGAATAGATGACCCCTATTTATTTTGAGGTCACTTGATCAAAGGTCAAGGTCACAGAAGCCTGAACAGTGACTTGAGAACTACTAGGCCAAGAGTGTTGAAATTTAGCGGGATGATTGGACATGCCAAGTAGATGATCCTTACTGCAGCCAACCATCAGTGTCTCTTTGACTTTTGCTGCTGACCCCTATTGACTTCTTGCCTATAGGACTTTGCATTGGGGGAGACATGCGCTTTTTTACAAAAGCATTTTCTAGTTTCCAACAAGTCTCACTTAAGAAAAAAAACAAAAAAAAACAACAACAAAATTCTGACCTACCTACCCTAATTTTTTTTAGCATGTTACCGGAAACAAAGAATTTTTTTTTTAAGCCTTACTGTTTTCACCTTTTTGTTCCAAATTTGATAAGCCAGCTAGGATTACTGTTTATGCATGATTTCATTTCAGTGTCAGTTTACGTATAGGATAGACAACGAGTGCAGTTGTCTACGGGATATATACAACGAGCAAAGCGAGTTGTATATATCCCGTAGACAACGGCACGAGTTGTCTATCTGACTTAGACCACGTGACATAAAAACTGCAATTATTGAAAACTCTCCCACGCGTTCTATAGAAATTAGGATTAACGTGTTTTTATAAGAGTAATATCATCTTTGTACCGTTAGCGCTTAATTGTCAGTAGGGCATATGAAAGAATGCAGGTTATTTGTATAAATTCAGTTTTATTCAAATACTGGATTTACTGAGATTTAACGTTCATTAACACTTTGAGTCATTTGCAATCACATAATTAATGCTAAACTGTTAAATATGGATTTCTCAAAAATACTCAAAATTGGACTGCATGCTGAACAATTAGTTTTTGTGAGGAGTTTGCATGTTGGCGAAACACGATGACAGATACGTTGATTCGTTGATTCAAGAAGATAGCCAGGTTATTTATTTATTTATTTATTTATTTATTTATTTAGTTCTTTTTTTATTTGTTTACTTTGTTTATCAGGATATAGTTAGTGCGTAGATGCTCGTAGGACTACGAATACCTTTTACTATATCGCGCCCTTCTTGTAAGAATGATGTAGTTGTTTTACTTTCTAACTGGGCCAAGTTGTTAAACTTAAACGGACTGTAATTTAGTTTAGTTTAGTTTATACTAATTTGTTTTAGCTCGATTTTGATGAAAGCTTTAACTGTTTAAGCTTATTGTAACCACTCTCGAGTCCGTTTCTTATGAAAACTAGTACTGGGGTCATATGAAAAGTGATGGTCGTGACCCCAATGATGCTCAAACCCACGACCACTGCATTAAGCTGTTAAACTAACTGCCTGTTAAATTTCTATTTATGATACTAGTCTTGGTGGGTGGGAAACACTAGTATGATGTTTTAATTTTACTGTAAAGATGGTTTAGTGTTTATAATCCTTAACAAGTGCATTAGATTTTCTAAGTTTTCTAAACTGTCGAAATCTACTGATAAAGTCAATCAACCGTTAACTCAATCGCCTGTTAAAGTTTCGAACAACTGGATCCAGTTGATTACAAATGTAAGGATCATGCTGACATGTCTTTTTAGCTCACCTGTCACAAAGTGACAAGGTGAGCTTTTGTGATCGCGCAGTGTCCGTCGTCCGTCCGTCCGTCCGTCCGTGCGTCCGTCCATAAACTTTTGCTTGTGACCACTCTAGAGGTCACATTTTTCATGGGATCTTTATGAAAGTTGGTCAGAATGTTCATCTTGATGATATCTAGGTCAAGGTCGAAACTGGGTCACGTGCCATCAAAAACTAGGTCAGTAGGTCTAAAAATAGAAAAGCCTTGTGACCTCTCTAGAGGCCATATATTTCACAAGATCTTCATGAAAATTGGTCAGAATGTTCACCTTGATGATATCTAGGTCAAGTTCGAAACTGGGTCACGTGCCATCAAAAACTAGGTCAGTAGGTCTAAAAATAGAAAAACCTTGTGACCTCTTTAGAGGCCATATATTTCACAAGATCTTCATGAAAATTGGTCAGAATGTTCACCTTGATGATATCTAGGTCAAGTTCAAAACTGGGTCACGTGCCATCAGAAACTAGGTCAGTAGGTCTAAAAATAGAAAAACCTTGTGACCTCTCTGGAGGCCATATATTTCACAAGATCTTCATGAAAATTGGTCAGAACATTCACCTTGATGATATCTAGGTCAGGTTCGAAAGTGGGTCACGTGTTGTCAAAAACTAGGTCAGTAGGTCAAATAATAGAAAAACCTTGTGACCTCTCTAAAGGCCATATTTTTCATGGGATCTGTATGAATGTTGGTCTGAATGTTCATCTTGATGAAATCTAGGTCATGTTCGAAACTGGGTCACGTGCGGTCAAAAACTAGGTCAGTAGGTCTAAAAATAGAAAAACCCTGTGACATCACTAGAGGCCATATATTTCATGAGATCTTCATGAAAATTGGTCAGAATGTTCATCTTGATGATATCTAGGTCAAGTTTGAAAATGGGTCACGTGCCTACAAAAACTAGGTCAGTAGGTCAAATAATAGAAAAACCTTGTGACCTCTCTAGAGGCCATATTTTTCATGGGATCTGTATGAAAGTTGGTCTGAATGTTCATCTTGATGATATCTAGGTCAAGTTCAAAAGTGGGTCACATGCCATCAAAAACTAGGTCAGTAGGTCAAATAATAGAAAAACCTTGTGACCTCTCTAAAGACCATATTTTTCATGGGATCTGTATGAAAGTTGGTCTGAATGTTCATCTTGATGATATCTAGGTCAAGTTCGAAACAGGGTCATGTGCGGTCAAAAACTAGGTCAGTAGGTCTAAAAATAGAAAAACCTTGTGACCTCTCTAGAGGCCATACTTGTGAATGGATCTCCATAAAAATTGGTCAGAATGTTTTCCTTGGTGATATCTAGGTCAAGTTTGAAACTGGGTCATGTGCCCAAAAAAACTAGGTCAGTAGGTCAAATAATAAAAAAAAACTTGTGACCTCTCTAGAGGCCATACTTTTCATGGGATCTGTATGAAAGTTGGTCTGAGTGTTCTTCTTGATGATATCTAGGTTAAATTTGAAACTGGGTCAGCTGCGATCAAAAACTAGGTCAGTAGGTCTAAAATTATTAAAATCTTTTGACCTCTCTAGAGGCCATATTTTTCAATGGCTCTTCATGAAAATTGGTCAGAATGTTCATCTTGATGATATCTAGGTCAAGTTTGAAAATGGGTCACGTGCCTACAAAAACTAGGTCAGTAGGTCAAATAATAGAAAAACCTTGTGACCTCTCTAGAGGCCATATTTTTCATGGGATCTGTATGAAAGTTGGTCTGAATGTTCATCTTGATGATATCTAGGTCAAGTTCAAAAGTGGGTCACATGCCATCAAAAACTAGGTCAGTAGGTCAAATAATAGAAAAACCTTGTGACCTCTCTAAAGACCATATTTTTCATGGGATCTGTATGAAAGTTGGTCTGAATGTTCATCTTGATGATATCTAGGTCAAGTTCGAAACAGGGTCATGTGCGGTCAAAAACTAGGTCAGTAGGTCTAAAAATAGAAAAACCTTGTGACCTCTCTAGAGGCCATACTTTTGAATGGATCTCCATAAAAATTGGTCAGAATGTTTTCCTTGGTGATATCTAGGTCAAGTTTGAAACTGGGTCATGTGCCCAAAAAAACTAGGTCAGTAGGTCAAATAATAAAAAAAAACTTGTGACCTCTCTAGAGGCCATACTTTTCATGGGATCTGTATGAAAGTTGGTCTGAGTGTTCTTCTTGATGATATCTAGGTTAAATTTGAAACTGGGTCAGCTGCGATCAAAAACTAGGTCAGTAGGTCTAAAATTATTAAAATCTTTTGACCTCTCTAGAGGCCATATTTTTCAATGGCTCTTCATGAAAATTGATCTGAATGTTCACCTTGATGATATCTAGGTCAGTTTGGAAACTGGGTCACTTGCGGTCAAAAACTAGGCCAGTAGGTATAAAATTAGAAAAACCTTGTGACCTCTCTAGAGGCCATATTTTTCATGAGATCTTCATGAAAATTAGTGAGAATGTTCACCTTGATGATATCTAGGTAAAGTTCAAAAGAGGGTCACGTACCTTCGAAAATTAGGTCAATAGGTCAAATAATAGAAAAACCTTGTGACCTCTCTAGAGACCATATTTTTCAATGGATCTTCATGAAAATTGGTCAGAATTTTTATCTTGATAATATCTAGGTCAAGTTCAAAACTGGGTCACATGAGCTCAAAAACTAGGTCACTATGTCATATAATAGAAAAAACGACGTCATACTCAAAACTGGGTCATGTGGGAAGAGGTGAGCGATTCAGGACCATCATGGTCCTCTTGTTAATAACAAGTGAACATAAAAAGTTACAACTGTTGGAAACGTTTCAGTGAATGTGTAAATTACGTTTTTACACAGTTGGTTCTACACTACAAATATGTAGTTTATTGTAATTCATTTTTATTGATATCTAATAACATGGGGTCATTTTTACAATATTAATATTTAGACGTTGTCAACTGAATTTACCTCCAAGTCAGTCTTATTTTTTATCCCATTGATAACTGGTGAGAATATTGCAAGTGATTTAACTCCGGCGTTAGCCTGTATTGTTAGATGGTAAATTGGTACGAAATTCACGCGTTTTTTGCCCCAATATATATGCATCGCTACTGTTGTATATGAAATATAGACGGGTACAAGTCTGCTTTGCGATTGGCTATTTACGGATTATCGTGGTCTAATGTTTGGTTCTGTTTTGGTATTGTACAATTTAATTGACCTGTCAAAACATTTTCCCGGCTTTCATGTTAATCTTATATAGGCTCGAACAAAATATAATGAAAGCCGGGTCAATTTTTTGACAGGTCAAATAAATTGGATAATATATATGTAAAATAGCCCATTGATTATAATGCATTCTATTTTAGCTCACCTGAGCATTGCTCAGGGTGAGCTATTGCGATCACCATGTGTCTGTCGTGCGTGCGTGCATCCGTCGTCAACAATTGTGTTTAAAAGACATCTCCTCCATAACCACTGTATGGATTTTGATGAAACTTGGCATCGATGTTCCTTGGATGGTCTTCTACCAAAGGTGTTCAGACGGTTCCGCTTGGTTGCACATAGGGGCCGCTAGAGCTAAAAATAGAAAAATCTTCAAACAACATCTCCTCCTATGATGGTCCAATTTTGAAATAATTTCACACACATGTTCCTTATGTCACGCTCTAACAAAATTATTCAAATTATATTGATTCGTCAAAAAACATGGCCGCCAGAGGGCGTGGTCACTTTTCCCTATATGTACATATAGTGGAAACTTTAAAAATCTTCTTGTGTGAAACTGCTGGCCCGGTTTAGAAATAATTTTATACAAATGGTCCTTGTGTGACCCTCTACCAAGATTGTTCAAATTATTCTGATTCTTCAAAAAAACATGGCTGCCAGAGGACGTGGTCACTTTTCCCTATATGTATATAGGGGAAACTTTAAAAATCTTCTTGTGTAAAACTGCTGGCCTGATTTTAGAATAATTTTACACAAATCGTCCTTGTGTGACCCTCTACCAAGATTGTTCAAATTATTCTGATTCGTCAAAAAACATGGCCGCCAGAGGGCGTGGTCACTTTTCCCTGTATGTATATTAAGTGGAAACTTTAAAAATCTTCTTGTGTGAAACTGCTAGCCAGATTTTAGAATAATTTTACACAAATGGTTCTTGTGTGACCCTCTGCCAAAATTGTTCAAATTATTCCGATTTGTCAAAAAACATGGCTGCCAGGGGGCGTGGTCACTTTTCCCTTTATGTATACCATACTTGTCCAAATTATTGCCCTATGGTAAAAAAAATGGCCACGCCCCTGTGTCAGACATGTACTAACTATAGGCTTTTGTACTTATACAAACACACTCGAAGCCTTGTACACAGGTGAGTGCTTTAGGGTCAATGACCCTCTTGTTTTTAAATTCAGTTCATGTTCAGTGTTTATGTGAAATGGTCTTAAGGTAAACATCATTAATTTTTTATGGCAATTTGAATTTACATATATGTTGCACAAATAACGCATTAGAGAGATTTTGTACATGGCTACACAACTGTTGTTTTTCGCACATCTGAGCCAAAGGCAAAGGCGGGTCTCAAGTTTTACATATACTTATATAGGAAAAAACTTTAGAAATCTTCTTGCCTGAAACTGCAAGGTTTAGGCTTTTGATTTTTTGGATGTTGCATTGCCTTGTGGTCCTCTACCAGAATTGTTCAAACTATGCCCCTGAACTGAAGAGGCCATGCCCTGGGGGTCCCAAATTTAACATAGACTTATATAGGGGGAAAAAATCTTCTTGTCTAAAGTTCAAGGCCTAGGCCTTTGAAATTTGGTACGTAGCATTGCCTAGTGGATGTCTAACAAGATTGTTCAAATTATTCCCCTTGGGTGAAAAGAGGCCCCGCCCTGGGGGTCACTTGTTATATGAGTTATATAGGAATAAATACTTCAACAAGAGGGTCAAGATGACCCTGGATCACTCACCTGAGTAATATTAGCTACATGTTTCAAATGTCAAACTGATGATTTTTAGAATTTTTTTGGAAGATTTTCTAATGTACAATCAAGTAACCCCTGCAAGGGGGCCAACTTTACCCCGGGGGTCATGATTTGAACAAAGTTTGTAGAATTCTACTAGGCAATGTTACATATCAAATATCTAAGATCTAGGCCTTCTGGTTTATTTTTAGCAAATTTATGAAGATTTCCCTGTGTACAATCAAGTAACCCCTGGGGCTGGGTCAATTTGACCATGGGGGGGTCAAGATTTGAACAAATTTTGTAGAGGTCCACTAGGCAATGCTACATGTCAAATATTTAAGCTCTAGGCCTTCTGGTTTATTTTTAGAAAATTTTGAAGATTTTTCTATTTACAATCGAGTAACCCCATGGGGCGGGGTCAATTTGACCCTGGGGTCATGATTTGAACAAATTTTGTAGAAGTCTACTAGGCAATGCTAAATGTTAAATATCTAAGCTCTAGGCCTTCTGGTTTATTTTTAGAAATTGTTTGAAGATTTTCCTATGTAAAATCAAGTGACCCCTGGGTGGGGTCAATTTTTACCCCGGATGGCATGAATTGAACAAATCTTGTAAAGGTCCACTAGGCAATGCTACATGTCAAATATCTAAGCTCTAGGCCTTCTGGTTTATTTTTAGAAAATTTTTGAAGATTTTCCTACCGGTATGTAAAATCAAATGACCCCTGGGGCGGGGTCAATTTTGACCTGGGGGTCATGATTTGAACAAATCTTGTAAAGGTCTACTAGGCAATGCTACATGTCAAATATCTAAGCTCTAGGCCTTCTGGTTTATTTTTCGCTCACCTGAGCCAAAGGCTCATGGTGAGCTTTTGTGACCACTCAATGTCCGTCGTCCATCGTGCGTCGTCAGTCGTCCGTCCGTTAACATTTTCTGAAAAAATCTTCTTCTTGAAAACCACTTGGCAGAATTACACCAAACTTCACAGGGATGATCCTTGTGTGGTCCCCTTTCAAAACTGTTCAAAGAATTTAATTCCATGCAGAACTCTGGTTGCCATGGCAACTGAAAGGAAAATCTTTAAAAATCTTCTTGTCAAAAACCGCAAGGTGTAGAGCCTTGATATTTAGCATGTGACATCATCTTATGGTCCTCTATCAAGATTATTCACCCTGGGGTGAAAAGAGGCCCTGCCCTGGGGGTCATAAGTTTTACATAGACTTATATAGTAAAGAACTTTAAAAATCTTCTTGTCTAAAACCACTTGACTTAGGCCTTTGATATTTTGTATGTAGCATTGCCTTGTGGTCCTCTACTAAATTTTTCAAATTATGCCCCTGGGGTGAAAAGAGGCCCTGCCCCGGGGGGTCTCATGTTTTATATAGACTTGTATAGGAAAAAAAACTTTAAAAATCTTCTTGCCTGAAACTGCAAGGCCTAGGCTTTTGATATTAAGTATGTTGCCTTTCCTAGTGTTTCTCTACCAAAATTATTCAAACTATGTCCCCAGGGTGAAAAGAGGCCCTGCCTTGTGGGTACCAATTTTAACATAGACTTATATAGGAAAAAAATTAAAGATCTTCTTGTCTTAAAGTTTAAGGCCTAGGCATTTGATATTTGGTGTATAATATTGCCTGGTGGATGTCTAACAAGTTTTTTCAAATTATGCCCCTGGGGTGAAAAGAGGTCCCGCCCCGGGGTTCACTTGTTATGAGTTTCATAAGAAAAAATACTTAAAAAATTATCAGGTCATATTTCCTTGACTGTTTAATTATAATTACCTGATGACCCAAGCGACCTAATTTCTTGTTTTTTAAGATACAGCCTTGAAATTTTGATGACATGTACAGTTTTGCACACCAGTCTTAAAACTGTCTGTCAGTGACCATGAATGTGACCTACTGACCTACTTTCAAATATTTTAGCATCAGCTTGTCATTTGAAACATGTGGCTCATATTACTCAGGTGAGCGATTCAGGATCATCATGACCCTCTTGTTAGAAATTTTTTTGAAGATTTTCATATGTAAAATCAAGTGACCCCTGGGGCGGGGTCAATTTTGACCGTGGGGGTCATGATTTGAACAACTTTAGTAGAGGTCCACTAGACAATGCTACATGTCAAATATCTAAGCTCTAGGGCTTCTGGTTTTTGAGAAGAAGATTTTTTAAGATTTTCCTATGTAAAATCAAGTGACCCCTAGGGCGGGGTCAATTTTGACCCCGGGGTCATGATTTGAACAAACTTGGTAGAGGTCCACTAGGCAATCCTTCACACCAAATATCTAAGCTCTAGGGCTTCTGGTTTTTAAGAAGAAGATTTTTAAAGTTTTTCCTTTTGGTTACCATGGCAACCAGAGTTCTCCATGGAATTCAATTCTTTGAACAGTTTTGAAAGGGGGCCACCCAAGGATGATCATTCCTGTGAAGTTTGGTGTAATTCTGCCCACTGGTTTTCAAGAAGAAGATTTTTTTACAAATTGTTGATGGACGACGGACGACGCACGATGGACAATGCACGACGGACATCAAGCAGTCACAATAGCTCACCATGTCACTTTGTGACAGGTTAGCTAAAAATTAACAGATATATTTCCTAGACTGTTTAATTATAATTACCTGATGACCCCAAGTGATTAGGGGGTCAGCTGACTGTGACCTTGACCTACTGACCTACATTCTTGTTGTTTAAGATACAGCCTTGAAATTTGGATGACATGTACAGTTTTGCACACTGATCTTAAAACTGACTTTCAGTGACTATGAATATGACCTACTGATCTACTTTGTAATATTTTAGCATTAGTTTGCCATTTTAAACATGTGGCTCATATTACTCAGGTGAGCGATTCAGGGTCATCGTGACCCACTTGTTTCAATGTTCCTGCATAGACTTTACTGATATACGGCGAGGGGGGTGGGGGTCGCTAGAAGTCTGTTGCAGGTACTGAAATATATTATTTTCAGTATAATCAGGGGTATGTAAAAGGAAAAAATCAGTTCAAAGTCTTCCCAGTATCAGTTTAAACTGAAACTTGTTACAACACTGAACATACTGCATCTGAATTAGTATTGATAAAGTTTGTTATCTTCTGTCATAAATTCATCATTCTGATATAATGATTTATACTATATATTTATGATTCAGGAACAGTAGAATGACTATGAAGGGACCTTTAAAATTCCTGTTACTTGTGACACTTGTAGTGATTGTTGGCTCACATGATGCAGTTAAAAGTGAAGATTTTGTGGACAAATATGAGGTGGATCCCAAAGGATATCTTATATTTTGTTTATGCATGGGTATGTTTTTATGACTTTGTCTTATAGCTATTGTCTTGATAAAAGAACATGTTGGTTAGTCCATGTCAGACTAAAACTAGCACTCACTGTGAATTATAAATATTGATAGAATGAAGTTGAATGATAGGAAAGAATTTTTCTTGAATGTAGTGATAAGTAAGCATTACCTGTTAAGCCAAGAAGAGGAAATGTGGAACTGGTTAGCATAGTGTTGTAAATGATTCTAGTGATGAACTATCAATATGAACTATTGATACAGAAGCACTGGTCATTGTGATAGTCAAGTGTTTGGTAATGTAGGTACTGATCAACACCAGAAGTGCTGGTCAGATATATTGACGGGGAAGATTGTTCTAATAGCAGCATTCGCTGAGTTATCTTCCCAAATGATTTTACAGGTGTCGCTACGAGCGAATAGGTCCTATCATGCGGTGTACTCTCGGCTTTTATCATAGTGTTAAACTCTTTCCTTAAAAAAGTAATTAAAGTATTTAAAAAAAAATAATTCCAATCATGAAATTTATCAATATCATCTATTAGGATAGCTGTTTCTAATGCTTTTAGCATCAAATTTAAAGCTTTGTAAAATTTTCGTCATTTCAAAATGTTGGCAAGTAACATATAACTAAAATTTTTGTTGTAGCATTAATTTAAGCGAGTCACATTTCCGTTTAGTTTATAAGCAAAGAGGGGCTAGCTAATGTAGCTAGTTGAAAATATTGCTAAATTTTAACCCTCAGTGGAAGCTTTGTTTCAAATAGACACATGGTTACAACTGGATACATTAAGCTTGCATAATATTTCCTATCCACTGGCTGCATACTGATTGTTATCATAAAAATGTGCATGCCATGTGTCCTGTTAACTCTATGGGGTTCAAGAATATGTCATTGAAGCAGACTTAACACTTCTGCTCCCACTTAGGTGTTAAATACCGGTCAGTCTGATGTTAATGTAATGTGTATAATAAGTTTTCTTAATACTTTTAACAATTTGAAATAATGTCTAATAGGTTTCTTAATTATTTTTATTTTCAAAGCTTTACAAATCTGTGGTCTGTGTTTTAAAAATCGTAAGGGCGTTTTTATTAAATGTAAAGATCTTTATTTTCATTTATGTGGGCAAGTTGCTTTGAATTTTAATTGACTGAAAATTAAAGAGGCAGCACCATAGAATTATGTCAACTTGTCAATAGAGATCATTTATGCCTCTTGGATGATATTTTCATGAAATATATGAGAAACAGCTATAATAATTAATTGGGCTGATGGAAAATTGAAGGGACATCTTATCACAAGGGCATACATTCTGACATTTTACAGTAATTATTATTATAATTTCTATATTATTCAAGACCTCATTGCATTACGCTGTGTATGCAGATCTTCCCGAGTTGTAACTTTAGGAATATATACTCTCTATATTGATTCTTATTTTAAGAATATAGTCTGAATACTTGCACAATGATGAAAGGATTTTCCAAGGAGGGCATTTCAATATTGAAAATCACAATTAAAAAAAAACAACAACATAAGAATCATACAGTCCATAAATAAACTGACACACAGAAAATGTTTAGAACAGTCCTTACAGCTGGTCTCATAGTTTTCAAGGCATAGAATAAAGCTCTTTCCTCAATTGCTCAAGGGATAAACAGCTGAATTTTGATGACATTATCGGATACTTTCCAAATCTACTAATATAGTTTGAAGTGACAGCGACTGAATAATGATGTAAATAATGTAAACAAATATTTCTAGGACCTATTCGCATGTAGCGCCATCTATACACGCATCTGTTTAATCAGGGGAATTAACTGACCGATATCGCCCATTGATGCACTCTTCAATGTGGTTGTAGGGAAGTACTGAGTTTAAGCAAGTATTTAGAAGTAGTGTCTGGTATTGTGGATTGGTGGCACTGTCAGGTGTTGATGGGAATAAATACTTTACAGGGTAGAGATAAGGAATGCTTGCTTATTTGCTTGTCAGTTTATTGGCAGAGAAGTGCTATTCAAATTTAATTTAGACACCTCAGGAGGAAAGTACTGGAAAACATTTTATTTTCTGGTTTTATTAGCTCACCTGAGCTCAAAATGCTCGGGGTGAGCTATTGCCGTCTGGCGTCCGGCCGGCCGTCCACACTTTCCTTTAAACAACATCTCCTCCTAAACCACCAGGCCAATTCTAATGAAACTTCACAGGGATGTTACTTGGACGGTCTTCTTTAATTTTTTTTAAAGAATTGAAATCCATACAGAACTCTGATTGCCATGGCAACAGAAAGGAAATTTTTTTAAAAATCTTGTCCAAAACCACAGGTCATATACCTAATTCTCGATATTCCATGGTTTCTCGTTCATTCCGTGGCTCTCAAAATTACGCTTGTGCCATTGCCGCGCATGTCCAAAGTTCATGCAAGTTTCTCAGAAAAGTAAACAAAGATTTGTGAGCATCTAAAATATGCAATTAACAGGTTAGATATAGCTTATTTATTTAAAAATATGGAAATGTTGAAAAAAAAACTTTTCAGTGCTAAGGAAAAAGATGGTGGCATACAAAAACTTTTATTAAAATACAAACATGCAAACCGATTATGACAAAATTGTAGCAACACATTAAGCAGTCCCCTAACTAAATTCTAAGCAGTGTAATTTGTCAAGGTACCCTTCACCATAGGACCATCAATTAGCCAATTAGAGCCACGGATTCAACGAGAAGCTGCCAGCTGATCCAGACCAGTGTAGGTCAACATACATGAGGTGAGATTTTTCATCTTCTGTCATATCTTGTTGATTTTTTGACTTGGTTATATTGAAAGGTTGCAGCTACTTTTGGTTAAAAAAACAACATGTGAATACCTAAAATCAAATGCGCATGTGCAATTTTGGCAATTAAGAGCCACGGAATTACGAGAACACAGCATAAGGCTTTTATATTTGGTATGTAGCATCATCTAGTGGTACTCTACCAAGATTGTTCAAATTATCCCCCTAGGGTCAAATATGGCCCCACCCTTGGGGTCACATGGTTTACATAGACTTATATAGGGAAAACTTTGAAAATCTTCTTGTCCAAAACCACAAGGCGTAGAGTCTCGATATTTGGCATGTGACATCATCTAATGGTCCTCTTAAAACAGATTATTCAAATTATGCCCCTTGGATGAAAAGAGTCCCGAGTTTTACATCTATAGACTTATATAGGAAAAAACTTTAAAAATCTTATCTGAAACCACAAGACCAAGGCCTTTGATATTTGGTATGTAGCATTGCCTTGTGGTTCTCTACCAAGATTGTTCAAGTTATTACCCTTGGGTGAAAAGAGGCCCTGCCCCGGGGGTAGCAGGTTTTACATAGACTTATATAGGAAAAAACTTTAAAAATCTTCTTGTCTGAAACTGCAAGGCCTAGGCTTTTGATATTTGATATGTTGCATTGGCTTGTGGTCTGTTACCAAAATTATTCAAATTATGCCTCTGGGGTAAAAAGAGGCTCTGCCCCGGGGGTCCCAAGGTTTACATAGACTTATATGAACAGACTCAATCAAACCAAGTCTAAAATTTTCACTGTTTGCATTGTTCACGGTGCTTCCTAGGGATCTACCTTCCAGATTATATTATATAAGAAAAAACTTTTAAAAATCTTCTTGACTGAAAGTTCAAGGCCTAGTCTTTGATATTTGGTATGTAGCATTGCCTAGTGGCTCACTAACAAGATTGTTCAAATTATGCCCCTGGGGTGAAAGGAGGCCCCACCCCAAGGATCACTTAGTTTTTAGCTCCACTATTCGGAGAAAAGGGGTGCTATTCTATTCGCCCCGGGGTTGGCGTGTCACTTTCAGCAACCTTTTTTTATTTCATTCATATCTTTGTTACTATTGCTTATATCTTACTGTAACTTCACGTAAACATTGTCCAGCATACAAACAAAATATCTGCAGGGGCTGGGCCCATTATACCCAAGGTCAAGGTCACCAAGGTGTTATACTTAGGTTATTTTTAAAGTTAAGGTTTCGATGGAGCATTGAGAAACAAAATCAAACAACCCCCAAATCAAAGAAAGAAAGAGTTGTTTGACATGAAAAATTTAACCCGCATGTAAAACATGTATATTACTTTACGAAACAGTGTCAGTAAACTGGATATAAACATTGATTTCCGGAAAAGGGCTGCCTAAAGGGGGTCACTTTTCCCACAAATTAAACGCCTTTAAAAACTCACCATTTTCAAAGCACTGTTACACATGTTCGTTTTGATGCATTTGCAATAGCGGCGAGTGGTAAATTTCGCATAACAAGGTGGAACACATTTTCAGCAAATTTTTTATCTTTATTTCTTTACAAATGGCATTCATTTTCAAAGGGAGACAACTGTTCCCGATTATTTTAAGTACAAATGGCATTCATTTTCAAAGGGAAACAACTTTTTTTTCCCGATTATTTTAAGTAATCTTGAGAAAAAGTTGTCTCCCTTTGAAAATGAAGCCCCTTTGTAAAGAAAAAAAGGTAAACAATTGCTGAAAACTATGTTCCACCTTGTTACGTGAAATTTCACCACTCGCACGCTATTGCAAATGCATCAAAACAAACATGTGTAACAGTTCTTTGAAAATGGTGAGTTTTTAAAGGCGTTTACTGTCCGGAAGTGGAGTCCCTTTAGGCAGCCCTTTTCCGGAATTCAATGTTTATATCAGTATACTGACACTTGTTTCGTAAAGTAATATACATGTTTTACATGCTGTTCAATTTTCATGTCAAACAACTCTTTCTTTCTATGATTTGGTGTTGTTTGATTTTTGTTTCTCAAGTCCTCCATCGAAACCTTAAAAGTTTTTCGGCAACCTTTGTTTTTCTGTCATATCTTTGTTACTTTTGCTTATATCTTACTGTAACTTCACATAAACATTGTCCAGCATACAAACAAAGTATGTGCTGGGGCCAGTGTTATACTTGCAATTATTTTCATGTTAATTTTTTTTCGAAAGCTTTGTTTATAGACATATCTTTGGTACTTCATAAGATAATGACTTGAAATTAAAAATATTTCTTTATAATCATCATCTGCTTGTGTGTTTACAATCCCCATGACTCTAATTGTATTTTTGACAGAATTATGCCTCTTTCATACTTAAAGTTTTTTGGCAATCTTCACTTTTTAGTTCACCTGTCACAAAGTGACAAGGTGAGCTTTTGTGATCGTGTGGCGTCCGTCGTCCGTGCGTGCGTCAGTAAACTTTTGCTTGTGACCACTCTAGAGGTCACATTTTTCATGGGATCTTTATGAAATTTGGTCAGAATGTTTATCTTGATGATATCTAGGTCAAGTTCGAAACTGGGTCATGTGCGGTCCAAATCTAGGTCAGTAGGTCTAAAAATAGAAAATCCTTGTGACCTCCCTATGGGCCACATTTTTCAATGGATCTTCATGAAAATTGGTCAGAATGTTCACCTTGATAATATCTAGATCAAGTTCGAAACTGGGTCATGTGCGATCAAAAACAAGGTCAGTAGATCTAAAAATAATAAAACCTTGTGACCTCCCTAGAGGCCATATTTTTCAATGGATCTTCATGAAAATTGATGACCACTCTAGAGGTCACATTTTTCATGGGATCTTATGAAATTTGGTCAGAATGTTTATCTTGATGATATCTAGGTCAAGTTTGAGACTGGGTCAACTGCAATCAAAAACTAGGTCAGTAGGTCTAAAAATAGAAAAACCTTCTGACCTCTCTAGAGTCCATACTTTTCAATGGATCTTCATGAAAATTGGTCAGAATGTTCACCTTGATGATATCTAGTTAAAGTTCGAAACTGGGTCACATGCCTTAGAAAACTAGGTCATTAGGTCAAATAATAGAAAAACCTTGTGACCTCTCTAGAGGCGATACTTATCATGGGATCTGTATGAAAGTTGGTCTGAATATTTATCTTGATGATATCTAGGTCAAGTTTGAAACTGGGTCAACTGCGTTCAAAAACTAGGTCAGTAGGTCTAAAAATAGAAAAACCTTTTGACCTCTCTAGAGGCCATATTTTTCAATGGATCTTCATGAAAATTGGTCAGAATGTTCAACTTGATGATATCTAGGTCATGTGCGGTCAAAAACTAGGTCAGTAGGCCTAAAAATAGAAAAACCTTGTGACCTTTCTAGAGTCCATACTTTCCAATGGATCTTCATGAAAATTGGTCAGACATTTCACTTTGATGACATCTAGTTCAAGATCGAAACTGGGTCATATGCCATCAAAAACTAGGTCAGTAGGTCAGATAATAGAAAAACCTTGTGACCTCTCTAAAGGCGATATTTTTCATGGGATCTGTATGAAAGTTGGTCTGAATATTCATCTTGATATCTAGGTCAAGTTCGAAACTGGGTTAGCTGCGGTCAAAAACTAGGTCAGTAGGTCTACGTCGTCTGTGTGTCCGTGCATAAACTTTTGCTTGTGACCACTCTAGTTTAAGATCCAGCCTTGAAATTTGGATGACATGTACAGTTTTGCACACCAATCTTTAAACTGTCTTTCAGTGACCATAAATATGACCTACTGATCTACTTTCTAATATTTTAGCATCAGTTTGCCATTTGAAACATGTGGTTCAATATACTCAGGTGAGCGATTCAGGGTCATCATGACCCTCTTGTTTGGATATAACTTTAGTACAATATAAGATAATGACTTGAAACTTAAAATATTATCTTTATCATCATCATCTGCATGTGTGGTAACAATCCCCATAACTCTGATTTTTATTTTTGACCAAATTATGCCCTTTTCAAACTTAAATTTTTTATTTTAAATTGAGACATAAATTCATTTTACTGTCAAATCGCCGAATAGTGGAGCGTGCTGTCTTATGGACAACTGTTGTTATATGAGTTATATAGGAAAAAATACTTATCTGTTTAATTAAAATTACCTGATGACCCCAAGTAATTAGGGGTCACTTGACTCTTGTTTAATACTTCGTTCCATTTTGCCACACTAGCATTAAGAAATAATTTTATAGATATGTAAGAGAAAAAATAATAATATTAAGTCATAGAAACTTACTTTTCAGGTAGATTTGGAAATCAGGCTGAACATTTTCTGGGTGGATTAGCCTTTGCTAAAGCAGTAGACAGAACGCTGTTGTTGCCTCCATGGAGAACATATGTAAGTTGTTTATTTCTCATCATCCCCCCCTAGAGAAGTGACTTATTCTGATATCAAAGTTTAAACTCCAAAAATGAGACCAATATTTCATCCATATATTTAAAATATTTCCAAGGGAAGACTGTTGAACCAAGTTTTCAATGGGAGAATGCTGATACCAGTTGCAGGAAGGGGGTACCACTCATGAACATATCCCCACAGGTTGAACAGAATGGGAATTCTACCAAAATGTCTGCAGTGAGGGCATTATATGCCTCCGTCTCTTCCAGAATTCAGATTTCTGATATTCGAGTACTCTGATTTAAGAAGAAAAGATGGATCAAAGGCTATCATTGCATATCTAAACTTCAGGAGGGAGACCCCTGGGCACCCACCCCTTACAGGAGGTAGTATTAACTCCAGTACCTACCAACATTCGCAGCTACATGTCTCACTGATCAGGCCTTCACCCTTAACTAGCAGCTCCCTCCTCCAGCACCACCCCATTAAAAGAATTCTGGATATGGGCTAGCATCAGAGAATCAAATGGAAAAGAACAGGAAATGCTGCTGTTATGCAGATCTTGTTGATTTTTATGGCATTATGTATTAGATATACTATGTACAATGTAGTTGATATAGAATTTTTTTTTCTTAATTTATGTACAACAGTGCTATTAATTATCAGTTCTACATACAGTTAAGCTTGTCTTTAAAGACCACCAATGGGTTATTTTTCACAGGTAATGTATTGTACGCTTTGTTAATAATTGTCATTGTAAAATCGGGTTCGATTGTTAATTGTTTGTAGGTAAATTGGTGACCTTTAAAGGGAGGTTATTTAGTTGTGGTCTATATTTTGAGATGGCCTTTTATACAGGTTTGATTGTAGTATATTTCTGTGCATTATATAACAATAAATAGTAGGATGATGTCATGCACTTTAATCATTTTTAATTTTCAGAAAAATGTACGTTTCACAGATTGGTTTAGGTTAGAGTCAATTACAGAGTACCACAGAGTTATAGTTGCCGAGGACTTTATGGAGAACCTTGCTGACCAAGTTTGGCCTGTCGGGAACAGAACTGGCTGCTGTTTCTCCTATACCGTGGATAGAACCTGTGATCTTAAACAAGGTGTGATGAAGAGGCTTAATTTCTGTTTTAGAATTTACTCAACTTTTAGGTAAATGTTAAGGATGAGAATCAGACCTTGAGAAACAAAACTCAAACAACACTAAATCATAGAAAGAAAGAGTTGTTTGACATGAAAATTGAACAGCATGTAAAGCATGTATATTACTTTACAAAACTAGTGTCAGTAGACTGATATAAACATTGAATTCCGGAAAAGGACCGCCTAAAAGTGCTCCACTTCCGGACAGTTAAACGCCTTTAAAAACTCACCATTTTTAAAGAACTGTTACACATGTTCGTTTTGATGCATTTGCAATAGCATGCGAGTGATGAAATTTCGCATAACAAGGTGGAACACAGTTTTCAGCAATTGTTTATCTATTTCTTTACAAATGTCATTCATTGTCAAAGGGAGACAACTTTTCCGGAGTACTTTAAGTACAAATGGCATTCATTTTCAAAGGGAGACAACTTTTTCGGAATACTTTAGGTACAAATGGCATTCGTTTTCAAAGGGAGATAACTTTTTCCGACTATTTTAAGTAATTGTCGAGAAAAAGTTGTTTCCCTTTGAAAATGAATGCCATTTGTAAAGAAATAAAGATAAACAATTGCTGAAAACTGTGTTCCACCTTGTTATGTGAAATTTCACCACTCGCACGCTACTGCAAATGCATCAAAACAAACATGTGTAACATTTCTTTGAAAATGGTGAGTTTTTAAAGTGGTTTGACTGTCCGGAAGTGGGGCCCCTATAGGCAGTCATTATCTGGAATTCAATGTTTATATCAGTATACTGACACTTGTTTCGTAAAGTAATATACATCTTTTACATGCTGTTTAATTTTCATGTCAAACAAATCTTTCTTTCTATGATTTGGTGTTGTTCGATTTTTGTTTCTCAAGGCCTTCATCGTAACCTTAATGTAAAAGCTAGATTATTGTGTTTCAACTTTTGGGTCAAGTTACCTGCCCCGTCTTTCTGGACGAATTGATTGTTTTTGCTTTATTCAACATTGTCTGTTAGTATTTTACTTGTGTTACAGTGGTTAGTTACAGGATTTTTTTTTTTCCAAAACTAACTACCTTTTGTATCATATGATCTTTGGTCAAGAGCTATTTGGCTGAGGAATTGAATTTTCAACCTTTGTATTCATAAATATATGCTATGTTGCCTGTTTGAACATATAAGTCAAAGTATAGGAACTATTTTATAGGCAATCCATTTGGCCCCTTTTGGGATGGACTAGGAGTGGATTTTGACAAAACAGAAAATTTTATGGTCAGCTATTCACAACCTGAGGAATGGAAACAAAGGTAATATTTGCTGCTTAACTTTAAAAGGTCATCATTATATAGTTGACAAAGTTTGTAACTCATCCATCCTCTTAACAGTGATATGAAATGTATCGCCAGAATATCTGATGGTGGGGAGAGGTAAACGTTTCGATCAGTGTGTATAGCCATAGAAATTGTTTGCTTTCGTTTGTTTTGAAAAATGTTAATCTTGACTTTTTTTCATCTCGGAAACAAAAGGAACTGTGGGTCCAAACTAGCACACCTACATATTGCTTAGGTAGGTAGTTACTTCGAGAAAAAAGTGTTTTCACAAGAAGTGCTATTTTGAGTGAAATACCTTGTATCTACTTAAGTGGTCGCTGCCTTACTGTGGAAGCTTAATGGTGGTCTTATTATGTCTTATTTGACCCAGACCCTTCAAACTTAATAGAGTGATAGGACTTACAGTGTAGATGACACCTATTGTTTTAGGGTCACTCCATCAAAGGTCAAGGTCACAGAGGCCATTTGCCTGTCACACTTCATTTTCGATCAATAACTGGAGAACCATTTGACCTAGATCCTTCAAACTTCAATGGGTGATAGGGCATACAAAATAGATGACCCCTATTATTTTGGGGGTTACTCGATCAAAGGACAAGGTCACGGGCCTGAATATGGAAAACCATTTCTGATCAATAACTTGAGAACCACTTGACCCAGAATGTTAAAACTTTATAGGATGATTAGGAATGTAGAGTAGATGACCCCTAAAGATTTTTGGTCAAAGTAAAGGTCACTGGGGCCAGAAATTAGAAAACTGTTTCTGATTAATAACTTGAGAACCATTTGACCCAGAACCTTCAAACATCATAGGGTGATAGGACTTACAGAGTGGATGGCCCCTATTGATTTTGGGGTCACTTGAGCAAAGGTCAAGGTCACAGGGGCCTGAACATGGAAAACTCTTTCCGATCAATAACATGAGAACTATTTGGCTCAGAATGATGAAACTTCATAGGATGATTGGACATGCAGAGTAGATGACCCCTATTGCAGCCAACCATCGGTGTCTTTGGACTTTTGCTCCTGTCCCCTATTGACTTCTTGCCTCTTACTACTATGCATTGGGGGAGACATGCGCTTTTCTACAAAAACATCTTTTAGTTTATATTTTGATTTTTGTAAACTATTCAAAAAAAATTCTGAATTTGAAACACTTGTTGAGTGACTAAATCAGATAGCTTTTAAAGGAGTTCATCACAATATTTTGTGCGCAGCTCAATCGCGCAGCAAGCAATAACCACTGTAAAGTTCAGGATTCACCGCCGAAAGTGCAAAATTGTCGGATATGCAGCGCACTCGCACAAAATTATCGTATGTAATGACAATATAGGTCATGCATCCATATTTTACCTTTAAAAGTGATGGTGTTTTATTAGAGGAATAGTCGTAGGAAGTGCTCGAATCGAATACATTGTGGACAGCCAATTTGAAAGTAAACTATTTCGTCCAGTAATGATGCAGCCGACTACAAGTCAAATAAAATTCCAGAAAATCTTAACGTAGATCTATCTCCTTCAAGTGCAAATGTGACTTCCTAAAAATGTTGTTATACTTTTTGTGCTCCATCCCGCATTTCACGTAGTAAGACCAGAGTTATAGCCCTTGACAGTCAAATTGTACATAAAGGGTATAGACATTTGTGTCGCATGTACCTCAAAAGTATATG
The DNA here is from genome assembly GCF_021730395.1 of Mercenaria mercenaria. NCBI lineage: Eukaryota > Metazoa > Mollusca > Bivalvia > Venerida > Veneridae > Mercenaria > Mercenaria mercenaria. Next base: position 42,490,162 of record NC_069363.1, on the reverse strand, counting down.
CGTCAAGAGTCATGAAACCACACAAGAATTAAATTCAGCATGCGAAGTTGTGCACCAGTGCTTTTATTTGAGGTTTCACTCAGTAAAAACAGATTTATGTCCCTTGACGTGGACAAATATATACGTAAACGGCATGTAAAAGCTTGTGTAGCACGTATCTCAAAAAGTATTTGACCTAGAGGCATGCTACCTTTAAAGGAGCATTATTCCGCATGTGAGTAAGAAAACTGGTTAAGAAACTGATAATAACATTGTGTAATTTGTTTTGTAAGAAAAAAATGTTCATAATTTTTAGGTGGGTGGGGTAATGAAAAAATACTTTTGTGGGTGGTGTGAATATTTTTTAATTTTTCTTGAAAACAAGCACGGGTTGATATTATTTTTTTGGTTTAGATTTTTTTGTTTTAGTTCTAGCTTACATAATATAAAATTTGGTAAAATTCTGTCCGCTAGATTTTTCATATCACTAAGAAATACTTCGTGTTTTTCTCAGTTTCAGATACTTTCGACATCTGTCAAGAGTATCTTTTCTGAGTTAATATATCTATATGTCGACATTTTATGCATAGTTATAGTGGTTTCATTAATTGTGATGCATAAACAGTAACATCAGAGTGAAACTTTGAATAAATAGTTGTTTGCAGTAGCTTTATTATGACATGTATGTATTGTTTCTTCAGACAAAAATACCGATTTGGTGTTCTTAATAAACTTTAAATATTGAAAAAAGAAGCACGGGTACCTATCATTTTTATTTCTTATTTTAACTTGTCATACATTAATCTATAAATATGCAAAGTTACAAAAAATTCTGTCCGCTAGAAATAATTGTGAAAAACACCTTTAATTATGTAAAATGCTTGTGTGCATGTGTGCGTATGGAAGCTAAATAAAATCACCACAGGAAAATCATATAAGCAGCTCTGTCAGAAGACGGTTAGTAATTTTAGTGGGGGATAGTCAAGAAACAGAAGATACTCAAATTCAAGCTTCCATGGTTCTTTAGCATGTAAAGCACCCATGCACAGTATTCGTATCCAGATGTTAGTTATTTTTAGTTGGATGAGTGGGGAATCAGACTCGTAGCCCCAGGTTTCATAGTCACACAGTGTCACCACTGGAAAACTGTATCTGCTCTTATAATGTCCGTTACTCAGGGTCCATCTCTTCTTTGTTTTTCCAGATTTCCTCCTTCAAAATACCCTGTAGTAGCTTTGAAGGGAGCACCAGCTCCATTTCCCATGAGACCGGAGAACTGGGAGCTACACAAATATTTACAATGGTCAGATGATATCATTCAGCAAGGACAGAAATACATACACGATCATTTTCCAGGGCAGGAGTATATTGGCATACACTTAAGAAATGGAGCAGATTGGGTAAGATTTCCAAGTATTTTGGTTTTAGAAGATTGGTTTGTGTAGATTTTTTCCTGAAACTTGGTATTCATAATTTTAACATGTCCAAAACATTGCGGAATGATACTTATTTCACTTGGGTATTGATTACATTTTACTCGGACTTTATCATAGACTCCCTGTGTAAAATCTCAAACTTTTAACTAAAATAAAGGTATTAAATCGATATAATAATTCAATGACACTTCAAAGTTTTATTGTTTGTAGCATCATCTTGGGTATGTGCAGTGAAAAAACTTTATTTGACTTCTTAAAGAGTGTGATATTTATTTCTGAAGTCACTATATGTTCATTGTAAATATACTTCGTTGTACCCAAGTGGAAACTGGCAGGTACTCGAAAATGCAACTCTCTGATTGGTCAGTTAGAACCCCTAATGTACTGTGATGTCATGATAAAGTTATGAATATGGATAGAAACAGTATGGGAGAACATGTTAATTTATTTAAATTCCCAGGTTTTCCATCATTGTGTGAATAGATGGGTACTTATATGACTAGGAAGACACCAGTTAATCTATTCATTCCATTGCTCTTAGATGGTTAAAATTCTCTTAAGCTAGAATCACGCTGCCCCAGATGGGCTTGCGGATGAGTGTGATTCTAGCTTTACGTGATGAACAGAACAACAGAGAGAATAAACGGGTAGTGACGTAAGTAATCCATTAGTGAGTTGTCATCTGTCTGTCCATCTGTAAAATCTGTCAGAACTTTAAAAGTACAACAGATTTTTCTTATGAAACAATGTACGTTGATAGAAAGCAATATGCAAATTATTGTATTTAGTCTGTCTGTCTGTCCTTGATCCTTGAAAGATACATGTAAATCCTGTATTGGTTTTAAAATAAAACCTGGTTTATAGTTGGTGGGTTATTTGGCAAATATCGAAGTCCTTCAATTTAGTGTCAGTATATAAAAATTTGGTTTGTATGGCATCAAATATGACAAATGCCCCTTGCAGTAGGGGACTTTCATTACTGGGCAGTAGTCTTATTTATTTTATATTTTGGGATGAAAGTTAAGAATGCTTTTTACACTGGTTTGCAACTTCACATTATACATTCTATAGTACTACAAGAGATAACATGTATATTTGTTAGCAGCTTCTTTAAGAATGGGAACTTCAGTAAGTTACTCTTGTGCTGAATTTAGCTTATAGTTTGTTTTCCGTCTTCAGGAAAATGCTTGTAAGCATGCACCTGATCAGCCAAAGTACATGGCATCACCACAGTGTATACCCCTCAACAGCGGAGGGAAGGTCACTAGCGAAATGTGTCTCCCATCCACACAGGAAGTTCTTAGGTTTGATGATTTCACAAAATAGATATTTGTGCAATGTATGATTAAAGCTTTGTTTGCATGTGTGATTTAGGCATGCAGGTAAAAACAAGAGCTGTCTCCATAGGATGACATACGCCCCCGATGGCACTTTGAATGAGTAGTTATGGCCGATGTTAGAGTTTAGGACCTTTGACCTACGGAGCTGGGTCTTGCGCGCGACACGTCGTCTTACTGTGCCACACATTCATGCGTAGTTATTTTAAAATCCATGCATGAATGACAAAGATATGGACCGGACACGCCCATCAATGCACTATCATGAAAAATGACCTTTAACGTCTAAGTGTGACCTTGACCTTTGAGCTACGGACCTGGGTCTTGTGCGCGACACGTCGTCTTACTGTGGTACACATTCATGCCAAGTTATTTGAAAATCCATCCATGGTTGACAAAGATATGGACCGGACACGCCCATCAATGCACTATCCTTTAACGTCTAAGTGTGACCTTGACCTTTGAGCTACGGACCTGGGTCTTGCGCGCGACACGTCGTCTTACTGTGGTACACATTCATGCCAAGTTATTTGAAAATCCATCCATCGATGACAAAGATATGGACCGGACACGCCCATCAATGCACTATCCTTTAATGTCTAAGTGTGACCTTGACCTTTGAGCTACGGACCTGGGTCTTGCGCGCGACACGTCGTCTTACTGTGGTACACATTCATGCCAAGTTATTTGAAAATCCATCCATCGATGACAAAGATATGGACCGGACACGCCCATCAATGCACTGTCCTTTAATGTCTAAGTGTGACCTTGACCTTTGAGCTACGGACCTGGGTCTTGCGCGCGACACGTCGTCTTACTGTGGTACACATTCATGCCAAGTTATTTGAAAATCCATCCATCGATGACAAAGATGTGGACCGGACACGAAAATTGCGGACAGACTGACAGACTGACAGACCGACAGACTGACAGACCGACAGACTGACAGACGGTTCAAAAACTATATGCCTCCCTTCGGGGGCATAAAAATGATAATCATTGTAGAAGTTGTCCCTAGATCAGTCGGTGTAATAGGTGAACTATAGTTTTCATTCTTGACTAATTTTTGGTACATTGACTTAGGAGTCTTAATTTTGCGGGCATTTAGTGGTTTTGTTGGGGATATGAATTAATGGATTTCCACTCATGAAGAAAAAATGAATGGGATTTTTTTCATTTGGATTTAAATTTGTGGATTAACACAACCTTAAAATCTGCAAAAATCAGCCCCCCATGAACATAAATGATTTCACAGTATTTCATAGCAGCATGCTTCCTCCTCTACACACTAGTTAGAGCTTACATAAGTATATTTTCAGGTTGTTGGAAAAGGTTGTTAAAGAAACAGATGTCAAGGTCATTTATGTTGCTACAGATAAAAATCCTATGATAGCAGAAATAGAGCAACATCTTAAAGACTATCAAGTAAGCAGTGCTATAGATTGGTAAATTAATTAACCTTTAGCCTGCTGGCGGCAAGTGATTCTGCCTTGGCGACCAGTGCAGACCAAGATCAGCCTGCATGCCCGTGCAGTCTGATCATGGTCTGCACTGTTTGCTATTCAGTCAGTAAATATTCAGTGAAACACCCCTTTGAATAATAATTGGCGCTGCCCAAATTGAATGATAGACAAGTCCATTTTAGAAATTGAGCAGGGTAAAGGTTAACATGTTACAAGATACCGTTTCTTGTCTTAGCACATAGTTATGGTAAATTGCCTATTCTAGTAAGTTCCCCTACAATTTAGCAGATTTTCTATGTCGCTAAAACTTTTTTTAAAACATTCCACAATGGTTTTTCTGAAGCCATGTAACATAAAATCGTGTATCAGTTTCTTTACTAAAGAAATGAGCTTGTCACATATATCATTTATTTCAGGTATCGGTATTTCACCAGGATCCATGGCTACCTCAGTTAGATCTCTATATTTTAGGACAATCTGTCCACTTTATAGGCAATTGTGTATCGTCATTTACATCATTTGTAACACGAGAAAGGGCAGTCAGCAATAAACCAACATCGTTCTGGGGATACAGCTGACCTCTCATAATATGTGATAATTTACCAGTATTATACAATAAATTATATATTTTATATATTCTGTTGTCTACTTTTCCTTCAATATCGATTGTTAACCGAATTTGAAATACTGTTGTGTTTAGAATATGAGAACTTAGAAGACAAAAATACAAGTATCCCTTTTAAAATTGTTCAGAATGTAGGTGTCATAAAAAAATTTGTGGAGTTAACTAGATAAACCATTTTTTTTTTCATTTCGTAAAATATACAGCATTCTTTAAAATTTCAAAGAAGTGTTAAGCTGCTTAAGCAGGTGCTAGGGGGCATGAGGTGTTGCACATTTCATTACCTCACATAAACAGACTGGATAAAACCGAGTCTGCTATTATTCTTCTTGGTTGCATTCTTTGCTTCCAAAGGATCTTTTTACAGATTTTATTTACTTTTAAACATCAAATATTATGTTGTGACTTGAACTAGCAGTTCACTTAATTGTGAATTTAAAATGACATGAGGTACTGTATAAACATAATTTTCTAAACCACTTTGCATATTCTTACAGAATAGGGAAATTCAAAAATTGTGTTAGTTTAATGAATAGTACAAGCCTTTTGACATTTTAGCCACGTGACAAATTTTCAAACCAGGGAAGAAGTAAGGTTCTGTCTGTTGAATAGATCATAACCTGCTTTACTCTTATCTTTTAACAAACCAGTTTGTACCATGTCAAGTGCAGCTTACTATTAAACATATATTGTCTAGACTTCGCTCCACAGTGCAGTACATACTTTGATGTTCAGTCTTTTGAGTTGTTTTAAACCGTTTCAAGCAACAATTTTATCCTTTTGAAAACAGGCATCTGTTGTAAGAGAACTTCTATCTGCATCTATTGCAACCCTATTGCATTTACAAATATTTGAACACACTAAGTATATGTTTTTGTATAAATGTTTTTCAATTTACATTTCCAATAGAACTTCTTAGCAATATATGACTTTAGTGTCACTTCACCTAAAATACAGTATCTCACTCACCCATTTTTAGCTATTCTACTCGCCCTGGCATCAGCATCTCACCTGGTTAAAGTTTTGCATGCAAGTACATAATTATGGCTGTCATTTAAAGGCATATAGCTTTGAAACTTACTTTTTCTTACCAACCTCACTAGGTCAGGTCCCACAACTCTGACATGTATTTTGGCCAAACTATGCCCCCTTTTGGACTTGGAAAATCCTGGTTAAGTTTTGCATGCAAGTTACTATCTTCAAAACTAATGCAGATATTGAATTGAAACTTCATACGTGTCTTAGGGGTTATAAAACATAGGTGATACATCAAGTGCCATAGCTCTGACATGCATTTTGGCCAAATTATGCCCCCATTTGGACTTAAACAAGAGATCACAGAGTGATCTTGGCGCCCACCAATGTGCCATTTTTGAGTGTTCCAGATTTCAAGACTTACTGACTAGCTCAAGGTCAAATTTCATTTCCGTACACAACAGTGTGCATGTGGTCCAAATTCGAAAGCTGTAGCTTGAGAAATGTGAAAGTAGGTCACTAGATCAATTTCAAGGACGAAATGTGAAAGTAGGTCACTAGGTCAAAATCAAGGTCAAATTACACTTCAGAACACAAATTTATGCATGTGGTCCAAATTTAAAGCCTGTACCTTCAAAAATGTGAAAGTAGGTCACTAGGTCAATGTCAAGGTCAAAGTTTGTTTCGGTACACAATCCTATGCACGTGGTCTAAATTTGAAGCCTGTAGCTACAGAAATGTGAAAGTAGGCCACTAGGTCAATCTTAAGGTCAAAGTTCATTTCGGTACACAAAACTATACAAGTGGTCCAAATTTGAAGGCTGTGGCTCGAGAAATGTGAAAGTAGGTCACTAGGTTAAAATCAAGGTCAAATTTTATTTCGGAACACAGAACTATGCATGTGTTCCAAATTTGAAGCCTGTACCTTCAAAAATGTGAAAGTAGGTCACTAGGTCAATGTAAAGGTCAAAGTTTGTTTCGGTACACAAAACTATTAATGTGGTCCAAATTTGAAGGCTGTAGCTTGAGAAATGTGAAAGTAGGTCAGTAGGTCAAAATCAAGGTCAAATTCCATTTCAGAACAAGAAACTATGCAGGTGGTCCAAATTTGAAGCCTGTACCTTCAAAAATGTGAAAGTAGGTCACTAGGTCAATGTCAAGGTCAAAGTTTGTTTCAGTGCACAAAACTATGCATGAGGTCCAAATTTGAAGGCAGTAGCTACAGAAATGTGAAAGTAGGTCACTAGGTCAAAATCAAGGTCAACTCATGTCAAGGTTCATCTTGCCACTCAAAACCATACATGTGGTCCAAATTTGAATGTTGTAGGTTATTGACAAGATTTTAAAATCTTTTCCCTATATAAGTCATATGAACCATGTGACCCCCAGGGCGGGGCCCATATTTGACCCTAGGGGGATAATTTGAACAAACTTGGTAGAGACCACTAGATGATGCTACATTACAAATGCCAAAGCCCTATGCTTTGTGGTTTTGGACTAGAAGATTTCAAAGTTTTTCCCTATATAAGTCTATGTAAACCATGTGACCCCTGGGGCGGGCCATATTTGACCCTAGGGGATAATTTGAACAATCTTAGTAGAAGACCACTAGATGATGTCATATACAAAATATCAAAGCCCTAGGCCCTGTGGTTTTGAACAAGAGGTTTTTCAAAGTTTTTCCCTATATAAGTCTATATAAACCATGTGACCCCTGGGGCGGGGCCATATTAGACCCCAAGGAAATAATTTGAATCAGCTTGGTAGAGGACCACTAGATGATGCTACATACCAAATATCAAAGCCCTAGGCTCTGTGGTTTTGGACAGAAGATTTCAAAGTTTTTCCCTATATAAATCATATGTAAATTATAGAAATAAACAAAGGCCATAACTCACTAAAAATTGTTTGAACCATGTCTGATTTCGGGGGACACAACTAGGTACCAATAATCATTCGACAAAGTTTGGTTAAATCCCCCCCCCCTCAGTAGTTCTGAGGAGACGCGATAACGAGAAATTGTTAAAGGACGGAAGGACCGACGGACGACGGACGCAGAGTGATTTGAATAGCCCACCATCTGATGATGGTGGGCTAAAAATCCTGGTTAAAGTTTTACATGCAAGTTACAATCTCCAAAACTAATGCAACTACTGGATTGAAACTCTATAGATATTTTAATATTTCGGGTAATATTCCTGCTTCTGGGACAATTTGAATAGTAGAGCATTGGCTGTCTTATGGACAGCTCTTCTTATTCAGAAACTTAAAGGACCATTTTCAAAAAATATCTATGCCTAAATTCACTTTGACTGCTGGTTTTTAGCTTGACATGAAGTGATAAGTATATTGCAGGATGTACTACTTGACCTTGCATTGGAACCTTGGTTAAAGTTGTGCATTTTCATTTTATCTGTCATTTGCTTCCAACTTCAAATATTTGTTCCTCATCACCACTCACATAAGAGCCATAACCGACATCAATATTTTATTAATTATATCCCTCGGGCCAAAGTTTTGATGCACTTTATCTCTGTTATTATTAAATGGATTTGATTCAAGTTTTAAGATAGTTGTTTCAAACCCATATATGACACAAGACCATAGCTATGGCACTAATATTTCATGAATTATGCCTCTTTTTTACTCCAAGACGTTCTGGTAAGCTTTGATACACTCGTTTTACCTCCATTAATTAATACAAAATGAATGTGATTCAAACTTAGAATTGTTTTCCACATCGGCACCCATGCAGTAGGGGAAACTTCTCATTCGAGAAGTCACCTTTTGGGTTTTTCCCTACTTCCTGAATGGGAAACTTGATACTAAATATATTAACTTGCTTCCCATTTGGGAAGTACAATCATCCTTTCTCGACATGTTTCATTCAAAAGGCCCAGTGCATAATACACTACTGTCAACTTGAGAAATACATCTGAATTTCTACCAATCAATTTTCTGAAATACCCAAATAAAATTTTATTTAACATTGAAATTACTGAATTTCAAAATTGGAAACAAACCTTCTGATTGGGAAGCTCATATAGAGTTGTATTAAACTGCTTCTCTTTCATAGAGTACTTTTTTAACATTGTCCCACTTGATAATTGCTAAAACAAAATATTTCAAAATGCTTCAACTTTTTTCCGACAACTATGTAGTTTATACCAATACATGTGCAGTTCTTGTTCTTGTTGCTTAACATTATACTGGCCCAAAATGATTTGAGCCGCACCATGAGAAAACCAACATAGTGCATTTGCGACCAGCATGGATCCAGACCAGCTGCGCATCCGCATCCGCACAGTCTGGTCAGGATCCATGCTGTTCGCTTTCAAAGCTTATCGCTATTAGAGAAATAGCAAACAGCATGGATCCTGACCAGACGCTGAACCAAAAATTTCTGAGTGGATATGGGTAATAATCCTGCTTGAATGCAATGTAAATATGCATATCTCGAGGGCTGAGCGCGAAACTATTGTATCTTGTTCTTTATTTATATACAGTTACAATAGTTTCGCGCTCAGCCCACGATCTGTGCTTCCTGTTCGTGGAGCTTTGATATTAAGAAATATAAAAGTTAAAAATTTTGTTAGACATTGAAAAGAAATCAGAGCAGTAGAAATTTAGATAAAGTTTAAATTGGCACATTTCATTTAATTTTACCATGTATACTCTTATACACTGGGCCTTTTGACAGAAACAAGTCAAATCAAAGGCCTGAATGGCCTGAGTCGGCTAATGATTGATGTACTGACAGTATAGTCTACCAGTTTCAGTTTGTTTTTAGTTTTTTTCTTAAAATTTCATAACGCAGCTCGATATTTACCCAAAATATTATATCCGGATACGATTACACTTTTCTTCAGTTTGAACAATATATTTTACAAATTGTGATGATACGAAGACATTTAGCAGCAGTTGGCAGTATCTGACATTGAAGTTTATACGGTTAAATTACCTCTTATTTAAATCTTTTCATAAAAAGTTGTTTCGTTTCGCCAAATAGACGATCTATTCGATTTCAAAAACTACAAGAAAATACAATTTAATGTTTCGCCCATTTGTTTATTCGTCGAAAATAAGAATTTAAAATCATTTTTAATATCAATAGTAACTAAACAAACCAGTAAGAGCGTCTTCTTCCGATAATTTTATCCGTTTACTGACGCAAAATTCAAACCACCAAAGTTTATAGAAATCATACAATGCGTGTTTACGTTCAATGTGGGAGAAATTAAGGCTGATCGGCTATGTTACCTAACGCATCCAGACGATTCAGATTTTGTTTTTAATAAAGCATTGTGTGCGTTTCTGTAATTTATATACGTTTTTATACGCTTAGAAATTATGAGACATGCGATTGCATTATTTCCTATACGTAATTTACGCTAATACGCATCTTATCTGAGCCCTGCGGAACTATTTTTTGTCTTTCGCTGGATGTTACCCAACTTTGTAAGCCTGCACAATTCTTAAAATGCACATTTATGCTTAATGAGTTACATTTTCGAGAATTGCACAATTACAAGTCATAAATATGACAGATAACATTGTATATGGTCATAGCAAAGGGAATTGACACAACTTAACTTCATTCATGCAGTTGAACTGTTTGAAATTGAGAAATCTAATGGAACTACATCCCTTCACAAGTTATTCGGTCCATTTAGAGAATCGTTGGATAGCAAGGACTCGTCAAAAGGCTTTCAGCCTTGAGCCGACTCAAAAATGATTTTGCTTCCCAAATGGGAAACAAGTTAATATATATTTGTAACATGCTTCCAGTTCGGGAAGTAGGGAAAACCCATAAATTTATTTCCTGAATGGGGAGTTTCCCCTACTGCCACAAGGGACATAACATCGAGTATATTAAATGAATTATACTCTTGTGTCAATTATGTCTACGGTAGTACAAGTACAACCAAATTTTTGTCACTTTGTTATTTGAATTTATCTTTGTCAATTCAGAAACATCATGCATGAAATGTTGTTTCCTCTACTGGGGTATTTATAACTCCGCTGATAGCTCTAGGTTCCTCAGACATGCCCAGTTCCATGATCAAGCATCAAATTAGTGGAGCCCCCCCCACCGGTAAAATTACTATTGTCAACTACATTTTTGAAACTTTTTATGGGAAATATGAAGTCCCCTATTGGATAAGAAAGTGTTTGAAGCTACTGTAATATGATCATTTTATCAGAAACAAAATAGTTTTGAAGTTGAATCTATGTAAAAACAGAGGATGGACATGAAAATGCCAGATCTTTTGCATATACTACCGTGTGACCATGACTTTTGAGCTAGAGGTCAAAGTCTTTCAAAGACACCTTGTCTTCTTACCACGAATGATTCTACAAAATTGTTTAAAATCCATCTATGCATGGCAGTCATCAACCAGACAAAAGTAGACTATCTTACAGACATAGCGTGAATGTAGCCCAGAAACTGGTTTTGGGTAACTATTACAGGACTAAACAGTTACAAGCTGGTGCAACTGTAGCATTGTTATAGATCCATTCAGCTGAATGTCTTAGTGCATGCTGTTGTTTCTAGTTTTCTCATGTCTCTCCATACCAATTTCCAAATACCACAAGCTTTGCTCTGGTATAAACTTCGGGCAAGCTTGCCAAGAGAAAACATACAGGATAGTTTTTTTATAAATCAAACAACAATAGTACATATGTATTAAAACTTTATTGCATTTTATATATACAATTCACTGTCAAGTAAGGGGTTTCCTTGAGTTGTACATTTTGACTCCATTGGTTGTAGATGCTCGTGCAAATTTGGTCAACATAGCGGTAATATTCATTTTGTCTGTCTCAAGGTCCCTACAAAACAAGGGAATAAGAGAGATTATTTCTTTTTCTTTTTTTTTTTTAAATAAAAAATTTCAGATCTCTCCAGAATAGAAAGTTCATCTACTTTATGTTAGCCCACAAAATAGTTCCAACTAGAATGTAATACATACCATGCACTTCTGAAGTTTAAAGACTGGGTGAGAAATATTGTATGTTGTAAACTGACATGGGCATTTAAAAAAAGGTTTTCAAGTATCTTCATTTTGAAATGATACAGATTCAGTCCCCTTCTCTTTCTGGGAAAAAAACTAGATACATGTCCAAAGGACACAGGTGCCCCCACTCCCTGTCACTGTACATGGTAACACAACTGGGTGTAATGTTTTTTTAAGATAATAATATATACAGCACAAACTTTTAAGCACTTTATCGGTATTTTTCATTAAGTCAAGGACCATATTTTTGGTCTAGCCGAGTGAAAACCCATGCAGAACACCAGATGCCAAACTCTAGGTGAGACACTTCGAGATACATGCAACACAAACTTGTTACTTTTTGACTAAGTCAAGGGATATAACTCTGGTCTGGCTGAATGAAATCTCTAACATGACCCCGGGAGCACAATTTTGCATGCTAAACAATATTGTTGTAACGTTTCATAGTCCTATGTCAAATACTTTTTGAGATACATGCAACAGGCAAATTCAATGAACTGGTACCCCCAGCCAAACAGATTAAAGGTTTTACCATTGAAGAAGCATTATCTGCCTGTGAAAAGAACTGAAATGCCATTGAATTTCAGTATTCCTATCAGTTATTCAGAGAAACCAATTTTTCTATTTTTAGTAATATTGACCTTAAGCAACCCAAAACACATCTAAAAACATGGCCTTCATACAACCTTCCTAAATTTCAAGTTTTATCGAAATGCCCTTTTCCTTACTGAAGTGATAAAGCAATTTTTTCTTATTTTAGTAACAGTGACCTTGACCTCAACCCGTGACCAGACTGCATATCATATATCAGTTTCCAAGAAAGCTATATATTTACTATTTAAAGCTTGGACATAATATCCAATAACAAAAAGACACAAAAACCCTACTTTCCCCCCATTTTTTTTCTGCTGATTATGGCACCTCACCTAGTTATCATTATAATAGAAACAATGCACTGGCAAAATAGTAACAACAAGGCAGTCTGAACGACAGCTAAATCCCCCGCCACTGTTGGATAGTGAAAGGGTAAACCTTTGACCTTTAGCTGTGACATTGACCTTGAACTGATATGGCTGACTCATGAATTCTGTACAACATCTTGATGAGGTGATCGATTGACCCAAGTTTCATGAAAATCCTTCAAGGGGTTTAGGAGATACAGAGCTCAAACCTTTGACCTTGAGTTGTGACCTTGATCTTGAGTTGACATGGTTGACTCATGAGCTCTTGATGAGGTGATCATTTGACCCAAGTTTGATCAAAATCCTTCAAGGGGTTTAGGAGATACAGAGTGGATACAAAATGGAAGGCTCAAACCTTTGACCCTAAGCTGTCACCTTCAGCCAGCATGGCTGACTCGTAAGTTCTGCACATCGTTTTGAGAAGTGATCATTTGACCAAAGTTTATAAAATTTCCTTGAAGGGTTTAGGAATATAGAGCGGACACGAATGGAAGGCTAAAACCTTTGGACCTCGAGTTGTGACTTGACCTTGACCAGCATGGCTGACTCATGTGTTCTGCATATCGCCTTGCTGAGGTGATCATTTGACCCAAGTTTGATGAAAATCCTTCAAGGGGTTTAGGAGATATAGAGCGGACACAAAATGGAAGGCTCAAACCTTGTGACCCTCAGTTGTGACCTTGACCTTGAGCCAGCATGGCTGCCTCATGGGTTTCTGCGCATCGTCTGATGAGGTGATCATTGACCCAAGTTTGATGAAAATCCTTCAAGGGTTTAGAGATATGGACGGACACAAAATGGAAGGCTCAAACTTGACCACAGTTGTTGACCTTGACTGAGCTGGCATGGCTGACTCATGGTTCTGCGCATCGTCTTGATGAGTGATCATTTGACCCAAGTTTGATGAAAATCCTTCAAGGGGTTTAGGAGATATGGAGCGGACACAAAATGGAAGGCTCAAACCTTTGACCATCAGTTGTGACCTTGACCTTGAGCTGGCATGGCTGACTCATGGGTTCTGCACATCGTCTTGATGAGGTGATCATTTGACCCAAGTTTCATGAAAATCCTTCAAGGGGTTTAGGAAATATGGAGCGGACACGAGTGTTACGGACAGACGGACAAAAGGACAGATGACAGACGGAGACCATTCCTATAACACCCCACCACTTGTGGCGGGGGATTAACAATAAAACATCAGATATATTGGAAGTTACATAAAACTTGTGTTTTTAATGGCATTAGATATCGATCACAAATACTTACTTGATATAAGGAGTAATTTCTTCTAACCTCCATTTATCTTTTGTCCTAAATAAGGCATCAAATCTGAAAAGTTCAGAAAACATGTCTTTGTAGCAGGATCTGAAATATACTGTTTTTCTTTGTTGATAAGGATAACTGAAGCAGTCAATACTGCAAAGCCTTTGACTCGACTTGTGGGGTACAACTCTAACTGATGATAGAATATAACACTGCTATAAATTTTCACCACTATGCTTTACTGGTACACTTTAACAAGAGGGCCAAGACGACCCTAGGTCGCTCACCTGAGTAACACACCATAACAGTGTAAACAGGTTTTACCTAGTGATTTCATGGAGACAAATATTCTGAGCAATTTTCATTAAGACTGGACCAAAAAACGTGGCCTCCAAGACTTCATGATAAAAAACAATCTGACCAAGTTTTATGCAGATAGAATCAAAAATGTGCCCCCTAGGGTGTAAACAGGTTTATTCTTTGATCTGATCTGGTGACCTAGTTTTTGACCCCACATGACCCAGCTAAAAGTTCATTCAATATTTCATGCAGACAAACATTCTGACCAAGTTTCATGCACATCAAATGAACAAGTGTTAACAAGCTTTTCTTTTGATTTGACCGGGTGACTTAGTTTTTGACCCCATATGACCCAGTTTCGATCTTGTCCTAGGAATCATCAAGATAAACATTCTGACCAAGTTTCATGAAGATAGGGTCATAAATGTGGCCTCTAAAGTGTTAACAAGCTTTTCCTTTGATTTGACCGGGTGACCTATTTTTTGACCCCATATGACCCAGTTTCGAACTTGGCCTAGAAATCATCAAGATAAACATTCTGACCAAGTTTCATGAAGACAGGGTCATAAATGTGGCCTCTAGATTGTTAACAAGCTTTTCCTTTGATTTGACCTTATGACCTAGTTTCGATCTAGGCCTAGAGATCATCAAGATTCTGTGCAAGTTTGTATCAGATCAATGCATAAATGAAACCTCTATTTGGCTGAAAGGGTCAGAACAGAAAATTTTGCCCCTTTCAGGGACAGTAACTCTAGAACCCATGATGGAATCCAGCCGGTTTTCAAAAGGAACCGAGATCTTATAGTGACTTAACTTGTGTGTGTGTTTAAATCAAATGTAAAATGTCGCTTCTATCGTGTTCATAAGTAAAAATTAACAAATTTTGTCTCTTTCAGGGCTCAATCAGGGGGCATAACTCCAGAACCAATGATTTGATCTGATGGAATCATCATGGAATCCAAAATCTATTGTTGTTAAAGATATTTTGCGAGTTTGTATCAAATCAAACCATAAATGAAGTCTCTATATGGCTGCAAAAGCCAAAATAGCAAATTTTGGCCCTTTAAGGGGCAATAACTCTGGAACCCATGACAGGATCTGGCCAGTTTTCGAAAGGAACTGAGGTATTATGCCAATACAAGTTGGGTGCAAGTTTGATTAAAATTGATTACAAAATGTGGTCTCTATCGTGTTCACAAGCCAAAAATAGCAAATTTTGGCCCTTTAAGGGGCCACAACTTTGGAACCCATGCTGGAATCTGGCCCGTTTTCAAAAGGAACCGAGATACTATGCCAATACAAGTTGTGTGCAAGTATGATTAAAACTGATTGCAAGATGTGGTCTCTATCATGTTCATGAGCCAAAAATAGCAAATTTTGGCCCTTGATGAGACCTGGCCAGTTTTCAGAAGGTACCGAGATATTATGCCAATACAAGTTGTGTGCAAGTTTGATTAAAATCAATTGCAAAATGTGGTCTCTATCGTGTTCACAAGAAATTGTGGACAGACGGCGGATGGACGACAGATGATCACAAAATACACCATTATGTTCAGTAACACTTAATTTACTGCAAACTTAACAGTATTTGCATTTCAGAGAGAAAGTACGCATTATTCATGTTATAAAGTCTCTTCAAAAATATTTGAAAGCTTTGGCAACTATTATTACCACTACATCAAATGCAAACATTCTATGCAAGTCTTACCTTTCAGCAATATCCTCAGGTAAATTATCTACTGATAAATATGATATCACCTCTGGTGTACTTTCTCTGTCTATTAAAGCCATGCCCTGAAAGAAACAAAATACAAGTCACCTTTCATCAGATAATTCCTAACAGTCTGTTTAAAAGAAAGTTAAATGTGTCCCTCTTAAAACTGGAAAGTCACCATATGATATAAACCATGTTGCCCAAACAAAAAGCTATACTGTATTGCCCAAACAAAAAGCTATTTTCAGACAGTAAATGTAACAAGAGCTCGTCGAACACGAAATGCCCCCCTTGATGCATTTAGTAATTGTACAAGGAACAGAAATTATATGCACACTGTAGATAAGTATATGTAAACCATGTGACCCACAGGGCGGAGCCATATTTGACCCTTGGGGAATAATTTGAATAATCTTAGTAGAGGATCACTAGATGATGTCATATACAAAATATCAAAGCCCTAGGCCCTGTGGTTTTGGACAAGAGGTTTTTCAAAGCTTTTTCCTATATAAGGCTATATAAACCATGTGACCCTAGGGGTGGGGCCATATTGACCCCAGGGAAATAATCTGAACAATCTTGGTAGAGGACCACTAGATTTTGCTACATACCAAATATCAAAGCCCTAGGCCCTATGGTTTTGGACAAGAAGATCAGAAACCATTTAACTGTTCCTGGCCAATGTGACCTTGACCTTTGACCTAATGACCTCAAAATCAATAGGGGTCACCTGCTGGTCATGACCAACCTCCCTATCAACTTTCGTGATCCTAGGCCTAAGCGTTCTTGAGTTATCATCCGGAAACTGTTTTACTGTTCAGGGTCACTGTGACCTTGACCTTTAACATACTGACCTCAAAATCAATAGGGGTCATCTGCTGGTCATGGCCAACCTAACTATCAATTTTCCTGACACTAGGCCCAAACGTTCTTGAGTTATTGCCTGGAAACCATTTTACTGTTCCTGGTCACTGTGACCTTGACCTTTGACATACTGACTTCAAAATCAATAGGGGTCACCTGCTGGTCATGACCAACCTCCCTATCAACTTTCGTGATCCTAGGCCTAAGCATTCTTGAGTTATCATCCGGAAACTGTTTTACTGTTCAGGATCACTGTGACCTTGACCTTTAACATACTGATCTCAAAATCAATAGGGGTCATCTGCTGGTCATGACCAACCTCCATATCAACTTTCATGATCCTAGGCCCAAGTGTTCTTGAGTTATCATCCGGAAACCGTTTTACTATTCAGGGTCACTGTGACCTTGACCTTTGACATACAGACCTCAAAATCAATAGGGGTCATCTACTGGTGATGACCAACCTCCCTATCAACTTTCATGATCCTAGGCCCAAGCGTTCTTGAGTTATCATCCGGAAACGGATAGGTCTACATTCCGACCGACCGACCGACCGACATCTGCAAAACAATATACCCCTCCTTTTTCAAAGGGGGGCATAATAAAAGACAACTTTGTAACGGTGCATACATCCCTGTCCTGGAAGTACTGTTATTATAATATCAAGTAGTTCAACTGAAATGGATTGTCTAGTCTAGAACTGACTCATATGACCAACATAGATAAATTTCTTCAAACTGTCATCTGAATGCAAAAAGCATAACTTGGGCAAAAATAAAACTGGCTTAGACGTGAAAAAGCAATTTCCATATACGAAAGATCTTTTAAATGTGTATTTTTTTCTTGAAGTATTTCTGCTTTTGGTAAATAATGCAGTCAGATATTTTCATGAGGCTAAAAATTCACTACCATTATTTTTAGATAAGAATGTAGATTGCTATGTAGAATATTTGCAATATATGGCCTGTTTACAGACTGATTTCAACAACAGAGGGCCAAGATGGCCCTAGGTCGCTCACCTGAGAAACACACCATAACAGTGTAACCATGTTTAACCTAGGGATTTCATGAAAACAAATATTTTGGTCAAATTTCATTAAGATTGGACTAAAAAAGTGGTCTCTTGAGTTTAAACAAGTATTTTCTTAGATATGAACTAGTTTTTGACCCCAGATGACCCATTTTCGAACTCGGCCTAGATTTCATCAAAGCAATCATTCTGACCAATATTCATGAAGATCAATTGAAAAATAAAGCCTCTATCGCATACACAAGTTTTTTCCTTGATTTGACCTAGTGACCTAGTTTTTGACCCCAGATGACCCATTTTCGAACTCGGCCTAGAATTCATTAAAGTTATCATTTTGACTTAATTTCAGGAAGATCTATTGAAAAATACAGCCTCTATGGCATATACAAGCTTTTCCTTTGATTTGACCTAGTGACCTACTTTTTGACCCCAGATGACCCACATTCGAACTTGACCTAGATTTCATCAAGGCAATCATCCTGACCAAAATTCATGAAGATTAATTGAAAAATACAGCATCTATCGCATACAGAAGGTTTTTCCTTGATTTGACCTAGTGACCTAGTTTCTGATCCCAGTTGACCTTTTTTTGAACTCAGCCTAGATTTTATGAAGGTAATCATTCTGACCAATATTCATGAAGATCAGCTGAAAAATACAGCCTCTATCGCATACACAAGGTTTTTCTTTGATTTGACCTAGTGACCTAGTTTTTGACCCCAGATGACCCCTTTTCAACTCGGCCTAGATTTCATCAAGGCAATCATTCTGACCAATATTCATGAAGATCAATTGAAAAATACAGCCTCTATCGCATACACAAGGTTTTTCTTTGATTTGACCTAGTGACCTAGTTTTTGACCCCAGATTACCCATTTTCAAATTCTGCCTAGATTTCTTCAAGGTAATCATTCTGACCATGTTTCATGAAGATTAACTGAAAAATTCAGCCCCTATCGCATACACAAGGTTTTTCCTTGATTTGACCTAGTGACCTAGTTTCTGACCCCAGTTGACCCCTTTTGGAACTCGGCCTAGATTTCATCAAGGTAATCATTCTGACCAATATTCATGAAGATCAATTGAAAAATACAGCCTCTATCGCATACACAAGGTTTTTCTTTGATTTGACCTAGTGACCTAGTTTTTGACCCCAGAAGACCCATTTTCGAACTCGGCCTAGATTTCATCAAGGCAATCATTCTGACCAAGTTTCATGAAGATCAGTTGAAAAATACAGCCTCTATCGCATACACAAGCTAAATGTTGACAGACAGACAGACGACACACAGACGCCGGACATCGAGCGATCAGAAAAACAGCAGAATTCACATTCCTATATTCAGTAAATTAGCATAGACAGGACATATATTTCCTAGTGAAATTTCAGATTTTACACACAGTCAATTTACAGGTAACTCACTTCTAACTGGAACAGATTTGTTTTCATTCCTTCTGGTACACTCTTCTCCCATGTTGATAGAAACTGGTTCAAGTTAAACTGAAATATTTATTAGAAGCAAATTTAAATTTTAATACTGAATGTGTGTTTTCATCAGCATTTAGAAATAAGGTCATTCCTGTATCATCAAGAATGTTGTAAATCAAAGAAATTTACCAAATAATGGAGCAAACTTTTGGAAATCATGTGGTAGAACACTGGAGTAAAAACTACAGCAGCTGTTTAATGGGTAATTATACTGAACAACACTCTTCTTACAAGACTGGTCTCTTACTAGGCCTACATCAACCGGCGTTAAAAGGCGGCTTATTGCTTAATATCAATCACTTGCCTGCTGCAACATATATAATTTCCATATGACATGAACAGTGAAAGTGTGAATTAAACCAAATAAACTGGTGTGTAATTCTTTCTGCTAGTTTTACCTTTCTAGCATGTTTGAGGATCTGCTCAGCGAAGAATCTACAAACTTTATCTTCATCCAGTCTGTAGTAGTCAATATCTGTAAATATCAAACTCGCATGTAACTAAAAGGCCAAAAGCAGAAACAGATCAGGGCATATTTCTCCCTTATAAAGCTACGTCCAATATAAGGAAGCATTCCCATTGCAAAGACGTATGTACCCCCCCCCCCCCCCCCCCCCCCCCCTCCAGCAACTCTGTGACTAAAAAGTCCCAGCAGATTGGTAAAAATTGGTAAAAACAGTAGTGCAATAATACAATGCCACAACTTGATATGATGACATGATACTACTATGCGAATATGTGTCAACGTAATATTAACATCTCACTTCAGTATTGGATTATTGCAATATCGTCCCTTCAACCTAAGGATGACATTAAGAAAGAACAATGTTTCGCACTGTCACCCTTAGGTCTAGGGAGTGATATCAAAATACTGATACTGCATTTTCACATCTTATTGTGTCAATCTAATAACCACATTTTTTGAAAACCTGGTTAAAACCAGAAGCTTTTGAATTTGACTAATATACAAAGATTTACCTATTTGCATTCTGTTTTCATCATCATCATCATCAGTTTTTGGTGATATTTTCTTGGAAAAGTTCTTCAGAACATGACCTATCACATTCCTAGAAATGAAATAATATAATAAATGCAGGCAATCACTGTAAACATGAGGTTATGGTAAAAAAGTGCAGCAAAATTCTGCTCTTCATGCAGTCTATAAAAATTTGACGCATTACCAGGATAAAAAAATGCCAGCTACATTTTTTTTAATGTGCATTCCTGTTGAAAAAGAAGTTTTCACCTTCTATACAGACCTTAAACCCCCAACTGCCATATAAAAGCCAGAAGATGGCGCTGGGGCAGGTTTTTATATAAATTATGCATGTTTCACATCAGAGATCCCTTTTTCAAAATTTTAAATAAACTACTGAATAAAAAGTTATGAAAAATTGCAAAAATACACATTGAAACATTCTTTATCAATTGGTGTTTTTATTTTTTAAAACAAAAAATTGTGAAGTATAGTTTCAAAAAATTATTTAAACCTAACTGCCAAAAATTTGAATTTGCCGGGAGGAGCTAATGAGGTCATGAACCCTAGAGAAACAGAGAATGTAAACAATTCCCACGTGGTTAATTTTATCAACAAACTTGATCAGCAGAAGGCTTGATGTATCAATGGAATTAACACCTAGAGTGCATTGTAAAACTTTTCCAGAAAAGTAATTTTGAATTTTTAAACTGAATAGAATATCATATTCAATCATTTCTGCAGTTATATTTTTATGTGTTATTTAAAAAATGTTTAAAGAAATAGGGAACTAAATAACAGACATAGAGTGATAAATTATTTCAAATAGCTTATCATTTTTATTAGACCTTATCACAGCAACACTTGCTAATTTGTGTGCATTGTGCTACATCTCAGACTTAAATAGTTTATTATTTCTGCATTTATTGCTACATTATCTCAATTAATGGACCTGCCAGCAACAGAAAAGTTAAGAATGTTTGATTTCAAGTTTCACTGTTCAATTTACATTAATAAGAAGTTTAAAAATCAGGAATGCTAGTCTCAATTCAATTTTTCATTACAATGATATTGATATGGATGCACAAAATATGTATAATATTAATTTGTAATCATCAAAACATGTAAGTTCATATTTCTTCTTCAACTGACCATTGTTTACATTTGCTTGTGAATCATTGAAAGTGAGCTATTTTTAGCTGACAGACAGCCTAGAGTAGCCTTGTTATTTGATAGGCTCCTCCTACAAAACTTACTGCCAGGGTAGTAAAAGTTGGGGCTTTAAACACATACATTCTTCAACAGGAATGCCAAACCTTAGAAATAATTCTTGTAAAACTGATACAAATATTTTGGTGGTTATATCAGACTGCATTCTTATCTTAATTCATGTAAAACTAAGACACGTTCTTCAAAGGGAATATCAGACTGTGACCTTGCCTTGTATATTTCTTGTTAATCAGTGACGTATTCTTTAATAGGAATACCAGACTGTGGCCCAAAGTTGGAAATAATTCTTGTAGAACAAAGAAGAATATCAGACTGTGTACTTACCTTGGAAATAATTCTTGTAAAACAAAGACACATTCTTCAATGGGAATACCAGATTGTGTCCAATCATTTTCATCACACAACTGTAACAGGTGGGTCATCACTTGGACAAGGAAGTCAAAATCAAGCACTCTCCAGAAACCTGTGACAGATGACAGATTTCTAAAATAAGTTCCATGCCTGTTTAATGTGTTCATTATTCATAATTTTAAAATGAAAATTTCTTCAATAAACTTCAAAGATAGTTCTGATTTCCTAGACTTCTAACAATTCAAAAGCATACCAGTTTTATTAACCCTTATCATGCTGGACACATCCGTGCAGCCTGATCATGATCTGCAATGTTTGCCATTCAGTCAGTATCTTTTTGATAAGTACCCCATTTAACCATTAATGGAACTGTCCAAATTGAAAGATGGACAAGTTCATTACAGAAATTTAGCAGGGTAAGGATTAAAGTAAAATCTATGCTACTTTCCTGCTCATTAACTACATGTACATGAAATAACTTATACAACAAGAGACTGAACTAAAGTACCTTCATTCATCCCAACGTTCAACATACGCAAATGCACCTGATTACACCTTTAAATGCATAAGCTGGAGAGCAAGCTCAGCCAACTTTAAAACTTGATTTCTACAGTCAAAAGCTGTAGCTTTTATCATATGATCAGGTAAGTATCAAAAACAAAACTTGACAAAATTGTACCAAATACACATGTCGGCCAAGATTAAACATTTACATTGTCTGTACAGCACATTTTTAAAAGTTGGTTAATAACATTTGACAACCACTCCCAAAGTTTCTACCCAGTATTAGATGTATTTCCTCTTTCAAGACTTGTGACTGGACAATATGACAAGTCAGCATGCGCAGCACTGAATAACAAGAAATTGTGGACAGACGACAACGGATGGACGACGAACGAAGGGCGATCATGAAAGCTCACCTTGTCACTATGTGACAGGTGAGCTAAAAAGACAGACTTGTGTCTTATCTATTATGATTAATTACAAAAGTTATCTTTACAATATATAAAATACATGCCATCAATTACAAGTGCTTGCATCTTGTCTAAAGCTTTCAGTATTTCTGTCTCACTTCCTTGAACCAGATCCAAGATTTCATTGAATGTGTACTGAAATATACATGCCACAACATGATCAAAAACTAAAGACATTCAACTTAAAATTACCTATTTCAAAAATGAATAGCTATGCAAAATAAACTTTAACACCAATATTGCAAAAAACTGTTAAAATTTCAGTGTTGTCAGGAAATGACTCCCTATAATTTTACAAATTTCTCTATGTTCACAAAAATCATATGTACTCAATAAAATATTTTACAAATGACAAATCATTATTTTACAGGACACTAGACACTTTTGTTTAGGAGTGGCATGACTAAATTTATTCATTTATTTTATTTATTTGGGTTTTACGGTGCACCAACAAAGTATAGGTTATATGGCACCAAACAGGACTACAAATGGCATGACTAAAAGCTGAAAGCTGAAGTTTCACAGCCAATAAAATCCTACTGAAAAGGAACAAGGCAGTCTGAAAGACAGCTATATCCCCTGCCACTGTTATGGGTAGTGAAAGGGTTGATGGCATTGGGAGGAACCATTAAACATTCGAGGTATGACCTTGACCTTTAGCTGGCAGGGTTGAATTTTGAATTGTTTAAGGGAATATTATAGTCAAGTAATATTAAAATCCTTCAAGAGGTTTAGGAGATACAGAGCAGACATAAAATGGAAGGCTTAAACCTTTTACCTTGAGTTGTGACCTTGACCTTGAGCCAACATGGCTGACTCACGAGTACTGCACATGGTCTTGATGAGGTGATCATTTGACCAAAGTTTCATGAAAATCCTTCAAGGGGTTTAGGAGATACAGACCGAACACAAAATGGAAGGCTCAAAACTTTGACCTTGGCTTGTGACCTTGACCTTAAGCCGACATGGTTGACTCATGAGTTCTGCACATCATCTTGATGAGGTGATCATTTGACCAAAGTTTCATGAAAATCCTTCGTGAGGTTCAGGAGATATTGAGTGGACACAAAATTGAAGGCTCAAACCTTTGACCTGGAGTTGTGACCTTGGCTTTCAGTCGACATGGATGACTCATAAGCTCTGCACATTGTCTTGATGAGCTGATCATTTCACCAAAGTTATAAAGACATATAAAAATTGAGTAAATTTTAATAGCTCATTTAATATCGTAACTATTTTATATATTGGCGACTAATAAAACGCTAAGCCAAACTTCTGAAGCAAACTGCGAAGTCAGCATAAAATTGGACTGGTTTACTTTTTAAATTATAAAGGAATGTTCTTTATGATGTACCCCTAATTTTAATGTTAGCACAAAGGTGTGATGTGATTTTCTAATTGTTTATGCTCTATTTATTTATTTATTTGGGTTTTAAGACGCACCATCACAGTATAGGTTATATGGCGCCAAACAGGACTACAAATTTTGGTTTCATATCTCATTTACATCGAAATAACAGGAGGACCATGATGGTCCTGAATCGCTCACCTCTTCCCACATGACCCAGTTTTGAGTATGATGTCGTTTTTTTCTATTATTTGTGACCTAGTTTTTGAGCTCATGTGACCCAGTTTTGAACTTGACCTAGATATTATCAAGATGAAAATTCTGACCAATTTTCATGAAGATCCATTGAAAAATATGGTCTCTAGAGAGGTCACGAGGTTTTTCTATTATTTGACCTATTGACCTAGTTTTCAAAGGTACGTGACCCTGTTTTGAACTTTACCTAGATATCATCAAGGTGAACATTCTCACTAATTTTCATGAAGATCTCATGAAAAATATGGCCCCTAGAGAGGTCACAAAATTTTTCTATTTTTATACCTACTGGCCTAGTTTTTGACCGCACGTAACCCCGTTTTGAACTTCGCCTAGATATCATCAAGATGAACATTCAGACCAATTTTCATACAGATCCCCCTGAAAATATGGCCTCTAGAGAGGTCAAAAGATTTTTAAAAATTTTAGGACTACTGGCCCAGTTTTTGATTTTCAGTTGACCGTTTCAAACTTGACCTAGATATCATCAAGATGAACATTCAGACCAATTTCATACAGATCCATGAAACATGTGTCCTCTAGAGAGGTCAAAAGGTTTTTTTATTTTGACCTACTGACCTAGTTTTTTTAAGGCACATGACCCCGTTTCAAACTTGACCTAGATATCATCAAGGTGAACATTCTGACCAATTTTTATAGAGATCCCTTCACAAGTATGGCCTCTAGAGAGGTCACAAGGGTTTTTTTATTTTAGACCTACTGACCTAGTTTTTTGACCGCACATGACCCAGTTTCGAACTTGACCTAGATATCATCAAGATGAACATTCAGACCAATTTTGATACAGATCCCATGAAAAATATGGCCTTTAGAGAGGTCACAAGGTTTTTCTATTATTTCACCTACTGACCTAGTTTTTGAAGGCACGTGACCCATTTTCGAACTTGACCTAGATATCACCAAGATGAACATTCAGACCAACTTTCATACTGATCCCATGAAAAATATGGCCTCTAGAGAGGTCACAAGGTTTTTCTATTATTTGACCTACTTACCTAGTTTTTGATGGCACGTGATCCATTTTCGAACTTGACCTAGATATCATCAAGGTGAACATTCTGAACAATTTTCATGAAGATCTCATGAAATATATGGCCTCTAGAGAGGTCACAAGGTTTTTCTATTTTTAGACCTACTGACCTAGTTTTTGACTGCACGTGACCCAGTTTCAAACTTGACCTAGATATCATCAAGATGACATTCAGACCAACTTTCATACAGATCGCATGAAAAATATGGCCTTTAGAGAGGTCACAAGGTTTTTCTATTATTTGACCTACTGACCTAGTTTTTGAAGGCACATGACCTAGTTTCGAACTTGACCTAGATATCATCAAGGTGAACATTCTGACCAATTTTCATGAAGATCTTGTGAAATATATGGCCTTTTAAAAGGTCACAAGGTTTTTTTATTTTTTGACCCACTGAACCCAGTTTTTGACGGGTACCCTACCAATTTCGAACTTCCTAGAAAAATCATCAAAGAACATTCTGACCAATTTTTATGAAGATCTTGGAAAATTAAAGGCCCAAAAGAGGTTTACAAGGTTTTTTTTATTTTTAGACCTACGACCTATTTTTTTTTGGCACTTTAAACCCATTTTTTGAACTTGACCCCAGATTATTTATCAAATGAACATTCGACCAACTTTTTATAAAGATCCCATGAAAAATGTGACCTCTAGAGGTTTGGTTCCCCCAAAAACCAAAGTTTAAAGGACGGAAAGGCCCCACAAACGGATGACGGAATTCCGCGGAAACCCCAAACTCACCTTGCAATTTGTGACAGGGGAGCCAAAAACCCCAGGTATGGAATCAAAAATTTTCATAAACCCGCGGAAAAAAATGAGTTTTCAGTAAAACCAAGTGTTTTAAACCCTTTATCCCCTCTTTCGATCATGCAAGGGAAAAGGGAGTGGTTTTCCCAAAACTTTTCATACACAATCTCCCAAAAAACACATGGGGGGTTTATGGGGTATAAGCGATACAAAAGCAATTTCTGCAATTATAAATGGCATAATTAAAATTTTTAAAAAGCGACCATGACTTTTCAAAAAAGTTTTTTACTTGTCCCGGGGCATTATTAACCTTTTGCACAATTCACATCATGTGTTTTTTATAATCTCGGGAACGATCGAAAAGATGACAGGGTAGGCCCCTTTTGGTTTGTTTAAAAGGGCCCCGTTAAAAATTTTTACTTTTTCTTTCTTTTTTTCTTTTTTTTTTCTCTTAATAAATTGATTACTAAATTTTAAAAAGAAGGGCCATGATGGTCCCGAATTTCCACCCCCTTCCCCACCCCCTGACCCAGTTTTTTTTGGGTTTCCCTCCCCTTTTTTTTTAAATTAAATTTAAATAGTGACCTAGGGTTTTTAAAAGCTCAAGTGTCCCCAAATTTTTAACTTGACCAAGATATTATCAAGAAAAAATTTTGACCAATTTTTATTAAGATCCATTTAAAAATAGGGTTTCTAGAGAGGTCACGAGGTTTTTCTATTATTTGACCTATTGACCTAGTTTTCGAAGGTACGTGACCCTGTTTTGAACTTTACCTAGATATCATCAAGATGAACATTCTCACTAATTTTCATGAAGATCTCATGAAAAATATAGCCTCTAGAGAGGTCACAAGGTTTTTCTATTGTTATACCTACTGGCCTAGTTTCTGACTCATGTGACCCAGTTTCGAAACTGACCTAGATATCATCAAGGTGAACATTCAGATCAATTTTCATGAAGATCCATTGAAAAATATGGCCTCTAGAGAGGTCAAAAGATTTTAATAATTTTAGACCTACTGGCCTAGTTTTTGACCGCAGTTGACCCAGTTTCAAACTTGACCTACACATCATCAAGATGAACATTCAGACCAATTTTCATACAGATCCCATGAAAAGTATGGCCTTTAGAGAGGTCACAAGGTTTTTTTATTATTTGACCTACTGACCTAGTTTTTTAAGGCACGTGACCCAGTTTCAAACTTGACCTAGATATCATAAAGGTGCACATTCTGATCAATTTTTATGGAGATCCATTCACAAGTATGGCCTCTAGAGAGGTCACAAGGTTTTTCTATTTTTAGACCTACTGACCTAGTTTTTGACCACACATGACCCAGTTTCGAACTTTAACTAGATATCATCAAGATGAACATTCAGATCAATTTCATACAGATCCCATGAAAAATATGGCCTTTAGAGAGGTCACAAGGGTTTTCTATTATTTGACCTACTGACCTAGTTTTTGATGGCACGTGACCCACTTTCGAACTTGACCTAGATATCATCAAGATGAACATTCAGACCAACTTTCATACAGATCCCATGAAAAATATGGCCTCTAGAGAGGTTACAAGGTTTTTCTATTATTTGACCTACTGACCTAGTTTTTGACGGCACGTGACCCACTTTCGAACTTGACCTAGATATCATCAAGGTGAACATTCTGACAAATTTTCATGAAGATCCATTGAAAAATATGGCCTCTAGAGAGGTCACAAGGTTTTTCTATTTTTAGACCTACTGACCTAGTTTTTGGCCGAACGTGACCCAGTTTCAAAATTAACCTAGATATCATCAAGGTGAACATTCTGACCAACTTTCATGAAGATCCATTGAAAATTATGGCCTCTAGAGTGGTCACAAGGTTTTTCTATTTTTAGACCTACTGACCTACTTTTTGGCTGCACGTGACCCAGTTTCGAACTTGACCTAGAATTTACTAAGATGAACATTCTGACCCATTTTCATAAAGATCCCATGAAAACTGTGACCTCTAGAGATGTCATGAGGAAAAGTTTACGCACGCACGGACAATGGACGCTGCGCGATCACAAAAGCTCACCTTGTCACTTCGTGACAGGTGAGCTAAAAATCGATACTCGGGACATCAAGCAACTACTCAGTTAACAGGTTAACCATTGCCATCCCTAGAAATAATATATCTCAAACAGTGACTTGCTCTTGACTAAATAATTTTTTGTCTTTAAGATATGTATTATTGATCGGGTTGTGCCCTTGTGATATCATTCCTTCGCATATGAACTCCAAACAAATAACTGTTTTGGAAATATTATTTCTTAATATTTTTTTCAATTCTAAACAAAATGTTTGTTACCTTTTTGCCTTGATGATCCTCGTCCTCTTCACAAGCCTGCCCGCTGTACTGATTCTCCTGCAACATTGTACGTAGCTTCGCTAACCGTGGCTTACAAGGACGCAGCTCATAAAATGTGTGGATTACTGTATTTACCTGTAAAATATATAAATGGTCAACGTTTAATTTGTTTACAAACCCAACCTCTGTACGGGTTTTCTAACATTTGTCTGGACTTAGCCAATCATGGCATACAGGGATGCAGTTTACAGAATTTGTCAACCACTGTCCATAGACATCATTAATATATATTTAATGGTGTTAAACACAAATATCCCAGATGTAGTAATAAACTACTTTCTGTTTTATATCTTTTACTGAAATACCTCCTATTCAACAAGAGGATCACCAGTGACCTTCTGACCAATACCAAGAGTGAGATCAGTTAGTAACAACATTGCACTTACCTCTCTATATTCAACCTGAGGATCACCAGCGGCCTCCAGATCATTGCCAAGAGTGAGATCAGTTAGTAATAACATTGCATTAGAAACTTCTCCCTCCTTGATGTCATATGTATGTTCATCTGTACATAACACTGCGCTGTCTTCCTTATCTCCTCGTATAACCACCCTGGTAATAACAAAGAAACTAGTCGGATGATTGTGCGTAGTAAGCATCTGTGAAAGCAGGGCTGTTACAATTTTTGTAAAAGTGGTACATTACCCAACAAAGTGCTTCTTTCTTTCAACAGTAACTAAATATAAAACCTTCTGTTAACAACACATCCAAAGGGTAATCAGTACTAATCACCTCTACAACTACAGGTATTTACCTTCCCATTACCATACATGTGATCTCCCGGGAATAAGGGTCAAAATCCTGATTTTTCACATTTCCTCCCATCTCCCAGTAAATTTTTAAGACTTTTTTCCTTGCGACAATTTGACTGGGTCGATAATTACCGAGGACCGCCAAACATGTTTACCCTGTAAATCAAAGCGTCACTTCTCTGTTAATCAAAGAGTCACTGACTGTTGTGTATTATACATGTATGACACACATGTAGCTCGAGAAAATAGTTGTTTTTTGCAGGTGACTTGATAACGTGATTGTTTTGAAAAAGGATTAGACCAGCAGGACCTGTTCCATCTGTCTCACAGGGGCCCGGCTGAACATTGGCCCAATCTTCAATGCCAAATCAAATCCAGTAAAATTATCTCATTTTATGTTCAAAAGTTAAATACACAAATTACATGTAACAGCCCCACAAATTAGTGCTTTTGACCCTCCTTATTCTTTGACACAGAGTCTGTTCCCAGCTGAAAATGCCATGTCACCCCCACCCGAATTTATCAGTTGTTAAGATCAATAATTTTCTTGAACAATTTTTCCTTTACAACTATGTGAATTTTAACTTTGAAACTAGCTTTAAAGACAGTAAAATACTTGTAAATTATATGGAAAAAAAATTATATATACTTTTTCCCATTTTCCAAGGCCTGCACGACTGTTTTGTCCAATTCTAGTAGCTTGATGCCATCACTGTCTAATTGATGGGAGAAGTATATGCTCTGAGTTTTTGGTTTGATCTCATCACGGGTTAGCTTTGCAAAATCTAAAACAGCATCTATCTCAGTAAGACACCTGAAAAATACATGATGAAAATGGTATTCTAAATTGGTGGGTCAAAGAACACTACTGTTACTCATGGTGGAAAGAAACTAAATTTTACTTGTGTTGTTTTAATAAAAAAGTTAAAAATAAACAATGTTGATTTCTACCATGGAAAAAAATGCTAAAATGATATATCTTGTTTTTGCAACCATTAAGCACACTTATTATTAAAATTGCTATGTTCTGTGTATTTGTTCACTTAATGGTATAGTAATGGGGGTAAATGCAACTGTGCATAACCACATTACACCCCCTTCAGAACATAATTCCTCATTTGTAAAGTTGAAACTAGGGTAGCCAGAACAAACTTCCATGTGCCAATCTAATTTATATTCATTTATGGCTAGCCATCTCCCAAAAATTGAAAAACCTTAGGCCTAATCTTAAGAAACACTCAATAGAACAACCTTTTGTGTGGTCAGAAGCATTCTTTCATGATCTGACAAGGAAGTGTCCATCGGCACAATTGTCATGCTGATTATTTTTCTTATTTGCACGACAGTTGTACCTATTTTCCCTAAGTCTTGGGACACCCCTTAAATCTATAAAAAATAATTTTATAGGTTTGATTGACAGGTCGGATCTAAGCCATGTCTGCTGTGCGAATAACGAAAATAATCAGCTGAATGGTCAAGCCAATAAAGAAGCTGATATAAAAGATAAAGAAGTGCAGTGCTTTTTTAATGGTGGCGGGGCACGTAAGCAGGGGAAAATTGCACTGTAACCACTTGGTGGTCGCAATGCTGGATTTGAAGGGGCTATGATGTTTCCAAAATGGAGGTGAAGGTTATTATTCAATCCTGATACACATTTCATTGCTGAGTTCCTTGGGCAAGGCACTTTATCATGATTGCCTCAGTCGACCCAGCTGTAAATAGTTACCAGCAAATTGAAAATATGATTGTTTGCTGTCTCCCTACCTACCCACTTAAAATGCTGCACCCCAAAAGTTTTTACTGGACAATGCTGGTCAATTTTTTTTTAAGTTGCGATATGACAAGTGTCGCATATATTTCAAGTAAGCGAAATAATAAGTAAGAAAGTTTAAATTGTATTATTTTATTTCATCCTGTTATACAACAGATTTGTCTTATTTCTACAGAAGAAATATTCTGTAAGAAACAATCATATATCTACAGGTAAAAGTATAATCCCCCCCACCAAAAACAAAAACAAAAACAAGGAACTGCGTTCAATAAACGCTTGATGCCCCCGGTGGCATCCTTGTCGATAAAAAGCAACCTAAGTCCAAAAAGAGGTCAAGTTCAAGGTCAAGGTCAAACTGAGGTCAGGTGCTGTCTGAAGATGAGGAATGGTCACAGGTTACATCTGCATTAGTATCAAGTCATTCTAGTTAGGGGTATTGATGCTAGACAAAACGATCCCATTTGGTTAACCATGGACGGACAGACGGACGAACACACGGACAGGACAATCACTATATGCCTCCTGCATCAGTAGATGCCAGGGGCATAAAAATTGCCTACCTACCTACCAAACTTTAAAAAGTAGGGTTGGGAGACAGCAAAAAAAGACTTTATAATTGGTTTTAACTGTTCTTAATACAGGGCCGCTAAAAAGCTCTACAGAGCTTATGTTAATTGTTTCACAAAGCGACGGTAAATAAAGTTTACCTTTACCTTTAAAATAGGGAAAAAATTGCGTCGTGATAAAAGTAATACTTTTCATAAATATGTTCAACTAAATAAGAAAATGTTTTAAAAGCACATTGTCTCATGTTTTAAATGGTACAGTTTACATTATCATGTACATTTAGAAAGGGTTTTGTTGGTTGGGATATGTAAAAAAAAAATTTCTTGTTAGGGGAATTTTTTTCAGAAATAGGGGAAAAAAGACATACTTTTTGGACAGGGAAATGGGGCCGAATTTTGGCTAAAAAACGGCCTAAAAAATCACTGAAGTGGCAAGGGGTCTGGTAACCGGACCTCTAGGCCTGGAGTCTAGAGGTCTGGTAATCAATATATATGTACTATTATGTACTGTATTCCTAGTGTATTTAGTATTAGTATAGTGTAATTGCTGGTAAAAGTTATGATTTGTTGTCATAAAGTTGCCATTATTACTTTTTTTGTATATATTTTACTTATGATTAATCTCACTCTGGTTCGAGGCATATCTATAGTATATGAAATTTTAACAGCGATTATCACCATTATTTACTTACTGAAGCAGTAAAACAATTCATGAGCACAATCCATGTCTTAAATACCACGTGTCAGACAGGTGTGCTAATATATTCAAATGCACCACAAATAGAAATCTGCTTTTTCTGCAGACTCTTGGCTAGAGTCACTCGTGTTACTCTGTAGAGTTGGTCAGAGCCCCCTTAAGCCTAAAAAAAAAGAAGTTTTGTCTCTGGTCACCTGACCGACCGTAACTGTTTACCCCTGACCGTTTTTTTCTCTGGCCCAAAAAGATCAATCTACAAAATAACATGGCGCCTCCGATTTTGACCCTAGAAAATTGAGAAAAACTCGTATCTGACCCACACAAAAAATGCCCCATGCTTCGGCTTGGCCCGTGGAAATTATCTTTGATGTGTCTCGAGTTTGAAAGTTCTGCCCCTTGTCAATCAAAATCTTGGTGATTTTCAATATTGTTTGCCGCCACAAATGGAAGTACGGCTGTAGGCGGAGTGTTGTATATTAATTAGCTGCTGACAGATGTCAATCATGCCAAGTGCCAACACTGAAATGGTTTGTATTTAGTACAATAATGTCCATCATTATCAAAGGTCTTGACTGATCAATGTGTAAATCTTTTCGAAAACAATAAAGACTATACCAAACTTACAGATTATCTGTTTACAGATTGAGCTCTGAATGAAAAGTGAGAGTATGTATAAGGCAGAAACAGCGATTTTTTTCCTTCTTTATATAGTACCCCTAAAAGGACCTTTTCCCAATTGAAAAATGCAATCTTTTTTCCCCAATATCATCCAAAAATTCCCCAAAAGACCAAATCAGTTTGCATTTTGATGATTGCAGAAGGAAAACTTAGTTACATTGACATTCACCATGATTTAACCATTTAAACAGTTTGATTGATGCTATTTACATGGAATTAAAAGACGAAGCATTCTAAATGATGTTATTAATTAACTATAAAAATTCCCAATCTGAGTAAAAACCCCGCTATTTTTCCCAATTTATCCGGTACCGGACCTTTTCCCAAAAGGGAAAAAAAAAAATCACTGAGAAACAACAAATCTGGCCATAAATTGATCAATCTTTGATCAGTCTGATGTAATGACATTTGTTTACTCGCCAAATATCCCAGCAAAAAACAAGTATTGTTTAAGAATAATATGCTTACTTAAATTATTTGTTGAAATTATCGCCCGACACAATACGATGAATTTGTGCCTTTAATCCCTGCTGACTGCCTGATTGTAATTTTTTAATCGGCCAATTAATGTACATTCAAATTAGCACTTGACTGCTGCTCTCGCAATTTCTTTAACCCATTTAACAGTCAAAAGTCGCACATCAGCATGATCAGTGACTGAACACATGACTGAACATGTGTGCATCAAACAAATAGTCGCAATTCCTTTTATCCGTACGATAATTGCGTTTCATGTACACACACTATAAACAAGGAGTTTCGTCACCTTTTTTAATTACACTCTTATCGATAAACACTGCAGACACCTTACACATTAGAATTTTGTACAGTCGAGTGGGAGCTGTTAACGCTTCAGGCACAAGCTGACACGACGTCGTGTATTTGCTTTGTTGTTGGTTGGAAATTTTGCGGGTGAAGTTGATTTCGCTTTGATCAAGGAAAAAGGAGAAGTTCCGGCATAGAAAGCGACTTCTTCGCTCAAGTCGCTCCCTTGCGAGACCCCTGAAATAATATTGGCGATCTTCTTACAATATTTTGTGCGAAAGTTCAGACCGTGTGCGGAATAAAGTTTTCATCCACAGCACCCAGGCAATTCATTTATTGAAATCAACTGGCTGTATTTGAAATAAATTTTGAAGTAATTTATAATAAAATCAAGAAACAACATATGATTGACGCATAGGATCATGTTGAAGAAGGTTTAAGCCTGCACTTGTTAAATGTTTATCGGCTTGTAACACGTTGATTGAAAATTTTCAAAATCGCTGCGGCTTACAACAGCGCGACATGGGCTTAAATTGGATGACCTGTTATTTTTAAATAAAGTTGCAACAGTCTATATTAAAATTGATTTTAATGTTTTTGGTATCATTTTGAAGCTAAAACACTGAATAAGTTAAATATGTACATGATTATACTATCGAACAGATAGATTTCCTAAAGAATTGGCTGAGCTGAACTTTGGGCAATCGTAACAGGTTCATTGTTTGAGCTAATCAAACCCACAGGCATGAAAAAATCAAGTAAATGTGACAAGTAAGGGAAGTTATTGTTTATCAAGTATTTCTGAATCTGACACTCCATAGCCAGTGACATGTACAGGTGATGACCCATAGTTTTTAAAGCCCGTGACCAGAAACAAGACTTTTTTTGTGGCCTTACAGTCTCAGACAACTGACATAATTAACATTTTTAAACACATGAAAACCCAGGACTTGGCATTATAAATTCAATCATGTTTATAGCATGTTACATGCATGGAATAAAAGAAAGAAATGTTTTTAATGAAGTTATTAACTTATTATCAAAAATTCCCAATTTGACTTAAAACCCTGCTATTTTTTCCCAATCTGAGTAAAAAACGCCATTATTTTTCCCAATGCAACAGGTACCCGACCTTTTCCCAAAATGGCATAAAAAATTGTTGAGTTCATTACCTATCTAAATTTATCAGTCCCGAGAAAAACAAGAAATATAAGAAATATTATTTGATAAATGCTTCCGATTACGGCATACAAACTGCTATTTATTATTTATCGAATTTGCTATCGTATTTTTCTTGGGATTAAAGAATTATAAATACATGAAGATTCTACTTATTTCCTGTTACTTACAATATATTAAAAATGATGAGAAATATATGAAAGCAAACATTGGAAAACATCTCCAGATTTTAAAGATGGCCAGGCTATCCGCACGACGGTCGTGCCAATAATTTTCCTTATCCGCATGATGGTCGTGCTGATTATTTTCATTATTCACATAACAGTTGTGCCAATTATTTTCGATATTTGCACGACGATCATGACTGGAAAGTCATGCTGATTATTTTTGTTATTGAGATGTCTAAAATACTACAAATTCAAAATTTAGTTAATCTTTTCTGAAGTTTTCCCTGCTTATCAGATCTCCATAAAGTACCCATTATTTGACAATTTTTGCATGCACCAACCCGCATTATGTTGAAACTTAAGTACGATTTATTGAATTATAAACTTACATGTAGTATGAAAAGTAAAATTACTGCATTACAGTATGATAACTATAATTATTATTAATGTACACGATTGCAAGAACATGTTTTCAGTGCATTTTTTAAAATCTATTTGCAACTGATAAAATTTTTCAATTAATTTTAGTAATAATGGTATTTGTTGCGGTGTTGTTTTAGATAAACATAGATTTAAATATCTTAAACAATCTTAAACAGTTACCGGACCCTAGCCACTGCCAAACAGGTCTAGGAAAGTGGAATATTTACAGATTATCTGTAAATTTACAGATAATCTATAAATTTACAGATTTTTCAATCTGTAAATTTACAGATTGTGTGTATGAAAACTGATGAAATTACATTTATCCTCAAAACCGCAGCTTGGAATTAATTGGTTTATTTACAGCATGCATAAATTAAGGTCATTTGTGGGTTTCAGCCATTTTTGTTGACTTTGAGTTTTTGGCATTTTAAGAAAAATCAAAGTCAACAGAAATGACCTTTATTTATACATACCATAAGTAAATCAATTAATTTCAAGCTGCGACTTTGTGTCTAAATATAATTTTAGCAGTTTTCAAACACTTGATCTGTAAATTTACAAATTGAGAAATCTGTAAATTTATAGCTTATCTGTAAATTTACAGATAATCTGTAAATACTCCACTTTCCTAGACCTGCCAAAAAATAACTGTTGGCACAAACTTAGTGGAGATCCGGAGTCTCCACCATCTGAGAATAACTATGCTCATCTCGTTTACTAAAAATTCCAGATTAAATTTGCGACTCATGCCTCTTTGTGATTTAAGTATTCTCAAAGGAGCGTTAAACAGGCAAATTTGGATAAACCATCATCTGGTACGAATGAAATTTGGTACGAATGATTAAAAGTATAATGACATTAACTATGTTCTGTTAAAATGGTATTGGCAAAATTGGCGATCAAACCAAATGATAACATTTGGTTACACTGATGTTTTTCAGTCTGAAAAACTTTACAATGACTATATTTCAACCGTTTTTCCTGTTCATATATTTCCATTTTCTCCCGCGCTTTCTTTTCCGGTGTACACGTAAACAAAACTCTTCAAAAAGGAGGTAACTCGAAATATGCAAGGGTTTCTTAAATTTTTTGTTACAATTAATGTCTTTCTGACAATTTACTGTGATAATGATCAACAGAGGAAGGAAGAGCATGGCTACTGTGAGAAAACTGACGATGGTGTGACATGTGACAATGATGATAACTTGAGACTGACACGTCTAGATGGCGGACAGGTTAGTCAGTGTTGGTTCCTTCTTAGCCTTATTTTATGATATGATATTTTATAGTTGTCATCCCTCTAAAAGTCAAAAGTTATATGCTGTCCCTAAACTACGGAATCCGGTTAGTGCCACATTGAATGTCGTGTGTCACTCGCGGCACACGACAATCAAGGCGACACATGACACAATGCGGGTCATTGCAACTCAATGGTCAACAACGTACAACACGCACAACATTTTAACATTTGAATGTTGCATTATGGCTCTAGGTTTTGACAAAAAATATAGTAGTAAAAATTGAGTATCATTGTTCATTGTCGAGTGTGGTGTCGTGTGTTGCATTGAATGTCGTGTGTTGCATTGAGTTGTCGTGTGTCGTACTAAGAACGCGACATTCAAAGTGACACACCACAATGTACAACGACACTCAACATTATATTGCGCAAATGTCGCGGAATTGTCGCATGTCAAGGTAATTTATTGAGGGCAGCACACAGCATTCAGTGCGACACACTACAAGCAACAACACACTACAGTTTATTGCGCAAATATTGTCACGACACGACACGACACTCGACAATGAACAATGGCACTCAATTTTTACTACAACATCTTTTGCCAATGAGACATTCAAATGTTAAAATGTAGTGTGTCGTTGTACATTGTCATCTGTCGCATTGCAATGTCATGCGTCGTGTCGTGTCTCACGTTGATTATCGTGTCTCACCCTCAATAAATTACCTCGACATGCGACAATTCCTGTAGGGCGACACACAACATTCATTGTGGCACTAACTGGATTCTGTACCAAACATCCTATTATTTGGACTAGTTCCTACTCAGTTGGGCTTCTAAATCAGAAAGGAAATCCATTGTAAATGTTATATCTACTTCTGTGTAATACTATGAGAACCATGGTCATGAGCGATAATTATATACTGGCCAGTGTTGTTTGCGCATATCTCACCTAAAGTGTGAAGTTCTGCAAAGTTTACTATGGATGTTGAAAGGGACTTCGATTTATCTTGTAATGGAATGGGATTTATATGTGCACCTGCTATGAGTATGAATGTCATGGCCACTACACTGATTGGCAGAAAATACTTATGACTATGTGATGCAGAGAGGTATTCAGACTTTGTTACTGTAATTTCCTACTAATTGAAATCCTCTCAAATCTTGTATGTTATTGCTGAGTTTTGGACAAAACTCAGTCTTAGCTGTTCACCTGCTGCTTAAAGTGCAAATATAGATTTTGTGTAAGTTATATATCTATGGTACTGCTCTGATATTTAATAGTTGTCATCCCTCATGGTTTATATAGACTTATATAGGTGAAAATTTTTGAAAATCTTCTTGTCCAAAACCACAGGGCCTAGAGCTTTGATATTTTGTATGTGACATCATCTAGTGGTCCTCTACCAAGATAATTCAAATTATCCCCCTGGGGTCAAATATTGCCCTGCCCTGGGGGCCACATGGTAAAATAGACTTGTACAGGGAAAAACCTTTAAAAAAATTATTGTCTTAAACCATATTTAATTTAAGGCACAGAGCTTAGATATTTAGTATGTGTTATGCTCTAGTGGTTCTCTACCAAGATTGTTCAAATCATGACCCTAGGGTTAGTATAGGCCACGCCCTGGTGGTCCCTTGTTTTACATAGACTTATTTGTTTTTGAAGCAGTGGAAAAGAAATTTGGACCACAAGCAAAATGTTTGATACAGATTTCAATATTCATCTTGAATTGTCTTAGTAATGACCTACTGACATACTTTCTTGTTTTTGAAGGTACAGCATAGAAATTTGGAACATGTTTATAACTTTTGATACTGATTTCAGTACTCATCTCTAATATTCTTAACCCTGAACTACTGACCTTCTTTCTTGTTTTTGAATCTACAGCAAAGAAATTTGGATCACCAGTTTAATTTTAAAACAGATTTCAGTAGTTACCTTGAATAATCTTTACCATGACCTACTCACCTAGTTTTTGTAAGTGAAGCTTAAACCAAGAAATTGGTTTAAGCAAGCAACTAAACTCAGGTGAGGAATATAGGGCCATCATGGCCCTCTTGTCTTTTTAAATCATGTTTTGTCGGGCACTAATGTTGACCAAATTTTACATCTTTATGTATTTGTCTGAGTACTGAAATTTATTAGCTTTTTATTGTTCAGCAAATGAGGCAATCATGGAAGTAATAAGAATTATACCATAATTGTGTTGTTACATTTTTGAAAACAATTATGTGCACATTTATTTTGAGCAGATTGGTGATGTCAGAACTTTTACTGTCGATGATGGTAGAAAACTTGAAATGAAAACACTCAACACGAAACCACTCGTCTTTGGTAACTTTCTTTCTTTCTTTGATTTACTTTATCATTTAAGAATGTACTCACATCACATGTCAACAAAGCATAGAAAAGGATCAAGCTCAGTTGTGCTTTTCACAGGTTCTAAAAATCATTGTGTAATATGAATATAAGATGTTAGGAATACAGCCAGAGTAATTCACAGAAATCTTCAGGGATATATTTAACAGAATCTTTAGATAACACGATTTAGAGACACAAATACTGTGAAAATCTTTAATTTCATGGACATGAAATTTCAGGATTTGAGCAAAAAAAAAATATTTCATGGAGAACCTTGCTTCAGGTGTAGAATTCTTTCATGTAAGGAAACCTTCCAGCTAGCATATGGAAGGTATCTGTATGTGTCTGAAATAGTGCCTGCAGGGATACCTGGGGTCTTCTCCCACTATAAAAAGCTGGATTTGCCAAATGACATAAAAAATAATTATGAAAATAAACACTTTTTACAGAAATTGAAGACTTCCTTACTGACAAGGAGTGTGATCATTTCATCAAAGTAGCAAAGGAGATTGGTTTGGAATCAAGTCAAACAGAGAAACAGTCTGCGAAACGTGGTTTACAATTGATGGATCTTGACTCAGACAAAGCCCTCAGTTTGACAGAGGTAGTATAAATACTAATTATGTCAGCTGCAACAAAATAAATATAATTGATATGTAGAACTCAGTTTACTGAAATCATTGTCTGAATCCCACTGTACGATGGGCAGGCAACATTGTTTCATTTGCTTTTTATTAAAGGAATCACTTGCCCCTCATTGATGTGGATTCGAGCCTCACTCTGGGTGTTGAATTCTTCATGTGAGGAAGCCATCCAGCTGGCTTACGGAATGTCGGTGGTTCTACCCAGATGCTCGCTCGTGATGAAATAATGCATGGAGGGGCACCTGTGGTCTTCCTCCACCATCAAAGCTGGAAAGTCGCAATATGACCTTTAATTGTGTTGGTGCGACGTTTAACCCAGTAAATTGAATAAATAAATTTTATAAAAGGTTTGTTCTAACATCAACATTGAAGGGAGTCTGTCATGTCCTCAGATTGCTAATTTATTTCATTCAGTGTGGTATATTAGCATTATGAAATCTGCCTGGGGACAAAATTGTTATATAAACTATTTTCAAAGGTACCTCAGGGTATATGCTTTTGTCTAAATATGATAAACCAAATAACACTGACTGGTATAACACAGAAATAATTTTTACCATGATTCAGTAAGAATCTTTACATAGGTGGACTGAGTTTTATAAGCCCTGGTTTTATTTTCTGAATAAGGGGACAACAGATTCAAAACACTCCAAACTATTGAGAAGCATTATCTCCAAAAGCATGTAAATAACAGATCTGAATTTCTCATATGGTGAAATCCCCCAAGATCTCATGACAATCAAATTAGGTCTTTTTTTATGGATCAGACACTTAACAGGGAGGTTGATCTTGACCAGCAGATGACCCCTGTTGATTTTGAGGTCAGTAGGTCAAAGCAAGTTCACATTGGCCCAGAGCAGTAAAACTTTTTTTGCCAAATAACTAAGAGAATGCTTTGGTTTAAGATCACATTTGATACACAGGTCACTTATGACTGGTAATTTGGTAAATGACCCATAATAATTGATTTGAGGTCAGTACCTCACACATCCAGTGCACAGTGACCAAATAATTTCTGTTCTTTGGGCAGTTACTGAATGCATCAAGGGGACATTTCGTGTTCTACGAGCTCTTGTTAATCATTGTGCCATGTACTGTAACTTGTTATCAGCTTACTTGTATATCATTGTACAATATACTGTAACTGCTCATCAGGTTACTTATATATATATATTAGTGTACCATATACTATAACTGGTCATTAGGTTATTAGCTCACCAGAGCACAAAGTACTCAAGGTGAGCTGTTGTGACCGGTCATTGTCCGGCGTCCGTCGGCGTGCAGTGTGCATTGTGCGTCGTGCGTCAACATTTGCCTTGTTAACACTCTAGAAGCCACATTTGTGACCCAATCTTAATGAAACTTAGTCAGAATGTTACCCTCAATGAAATCTTGGATGAGTTAGATATTGGGTCATCTGGGGTCAAAAACTAGGTCACCAGGTCAAATCAAAGGAAAAGCTTGTTAACACTCTAGAGGTCACAATTTTGACCAAATCGTAATGAAACTTGGTCAGAATGTTACCCTCAATAAAATCTTGGACTATTTCGATATTGGGTCATCTAGGGTCAAAAGCTAGGTCACCAGGTCAAATCAAAGGAAAAGTTGTTAACACTGTAGAGGTCACAATTTTGGCCCAATCTTCATGAAACTTGGTCAGAATGTTCCCCTCAGTAAAATCTTGGACGATTTCGATATCGGGTCATCTGGGGTCAAAAACTAGGTCACCAGGTCAAATCAAAGGAAAAGTTAGTTAACACAGTAGAGGCCACATTTATGACCATATCTTAATGAAACTTGGTCAGAATGTTGATCTTGATGATCTATAGGTGAAGTTCAAATCTGGGTCAGGTTGGGTCAAAAACTAGGTCACTGATCAGATCAAAGGAAAAGCTTGTTAACACTGTAGAGGTCACAATTTTGGCCCAATCTTAATGAAACTTGG
This sequence comes from Mercenaria mercenaria, assembly GCF_021730395.1. Taxonomy (NCBI): domain Eukaryota; kingdom Metazoa; phylum Mollusca; class Bivalvia; order Venerida; family Veneridae; genus Mercenaria; species Mercenaria mercenaria. Next base: position 42,448,184 of record NC_069363.1, on the reverse strand, counting down.
TCAGAATGTTCCCCTCAGTAAAATCTTGGACGAGTTCGATATTGGTTATCTGGGGTCAAAAACAAGGTCACCAGGTCATGTCAAAAGAAAAGCTTGTTAACACTGTAGAGGCCACATTTATGACCATATCTTAATGAAACTTGGTCAGAATGTTGATCTTGATGATCTATAGGTCAAGTTTAAATCTGGGTCAGGTGGGGTCAAAAACTAGGTCACCAGGTGAAATCAAAGGAAAAGCTTGTTAACACTCCAGAGGTCACAATTTTGGACCAATCTTAATGAAACTTAGTCGGAATCTTCCCCTCAATAAAATCTTGGACTATTTCGATATTGGATCATCTGGGGTCAAAAACTAGGTCACCAGGTCAAAACAAAGGAAAAGCTTGTTAACACTAGAGGTCACAATTTGGGCCCAATCTTAATGAAACTTGGTCAGAATGTCACCCTCAATAAAATCTTGGAAGAGTTCGATATTGGGTCATCTGGGGTCAAAAACTAGGTCACCATGTCAAATCAAAGGAAAAGCTAATTAACACTGTAGAGGCCACATTTATGACCATATCTTAATGAAACTTGGTCAGAATGTTGACCTTGATGATCTATAGGTCAAGTTCAGATCTTGGTTAGGTGTGGTCAAAAACTAGGTCACAAGGTCAGATCAAAGGAAAAGCTTGTTAACACTCTAGAGGCCACATTTGTGACTGTATCTTCATGAAACTTAGTCAGAATATTAATCTTGATGATCTTCAGGTCAAGTTCGAATCTGGGTCATGTGGGGTCAAAAACTAGGTCACCGGGTCAAATCAAAGGAAAAGCTAGTTTACACTTTAGAGACCACATTTATGACCATATCTTAATGAAACTTGGTCAGAATGTTATTCTTGATGATATTTAGGTCAATAGGTCAGGTGAGCAATACAGGGCCTTCATGACCCTCTTGTTTTTAGCTCACCTGAGCAAGAAGTGCTCAGAGGTGAGCTTTTGTGATCGCCCTGTGTCAGTCGTCCGTCGTCGTCTGCGTCAACAATTTGACTGTTAACACTCTAGAGGTCACAAATTTGAGCCAATCTTAATGTAACTTGGTCAGAATGTTTCCCTCAATTAAATCTTGGATGAGTTCAATATTGGGTCATATTGGGTCAGAAACTAGGTCACCAGGTCAAATCAAAGGAAAAGCTCGTTAACACTCTAGAGGTCACAGTTTTGGCCCAATCTTAATGAAATTTAGTCAGAATATTACCCTCAATAAAATCTTGGACGAGTTCGATATTGGGTATCTGGGGTTAAAAACTAGGTCACCAGGTCAAATCAAAGGAAAAGCTTGTTAACACTGTAGAGGATACATTTTTGGCCCAATCTTAATGAAAATTGGTCAGAATGTAACCCTCAATAAAATCTTGGACGAGTTTGATATTGGGTCATCTGGGGTCAAAAACTAGGTCACCAGGTCAAATCAAAGAAAAGCTTGTTAACACTCTAGAAGTCACATTTATGACTGTATCTTCATGAAACTTGGTCAGAATGGTAATCTTGATGATTTCAAGGTCCAGTTTGAATCTGGGTCATGTCGGGTCAAAAAATAGGTCACTAGGTCAAATTAAAAGAAAAGCTAGTTTATACTTTAGAGGCCACATTTATACCATACCCTAATGAAACTTGGTCAGAATGTTAATCTTCATGAACTTTAGGTCAATAGGTCAGGTGAGCGATACAGGGCCTTCATGGCCCTCTTGTTTATTTTACTGTATATTGCAGATGAAGTTGACTATAGAGAATGGCTATGATATGTACTTTGATGATGAGGATGTCATTGAAATGTAAGATTTTTGTTTCTTTTTACCAATTCTTGTTGTGCTTTGACATGTTCGCTCTTTATTTTGCTAGTCTGTCCATGTGTTGGAGAAGTGAAACCCTATCATGCCATATGAAAGTACAGTTCAGTGTCCAGGGTAAGAAATCTGAGTCTGAAGACCTGTCTCAAAACTCCAGTATCTGATGGTTGTTTCTGAGCACTGTTAACCTTTTAGCCTGCTGGCAGCAACTGATCTTGCCTTTGCGACCAGTGCAGACCAAGATCAGCCTGCACATCCGTTAGGTGCACAGTCCATTTTAGAAATTTAGCAGTGATCAATGGCCAGGTGTGACATTCTTATACTGGTCTTCAGATTCAGTTATATACCCTTGGAGCGTGATCTTCTTGGAATATAAATCTGTTTGCTGACTAAACGCAGCTTACTAAAGTACATCATTGATTCAAACCGTCTTTGTATGGGTCATAAAAGGGCTGTGAATGAGTAAAAATTTGTTGCATAAACTCTGAAAGCATGGTTTTTAATGTTCAAAATGTTCTTTTTAGGTCATCTGAACCAAAGGTTCAGGATGAGCTATTAGTGTAGGCGAATGGTCTGGCATCCGGTGTCCATTATCAGTATTTTTACTTAAACATCTTCTCTGAAACTACTAGTCAGAATTACACCAAACTTGGTATGTAGCATCCTGGCAAGATCCCTGTTTAAATTTGTTTAAATGGCGGATTCTTGACTCTTTCAGAGGCAGCTAGAGTTAAAAGTAGATGTAAAGTAGAGTTAAAACTTCTTCTGATCGACCACTTCATGGATCTTCATCAAACTTGATCTGTAGCATCATTATAAATTCTTCCTCAGATTTCTTCAAATAGGGGCCCACTAGATTTAAAAATAGAAAAACCTAAAACAACTTCTTCTCATGGATTTTCACCAAACTTGGTCAGTACCATTCTTGTAAAGTCTTTTCTCTAGTTTGTGGAAATGGTTCTGCTTGACCCCTTCTGAGGGTTGTAAAAGCTAAAATAAGAATAAAATATAAAAAAAACTTACGGACTCATTGATGGTATTTTTCATGGTAGTGATCCTTGTCATATATTCACAGTCATACAGTCAGTATCAGGTGAGCGACTGAGGGCCTTCAGTGCTCTCTTGTTTAGAAATCAAGAGACTGAAAAACCTGTGAATATTATTAGAAATTATTTGATTTGATGACATGAGTTGATTTTATTAGCAGTTATCTCAAGTTTTATGTACATTGTATGGTGTTCACTGTTACATTTTGTTTATTACGTAATTTTCAGTGCAAAGGTGTTGGTTCATGAAATTAGTAGTTTAGTATATATATTCAGCGTATCCCTCCTCTTACAGGTATAAGGAACTCAAACTTGATCCTAATAATGACAGTGAGTTATTTTTAACCTTCCCTACTTTGATTTCTTAATACACTTCCAATTCATCTATGCTTTAATACAAAACCTATCTTAGCTAGATTCAGATTTTCTAGATCTACACACTACTAAATTTGCTGTTATGCATGTCAAGGCTGAACTGCTTTGAAGGGACAGGGAGCTTCTATTGGTTAGTGGTTTTAAGCTTGACTTAGAGTTATTGCCTCCGCGTCGGCATTGTCGTCCCCGTCGCTGTTGGTTAAAGTTTTTGATAAAGTCAAATATCTCTGTTACTATCAAAGCTTTTGACTTGAAACTTAAAAAAGTTATTTACTATCAAAGTTTACACCAGGAGAAACAATCTCCATAAATCTGATTTGAATTTTTACAGAGTTATGTCCCTTTTTTAACTTAGAATTTTTTAGTTAAAGTTTTATAAAGTTTTTACTGACAAAGTTCTAATTCAGAGTCAAGCACAGAGAAAAGTAGAGTGTGCTGTCTTATGGACAGCTGTTGTTGTAGCTAGCTTCTAATCTTGCATCTCACTACTCTGTGTTCAAGCTTTACATTTTGGACAACAAATGGTAAAAAAGTAAGAAGGATCAGGAAAAAAGCACAAGGATAAAGAGAAAATTTGTTTACAAACATATTTCTAGTGTTATTAAATTCATTTTAATTAGTTCTTGTAAATGGTAATCACTTTATTTAGGTGATCCCATTTATTTAGTTGTCTTCTATTTGTTGTCCATAATGTTATTTCCCTGCTTCTGTTGTGCTCAGCATAGTGCTTTTTGTTAAGTACAAATTCTTTCATGGTGTAGGAGGGTAAGAAAGGTTTTATTGCAGAGGCAACCATGGTTCAGCTCCTGTCTCAGACATGCCTATTTTCTTGATTCAACTTTTTTTTAGACAAAGTCCCATGCTCTGATGTTCATAAATATGAACAAACTTCAGTTTTTAAGTAAGATCATTTTAGCCAAAAATTTGGAGTCCAGTCCCTTTAAAATATTACATCTGGAGTTAACTTTTTATTAAATGCTGAACTACCGTATACCCCAAAATAAATACCCATTGGAAGCATTGCAAGTGAGGGAAAGTTTCTTTCTTACATTCATAAATGTATAATTATATACTATAATGCCAAATTCTAATAATAAACTATCATGTTAGAAACAAAATAATGTAATTTAGCTTCTACCTACATGTAGTGAAATTATTCTTCAGGATGTATAACCTCTTTGTCATGTTTAAATTGATTATAACACATGTTTTTTTGCCAAATATAATTAACTACAATAATTGAAAACTTACAAGTTTTAAACTTATTTTAGTTTTTTCTATCATCTTGTTTATTGTGTTGTTTAGATATTATCACCCAAGAAGAGTTGACAATAAGCCCAAAGGAACTGGCAAACTATTTAAATGGCTACATCAAGAAACACCCTGAGAAACACTCGAGATACAGTCGTCAAGCCTGGCTATATCCTGACCAGTCCACTGATACAGTGTTTCAGAAAGTCCAAAAAAGGTTTGTTATATTGCTATAATCATTTTTGTTTTATTTTAATAGCTGATTTCTTTATCTTTGGATTCAAATTTTATCACAGCTGCAAAATGTTCAACTACAATGTTAAATTTTAAAGAAAATGAATAGAACATTGTCTTATAATTTATGTTTGTTGTGATTTTGTGCATCTTAAGCAGTCATGAAATCCATGAAAATCATTCCTGCAGAGATATAGTTGATTTCACTGTGAACTTTAAATCATTTTTATGCTCCCCTTCAAAGATGGTGGGGTATATTGTTTTGCAGATGTCGGTCGGTCGGCCGGTCTGTCTGTCTGTAGACCAATCTGTTTCCGGATGATTACTTGGGCCTAGGATCATGAAAGTTGATAGGGAGGTTGGTCATCACCAGCAGATGACCCCTTTTGATTTTGAGGTCAGTAGGTCAAAGGTCAAGGTCACAGTAACCCGGAACAGTTAAACCATTTCCGGACTATAACTTGTGAAGGCTTGGTCCTAGGGTCATGGACGTTGATAGGGAGGTTGATGACCCCTATTGATTTTGAGGTTAATAGGTCAATGGTCAAGGTCACAGTGACCTGGAACAGTTAAACTGTTTCCAGACAATAACATGAGAACAGTTGGGCCTAGGATCAGGAAACTTTAAAGGGATGTTGATCATGACCAGCAGATGACCCCTAATGATTTTAAGTAAGAAATGAAGGTCACAGTGACCCGGAACAGTTAAACCGTTTCCCTATGATAACTTGAGAACGATTGGGCCTAAGATCACGAAATGTAATAGGGAGGTTGATCATGACCAGCAGATGACCCTTATTGATTTTGAGGTCGGTAGGTCAAAGGTCAAGGTCACATTGACCCAGTACAGTAGATTTTTCTTGCCAAATAATTATGTCTCCCACCACATAGTAGTGTGGGAGATATATTGATTTACTGCTGTCTGTGTGTGTGTCCGTGTGTGTCTGTCTGTCACAAATCTTGTCCCCGCTCTAAGTTGAACAGTTCTCATCCAATCTTCACCAAACTTTAACAAAATGTGTTTACCAATAAGTCCTCGGCCAAGTTCGATAACTAGCCAAATCAGCCCAGGCACTTCAGAATTATGGCCCTTGAATTACCGAAAATTGGGCTTTTTGCTCTTGTTCGTGCTCTAGATTAAACAGTTCACATCTGATCTTCACCAAACTTGAACAAAATATGTTTGCCAATAAGTCCTCGGCCAAGTTCGATAACTAGCCAAATCCGTTCAGGCACTTCAGAATTATGGACACTGTACACAGAAACCAGTGATACATGTATTCAATTTGGTGCATGGTTGACTCAGATACATAACTATCAGATGATTAGGCAGTTGTGGGAGACATGCGCTTTTCTCAAAAGCAGCTCTAGTTAGAGAATGCTTTGGTCTAAGATCACATTTGATACGGAGTTTAATTATGACTGGTAAATGACCTATAATCATTGATTTGAGGTCAGTATGTCTATGTCAAACGTCCAGAGCACAGTGACCAAATAATTTCTGTTCCTTGTCAAGTTGTGCTATTACTGAATGCATCAAGGGGGGCATTTTGTGTTCTACGAGCTCTTGCTGTTGGTTTTCTCTAGTGCTACAATTTGTTTTCCACATGGTGATGACTATACATTTTTCAGGGTATCAAAAGTGGTAGAGTTACCATTGGACTTAATTCGGCTCAGTGATTTTCAGGTTAGTACCAGTAATGCACATGTTTGTTTAAAGAAGTTCCAAGTGACTACAGTTTCAAAAGTTGAAATGAGAAGTTTCATTTGTAACTACATAGAAAAGAAAAGAAGTCAAGTCAGTCAAAATTTAGAAGGAAATGTGTTCCAGACCTTGTCACTTAACTAGTGTTAAGCCAAGGGTTTTCCAGTAAACTTTGATTAGCCTAGCAAAGGACTTTCCAGTGAACTTAACAAGTGTTTTGCCTACTGGGTTTTCCAGTCTAGCTTTTAGCCTAGCCAAGGTAGTGTTTAGCTAAGGGTTTTCCAGTCAACTTAATTAGTGTTTAAGCAAGGGTTTCTCAGTCATTTTAATTGGTGTTTAATCAAGGGTTTTCCAGTGGTCTTGACTTGTATTTAACTAAGGTTTCCCAGTCATCTTATTTAGTGTTTAACCAAGGGTTTTCTAGTCAGCTAGTGTTTAGTCTAGGATTTCCAGTCACCTGAACTGTGCCAAACAAAGGGTTTTCCAGTCAAGTACTGTTTAGCCAAGGGTTTCTCGTCACCTGACCTGTGTTGAACAAAGGGTTTTCCGTCACCAAGCCAGGGGTTTCCAGCAGACTTATTTAGTGTGTAGCCAAAGGTTTTCCAGTCATGAGTTTAGTGACAGGTTTTGGGTTCAGCTTAACTAAGGATTTTGTAGACAGCTAAAGTTTAGCCAAGAAGTTTTCCAGTCTACTGGTATTTTTCTAGTGAATAAAACTGTTGTTTAGCCAAGGGTTTTCCAGTCAACTAGTCAGCTTTATAGCAAACATATATTTAAGCATGCTTTTTAGCTCGACTATTCATAGAATAGTAGAGCTATTGGACTCGCCCATGCGTCGGCGTCCGCGTCGGCGTCCGCGTCCGCGTCCCGATTTGGTTAAGTTTTTGTATGTAAGCTGGTATCTCAGCAACCACTTGTGGGAATGGATTGAAACTTCACACACTTATTCACTGTGATAAACTGACTTACATTGCACAGGTTCCATAACTCTGTTTTGCTTTTTTACAAAATTATGCCCCTTTTTTGACTTAGAAATTTTTGGTTAAGGTTTTGTATGTAAGCTGGTATCTCAGTAACCACTTGTGGGAATGGATTGAAACTTCACACACTTATTTACTGTGATAAACTGACTTACATTGCACAGGTTCCATAACTCTATTTTGCTTTTTCACAAAATTATGCCCCTTTTTTCGACTTAGAATTTTTTGGTTAAGGTTTTGTATGTAAGCTGGTATCTCAGTACTCACTAATGGGAATGGATTGAAACTTCACACACTTGTTCACTGTCATGATCTGACATGCACAAAGCAGGTCCCATAACTTTATTTTGCTTTTGTACAAAATTATGCCCCTTTTTCAACATAGAAATTTTTGGTTAAGTTTTTGTATGTAAGCTGTTATCTCAGTATCCACTAATGGGAAAGGATTGAAACTTCACACACTTGTTCACTGTCATGATATGACATGCAGTGCAAAGGGTCAATAACTCAACTTTGCATTTTACAAAATTATGCCCCTTTTTCAACTTAGGAGTTTTTGGGTTAAATTCTTATATGTAAGCTGGTATCTCAGTACCCACTAATGGGAATGGATTGAAACTTCATACACTTGTCCACTGTCATGAGCTGATAAGCACTATGCAGGTTCCATAACCCTATTTTACTTTTTTACTAAATTATGCCCCTTTTTCGACTTTCTTATTCATTCAAGCGACAAGGCTGTTAAATAGTCGAGCGTTGCTGTCCTCTGACAGCTCTTGTTTTAATTGCAGGTAGTCACTTATGGAGTTAAAGGACACTACAATGCTCATCTGGATTCTTCCAAAATCAGAGAAGGTGTGAGGTGTTGTGATAGGGGAAAATACAGTAACTGTAGGATCTGTAGGTAAATAGGCGTGGAGAACCCTTTTTTTACAATAATCTCTTCCTACAGCAGCAGCAGCAGACATTTTTATGCCCCCGAAGGGAGGCATATAGTTTTTGAACTGTCTGTCGGTCTGTCAGTCTGTCCACAATTTTCGTGTCCGGTCCATATCTTTGTCATCCATGGATGGATTTTCAAATAACTTGGCATGAATGTGTACCACAGTAAGACGACGTGTCGCGCGCAAGACCCAGGTCCGTAGCTCAAAGGTCAAGGTCACACTTAGACATTAAAGGATAGTGCATTTATGGGCGTGTCCGTTCCCTATCTTTGTCATCAATGGATGGATTTTCAAATAACTTGGCATGAATGTGTACCACAGTGAGACGACATGTCGCACGCAAGACCCAGGTCCGTAGTTCAAAGGTCAAGGTCACACTTAGACATTAAAGGATAGTGCATTGATGGGCGTGTCCGGTCCATATCTTTGTCATCGATGGATGGATTTTCAAATAACTTGGCATGAATGTGTATCACAGTAAGACGACGTGTCGCGCACAAGACCCAGGTCCGTAGCTCAAAGGTCAAGGTCACACTTAGACATTAAAAGATAGTGCATTGATGGGCGTGTCCGGTCCATATCTTTGTCATTCATGGATGGATTTTCAAATAACTTGGCATGAATGTGTACCACAGTAAGACGATGTGTCGCACGCAAGACCCAGGTCCGTAGCCCAAAGGTCAAGGTCACACTTAGACGTTAAAGGTCATTTTTCATGATAGGGCATTGATGGGCGTTTCCGGTCCATATCTTTGTCATTCATGCATGGATTTTAAAATAACTACGCAAGAATGTGTGACACAGTAAGACGACGTGTCGCGCACAAGACCCAGTTCCGTAGGTCAAAGGTCCTAAACTCTAACATCGGCCATAACTATATATTCATTCAAAGTGCCATCAGGGGCATGTGTCATCCTATGGAGACAGCTCTTGTTTCTAAGATTTCATTGTTGCATTGTTCCATGATATTGAATCTGAAATGGGAAATAATGTTCCTTTTTGAACTCTCCCTTGCCTCCACACAAAGAAGCTATAATATGGTAATGTTCTCAGTCGACACTTTTTGTCTGGAGCATAACTCCAGAAGTATTGAAGGGATTTTGTTCAAACTTCACACAGTGACAAAGGCAATTGAGAGGTATTGTATAGTGCAAGAACCATATCTACATGTTGCCTAACGTTTTAATTATCTTCCTTTCTATGATTTACTAAGCCCTTCTTTCCAGAGTAGAACTCCAAACCTGTTTAAGGAATATTGTTAAAACAGAATGACAGAGATTATTGAGATAAAATGCATTGCACAAGAATAATAACTATACCTTTCTTACTTTTTGAATTACCTCCCTTCATTCAATTTACTCATAACACTTGTCCAGAAGAGAACTCTAGAACTAGATTATTTAGTTTGTTCAGGCAGTGACCAAGGCCATAAAGAGAAAATGCAGTATACAAGAACCATAGTCTACTCATTTCTAATATTCTCCTTCTGTTAAATTTACTTGTCGGAGGCATAACCCTTTTAAGTGCTCAAGAGATTTCATTAAAACTGTATACAATGATGGATGACATTGTGGGAAAATGCCATGTATAAGAACCATACCTCTACAGTGCTTACTTATTGATTGATCTCCCTTATTTTACTCACAAAATTTTGTCTGCAGCATAATTTCAAAATTATTGAAGGGAATTTCGCTAGATATTGACAGGAATCCTACATGTACACGAACATTTCCGCTACTTTTCATAATTTTTGAATTATCTCCATCAAGGGAATGTCCTTGAATCTTTTGAAAGGAATTTATTTGAACCTTACAAGCATGGTAACCAGCAGTGAAGTAACTGCAGTGTGTGTAAGCCGTAACTATTGCATACATATTCAACACTACAATTTTTGATAACACTCTTAATTTTTTCTAACTAATATGCATGCAGTTCATTATTTCAAAATATTTCCTCTTCTTGGCCACCACTTGCAATGAACATTTGCATTTTTAGGGGGGTTTTAGGGGGGTTGTGTGCGGTTGACTATGTCCGACATGGGTCTTGTTTTCTTGTTAAATTTCATGTCTCGGTGAAATAACTGCAATGTCAAAACCACAGTTTTTTTATGCCAGAGAGTATTTACATTTTAAAGAATTTAGATCCACTTTTGTTACGATAATATGCATTGTAAGTCAAATTGTTGTATTTTATAGATATATGACAGTGTTGTTTTACCTGAATGAGGTTACCAGTGGAGGGGAGACTGCCTTTCCTTTTGCCAACAAGGACAGCATAAATGAAACAGTAAGTTTTCTTTAAAACTCTATATCTGATATATAGTTAAAATATTCTTGGATCAGATGTCCACTTTCAGTTGCATAAAGAAACTTCTAACAACATTATGGCATCTGTAATGAAAGCCAGATTTTTTTTTAACCACTTGTCGGGTATTACTATACAGTCATATTCTTAGATATCATTTTATACATAAGTGCATTGATTTCCTGGTAACCAGCTTCATACCATGTATTGTGGGGAGTTTGTTGTATTTTGTGTTGACCCCTTTGCATTTAACCATGTATTTTCTTTTCAATGAACTTAGTAGAGTTTTCAAGGGACCTGTGTGGAAGAGTGGTCAAGAGGGCTGACTTTGAATCACATGGTCCTTACTGCTAAGGAATCGAAACCCCCTTTGGAATGTAGAGTTCTTTTATATGTGGAAACCATCCAGTTAATTTATGGAAGATTGGTGGGTCTACCAAGGTGCAGTGCCTGAAATAATGCCAGAAGGTGCATGTGGGGTCTTCCTCCACCATGAATAGAGGAAAGTTGCCATATGACCTTTAAGTATGTTTGTGTGACATTAAAGCCAACTAAATTACAGATTTTGAAGTACTGTATCTGCTAATTTAAAAGCAGCCAGTTTTAGATAGGATAGCATTGAGTTGTATTTTTGAGGTAGACAATGTGGAGATTTGTCTGCAGAAGCTTTGTCTAATGTTTCCTGGAGTTCTCATCTACCGGTACATTTTGGTATTATTTATCAGAGTTACCGTCCAATTTCAGGAGGCACACCTAGAAAGAGTTCATCATTTGTACAAGAACTGTGAAGATGCTAGTCTACGTGTTTCAGCTAAAAAGCGAAAAGCAATCATCTGGTATAACCATGTTATAGATGAGGAGACTGGCTGGATGGGGGATGTAGATGAATTCACTCTACATGGAGGCTGTCCAGTTACGGAAGGGGAGAAATGGATAGCAAACTTCTGGATTAAAACTAATAATGATAAATCTTTAGATTTAGAAAAGATGAAGAAATTACCATCTTTAAAATAAGATAAACCATAGCTTTTAAATAATGAGTAGAAATCCACATATCCAAAACGAAAATCCAGTCTAAATCATGTATTATTGGCGAGATACAGGCACTTCATAATTGAATTGATAAAACATTGATATAAATGGACTCCTGTCTGGAAGATTACATGTACAATTTGATGTCATTCACAAAAATACACAAAACAACCTCGTTCCAAAAAAAGTATCTTCGAAAATCGGCAACCAAAATTTGAAGGACATTCAGTAACAGCTCAAACTGCTTTTTCTGCTGGATCAAATTTTAGCTAGCGCTGTAATTCATGGATTTGCAAGAAGCCCCATTTTACTTGTGTACATGACTAATATATTCACTTTTTTTTTTGCTCAATATTACCCTAATTTGAATATACACTCAAGGCCTTTAAATGCCTCATCAAGTTATGGCAGTTTTTTATTCTTGCAAGTTCTATCTAAATTATTATTAGTTAAGACCTGATCCAATATGGTGCTTTCTGTTGTGATACTTGGAAGCATGACCGCTGTCACCTGTACACGTGTAGCTTGTATTCATGTCTCACAAAGTTCACAAAAATCTTCTTGGATAAAATTTCCATATTCATACATGGGGCATTTTTAAAAGTCCTTCAGTGTTTATGCAGTACATTGTATAGTTTCACTGTAGTTGAATCCTTAGTCATGAATACTTGAAGTGTTTTTATTTATTATTGTAGATTAGGTATTGATAGGGTCCTGTGCAATAATATTACGCAGTCAACATTCATCACGTATCGAAACATTTACAGATAATATTATTATTAGTGATCATACTGATGCTAATATTTCAATAAAAATTTAAATTGTATTAGTGTTTTCTGCAGTTGGCATTTTTGTCTGAAACGCAGCATTTTTTGGGGTTTGACATTTTTGTCTGAAACAAGATTTTTTCTTGGGTGGGCATTTTGTCTGAAACAAATCTTTCTGGGATTGGCATTTTGTCTGAAACATAGATTTTTCTTTGGCATTTTTGTCTGAAACAAAGGATTTTTCTTAGGTTGGTAATTTTGTCTGAAACACCAGATTTTTAGTCCCCTACCATTGGAACACCGGAGGGGACTGTACTAAGCCTAGTTATGCATATCGCCGACACTTTCTGCTTCGCTGCATAAAATGGCCACCAGAGCTAAAGATATACATAGGGGGGGAGACATAGGTTTTTCTGACAAAAACACCTTCTAGTTTAAGCTAGGTTCATAAAACTTGGTATGTGAATAGAGGGCAGTATGTAGATTATGCATATACATGTCAGTACAAGGTAAAGGTCACTTATTAAGGTCAAGTAAAAATTTGTTTCCACTCCATAACTTTTATATGCATTGAAGGGTTTTTTATTACACAGAAATGTTCCCCATGATTAAACCATGTGTTGCACACATGACCCATGGTTGTTGGTCAAAGGTCAAGGTCACTATTTAAGGCCAAGTAATACTGTTTCCCCTCCATAACTTCTATGGGCATTGATGGAATGTCTAAGTGCTGCACACATATGTTCCCAGTGATGACACAATGTGTCACGTACATGATCTATGCTTTTAGGTCAAGGTCATTATTGAAATTTAAGTAAATGTCACGGTATAGAACTTGAAATATATTAAAACGGGGAGAAAGTGTGTAGGCGGCCGGGTAGCTCAGTCGGTAGAGCATCGGAACGGTATTCCGAGGCCCCGGGTTCGAGTCCCGGTCTGGCTGCACATTTTTCTCACCCTGTGACATTTGGCGCCCAACGTGGGGCCGTGACGGCATTACACTGGTTAGTCTCCGACACCTGTAATTGCTTATATATAAAGTACCCGCTGAAATTCGAGGACGAATTTCAAAATGGTGGGGAAATATGTCACGGTATAGAACTTGAAATATATTAAAACGGGGAGAAAGTGTGTAGGCGGCCGGGTAGCTCAGTCGGTAGAGCATCGGAACGGTATTCCGAGGCCCCGGGTTCGAGTCCCGGTCTGGCTGCACATTTTCTCCCCGTTTTAATATATTTCAAGTTCTATACCGTGACATAAAAATGCTTTTTGTTTCTTAGCTCCTAAATGCCTTGAAGTATTTTTAGTGCTAACACTGTTGTCAGCAACCACACGGGACAAACACTAACAAAGGTTTCCACCAGTAGGGGAATTCTGTACGTATTCCCACTGCAGTACTCGGTCACTTGTTCTATGGTTGGCATTTTGTCCTTAACGTAAGTTTTCTCTGGGGTTGGCATTTTTGTCTGAAATACAAGATTTTCCTTGGGTTTGCAATGTTGTTTGTTAGAGAACATTTGCCTGGTGTTTTTATTGTTGACTCAGATGTACTGTGAAATCATTAATTTTTGTAGGGAATTAATTTTCATGGAATTGGAATCAGTCAACGAAATGGTATCCCAACGAACAAGTAAAATTCCCATTCAAAACCATGAAATTTTGTGCCGATGAAATTAAATGATTTCACAGTCTCTGGGGGTTTTATTGTTAGCTTGACCATTCGAAGAATAAATAGAGCTATCCTACTCACCATGGCGTTGGCATCAGCTTCACAGCTTAGTTAAGTTTTTCATACCAGTCCACATTTTGACAAAGTCTTTTGAGATAAAGCTTTGTAACTTTCAACACTTGTGGTACATCACCATGTTCAGTTTTAGGCAAGAGTACATAACTCCATCAAAGATTTTGGCTGAATTATGGCCTCTTAACTTACTGTACAAGTCTTGGTTAAGTTTTTCTTACCAGTTCATATTTTGTGTAAAGTGTTTGAAATATGGCTTTGACACTTTTATCACTTGTTCATTATAACAGTCTCTATCTGTAGGCAAGAGTACATCTTTCAACTATTTTGGCTGAATTATGGCCCTTTTTGGACTTAGATCGGTACAATTTTCGTACAAGTCCATGTCTTGTCAAAACTATTTAATCTATGGCTTTGAAACTTTGAACACTTGTTTATCATCATAATTTCCATCAGTAGGCAAGAATACAAATTCTGTCAACTATTTTGGCTGAATTATGGCCGTTTTAGGATTTGGAAATTGGTTGTTTTTGCACGTCCATGTTCTGTCAAAACTTTTTGACATGTTGCTTTGAAACTTTGCTTATCATCATGATTTCCATCTGTAGGCAAGAGTACATAACTCTGTCAGCTATTTTGGCTGAATTATGGCACTTTTTGGACTTAGAAATTGGTTTAGTTTTCGTACAAGTCGACATCTTGTCAAAACTATTTGATATGAGGCTTTGGAACTTTGAACACTTGTTTATCATCATGGAAATGTTTATCATCATGATTTCCATCTGTAGGCAAGAATACATAACTCTGTCAACTATTTTGGCTGAATTATGGCCCTTTTTGGACTTTGAAATCAATTAAATTTTTCATACCAGTCCATATTTTGCCTAACCTGTTTGTCATATGACTTTGAAACTTTAACCACATATTTACCATATAGTCTACATATTTAGGCAAGACTGCATAACTAGAACAAAGACTTTTAGCTCAGTTATAGCCCTTTTTTGACATAGAAATAAGTTAAGTTTCGCATACCATTCTATATTTTGTCTAAACTGTTTGATATATGGCTTTGAAACTTTGAACACTTGCTTACCATCATGGTCACACATTGCCATATATTGCAAGACTTATCCAAATCCACAAAATGCAGATACCTTGTCTTATCTAATATTTTTTCTTTTGTCTGAAAATCTCTGGTCCTATTTTGACCCCATACTTCCGTCAGTTCTTCAAATAGTCAAGTGTGCTGTCAACAGACAGCTCCTGTTGTGTATAAGGTAACAAGCTGTTTTTACTTTATTATGTTGTTTTTGTTGTCTAAAATCTTGAATGTCAGTTTTAGTAACTTTTCACTTTTTGAAACAAAAAATAAGAAAATGAAAAAAAAAAAGGTATTTTCACACTATTTCTTAGCAACTGTTATTGGTTAAAGACTTTGGAATATATAACAAGAGCTGTCTATAAGATGGCACGCTCGACTTTTCCCAATGCTTGACTCTGAATTAGTGCTTTGCCAGTAAAAGGGTCGTAACTCTGTCGAAATTGAAATCAGAGTTATGTGGATTGTTCCTTCTGGTGGAGCCTGTGATAGTAAAACTATTTTAAGTTTCAAGTCAATAGCTTTGAAAGTAACAGAGATATTGGACGTTTTATAAAACTTCAACCAAAAATTTCTAAGTTAAAAAGGGACATAACTCTGTCAAAATTCAAATCAAGAGTTATGGGGATTGTTTCTCCTGGTGTAGACTTTGATAGTAAATAACTATTTTAAGTTTCAACTCAATAGCTTCAATAGTAACAGAGATATTTGACTTTATCAAAAACTTTAACCAAGCGACGGTAATGGCGATGCCGGGGCAAGTGCAATAGCTCTATTTTTTCTTCGAAAAGTCTAGCTAAAAATGGTAATATGAAGGACTAGCACTTGTTCTTTGAAAATCCTGTGTCACTTTTCTGGGTACAAAAATTAATTAGTAATTTATTTTGGTGTGTGAAAAAAAAAATCTTGTACACTTTCAAATGCTCATTTAACAACTTTTTACTTGGTTATCAGCTGTGTAGGTATAAACAGCTAGAATACTGCAGAAATGTGAAAACAACATTTCTGAGACAAAACTGACATACAAGGTCTTGGAAGAACAGCAAAACATAATCTTTTAGCCAGATTAGACAATAATACAGCTGAAAAAAAATACATGTATTTCTATGATATTGAAATAATCCTGATCTGATAAAAGTTTACTGCTTTATAAATGAGCCAGTATTATTGTTTATAAATTAATGTACAGAATTATGGAAAATAGTCAATGAATTTGAATGTCATTTTCCTGCACTGTTGTTGGAATGAAAAACGCTGTTCAGAGTGTGGACTGGTCTTGCTCAAAACTGATTTATGCATTTTCTTACTTAGTAATAATTTTATTAATGCATGATTCTATGAAAAAATTTGTCATGTTTTATCAGTACTTTCTTTTTTGAAATGTATTATTTTGTTGTCGATTTTGATTAAAGGAATTAGTAAAGTGACAGTATATTTTTTATTGTAATTTGTATAAAGTCCAAGGCAAAGTCTGTCTTTCCTGCATCAATTCCAAAGCAAAGGCAATGTTCCCTGCAAAGCCCATGTTCCCTGCATCACTACCAAGGCAAAGCCCATGTTCCCTGCATCACTACCAAGACAAAGTCCATGTTCCCTGCATCGATACCAAGGCAAAGCCCATGTTCCCAGCATCACTTCTAAGGCAAAGCCCATGTTCCCAGCATCACTTCCAAGACAAAGTCCATGTTCCCTGCATCAATACCAAGGCAAAGCCCATGTTCCCTGCATCAATTCCAAAGCCCATGTTCCCTGCATCAATTCCAAAGCCCATGTTCCCTGCATCAATACCAAGGCAAAGCCCATGTTCCCTGCATCAATACCAAGGCAAAGCCCATGTTCCCTGCATCAATACCAAGGCAAAGCCCATGTTCCCTGCACCAATACCAAGACAAAGTCCATGTTCCCTGCACCAATACCAAGACAAATGCATCAATACCAAGGCAAAGCCCATGTTCCCTGCACCAATACCAAGACAAAGCCCATGTTCCCTGCACCAGTACCAAGACAAAGCCCATGTTCCCTGCACCAATACCAAGACAAAAGTCCATGCTCCCTGCACCAATACCAAGACAAAGCCCATGTTCCCTGCACCAATACAAAGGAAAAGCCCATGTTCCCTGCACCAATACGAAGGCAAAACCCATGTTCCCTGCTCCAATACCAAGACAAAGTCCATGTTCCCTGTACCAATACCAAGACAAAGCCCATGTTCCCTGCACCAATACCAAGACAAAGTCCATGTTCCCTGCACCAATACCAAGACAAATGCATCAATACCAAGGCAAAGCCCACGTTCCCTGCATCACTTCCAAGGCAAAGCCCATGTTCCCTGCATCACTACCAAGACAAAGTCCATGTTCCCTGCATCAATACCAAGGCAAACCCATGTTCCCTGCATCAATTCCAAAGCCCATGTTCCCTGCATCAATTCCAAGGCAAAGCCCTTGTTCCTTGCATCAATACCAAGGCAAAGCCCATGTTCCCTGCACCAATACCAAGACAAAGTCCATGTTCCCTGCACCAATACCAAGACAAATGCATCAATACCAAGGCAAAGCCCATGTTCCCTGCATCAATACCAAGACAAAGCCCATGTTCCCTGCATCAATACCAAGACAAAGTCCATGTTCCCTGCATCAATACCAAGACAAAGCCCATGTTCCCTGCATCATTTCAAAGGCAAAGTCCATGTTCCCTGCATCAATTCCAAGGCAAAGCCCATGTTCCCTGCATCAATTCCAAGGCAAAGCCCATGTTCCCTGCATCAATTCCAAGGCAAAGCCCATGTTCCCTGCATCAATTCCAAGGTTAAGCCCATGTTCCTTATATTAAATACAAGGCAAAGCCCATGTTCCCTGCATTATTTCCAAGGCAAAGCTCGTGTTTCTTACCCTACTTAAGTTACTAGGCAAGTCACATGTACCTTGCATACCTTGTTTTCCATGCATCAATTACAAGACAAAGCCCATCTTCTCTGCATCAATTACAAGGCAAAGTTAATGTTCTCCAAATCAATTACAAGGCAAGTCTGTTTTCACTGCATCAGTTACAAGACAAAGCTTGTGTTCCCTGCATCAATTACAAGGTAAAGCTCACGTTCCCTGCATAATTTACAAGGAAATGTTTGCTTAAATTTTTCTTTGCAACAGTTACAAGACAATGAACATGTCCTCCATTATTTACAAGGCAAAGTCCATGTTCTTTGCATCAATTACAATGCAAAACCTGTTTTCACTGCATCAATTGCAAGGTGAAGTCCATGTTCTCTGCATTAACTACAAGGCACAGCCCATGTTTTCTGAATCAATTACAAGGCAAAGTTAATGTTCCCTGCACCAATTACAATTGTATGCATCAAATGCAAGGCAAAGGCAATATTGTTGCATCACTTACAAGACAACATCCATGTTCTCTGCATTAATTACAAGGTAATGTCCCTTTTCACAGCATCAATTACAAGGTAAAGATAGTGTTTCCTGCATAAACTGCAAGGCAAAGTCCATGTTCTCTGCACCAAGGGAAAGTCCATGCGCTCTGCAACAATTAGCAGGCATAAGTCTGTATTTTTAGCTCGACTATTCGAAGAATAAGTAGAGCTATCCTACTCACCACGGCGTCCGCGTCACACCCTGGTTAAGTTTTTCGTACCAGTCCACATTTTGACAAAGTCTTTTGAGATAAAGCTTTGAAACTTTCAACACTTGTTTACCACCACCATGTCCAGTGATAGGCAAGAGTACATAACTCTGCCAAGCATTTTGACTGAATTATAGCCCCTTTTGACTTAGAAATCTTGGTTAAGTTTTTCGTACCAGTCTACATTTTGACAAAGTCTTTTGAGATAAAGCTTTGAAACTTTCAACACTTGTTTACTATCACCATGTCCAGTTATAGGCAAGAGTACATAACTCCATCAAGCATTTTGGTTGAATTATGGCCCCTTTTTGACTTAGAAATTTTGGTTAAGTTTTTTGTACCAGTCTACATTTTGACAAAGTCTTTTGAGATAAAGCTTTGAAACTTTCAACACTTGTTTACCATCACCATGTCCAGTTATAGGCAAGAGTACATAACTCTGTCAAGCATTTTGACTGAATTATGGCCTCTTTTGACTTAGAAATCTTGGTTAAGTTTTTCGTACCAGTTCATATTTTGACAAAGTCTTTTGAGATAAAGCCTTGAAACTTTCAACACTTGTTTACCATCACCATGTCCAGTTATAGGCAAGAGTACATAACTCCATCAAACATTTTGGTTCAATTATGGCCCCTTTTTGACTTAGAAATCTTGGTTAAGTTTTTCATACCAGTCTACATTTTGACAAAGTCTTTTGAGATAAAGCTTTGAAACTTTCAACACTTGTTTACCATCACCATGTCCAGTTGTAAGCAAGAGTACATAACTCCATCAAGCATTCCGTCTGAATTATGGCCCTTTTTGACTTAGAAATCTTGGTTAAGTTTTTCCTACCAGTTTATAGTTTGTGTAAAGTGTTTGACATATAGCTTTGGAACTTTTATAACTTGTTCAGTATAATAGTCTCTATCAATAGGCAAGAGTACATAACTCGGTCATCTTCTCTGGCTTTATTATGGCCCTTTTTGAACTTGGAAATTGGTTCTGTTTTGTATACAAAAATGTATGTCCATGTTTTGTCAAGACTTTGACATATGGCTTTTAAACTTTTTAACACTTGTTTATCATTATGATTTCCATCTGTAGGCAAGAGTACATAACTCTGATAACTATTTTGGCTGAATTATGGCCCTTTTTGGACTTTGAAATTTGTTCAGTTTTTCTTACAAGTCAGTGTTTTGTCAAAACTATTTGAACTGTGGCTTTGAAACTTTTAACACCAGTTTAACAACATGATTTCCATCTGTAGGCAAGAGTACATAACTCTGTCAACTATTTTTACTGAATTATGGCCCTTTTTTGGACTTAGAAATTAGTTAAATTTTTCATACAAGTCCATATTTCGCCTAACATATAACTTAACATATTTGCCATCATGGTCACACAGTGCCATTTAGTGCAAGACTAATCGAAACCCACAAATACAGGAACATTTTTTTGTTTAATCTATTTTTTTCTTTTTTCTGAAAATGTATGGAAATATTTTGACCCCATTCTTCAATCAATTCTTCGAATAGTCGAGCGCGCTGTCCTCAGACAACCCTTGTTTGTATTAATTACAAGGCAAAGTCCACATTCTTTGTATAAGTTACAAGGCAAAGTTCATGTTTTCTGCATCAATTACAAGATAAAGCCTGTGTTTCTTGATGGATGGTCAATTGTCACAATGTCCATTGTAATCCACCTTTCACTTGATACAAATTCATGAAAGTTGGTATATAAAGTGAATGCCATACAATCGTGTTTATAATTATATAAATTCTCGCAGAAAAAGCAGGCAATGATGACCCTTTATCATTCACCTAACTCAAATGGGTATATTTCTTATTAGAGGACCTCTGCACAATGCTATATGCCAAATATCCAAGCTCTAGGCGTTTCAGTTTTAGACATTGTCAAGAAGAATTTTACAGTTTTTCCTATACAATTCTATGTAAAACAAGTAACCCCATGGGTGGGTCCAATTTGACACCAGGGGCATGACTTTAATGACCAGTACACAATGTTTCAAGCCAAATATCAAGGATTTCAGACATGAATTTGTTTTAAGTTTCTCCTACATAAGTCATGTAAAACAAGTGAACCCTTTGGGTGGAGTCAATTTTTACCCCAAAGACATGATTTGAAAAACACTTTGCAGAGGACCACATGCGAAATATCTAAGTTCTGGGCCTTGCAGTTTTAGAGAAGAAGACTTTTCATGTTTTTAGCCCCTGCCGATGAAATTGGGAGGGGGGTTTTGAAATGGCGTTCTCTGTCCGTGCGTTCGTCCGCAGCCATATCTCAGTAACTAGCAGGTAGAATTTCATGAAACTTGAAAAAAACATGAACCAATATACTGTGATGATGCCCGTCAAGTTTTTTTTTTGGTCACTCCTCCACCCAGTCATGCCCACCACCCCAAGCATGCACTTCCCCCCGTCCCCGGCCGCAATTTTTTTTTTTTTTTTTTTTTTCGTTTTTAATTTTCCATCAATATTTGTAATCAACATCCCACCAAAAAATAGCATTCATTAGTAACATCCTTAACTTTTTGCCGGATATACTGTTTTGCTGTTCCTCACCACAAACCCTTTCGGTGGGGATACCAATTCATCGAATTTGCTTGTTCTATATGTCTTTGTAAAACAAGTGAATCCCTGAAAGGGGCTAATTTTAACCCCACGGCAATGATTTGAAAAACTTTGGAAGAGGATCACAAGATAACGCTACATGTAAAATATCTGATCTCTGGGCCTTGCAATTTTGGAAAAGAATATTGTTAAGGTTTTTCCCATAAGTTTCCATGGAAACCAGAATTCTAAATGGAATGGAATTCTCTGAAACACTTTGGAAGAAGACCATGCAAGCATCCTAGACAAATTTAAATACTTACTATTTAATGGTTTCAGAGAGATTTCATTTGAGCCGCACCATGAGAAAACCAACATATTGCATTTGCGACCAGCATGGATCCAGACCAGCCTGCGCATCTGGTGAGGATCCATGCTGTTCGCTAACAGTTTCTCTAATTGCAATAGGCTTTGAAAGCGAACAGCATGGATCCTGACCAGACTGCGTGGATGCACAGGCTGGTCTGGATCCATGCTGGTCGCAAATACACTATGTTGGTTTTCTCATGGTGTGGCTCATTTCAAGAAAAATGAGGGTGAGTGATTACAATAGCTCATCCCACGGGTGAGCTTAAACAGAAACAATACTTCACCACTTGTCTAGAAATTAAAAGAAAAGACAAAAGTATAAAAGCAACAGTTTTATTCATAGTATACAGCAGCTATATCATAGAATCCTTTATTGGGCATTTTATTTATGTCCGTGTTGAGATATTTCACAAATCGTAGAGTTTCCTGATCTCTGTACACTAGTGCCAAGGAGTTTGGTTGAGGGGTCACTGTTAATAACTGAAATATACAACATCAAAACCGTTTACATATGAAATGTAGAAAATCACAACTGTACGAAAGTGCCTGGGAGTTTGGTTGAGGGGTCACTGTTAACAACTAAAATATCAAAAATTACAAACATTTGCTTTCCTTCAAAATACTGGAACAGTGATTACACTTGACATTTGAGCCGCACCATGAGAAAACCAACATAGTGCGTTTGCGACCAGCATGGATCCAGACCAGTCTGCGCATCCGAGCAGTCTGGTCAGGATCCATGCTGTTCGCTTTCGAAGCCTATTGCAATTAGAGAGACTGTTAGCGAATAGCATGGATCCTGACCAGACTGCGCAGATGCGAGGCTGGTCTGGATCCTTGCTGGTCGCAAAGGCACTATGTCGGTTTTCTCATGGCGCTGCTCATTTAATTAAGTACTGGCAAAAACTGAGTGGTTGAACTGCAGGAAAGAGCCTTTAGTTTAATTTATACTTTAAGCTTCAGTATGATGAAAGTTACAAGCTGATTTTATTCACTCTAAAGTCTGCTTCTTAGAAAAAAGCAGTAATTTTGTCATGAGAAGGTGAACTTGTGACCCAAGCAAGCCCTTTAGGTTAAACAGTCCAAGTCTTAACCACTAGCTCTCACTGACTGGAATCCAAATTGCCTACCAGCAGATAGATGCCCTGTCTGAACAATCAACATGAGCAGAAGGGGTTGGGGGTGGGTGGGGGTGGACATTATAAACAGATACATCAGCTTGCAAAGTAGACAGCCTATATCAAACTATTTTGAATAAATTGACAGTGAATATAAAACCAGTCCTTGCCCTTACCTCTTCATCTTCACCTTTAGCAATATACGATGTGAAACCTCCATACTCCATATCCCAGTCTACAAAAATATAGCATGTTTACTGTTAGGTTGATTTCAGAAGGACTTTTCAGAAAGATGAACAAGCAGAATAGCCTTTACTATTGTGACCTTAAATGCACTGACCTCCAGATTTGGCTAAAAATAATCTTTCTTTTAAATTGAAGTTTGGTCATATTATGAACATTAGAATATGAGTTTTTGTTTCTAAAATATTTTAAAAATTCCAAATCAAGAAAAAAAGATGACCGCGCTAGGAATCGGCAATAAAGACATTTTCCCATCATCATAACCAATAACGCTATAGCAGAATTAGTGAATTATGACTTCAAAATATATATAATTTTAAACGAGACAGTTTACCTGGAGTAAAGTGTTATAAACGCTTTTCGATTTTCATCGTAAAAAGTAGTAAAAGCAGCAAATACTTGTGTTTCCGTAATATATAGTTTGTCAGTAATAAAGTTTTAAAGCCTTCTTAAAAAATGTGGCATTTATTTCCAGATATCTAAAAAAAAATGTTATTTTTTTGTTGTCGAACGATCTGGAGGCCAGTCCCTTTAATAACATTTGTGGAGTCAGAATTTTCATTGATTTTGTGGTTCAAATATATCACAAACCTATCTAATATAAAAATACTTTTCTACTTTTAAAAGCAAGAATCCTCATTCCCAATAAAATCCAAACATACAATCCATTCAACCCTTCCGGCAATAAACTTACAGGAACATAGGCATCAGTTTTAAATAGTACAAGTGCTAGAAATATTCAAACTTACAGATATACATTGATTGTTAGACAGTGTCTTGACCCAACACAGTGTAGCAGTATTTCAGTTAGCTTACAGCTGTCACTTAATGTTGGGTTTCCAACCTGCTTTCTTCAAGATGCTGAATCAATACTAGGGATAAAGGACCTTAAATGCAGTGCTTAACTTGTGTGCAAGGATCAGCAGTAGGATAAGTTAAATGATTGAACAAGAGCTGTCGGTGGACAGCAATGCTCAACTATTCAACAGTCTTGTCAATTGAATGAATATTAAAGTTGAAAAGGGGGCATAATTTTGTAAAATTGCAGAACAGGGTTATGGAACCTGTACAATGCATATCAGCTCATGACAATGGACAAGTGTGTGAAGTTTCAATCCATTCCCATTAGTGAGTACTGAGATACCAGCTTACATACAAAAACTTAACAAAAAAACTGCTTAGTAAAAAAAGGGGCATAATTTTGTAAAAATGCAAAGCTGAGTTATGGAACCTGTGTGCTGCATGTCAGATCATTACAATGAACAAGTGTGTTAAGTTTTAATCCATTCCCATTAGTGGGTACTGAGATACCAGCTTACATATAAAACCTTAACCAAATATTTCTAAGTCGAAAAAGGGGCATAATTTTGTAAAAAAGCAAAATAAGAGTTATGGAACCTGTGCAATGTAAGTCAGTTTATCACAATGAATAAGTGTGTGAAGTTTCAATCCATTCCCCAAAGTGGTTACTGAGATACCAGCTTACATACAAAAACTTAACCAAATCGGGACGTGGATGCTGGCGCATGGATGAGTCCAATAGCTCTACCTATTCTTTGAACAGTCGAACTAAAAAGTAAACAGACTGCTTGATAAAGAACACACCTTGACAACCCAGATAAAGCACCATGTCGAGGGCAAACTGTGATCCCTCAGTATCGGTATCATGTATAAGAGTATAACATTGATGACTCCAGTGGCGTACTTCAGTCCGGCACCTGGCAGTGCATCCAGATTCTGTAAAAAAGACCTTAAGGCAGTAGTATATCATAAAATTTGAAACTGCACATGTCCAACTGGAAGCAAATATGAGAATTTGCAAAACTAAATGTGTTTGTATATACATTCTTCTATACAATTACACTTATGATTTACCTGACTCCAATTTTATGCTAAATGAAATAATAATGTTGAAATAATAAATTACCACAGGAATGCTACAAACATGACTGCATTAAAATGACATCATAGACATGATCACATTCCACAATAATTACTACGCAAAATCTATAGCTTTTATCTTGAAAGTATATCATTTTTTAGCATTTTTTGTTATTTGAGCTCACTTTAAATAGCTGCTATTTACCAAAATATTTTTCATGAATTTTTCGGTTTGGATTGGGATCAATATGCTGCAGCTTTTATACACTTGTATTTAGACTTTCTTTTACAGAATCACCACTATCTGCAGTAGAATCTTTATTTTCTTCTTGTTTTCCTTCTTCTGTTCTAATTAAGTTTCCGAATATTACTGTTACTGTTAAATATAAGAAGATTTCTGTTTCCTTAACTGTAACATGAAAATTGCCTCTGGATAATGCAATTTGTATTTTATACCTTTGTTCCCTTTCTTTGAGGCAGCATCACTATCTGCAGTACTATCTGTCGTTTCTTCGTGTTCAACTTCTTTTGTTTGAGATTTACTCGATGATGAACCCTGGGCATCCTGACTAGAACCTTCACTGTCTGCTTCAGACTCTGATTCAGAACTGCCCCCAGCCAATTCGTGTAGTTTAAGTCCAGACATATTTGACAACAAGAGAAACATGGCATCAGATCTGAACAGATTTACACATGTCTGAACCACTTCTGGTAAACAGGTTTCGTCTGCATGATTATAGCACCTGTAATAATTGTTAATTGTGAAACTATTGTATGTTGCTATGTATATATAAATGAACAAAGAAATACAATAATAAACATAATTCCATAGAATAAGCCACATGGGTTTTCAAATATTGTAAAGTTAACTAAAACAAGAGCACCGCCTTGCGGGTGCTGACGCTCATCTGATTTTTTTTTGTATAACAGAAATATTGTCCTACCCATGATTTTCTAAGTCTAAAAAGGGCCATCATTCTTGCAAAAAGCAGGATAGAGTTATGTTTCTTGATGTACAGTGTCCACTTATGATTGTGAAAAACTGTTGCAAGTTTTAAAGCAATAGCTTTGATAGTTTATGAGAAAAGTTGCCTTAAACTAATACTCAACCAAGAAAATGATTTTCTAAGTCCAAAAGGGGCAATAATTATTGCAAAAAGCAGGATGGAGTTATGTTGCTTGCTGTACAGGGTCAGCTTATGATGGTGAACAAGTGTTGCAAGTTTCAAAGCAATAGCTTTGATAGTTTAAGAGAAAAAGTTGACCTAAACATAAAACTTAACCAAGAAATCTGATATTTTCTAAGTCCAAAAGGGGCCATAAATCTTGCAAAAAGCAGGATGGAGTTATGTTTCTTGCTGTACAGGGTCAGCTTATGATGGTGAACAAGTGTTGCAAGTTTTAAAGCAATAGCTTTGATAGTTTAGGATTAAAGCTGACCTAAACATAAAACTTAACCAAGAAAACTGATTTTCTAAGTCCAAAAGGGGCAATAATTCTTGCAAAAAGCAAGATGGAGTTATGTTTCTTGATGTACAGGGTCTGCTTATGATGGTGAACAAGTATTCCAAGTTTCAAAGCAATAGCTTTGATAGTTTAGGAGAAAAGTTGACCTAAACATAAAACTTAACCAAGAAATCTGATATTTTCTAAGTACAAAAGGGGCCATAAATCTTGCAAAAAGCAAGATGGAGTTATGTTTCTTGCTATACAGGGTCAGCTTATGATGGTGAACAAGTCTTCCAAGTTTCAAAGCAATAGCTTTGATAGTTTAGGAGAAAAGCTGACCTAAACATAAAACTTAACCAGGCAACGCCGACGCAGACGCCGACGCCGACGCCGACAACCGCTCAAGTGATGACAATAACTCATCATTTTTTTTTCAAAAAATCAGATGAGCTAAAAATCATGGTTTTCATATATACATATCTTTTGAAACAGTATTCTCCGAATGTGCACAGAAAATTTTTCAGACATAAATCGGAAGTTAAATCAGACAACTTACTAACACTACAGCCAAACTGACAGCTCTCAGGATGCAAACACTTCAAGCATGTCCATTGTGATCATTTCTCTACTTAATTTACATTTTTCTTATAATTAAATCAGGTCATAAAACTGAGCTCAATTAACCAATCAGATGCTGGAGATTCGAGACTGGTCCACTGTGATTTATAACCTTGGGCCCAGGTAAATGTAATTTCTATACAGTGTACCTTTTGTTAGCAGGTCCCATCTTTTTCCAACACATGTTAGATGATTTCAACACTTCAAGGAGGGCCTCATACTTCTCTTTCTGAAATTGAATGTAGCATTTTCCCATCTGCTTTATAAATGAATAAGTCATATTGAAGTAGTTAGCACTTAACAAATAACAGGAAGTCAAAAATTGTGTTTCATGTTAAGAAGTTGTCAGTTGCTTCCTGAAAAACAATGTGACCATAAGGTTAACTGACCACTCCTACCACCTGAAGTACTGCAATGCCAAGTTTTGCTCTGTAATTAAACAAAACTGTGGATTGCTACTCTCTGAAATTCTGCAAAACCAAGCTTTCTTCTGTAATGCAGTGTAGCCAGTTGCTATCCTCTGGTCTCAGTTGGTAAAAACTAAAATTTTCATGTTAACATGCATATATATCTGCCTACTACAATACACTTCAACATTTACAGACTACTACCTGCAGAAAATCTTGCAGCTCAATTTCTGACTCATTCTCAAACTTCTCCTGAATACTTCCCTGGGCACCAACACTCAAATACACCGGATTTATCCAGTCAAAGAAAACATCATCCTGGAAAAATAAACAACAATAGATACTGCTGAAAAAAACTGCTACCTTTTCTAGCATCAAATAGGAAGAATGTCTTTGAATATGTGGAATACAGTGCTTTAATGAACACAATACACTACTGTAATGAAAATACAATATAGTATGACTTGAGAAGATCTAAATTAAGCTGACATATGGCCTTGGTAGCCTAGTGGTAGAGTGCAAACTCTGAGGATGGAGGTGGTGGATTCTCTCTCTGACTGCATCATACCAGATATATTAACTAGATGCCCACGGGTAACATGTCGAGCCTGCCAGGTGTAAAAAGAACTAACATTTATGGTACTATGACCTTTGACCTATAAGTGAGACCCAGACCTTTGAGGAACCTGGGGTTTGCATATGACACTCCATCTCAATGAGTTAAACATTCATACCAAATATAAACAAGATTCCTCAATGCATGTCAAAGTTATGGGCTGGACAGATCTGACATGACCTTTGACCTCCATCTGTGACCTTGACCTTTGAGATAGGAACCTGGGGTTTGCACTGACACTCTGTCTTACTGAGGTTAACATTCATGCCAAATATGAACAAGACTGCTCCATGCATGTCAAATTTATAGTCCAGACAAACAAATCCTGTTGGACGGATACACTGACACACATACACCGAACAGCCATTTGGATGACTATGTCTTCACTTCCACAAGTGGGCTCGACAAAAATGGTACCAGTAGTTCTAACACTATAGATGAAGTGTCAAGAGTGATTTGTATAGTTGTAGAACAAACTAAGTATAATGTAAACTTAAGTCAAAGTGTTGTTGTACTTACATCAATAGAACTGTATCCATGTAGTTGTCTTGGTTTCTCAATGTACGGAGGCGGTCTCTGTATTGGGGGACCATGGAACCAGCCACTGACAGATAACCTTGTCTTGTCCTCTGATAGAACCTCTGCTACCTGCGAATATAGGGAACAGTTATATATTTTTGTACCTGTATATAAGGGGACCATAGAACCATCCACTAATAGATAACCTTGTCTTGTCCTCTGACAGAACTTCTGCTACCTGCAAATATGGGGAATGATTATATTTGTGTATTTCTATAAAGGAGGACCATGGAACCAACCATTGATAGACAGGCCAAAAAATTACAGTCATTTATGATATATCTGAACTTCATGAAGTTTCTCCTAGGGAGAAAAAACTTTTATGAAACAATGAAACACACAGTTCTCTTCAATGTGTAAGTTAACCAATGAATGATAGGAAGATTTCTAAAGATTAATGAGTTGTTTTTTCAATGTATGCCATACCCAATTCTGAACGAGGAGTTTTAAGTTTAAAAAGACCAGTATTTTTCTCTTTCATGACAATGTCATTGTGTTACACATATAGAGATTTTAGACTGAAATAGGTCATTCATGACCATATCTTTACATGATATATACGGGTTTTAGAGTTAGGTTGACAGGGATCATCCTACAAGGTGATTTGAGCGATATTGTCACTGTAAAGTCGGCCACTTCGCCTAATTATTGCCTTCGGGCGAAATCCGAATTGCCTAGTTTTTCAGTGTGTTGAAATCTGTTTATAGACTTTAAGTTGTAAAACTTGATGCATATTCTAGATTTAATTACCGATAAATCCATTGTCAACCCGGCCTACTCGCCTGTCAAACTTCAGCCAGTCATAGCGTTAATATCCCACTGTAGTTAATCAATAATATTGTAAGCCGCTGCCATTTTGAAAATTTTCAAATCGGCATGTAAAAAGCTGATAAACTTAACGACTGCATGATCTTATGCACCAACTGTATATTAT
This sequence comes from Mercenaria mercenaria, assembly GCF_021730395.1. Taxonomy (NCBI): domain Eukaryota; kingdom Metazoa; phylum Mollusca; class Bivalvia; order Venerida; family Veneridae; genus Mercenaria; species Mercenaria mercenaria. The sequence goes on along the minus strand of NC_069363.1, from coordinate 42,418,472 downwards.
TTCTTGATTTTATTAAAAATTACTTCAAAAATTATTTCAAATACTGCCAATTTCAGTAAATGAATTACCCAGGCACTGTGGATAAAAAATGATTCCGTGGACGTCTGAACTGCCGTACAAAATATTGTAAAAAGATCGCCAATATCTACAAGTTTGGTATTATTTTTGAACAGATTAAATGGCATTATGCGCATGTTACTGCACAGTGCATTTTTGGTGAATGTTTTATAAAAGCAATTTTCAGCTGCTGTGCATTTAAATGTGTTCAATTAACGATAATGCCGCATAAGCATTTGAAGTTGATGCTTTAGAAATAAAGAAATCGGACTAATAAAATAATAGTTCTTTTCTGCAATCTTCTACTCAGTGATCTCCCTTACCAATATGTAGAGATTTCTGAAGTTGAAGGGAAGCAACTCCTGCATGCAGTTTGACTTTTCTTAAAAAGACTGCCCCAGTCAAAATAAGAAAAGTCATATTTGGAAAGTTATTATTTTGTACTGGTAACAGGAAGAGTTTTGTATATTGGGTTAAAAGCTATAATTTCCTCCACCCTTTTTACACACACATCTATTTCATCTGGAATTTTACTTGACAAATGCACAGAATTCCACTATTAATTAAATGTATAAATGTGAACAAGTTGATGCAAGAATCGGGCATTATTAAAGCACGGGAATAGAAACATGAATTAAAATTTTCACGGCGTTTCGATCGTGCACCTGATAAATTTACGAGTTTCGGATGTGTAAATTTCGGATAAAAATTTAAAGGCGACTTTTTCATAGCTCAGTTTGTACTTTATTTAGAAATTTATGATAATAATAGTGCAATATTCAATTTCCTTAAATAATTACTGTTTATAATTTATAGCAATACCCATAGAAAATGAGTATATAGGCGGGAAACTGAATACTATGCTGAAACTTCTCCTTAAATTCCTCGATTTCTCCCTCAATTCTGTGGAGGGAGAAGTCACTTCTCCCTAAAATTTTGACCTTGGATTATCCCTGGTTGAAACCGGCTGGTATTTTTTTTATTTCATGACCATGTTTCTATATTATACATATACAGGTTTAAGGTTAAAACAGACTGGTATTACTTTATCTCCCTCATGACCATCTCTCTACATTCTACATACATGAGATGTAAGTCAACACAGGCCAGTATTCTTCTCCTTTATGATGTCTACATATTACTTCTATGAGTATCAAAAGATTGCACAATGTAAAAGGTAAGTTGCTCATATCTTCCTACATTTCTATTCATGGATAACATCGTATGCTATTTTAAATTATAATCATATTGCATAAAAGAGTGTAAATCCTTTTCTTACCTGATGATATGAGCCAGGTGTAACTTCAAAGAAAACAAAATTATTTCTGACAGGTAGTATTGACTTCACAACTTCCTTTGGCTGTATATTATCTATAACGTAACAATTCAAATCAATGCGTGTAAGACTTTACTTAGCTGAATTTATTTAAAAAGCATAACATTTAAAGGGTATTTGTAAATACTTTAAAACATTTTCAAACCACTATATAAAACATGTTCAACAAAGCCTGTATAAAATGCTGCCCTTTGAATAATAGCCACATATTGAATCAGAAGTAATTTTGGGCATATCACTGCCATCCCTTATATTGTCATTGGAGGATATGCCAGGTGTATATTGCAATATTACATCTTTACATTTCAGTTAAAGTTTTAAATTTTGTTTTGACCTCTTAAGTGAGAGTATCAATTTACCATGTCATCACCTGAAGTGGTTATGTGCTTCTTCAATGCATTTATCCTTTTTACGTACTGAGGTGACAATATAAATGGATATGCCCATAAAAGGGAATATTGGTGATTTTATACTGGTCAAAATGGCCACTACTAGCCTACTTTAGGTAAGAATCTAATAACATCTGTATCTTCAATATTTTATTTATTTCATAATTTTTTTCACCTCTGTCAATGTTTCGTAAACCTCTGTTTGATTAAATATGTTCTGAATTGTAAATTTATACAACAAAATAATACAATTTCATAGAATCATTTGTTTTTTTACCATCCACACTGAAGAGGTCCAAAGCACCACCATCTTTCTCAGTCCAGGAGTTAACAAGGTAGAAAATGTAGGCTATTCTACGTCCTTCCAGCTCATCGTCATGGCATAATAAAGTATCTGAAATATCAGGTAAAAGCAACTACAGAAGACATCAATTATGTAGTAGGGTGGAGTATAAGGGTGCACTTATACTTCCTTGCTATTGACCTAGCTTTTATAGAAACGAGGTAGAGTGTCCGCCTTAGATGTGAGAGGTCCCGGATTCACTTCACGGTCAGGGCTGAAATAGTTTCAGTCTGTTACATAATTTTATACATCTTATCTTCTTCTTTAAGTGAGGATGAAATCGATTCCCAAGACAATAGCTGTTTATAAAACACATATGCCACCCCAGCCTGATGATGGCCTGTCCTATTTTCAATCCTGAGATCACACTGACCCTGCCCTTTGGCGCAGGAAAATAATAACCAACAACTGACCACAAGCAATCATCCTTTGCAGTTTGTAGACTGTATGCCTAAGGGTTATAATACATAACCTGAAACCATTTTCAATCTCAAGGTCACTAATTTGATCTACTGCCCCAAAAAACAACAGAGACAGGTAATCCTCCTATGAGGGTTGAAAGCAGTACGTCAAAGGGTTCTTAGTTACTGAGTGAAAACCAGTCTAAAACTGGAGGTCACTGTGACCTTTGATCTACAGACCCTACAGACCCCAAGCAAAGATGCTTCTGAATAAGTAAGCTGGACATCCATCACAAAGTCCATGAGATAATGTTGTAAAAAGATTTTCTTTATTTAGCTGCCTTGAAAAGTGCTTACACAGAACAATTTGAAAAAAAAACTGAAAAAGGACAATGTAAGATTGCTATAGACCAAGTTTGGTGATGATCCAGCAAGTAGTTCATGAGAAGTTGTTTAAAGGGATTTCTTATTTTAAGCTCTAATGACCTCTAAAAACACACCAGTCAAAGCCACACATCATACACCCATCCACCTACAAATCCATATTACAACTGATAGATGTACAGGGAGTGCTTTAAATAAGTTTTACTGTATTACTTTATTCCCCCATATAAATGCTCTCCCTAATAAATTTCCCCTCTCCACTGGCCCAACCACTCACTTTTTTAAACAAAATTAACCCTTCGCCTGCTGCAGGCGAATTTAACAGCCTTTGCAAACAGCTTGGAACCAGATCAGACGCCGATTAAATTGGCGTCTGATCAGGTTCCAAGCTGTTTGCTACTCTGACAATATTTCTTCCAATTTTGGAGCAAATTGAATGAAATTTACAATTTTAGCAGATGACATTTCCAGCAGACGACAATTTAACTAGCATGCTAAGGGTTAAAAAATAAAGATAATTTCATTTTAAACTGTTTCATCAAAGAAAAAAATCCAACAAACCTGTATATACATACTGTGCACAGAAAGCATCCACTGTTTTGTTTAATGGTATACCAGTGACCTGTATCAGCCAGTCTCTGAATGTCTCACAAAGCATTCTCCTGTATAAATACAAGTATTTCCTTTACAGGGACATTCCTCCAGATGTTCATCACAATATCACATTCTTTAAAACAGAGCAATGTCTTGAAAACATAAACAAGTCAAAAATTAAGAAATAATGTATAGCAGACGATGTTTGAATATATTTAAATGCTACAAGGCGGTTACATGTCTGCAGAATCATTCTATGAGGGCATAGCATAAGTAAATTATTCTATCTGGTGTATTACCAAGTTTGAGTGTTGAAATATATTAAACATACCCAAATGATACACCACTGATGACTGAAACAGACTGATTTTAAATGTAAGATAAAGTATCACTTAAAAAATTTTAATTAGCGGGAATAAAAGAGAGAAAAAATTTCTGAAACTAAAGTGTATACACTTGCATATCTGTGATTAGCTAGCTATGTGCCTGATGAGTAAATTAAAGTGTAAACTAGACTGCAGGCAATCTGGCAACAATTAATGATAATGTCATATCAAATATCTAAATACCTGAAGGCCATTATATTTTCAGTCTTTGCAGTTTTTAAGTCTTCTGTACTCTGAAATGCCGATCATTTTTGTGATTATATCACACGTTTAACAAGAGCTGTCAGTAAGACAACACGCTCGACTTTTCTCAGTGCCTGACTCTGAATTAGACCTTTGCAAGTAAAAACATTATGAAACTTTAACCAAAAAATTCTAAGTTAAAAAGGGGCATAACTCTGTCAAAAATTCAGAGCTACTGAGATTGTTTCTCCTGGTGTAAACTTTGATAATAAATAACTATTTTAAGTTTCAAGTCAAAAGCTTTGATAGTAACAGATACTTGACTTTATCAAAAACTTTAACCAACGGCGATGCCGGGGCGAGTGCAGCTGCTCTACTTTTTCTTTGAAAAGTTGACCTAAAAATTAATTATTACTGGTTGCATTACTATCATCAAGAATTATACAGTACTGAAAATTGTCAATAATGGATCTTTGGTCTAGAATATAAATCATCTTTCCATCAGCACCATTTAACAGGATTTAAATTTTAAAAAGCGCTTATACTGAATGAATATTTCTGATTGCACTGACCAGTTAAAGTCACTTCAGAGGAGGAACAATTGCATATTCAAAATAAACATTTCAATAAAATAAAATTTACTGCAAAAATAAAAATTAGAATATGTGAATATATTGATGAAAAAATATTTGATAAAAGGTTTGTTTTTAAATACTTGAAGTATATACCTGATGAAATTTATAGAGGTCATTGTTTTTCTCCGAAAATTCTAGGTCCATCAATTCATCTTGCAGTTTACTGATGGCTTCTTCATCCTTCAGAAAGTTCGGCAATACGCAATGACGGAAAGGTCCATGACTGATCTCAACTCCCGATGCATCTGAAAATAGTCTCATACAATTAACCCTTTCCTACAATACAGACAGGTCACAGAAAGCTTTATCTTAACAACACAGGACATAAAATGTTTTTACTGCTATGTCTTACATCAGAAAAATAAGTTGCCTAAAGGTTTTTCTTTCTTTTTTTTAGCAGTGGTAGCCCCTGAAAGGATCCAACTTGAACCACTGGAATAAAACAGAGATCAAGATTTGTGAAGATTTATCAATTAGTTCATGAGGATACAAGGGGATGGAAGATGGACTAGGGATCGTCCACCTTTATTAACTGATGACACTGTACAAAGTTCTGGTGAGCTAAAAACGATATTGTTCGCCATTATATAAATTCATTTATTATAAAAACATTTTTATTTTGGTCAAGTCTGACAGGAATAATGTATATTCTGACTAACAGTGCAGAAAATCTTTATAAGACAGTGTCTTAAATTTTAAAGAAATTAACCCTTAATTGGCTTTCCCACTAAATGGACAGTAGAAATTGAATTATCTCAGAAGTATTGTCCACCATCATTATTTTTGCTTTGTTTTGAAAATTCAGTCAGCAGGGCAATCAAACTTATTTACTTTTATTACAAAGACAATGGATATTACTGATACAACACTTCAAGAAAGAGATCCTTAAACCCTCAAAGCCACACACACCCACGAACACACATATATTTAGGCAGAGACAATTTACACCAACAAATCCACACAACAATACACCAATTATGGCGAAGCAACTAGCAGTACAACAGAGTGTGCATATTCCACCACAAATTTGTTAAACTGATAAAATTAGTTTCGATGCTGAGTTATATACAAGCCCGAAGAGCACTTACACATTGCTTCAATATCTGCATATATCTTTTTTTTTTTTCTATCTTTTCTATGGCACAACCTGAGTGAAATTATTTTGAATGACGTATAACCTCCTGAGTGTATAAACAGTGTTCTGTTTTGCTATAAATTCTTTCGATTCTAATATGTCTTTTATTGTAAAATTTAGATCAAATATGATAGAACTGTTTCTTCGCACATACACTGCGCCAAATGGTAGGTCATTACACTCCTTTGTTTATACATGCTAGGACTGGAAATGGTAACATGTTTTGCAGAAGAATCAATATGGACGAAAATGATGGCGAATTATTCTGCAAAGCGAATTACCATGTAAATAAATCAAGACAGTTGTGCAATGTGACATTTCGTTTTAAACATATTTTTAAGTAAACTATGTGATAAAATTAAAAGCATTATTCTCAATGCGTACATGGCGCTAAATATCACGTTGACGTGATGTCAAATTAATATTGTTGTGATGATAAAAGCATGATAGTCATATTAGAATGAAATATAAAGCTTTTGTTTGTTTGTTTTGGGTTTTAACACAGTTTTTCAACAGTATTTCAGTCATGTAATGGCGGGCAGTTAACCTAACCAGCGTTCTGAACCAGTACAGACCTGTTCTCCACAAATAACTGCCAACTTCCCCACATGAATCAGAGGTGGAGGACTAATGATTTCAGACACAATGTCGTTTATCAAATAGTCACGGAGAACATACGCTCCGCCTGAGGATCGAACTCTGGACCCTGCGATCCGTAGGCGTAGACCAACGCTCTACCTACTGAGCGAAATATAAAGCATATTCAATGTTGCTGACAGGAATAAAATTCACCAAAAAAATCGAAATAAGTACATATTTGTTAAGTGCTAACCGTCTGTATATGTAAGATTTTTAGTTTCTTGCCATGCATCTCTCAATTTACTGATACACGATTTTGAAGTCAATTTCTCGCTTAAAATCTGTTGATTACACGTGACCTTTGGCGTTTTCGAATCAACATCACTTGGCGATAATGAAGATTTCCTTTTTCCTGACATGCTTTGTTTCAAAAATATCAAAATATCAATGTAAATGTGTCCCCTTCCAATCAGTTGAATTTTCTACTTCACGTTTTCGTACTACCAAAAGTTGGACTTTTGTTATTATTTACGACTTTTAGTTTTTATTACTGCAACGTCAAATAAGATCATATATATCATTTTAAGACAGAAATAAAACAAAAATATATTTGTTATTGTCTATTGGTTATATTTATTTCCTTTTTATTTGTTGAATTTCCGCTTTTCGATAATCTTTGGTTTTGCGACTTCTGTGGAAAACGCCGAAATAACGATGGTATTTTCAGACATTCATATTTATAATAACCTAATTGGCTATCAGTTTTCATATACATAATGTTTTCTTTCCATTTTAATATGTCTCTTTATATATCACCCGTGCTAATTGCTGTTAATATTTCATTTAACAATACAAGTATTTGGATAACACTATTTCGGACACTATTAGGCAATTAGTAACCTCTGTTTAAACAATGATTTCAGTAACTACCAGACTAATCAGTTTAGGTATGTGATGTCATTAATTGCAATCAATCATCAAATCTGCTCTTCTGGTTAGTACTTTTTGTCCGTAATTATAGTTCTGGCTGCCGTAAATTGACTGACGCTGTTTTTATTTTCTGATGGTCGCGTCCATTAACAGTCCGTAACAGCATATAAACATCTCTGAGCTGAATTTTTTTAGCTACAGTAATTAATGATATGGAAGATTGATGTGTTGTTTTTCAGATTTTCCCCCAACTGTTTTGGGAATTGGGCTGGGAAAAATGCATCATAAAACACACAAATTGGGATCTTTTTTAATTTCAGGATTAATGACTTACAGGTCTCGACAAATTTTTTGAAAACAACTCGTCCTGTAGGATGTGCTGCCTAGAATTTTCACTCGTCCTACAATTTTTACTCGTACTGCAATTCACTAAGCAGGAACAAACTTTTACAGACAGCATCTTTTTTAAGGCCTATGCTATTTTGAAATTATGAATTAGGTGGGTGGGGTACATGATATTATTTCTGATTAATTTCGAAGTTACTGTAAAACAAACGTTATTCCAATGTGACAATACATCAAAACCATGAAGTGCTGAACTCTTACTTTAATTTAAAAAGTAAAGTGGGAAAAGTTATCAGTATGTTCGTGTCACAATTTTCGGGGTAAGTATTCTATGTCATCGTGCATAACTGCGAAAAACTATAACATACATAATAAAGCTAAACTATCCGTGTAAATGAGCTGAGAGCTATTTTTCTATTTCCGTTTATTACTTTTCTAAAAAACACATTACAATTTACCAGGTGTTGGCAAAATTTGTCATTTTTGTGCACATGCCTTTACACATTAAAGAAGTCCGAACTATAGGTATGGTGTGCGAGAGGGGCCTGAGCGCTTACGCAGTGCTCATTTACAGGAATTGTACTGCTCATATATATATGAATTTTATAGGTAGATAAAATTATTTATGTCATTGTACATTTGGAGCAAATCGGTCCTATTCTGAAATATGTTAATTTATATACTACGGTAAAAGCCAATCAATGAATTCCTTTTATACCGTTGAACCAATCGTGAAACGGCATCTTCCTTCTTCGTCAGCATTCAAGAGTGAATAGCACGCTTCTTTCTTTAATTTTATTTTGGCTAATTTCTGGGTTTATCTTACCACCACATGCCATTCCGCCTCCTCTTTCAAGTGACAAATTTCTAATTTTGAAAGATTTCTCTTAATATGCAAATTCATCTACATTTCTTGATATACTTTTGGCGGTTATATCCGCCCTAATATGTGAATATATATATTTGTTATGGTATTGGACTGTAACTCCATTCAGATATGAGAACATATCTATTGTTAAGCGGTATTTTTCGCCCAGATATGTGAAAATATATATTTGTTAAGGTATTATTCGGCAAAATAAATATTGCCCTTTTTCAGTCAACACTTAGTTCACTCTTATATTTTCCCATACATAGTCCTCAGGGTCAATGCTTCGTTGTGAACAGATGCACATAAATAACTTTATCATAAGTCCGCAAAGTGCAACAAAAGAAATAGCAGTATTATTTTGTAATAATATTATTTATTTACAAGTTATGTCTGACAAATGACATCGAGAATTCTAACTTTAGAAAGCTGCATTTTCAAGTACCTGAATTTTTCCACTTTGGTTAAAAAGATTTTTTTTTACAATAGATAATGACTGACTACAGAAGGTAATAAAAATACCATTGACCTAGAGAATGCTACAACCTACTAAACTTCAGAGTTTGTTTAAAATTATATTGAACACGTTTGCTTTAATTTAAGGTGAAAAATAAACTAGAACTCTATGATAAAAATCGAATAAATCATTTCGAACATGTTAGACAGTGAGAAAGCAAACATATCGTACGTATTATTTAGCATGGATGATTTGAACTGTGAATATATACTTTTTACAGAAGAGAACAGAACAGAACATATAGTTTATTAAGACTTAAGCCTAACAGCCCATCGTCATAAATAATACAATTTTACAAACATGCAAACACAAAGAAATATATACTTTTTACACTTAACATTTAATTCCACGAGTACACACACATATACATATATATTTACCTTTACCCTTTATACAATAGGAATATATTTGTTTTACCTGTAAGATTAAAGCATAACCCCTCGTGAACAAATAATGCATGTGGCGTTCACTGTTGATATATAATTGTAATATTATATTTTGACGTTACACTGAAACAAACAAACCCTTTTTGCATATTCATTTATATAAAACAAACAAACAAAAACGGGAACAATGTTTATTTTGTTTGATTGCGAGTAACACCGAAACGACACAATAAACTTTTCCCAGGTTTTGTTGGTGGTGAAAGGCTCCAGGGGTCCCTCCAGACATTTTTTTAGGCTCAGACTAATACCTAGATCGAGACACTAACCTCAGTTGGATGGCTTCCTTACGTGAAAAGTTTCACACCTCAAGTGGGTTTTTGATCCCACGTCGGTGATGGGCGAGGAATTCGAAGCCAGCGGCCATGACCATCAAGTTTTTCTTTTGCAAGTATAAAACATAAATATTCAATTAAATTTCGTAAACATAACTGACAATGACATTTACCACGTCGGAAGTTACAAATGGTTTGCCGAATACACCATACTTTTAAATACAGAAGTTTACACACCATGTGGGTCGGAAAGCACGAAATTTACGTTCTTGAACGTATATGTGAATAGTTACTTTTGAAATGTAAACAAAGGCATAAAAGTAACTGTTTTCATGTTCGTGGTAAGGATCGACTTGTGATTGTCAATGTTCCCGATACGGAATATATATGAATGTATAAACACGAGCCGTTTCATCTTACAGGACTTACAAGAACATAGTAAGCGGTTGTTTATTTATTGTATTTATGTTCTAGTAACCTTTGACACTGATTTCGAGGATAGGCCGGGTTTGTGACATATACATGTCTGTTGTTGGGCTGGAAAAAGATAGACCCAAAATTTATACTAAAAGCTATATTGCATAAATGTTTCGTTATTTCTGTGCATACAATTCGGTTGTTTGAAGGTTAGAATATCAGAAAATTACAGGAAATAAAATGTCTTTGAAAAAGTACCGATCTTTCATCCTTTGTTTGGTTGGCGCATGATTACAAATTTAATGTTAGTAGGCCGTGATGTCCATGAAGCCGTGTAAAGTGATAATATTTGATGACACGTTGGTTTTATTTTGTAATTGTGAGTGATCGTTAAGTGATCAGAAAGATTGGACAGTGGGATGTTATAAAAAAGTGATGTTTTATTTAGATTAGAAAGTCAATCGTACTCTACAATAAGGAAATATAAGGTAAAATACTCCTTTTATTTCGTTCACTGAAGAAAACATGGCGGACACAGTTTTGTAAAAGAGCGGTGCACGTGTGATTCGTGTAACATAGTTTAACGGCGTTTTCTTAGAAAGCTAACGCTCAGCTCATTTACACTGACATATCCTTGATTGAAGAATATATATATTGTATATATATGAGAGACTTACGGTACCAAATACTTACCCCGAAAATTTCTATGCATTTTCTTCTAGTGCACTGTTGGGACATGTTTTTGAGAGTCATTGATACTTTATAATTTATTCGGAGATACATTTTCTTATAATTATTAGTTTCTTTTTGATCCCCGTGCATTTCTCGCGTTGTTACGACAATCTCAGTTTTACATAGGAATTTTGCATTGTCGAAATAGCATAGTCCTTAAAGTCCATTAAAAATGGTACATAGTGGAATCTTGCTGTTAAGTATCAAGGGTTTAGCAAATGTGATCATAATCACAAGTTGAGGGTCAAAGGTCATATGACTTTGTTTCTTGTCCGCTCTGATATACTAACTCTTGAAGTGCTTGAAGGATTTTAAAGAAACTTGGCAAAAATGTTCACCACATCAAGATGACCTGCAGAGTGCATGTTTCGGATAGCTCGCTTCAAGGTCAAGGTCACAAAAGTTATCAATATTTATTCATTGAAAAGAATAAAAAAAAAATTCTACAAGCAAACATGTATCTCTGATTGAGCTTGCAATACAATAGGCATGACTGTGACGTGTGTTTCATTATCACTTAGATTGTTTACTGAATCTGTCATGCAGATCCCAGCCACTGATGCTGTTACTATTAAGTTTTTCTATATTTATGTCTCCCCCAGGAGACATATTGTTTTTGCCCTGTCCGTCCGTCCGTCCGTACATCACACTTCATTTCCGAGCAATAACTGGAGAACCATTTGACCTAGAACCTTCAAACTTTATAGGGTTGTAGGGCTGCTGGAGTAGATGACCCCTATTGTTTTTGGGGTCACTCCGTCAAAGGTCAAGGTCACAGGGGCCTGAACATTGAAAACCATTTCCGATCAATAACTAGAGAACCACTTGACCCAGAATGTTGAAACTTCATAGGATGATTGGTCATGAAGAGTAGATGACCCCTATTGATTTTGGGGTCACTCCGTCAAAGGTCATGGTCACAGGGGCCTGAACATTGAAAACCATTTCCGATCAATAACTAGAGAACCACTTGACCCAGAATGTTGAAATTTCATAGGATGATTGGTCATGAAGAGTAGATGACCCCTATTGATTTTGGGGTCACTCCGTCAAAGGTCAAGGTCACAGGGGCCTGAACATTGAAAACCATTTCCGATCAATAACTGGAGAACCACTTGACCCAGAATGTTGAAACTTCATAGGATGATTGTACATGCAAAGTAGATGACCCCTATCGATTTTGGGGTCACTCCATTAAAGGTCAAGGTCACAGGGGCCTGAACATTGAAAACCATTTCCAGTCAGTAACTGGAGAACCACTTGACCCAGAATGTTGAAACTTAAGAGGATGATTGGTCATGCAGAGTAGATGACCCCTAACGATTTTGGGGTCACTCTGTGAAAGGTCAAGGCCACAGGGGCCTGAACATTGAAAACCATTTCCGGTCAGTAACTTGAGAACCACTTGACCCAGAATGATGAAACTTCATAGGATGATTGGTCATGCAGAGTAGAAGACCCCTAACGATTTTGGGGTCACTCTGTTAAAGGTCAAGGCCACAGGGGCCTGAACATGGAAAACCATTTCCAATCAATAACTTGAGAACTTCTTGACCCAGAATGTTGAAACTTCATAGGATGATTGTTCATACAGAGTAAATGACCCCTATTGTTTTTGGGGTCACTCCGTTAAAGGTCAAGGTCACAGGGGTCTGAACATTGATAACCAGTTCCGATCAATAACTTGAGAACCACTTGACCCAGAATGTTGAAACTTCATAGGATGATTGAACATGCAGAGTAGATGACCCCCTATTGATTTTGGAGTCAGTCAATTAAAGGTCAAGGTCACAGTGGCCTGTTCATGTAAAATCATTTTTTGGAAACAACTTGAGAACCACTTGACCTACAATGTTGAAACTTAATAGGATGATTGGACATGCAGAGTAGATGACCCCTATTTATTTTGAGGTCACTTGATCAAAGGTCAAGGTCACAGGAGCCTGAACAGTGACTTGAGAACCACTAGGCCAAGAGTGTTGAAATTTAGCGGGATGACTGGACATGCCAAGTAGATGATCCTTAGTGCAGCCAGCCATCAGTGTCTCTTTGACTTTCGCTCCTGACACCTATTGACTTCTTGCCTATAGGACTTTCCATTGGGGGAGACATGCGCTTTTTTACAAAAGCATTTTCTAGTTTTACTTTCGGTTTCACTTTCACTAGGCGTGGTCATGGTAGGTGTAGTAATTTTGGCAGTAGAGGAATCTGTAATTTTAAGGTCTGTCTGTCAAACAAAACATCAATTTTTGGTGTACTTTTAGCATCATTTTTATTGATTCTCTTAATTACAAATATCTACATTTAACAGAATGTTTAACACATATTCCTCCATGGTGGTATTGGTAGAGAGAGTGGGAAAGTTTTATTGCCGCTGCGGCCTTGGTCCGATTCTCGACTTGCCAGGACAGCTTTCTTTTCTCTTGATATGTCACTTTTAATTTAGAAACAAAAACTCAATTTCTGATGTTCATGATTTGACCAAAGTTCAGTTTTAAAGAAAGATCACAGGATTTTTTTTCGGTCGTTTTTATAGCCGTTAATATTCGGCTATATTCCCAATCCCAAAATGTGTGCAAATATTCCCAAACTAAATTCTGATAAAAATTTCATCAAAATTGCACAATTATTGACCAAATTATGGACTATTTTGTAATGGAAGTATGTTAAAGAGGTTGTACAATGTGAAACACATGTATGAGAAAGTGCTTAAACACATCCTTACTATATCCTATGGGACTAAATATTTCCCAATTTGGAACATTTACACGTCAAAATTCCAAATTTTGGGGGTATAGGCTATGTTCCCAAATTAGCTAAAAATAACCATGGATCATTTTTAGGCAAAATTTGGAGGTCAATGCCTTTAAAATCTAATCACAACATGCAGCTTGAACATATATGACTTCTACTGATCCATCTTGACTATAATTATATGGGTTTTTTTTTAAAGTTCTTGTTTTTAAATTGTTTATCATTTTCTTTCATTTCAGCTTCCATTATCACTTCTTAGAACAGCAGTAAACCATCCTATGGTAAGTCATTGTCAGTCAGTAAGCAAAAAAATCTTAGAACAGCAGTAAACCATCCTATGGTAAGTCATTGTCAGTCAGTAAGCAAAAAAATCTTACCTTCCATTATTTTGAGTTTGCTAAAACTTGTTTGTTTCTATTGATTTGATTCAATTTTAGCAGTGTTATAGTCATACAATGGTCAGTAAAGTCGATATATTGCATACAGTGTACATGTATTTGTATTTCAGTACAAACTGAGTAACACCTCTCAAAGTTGTGCTGCAGTCTGCAGAGTGGTCTTAATGTCCAGGCAGTTAACTTTGCTCTTTTCACTCTCTTACTCCTTACTCAAGTAGTCAAGTTCTTTCATGTGAGCAAATCTATCTGGAACATGAACAGTTGGTGGTTCTACCAAGGTGGCAGCATGTGCTTGAAAGATTGCCTGATTATTTTCTTTAAAGCTGAAAAATGCAATACAATGTATATCAGTAATGTTAGTGTGGTCAATAATGAAAACAGACTGCTGTGCTAGGTGGGTGCAGTTTACATGAACTGGTTAGGAATTCACAATTTGGTTAAAATTTTGTCTTTAGATTACCTATAAATGAGAATTTATGTTGGAGTAATGTACATTTCAAGTTGTGTTGCTATATTACAGTTGGTTGAGTTGAAGAATGGAGAGACATACAATGGACATTTAGTAAGCTGTGATAACTGGATGAATATAAACCTCCGAGAAGTTATCTGTACTTCAAGGGTGAGTTGATAAACTGTTTTCTCTTAAGTCTTTGAAATGACCTAGTGCTCTTACAGGCGATGAAGTGGACAAAAGGTAAAATCCTTATAAATTATTTTATTATATTAACCGTCATATCTTATGGGCATGCAGTTGAGACATTTCCTACAGTCATGACATGGGTTTGATGTATTCATGATGATTCTGACCTGACCTACATTTTCCAGGTAAGGCTTACATCTGAAAATTGCTATAAAATGTTGTGCTCTACTCTCCCTTTTTAATGTTTATCATTTTCACCACAGACATGGTAGGGTAATAAGAGACTGATAGTCAGACTTTTTCATTGCTTTCCCAGAGCCTCTTCCATTTTGTCTTATTGACTAGTAAAATAGGGGAAATCTTAAATCTGTTTCTTGAAAAAAAAAAACACCCTGAATATGCCATTCATATGTAGTTTGTGTGTAAACTGTTAAGATAACTTATTGATGCTAGCATATGGTTTCAGTTTTGGCTGTATTGTTTGACAGTGTGTTATTAATATACACATACAATGTACATGTCTGAAATAGTTTTGTTAAACTTTTTTTTAAGTAAATGTTTTATGTCTAGTGCCATTGATCACATTTAATTTTAAGGATGGAGACAGATTTTGGAGAATGCCAGAGTGTTATATAAGAGGAAGCACTATAAAATACCTGAGAATACCGGATGAAGTAATAGACATGGTAAAAGAAGAGGTCATACAAAAATCTAAAGGTCGTGGTGAGATGAAAGGTCGTGGGGGTGGACAGAGAGGTCGTGGAGGCAGAGGTAAGAATTCCATCAGAGTTTCTGGAACTATATTTTGTCTTGGGAACTAAATTGCCTAACCAACAATACTTAGGGGTTTTCATGGTTTGAACTTGCAAATCTAGATTCATGTTATTTGACACAAACTTGTGTGTGTGTGTTACTTTCCTTCATTTCTGATCAATAACAGGAGAACCATTTGACCTAGAACCTTCAAACTTCATAGGGCTTACCAAGTAGATGATACCTAATAGTATTGTTTTTGGGTCTCTCGATCAAAGGTCAAAGTCACAGGGGCCTGAACATGGAAAACTGTTTCCAAATCAATAACTGGAGAAGCACTTGAACCAAAATGATGAAAGTACATAGAATGATTGGACATGCAGAGTAGATGACCCCTAATGATCTTGGAGCCATTCTTTCAGTGGTCAAGGTCACAGGGGCCAGAACATGGAAAACCATTTCTGATCCATAACTTGAAAACCACTTGACCTAGAATGTTATAACTTCATGGGGTCATTGGACATGCTAAATAGATGATCCCTATTGCATTTCAGTCACTAAGGCAATTGTCATTGTCTCTCTGACTTTTGCTCTTGTCCCCTGTTGACTTCTTGCCCATTACTACTGTGCATGTGCTTTTCTACAAAAGCATCTTCTAGTTGATATGGTCAGGTGGCTCAACATGTCATTCAGTTGTAACAGGAACTTGATATTCAGATCCCTTTATTTTTTTACAAGAAATATGAAATATGAGGCAGTTTAATGATTTAAAATGAAGGTAGGAACATACCACTGTTTGGTTTCGATTTGTTATTACAGGGGAGACATACTGTTTTTGGTTCAGTGGTCTGTCTATCCATCACAAATTTTGTATGCTCTGTATCTTTGTGCCCCATTGAAGGGTTTTCAGATAACTTGGCATAACTTTACAATGCGCAGAATGCATCTTTCAGTTGTGTTGGTTCAAAGTCAGGGTCATATTGCAAGATCAAATGTCAGATAGATAAGCAGTATTTCATGTCTGTTTTGTATCTTTTAAACCTCTGAGAGGATTTTCAAATAACTTGGCACAAATCTTTTGCATAATGATACGAAATGCATAACATAACTTACTCATCTCAGCTCAAGGTCAAGGTCGTATGTAGACTATAGAGGTCAAATAGGCAGTAGTATTTCCTGTCTGCTCTATTCATTTTTACCCCTTTGATGAATTATGTCTTCCTTTTTTATGGGAGATATATTGTTCTTGGCTTTGCCATCTGTCTGTTCATCCACACTTAGCTTGCCAGAGCTTCTTTCCTGGCTGGATTTCAGTGAAACTTAGTGTAGCTGATCGGTATCATATCATTAGCATGGAGTTATGGCCACTTAAAAGTAACTTTTAGAAAAAAAAGTATTTCTGGACTTCTTCTCCTTTACAGTTGGTGGGATTTAGATATAGAAAAAGGTTTTCAATCAATATTGTGAAATCATTAATATTCGTGAGTGATTAATTTTTGTGGATTTCTTGGTTGAGTCAATTCACGAAATTTAATCCCAATGAACAAATGAAATTCCCATTCATTTTATGTTCAAAAGTTGAAATCCACGAATTCATATCCCCAAGAAATGGCTGTTTTGACCAAAACCACGAAATTCATGCCCACGAAACTAAATGATTTTACAGTAATTATGTTGAGAGTGAGAAATTGTGTCCAAACTTGGTATAATAGGTAGCATTCAAGGAGACCAAAATTCAGATAATTCTAGGTTGCTATAGGCAAGTTCAAGGACTGTGTTACAAAAAAATTGAAGAAATTACCCCATATTTTTTGGTTTGTAAGCAGTATGAAATGAGACATAAAGCTTGGTACTCAGTTTGCTGTGCAGAGACCAAGGTTTGGTTGCAGTTTGGTTTGCTTGGGTCAGTCATTGTTACAGATGTTCTTGAACTATAAAATGTGTTCTAGTCAATAATCTGTCCCAAATGACAAACTATTACTTAAGTCTGTCAATGACAAACTATTACTTAAGTCTGTCTCATCTCATTTGGACCTCAACTTTGATGTGACATGATTTAGTGCAACAGGATCAAAGGGCATAAAAGATGTTTTTGTGAACTAAAAAGATCTGCCGCTGGAATTTAAAGGATTTTTTCAGCAATCATCTTGTTATCCTGTTTGGCAGAACTTTGTTTAAAGATTCTCTACTTTGGAGATTAGAGATTCCACATGCTGTGCTTCAAAAAAAAAAAGCACAGCACATGCAATCCTCAGAGATGTTTCACACGTTTTTTTCTTACACTTATTCTTCCTATGAATATACAGAGGAAGTGCAGAGCACAAAAACTGTACTCTAGTATTAACAGTCCTTGAATTATCTCCCTTCTTGTACGCAATATCTTAACAACTGTGGAATAGAACTAAGTACATAATGATGGTAATTAGGGAAGGTGCAGCAAAGTGCAGAAATCGTAAAGTTCCCACAAGTTATTGCAGTATTAGCTCCTCGTTGCACTATTTTCATATTCATAGCATATTTAAAGCTTTTCTAGGATAAATAATATTGAAACGGTTTCATTGACGCTTTCAGTTGATATAACAGACAGTTATTAACAACAATTGAAAAGAATTGCAGAGCAGGAACTAAATCTCTATCCTCTTCTGTATTCTTATGTATATAGGTACATGTATATCACACACTGCATGACATTGTGATCATTTGACAAAGCCTTGTCTGTGTCCTCCATTCGTTCATTAGATAGCTGTATTTGAATAAAAAATTTGTTTTTCAGTTACTTTGAAATCACCTAATTTTCTTGGTTTTAAATGGTTTTGGTCAAAGTGGTTATTTCATGGGGATAAGGATACATGTATTTTGTGAGAAATTTATTCCTTTGTTTGGATTGAATTTTGTTGATAGACACAACGGTAAAACCACAATCCACGAAAATTAGTCACACACAAATATAAATGATTTTACAGTATTGAGAAATGACAACCTTCAATCTGTATGTATATAATTTCGACATAAGTAAAATCAAGTAGGAAACACATGCATAGATCTGAATGATATCCTAACGTTTTTAATCCCCCTCCATGAGTGGTAGGGAGTTATCTATAAGTCTCCGTCCTTCCATCTGTCCGTAACATTTTGTGTCTGCTCCGTATCTCCTAAACCCCTTGAAGGATTTTCATGAAACTTGGGTCAAATGATCACCTCATCAAGACGATGTGCAGAACTCCTAAGTCAGCCATGTTGGCTCAATGTCAAGGTCACAACTCGATGTCAAAGGTTTGAGCCTTCCATTTTGTGTCTGCTTTGTATCTCCTAAACCCCTTGAAGGATTTTCTTGAAACTTGGGTCAAATGATCACCTCAAGATGATGTGCTGAACTGATGAATCAGCCATGTTGACTCAAGGTCAAGGTAACAGCTCAAGGTCAAAGGTTTGAGTCGTCCATATTGTGTCTGCTCTATATCACCTAAACCACTATCCATAACAGAGGCGAGGGATGTAACTGTCTTTCAGGCTGCCTTGTCAAAACAAAAACAAGTTAAAACTAAGAAATTATTGACAACCTGTATCATACAACATTGAAACTTTTTTCAGGAGCTTTTGGACGAGGTGGTGGCCGAGGGGGTGGAGGTCGTGGTGGGGGAAATAGACCTGGTAAAGGCAGAGGAGAATAGGGATCGTTTTTCTTGTATTTTATTAAATGATATGTGTAGTCATAAAACTGTGGAGAGAGACTGATGGAAGCATTCTAGTGCTACAGTTCTACGCCGTCATCATAGTCGAGTAATGAGTTGGAACAAACATTGATTGTCTACCAGGTACCTGTATTGGTAGTTGGAACTAGCTGGAAATGTCTTGATGATAAAAAATTTAAAGACATGTTGTAATTTAGCCTTAAAGGCTGGTAGGAAAGCTGTAACAGTGTTGTTACGTCAGCTTGCTTGTAACTCATTTCAGCAAATTCTTTTCCCTAATAACATAATGAAGTTGTTTTTGAACTTCCCTTAAAGATGATGAAATCGTGTTAGCAAGAACAGTGTTCATGCTACCTGGGTTCCTACAACAAAAGTAGTGACAGATTTTACAGGTACCTTATTTGAAGTAGATGTTAGTTGTGTTAAGGTTTTTCGATCCACCTCAAAGTCTCATAATCTTGTTATGATTATGTTATATCTTGAATTCATGGTATTAATAATGTTTACTAGTGTTCAAATGAACTTTACCATTTAAAGCCACAGGTACTTGTAATTTTTCTTCAAAAATTACCAATTTGCAATAGATAATGCAAAAAATCAGTGTATTTGGACTTTATAATATACATAAACTTGCTATAGGACAAAAGTAAATAGTTTTCCTTGTATAACAATAAGTAGTGACATTATCATAACTGGTGTTTACACATGTAGAGTAATCATGTTTACATCTGAGCCACAGTTAATGGAAATGTCCATCATTTGGACATGTTCTTCTTTCATCATTACATTGTATGATGTTTATCATTTGTCATGATTAATTTTCTTTTGTTTGTTATTGTTCTGTCTGGATTTTGATCATTTTATATCTTGTCATAATACATTTATGTATAAAAACATGTTTGATAAAAAAAAATGTGCTATTATGAATGACAAATAAAAAAAGAAAGAAAGAATTGCAGATTTTATTTCTTTTATACTGAATTTATATAATTTCTTTCACTATGTTAAAAAATAACTAGGAAATATCTCTGTCTTGTAATATTTGATGTGACGAATTAATTGTTTATGGCATTGCAAATGTGGGTTAAAGTTCTACTTATAAAATTTTGATTTAAAGCTTGAAACTCTAAAATGTAAATAGAGAAATTGCATTTAACCCTTACCATGCTGGACACAACTCAGTCTGCCTTTGCGACCAGTGTGTTCGCCATTCAGTCAGTATCTTTTTGGTTAGCACCCCTTTTAACATTTAATGGTACTGTTGAAATTGGAAGATGGACAAGTTCATTATATAAATTTAGCAGGGTAAGGGTTAAAGCTTACCCTCCCTGTTTGACCTTCCTCAAAAATAGTTCACATGTCAAAATTACTTAATTCTACTGAAGCACTGAGTGTATCCTTTTAGACAGGCCATACTTCACGACATACTAAATAAAAAAAATACTTGGAAAAGTTGCAGTGTATGGGTTCAACACAAACAATCAGCCTAATGCATAGGGCAGGTAAAATTGAGTTCTGGCCTGTAACAAGTTGATGACCTGTCTATAGGGGAGTGAAAAATTAAGCTAACCATTTTAAAGTTCTTGGAAGTCTTTGTTTTGAAAATTCTATTCATTTTACAAAAACAACCTCATGTGAACAACAATGGAAGAACTGCTTGATCACTATAATTATGAAAAGCACTTCTGCAAATAGAAAAAATGATTAGAGCAAGTAAAAATACAGATGCCTTTGTTTAAAATGTCACTGCCACATTTTCCATTATATACATAAAATTCATTTTCTTGTTAAATCCTATATCTGATAATAACTTTCATTAATATTTGTCAAAGGTTTAAATATTGCTGAATACACTAGAATGTTTTATTGAATCAACTGTTTTTTATTACCTCTCTTTATGGCTCTAACTATAACAGTTCATGTGCAATATTAAAAGTAGTGCTTTTCTAACCATGTAAGTATGAATAACAACTATTTGGAAAGCTGTTTCATCTTTTTTTTTAGATAAAAATTTAAAGCATCGTGGACCTTTTATCTGCTATATGAACAAGTTATATGTAATCATAAGAAATACTTTCATAAAACTTGTGTTTGTTGCCCTTTGCTACATTTTATAAAATTTAACTGAAAATCTAAAATTAGTCCATCTTGTGTAGAAAACAAGAGCTGTCGGATGACAGAGTGCTGCTTCCACCTAAAAACAGCTTGCATACAAAAGCTTAAGCTAAATTTTCTAAGAAGAAAAGGGGGCATAATTTGCTAAAAGCAGAATTATGGATCTTGCCGTGTAAGGTCATCCCTTCATGCTAAAGACTCATGGAGAATCTGAAAACATTTGGTCAAGTAATTCCTGAGAAACATGTTTGCATGCAAAACTGTAACAAAACTTTTATTTTAAAAAGGGCATAATTTTGACAAAATAACTGAAGACATGTGAAGTTTAAAAGCATTTGGCCCAGTAGTTTCTGAGAAACCTGCTTACATGCAAAACTTTAACCTTGTTATGCTGCCGCCAATGAAAGGGTGATTACAATAGCTGTACTGTTTGAAAAATTTCAACAAGCCAAGCTAATAAAAATTTCTTGTAGTGCGTATGCCTGGACCCACTTGCTAGTATCATTTCAGTCCTAGCTATGAGCACCTGCACTTGGCTATTATGTGATAGTGATAGTTTAGAGGCTGGATTTCTGTTATACTGAGAACGCTGTTAAAATTTGTATGAAACAATTTAAAACGCTTTTATCAAAGTCATGTCTTGCAGTATATGATATTTGCCGAGTATAGCATTTAAATTTTTTTAATGAGAAGGGAAGCAAATAATGTTTGTATTTTTTTCAAGAAAAAGTAAATGAAAAAATGAATTTGATGGTGTCTTTAAACCACATAGATTAAATTATTTTGAATTTTCTTTACCATTGATACTTAAACATTTTCAAATTTCAAGCAAGCGGATATAAGGGATATTTCAGACAGGCATTTCATCTTTTGATGTTTATCTATGTACTGTGGATAACTTTCTTTTCGTTGTTATATTTTGAATCTTGATCAGTGTTTATCTAGATGTACAAAAACAAGATCTTATCAGAACATGTGTAAAATGATAATTATTTGATAAAAGGATTTTGATGGTGATAAACTAGATCTTGGTTATCTTTATATTTTTATGATCTTTCTAAATAAATTCTAACGTACTAACAATTTTACGGTGTTGTAGAAATTTTACTTCAGTTGTAAGTTTTTAAGGAATTCTGCCAAATTTTGTATGAATGTTCAATTTTAAAAGTTCTCACAGTTTCAGTTTGAGGTCATGGATATGTCTATGATTCAGAAGTTAAAAAACAGGATTTAGTCAAAAATATGATAAAATCTAGAAATAAATTACAGATACATATTTCCGGCATACTTCCTGAATTCTTTAATTTAAAGTTTATTACCGGTATAGGAGAATTTAAGGTTTGACTGTCTTTGAATTTGTAAGAAAAAGAGTAAGATATTCATTTTTTGAAACAATTTTGATTTGTCTATTAGTTTGATACTTTAACAGTATTTTAGTTATTATATGAGCCGTGCCATGAGAAAACCAACATAGTGGGTGTGCGACCAGCATGGATCCAGACCAGCCTGCGCATCCGCGCAGTCTGGTCAGGATCCATGCTGTTCGCTAACAGTTTCTCCAATTCCAATAGGCTTTAAAAGCGAACAGCATGGAGCCTGACCAGACTGCGCGGATGCGCAGGCTGGTCTGGATCCATGCTGGTCGCAAACCCACTATGTTGGTTTTCTAATGGCACGGCTCATATGTCGTCACTGTCAGACAGTGGGTCAGGCACAAAATCCTGAATCAAGAGGTTGGCGAATGGTATTTAGATAATCTATGCATCTCTGAAGTCATTTGTCTATCAGCTCGGATTTGCATGAAGTTGTAAAAAAAAAAAACACATAAAAAGGTAACCAGTGTACCTTGATTATGTAGTGGTAGTAACTTAATCAGAGTACTTCAGATTCTTTGTTAAATTTTTTGCTCCGCTATTCGGAGAATAGGAGTGCTATTCTACTCGCTCTGGCGTTTGCGTCGGCGTGAGCTCTCTTTGTTAAAGTTTTTCAGCAACCTTTGTTTTTCTTTGTTACTATTGCTTATATCTTACTGTAACTTCACACTAACATTGTTCAGCATGCAAACAAAGTATGTGCAGGGGCTGGGCCCATTTAATGATTATACCCAAGGTCAAGGTCACCAAGGTGTTATACATATTAAGGTTAAAGTTTTTCGGCAACCTTTGTTTTTCTGCCATATCTTTGTTACTATTGCTTATATCTTACTGTAACTTCACATAAACATTGTCCAGCATACAAACAAAGTATGTGCAGGGGCTGGGCCCATTATACATAAGGTCATTGTGTTATACTTAGGTTATTTTTAAGGTTAAAGTTTTTCGGCAACCTTTTTTCTGTCATATTTTGGTTACTATTGCTTATTATTTGTGAAATAGGAAATTTCAAGTTAGCAGCTAACTTGAAATTTCCAATTTCACAAATTAGTGTAAAGTAATGTTTACTGAAGAAAAAGAAACAAAATAAATTCAACCATAACAAAATAATTATAAAAGGTAGCTGCCTAATGACTCTTAATTAAGCATGAAAATAGCTTTGTTCTTTCAAAGCAACTTGTTTCCTTTGATTTTAATGGGATCAAAGTGGTTAACCTTATAACTATTTGAACCCTTGTAACTAGAACTGGTGAACTCAGACATTATAATCATGTTAATACACCAGTTACCTCCCTTTATCACATTGGTTGCAGAATCTGATATTTAGTCTTATTTATTATTTATGGCATAAAAGCAAAAAAATAGTGAATCAAAATTCAGCCATAATTCAGTGAAAAGGAATCAGATGAGAAAAGGAACTTATAAAGTTTCATATATTGAAATACCATTACTTGTTTGATATTATGCACTTTTTTTTTTTGAGTGGCTTTTGGTCAATAGTTGAAACTATTGCTTGAGGTCCAGAAGATTGAGAGCAATATCTTTTATCTATAAACTATCATTGACTGGTAAGCTAGTCGAAAAGTGTTTAATAGATATTATACCAGATTTCCTGGTATATTCTGATCCCAGCTAGAAACTTAAATAAGGACTTCCTTGTAAAAGCAGCTCATAAACTACAGATCCAGCAGTCATGTCTCTTTCACCCCCCCCCCCCCCCACCAACCCGCAGTACAAAAAAGTTCAGGGAGCATGATTATATTTTTGATAATATTTAATACTGATTAAGTGGTGAGACTGAATGAAAGTCAAAAGTTATCTTATCTTTTTTTACAGTAAGGTATTCTTGCTGCCAAAACTGCATGGCTCCAGGGCTCCCTAGAACTTGTGGATAAATACAGGTCGTCCAACACGACATCTACATGAAAATGTTGCAATGCATCTTTCCTGGATATGTCCGTAATATGTTCTTTCTTGGATTTTTCAGCCCATTTTATCATCAAGGTATGCCAAGGTTCAAAATGGCATTGGCTGTCTTGAATATTGAAATAATAGGTTCTTGAAATAATTCAACAGAAGATATCGTGACATAATTGTAAATCTTAATCAACATATCTGTCTAACTGACCACTCTTGGCAGCTTTTCTTCGACTGCCACTGATATACTGGCGTCCCAGAAAACACTAGTCAAGCCAATTAATCAATTTGTTTATCGCGCCAACCATTACTTTTTGAGCGACCCTACACGTGCTGACGTTTGACCAATGAAAACACGCGTAACAAATTACACGCACCTGTCTGTTATTCGGTGTATTTCATTCATGGTCGTACAGCAGTAGCTGACAGACAAACTATAGGAGATTAGCAGCCGAATCCTTTGATCTTTTTCTTTTGAAGAAAAAATCCATTCATTCATTCGTCGGCACAGATTCACTACATGGTTATTATACGGAGATAAATATACATTATATTTTTACTATGTTTAGTGGCCGATAAATGATTTCAAGGTAGAATACGCAAATATTTTTACTACAGATTAAAAGCATGGACAGGTAACCTTATTATAAATTAGCGCTATTTGGAGATATATGCAGCAAATTAAAATACTATGTAAAAATTAATGGAATGTATGGTACGGAGTATTTTGCTATAATGACTGAAGATGATGAAAATTGTAACTTTCCAAGTTATAATATGTGTAACAGTTTTTCATCAAACTTGGTGTGCAGTTTTGAAGGCAAGACGAAATGAAGAAGAAGAAAAATACAGATCGTGTGGTACAGACAACCAGGTATCATTTTTATTGTGTTTATTTAGAATTTATGTATATTTTAATTGAATATATTTTTAGACCTTCAATATTTTCCAAAAAAAACAATATTTTGGGAGTAGGTTACTTAGTTGAAATTAATGAAAGACTGATTAATAATGCTATAATGTAGATGATAGAGGATATTGCATAAGTATCTTTTCATGTAGAATTTATCAACAAATAAAAAAAAATGCAAGGCTCTGTATATCACTTTATTCAACATTTTTTATAAAGTTTATGTGGAAAGACACTATATTCTTTTAATACATACTGTAGACCTACAAGCTTTTTCTGTTGAACATTTTTCTTCCTTAATTTATGTTTGACAAAATTAATACATCTTACATCAACATCAAAATGTTCCTGCCACAATTGAATGAAATTCCAGAAATTGACATGCTTTTATTTCTCTCCCGTTATATAAAACATGCAATATAATAAACTTAATTAATAATTCTGTGTGCTTTGACAAATTGTAAATTCCCTATTAATTCAGAATTTTTATT
This sequence comes from Mercenaria mercenaria, assembly GCF_021730395.1. NCBI lineage: Eukaryota > Metazoa > Mollusca > Bivalvia > Venerida > Veneridae > Mercenaria > Mercenaria mercenaria. Next base: position 42,392,480 of record NC_069363.1, on the reverse strand, counting down.
TATGTATGAAATTAACAATTTTGTAGCAACACTTCTACTTAAATGAAGCTGATTTTGAATATATGTAGGCTGTAACAGATCAATTACAATTTTAGATTAAGTTTGGAGATAAGAGGGGAAAGATAACCAAGTTTCTTCTGTTCATACAAATGTCTTCAGTTATATAGGATTATATGATAGTATGACCTAATGTGGGTGGTCAGACCTATCCTATCTGATTTGATCAGGGGTTGCAATGATCTTCTTGTCTGTTATGTAACTTTTGAGATAAAATTTCAGCTTATATTCAGCCCTATTAGGGAAATTGATCATGCTATTACTAAAAGATGATATATTTAATCATTGCAGATTAAATAAAACCTTTCTAGCACACTGTGGCAGGACCTTTTATGGTGTTCCCTAAAAAATTATAATTTCTCAAAAATGCCAACAGACAGAGTGTGCTACCACATGTCTTTACCTTGCAAGCATCCTAATTAGCATCCTAATGGACTTGCCTATTTTGTATTTTTTTTGTGTCTAGATTAGTTAGAATAAAGAACACATTTCATAATGACAACTTAAGCATAAATATCAAGGCTAAAGTTGAAGATTTTCAGTTAGTATTCTGTAATCAGTAATAACTAGAAATCTCATCTTTTCTAGATAAAAACAAGAAATCTTTATTAGCAATAAATTCTAACTAAAGGAAATCTTTAGCTAATAAACCCAGAGTATTTATTATATTAGCAAATATTTGAAGAATGTATAAATATTGTTTTGAAAATAAAGATTAACATATGGTTACAGGTGTGAGCATTAAAAATTCAAACACTTAGAAGGTACCTAATACTTTTTTTTTACATTACTAAAACATTCTCACACTACCACAATTATTAAGCTATTGTGTTTATAAATTCTTCAATGATTGACCACTCAGATTTCTATTATAGGCAAACAATGACCACATTATACAGGCCCTGGTATGTAAACAGAAAAAGTGTGACACAAAAATATTATTTCTGATTGCAAGTGATTTATCAAATTAATCTCCCATTGAGAAGTAAATTAATTCTAATGAAAGCACCTGTTGTGCTACCTAGGGAGATAACTATAGAGGTTAATTGACTTTTCTTGTAGACTGTGTTACTTTGTTAGCACAATTCCTCAATGTAAGAAAATATGTGTCAGAATTCCTCAGATATTCCAGTCTCAATCCTCAGATATATCAGTCACTGACCATCTGAAGCAAATTTTCTTCATAATTAGCTCATCTAATTTTTTGAAAAAAAATGATGAGTTATTGTCATCACTTGAGCGGTTGTCGGCGTCGGCGTCGGCGTTGTCTGGTTAAGTTTTATGTTTAGGTCAGCTTTTCTCCTAAACTATCAAAGCTATTGCTTTGAAACTTGCAACACTTGTTCACCATCATAAGCTGACCCTGTATAGCAAGAAACATAACTCCATCTTGCTTTTTGCAAGATTTATGGCCCCTTTTGTACTTAGAAAATATCAGATTTCTTGGTTAAGTTTTATGTTTAGGTCAACTTTTCTCCTAAACTATCAAAGCTATTGCTTTGAAACTTGGAATACTTGTTCACCATCATAAGCAGACCCTGTACATCAAGAAACATAACTCCATCTTGCTTTTTGCAAGAATTATTGCCCCTTTTGGACTTAGAAAATCAGTTTTCTTGGTTAAGTTTTATGTTTAGGTCAGCTTTTATCCTAAACTATCAAAGCTATTGCTTTGAAACTTGCAACACTTGTTCACCATCATAAGCTGACCCTGTACAGCAAGAAACATAACTCCATCCTGCTTTTTGCAAGATTTATGGCCCCTTTTGGACTTAGAAAATATCAGATTTCTTGGTTAAGTTTTATGTTTAGGTCAACTTTTTCTCTTAAACTATCAAAGCTATTGCTTTGAAACTTGCAACACTTGTTCACCATCATAAGCTGACCCTGTACAGCAAGAAACATAACTCCATCCTGCTTTTTGCAATAATAATTGCCCCTTTTGGACTTAGAAAATCATTTTCTTGGTTGAGTATTATGTTTAAGGCAACTTTTCTCATAAACTATCAAAGCTATTGCTTTAAAACTTGCAACAGTTTTTCACAATCATAAGTGGACACTGTACATCAAGAAACATAACTCTATCCTGCTTTTTGCAAGAATGATGGCCCTTTTTAGACTTAGAAAATCATGGGTAGGACAATATTTCTATTATACAAAAAAAAATCAGATGAGCGTCAGCACCCGCAAGGCGGTGCTCTTGTTTTGTTGTTGTTATGGTCAAGTTATTATATTGCTTCAACCTCCAAGCAGGATTCAGTCTATTGTGCATTTAATAGTCTGATTTGTGAATAGTATGAAACAGTGTTGGCCGACTGCTACTGACATGCAAGTCATTCAGTAAGAGTTTTTTTTCTTCAAGTTTTGACTTTAAACACAGCAAAATTTGGTTTTGAAGTAGAGGCAGGTAGCAAGCACAGATTTAATGTAAGGAGTCCTGTAATAAATGATTTGATAAAACATCAGTGAGTTTGAATATCTTATGCAATTAATTGAGACTACGTATAATTAATGATGTAACAAAACTGTGCAATTACATTTTTTTCTTGAAGAAATTATTGTTATTGCTCTGTCATATATCTCTTTGATGTTTAAATTTATGAATATTTCTCTTTTAATAAAACATGAATTTTGAACCCTCACAAACAGTTAAAAGAAAAATATTAAAATGAGATGATGTATGTGCAAATTAAATTATGAATTAAATTATGTTAATTTACACATACTTTTCATTTTCTCATTCAGTCATTGACTTACGGAGATCGCAATAAGTTTATATTATCAAATAATCTTAACATAATATTATAAGTTACCTAAGTGTTTGAAGAAGGTCGTGTTGGCTAGCACTTGCTGTAACATTAATCATTCCTGTAGAAAAGTGGCCTAGAAAAATAAGAAATTCAAAAAGCTACAAATTCTCTTAGTATGATTAGTAAATAAAACTGCCTCGATAGCCTAGTGGTAGAGCGTCCGCTTCGAGTGCAAGATGTCATGGGTTTGATCCCTGGTCGCGTCATACCAAAAACGCGAATAATGGTACGAGTAGCTCCCTTGCTTGATGCTCAGCATTACAAAGGAAACTGGCTTCTCTTCTCTCAATTACTCTCGTAGCGATGGGTTCCATCAAGATTGAGGTGTCGAGAGTGATTAATATTATTTGTAGAACTTGCTTCACAATCGACCTAAAATAAATTAGTACATGTATAAACTAGTAAAAAAAACAACATGAAAATACAAGTGCATATTTATGAATTTTTTGGATGCAGTCTAGTTGTTTTCCTAAAGATTTTTCACTTTTATGGAAATTATACCATTGAGCCAAGAACCCAGTTTAAAACCATCATTTTACATTATTGGGGATTTGTTTAGATTTGATAAAAGTTTACAGGGTTACATCAAATACCCATATTATACGATGACTTGTGCTTTGAAAATCTGTTTTATGTATTTTAGGATGGGGTTGTACGATCATTTCTGTGGAAGGTGAAACGTGATCCACCATCGTACTTCTTTGGAACAATTCATGTCCCATACACTAGAGTATGGGACTACATTCCAGAAAACGCCAAGGTTGCTTTCAAACAGTCGGAAAACATTTACTTTGAGCTAGATCTGACAAACCCTTACACAATGACTTCATTAGCAAATTGTCAGTTATTACCTCATGGTGAAAATCTTTCAAACGTTTTGCCGAAAGATATTTATACGAGATTAAAAGAACATTTGGATTATATACGAGAAAAAATGCCAAAATGGATAACTCCAGATCAGAAGGGTAAAGGCCTGTATGCCGATTATTTATTCGATGTGATAGCAGGAAATTGGGAAAGGAAAAGACCGATTTGGGTGATGTTACTCGTGAACTCATTGACTGAGAGTGATATTAAATCACGCGAGATTCCAGTTCTTGATCTATATTTAGCGCAAGAAGCAGAAAGACTTGGAAAAATTACGGGTGCTGTAGAAAAAGTCAAAGAACAATGTGTTCCATTAAACGATCTAAATTATTCACAGGTAGGTATTTACTTAAATATCGTTAATAGATTTTAATTTTAGTTTTGATACAGTACTGTTGTCACTAAAAAACATCGTCAGTCAGGAGCCTAGCTTTCACTAAAGTTTCAGCACCTTAAACATCGAAATAAGATGTGGTGAGAAAGCACTGGTTATCAGGCACTATTTGTCTATTATGGCTGCTGCTTTTTCCATTTTGATGTCACAGAGCCAATTAGACACACTCTGGGCAGAATCCAATGGAGGCCAAAGTTTGTCTTGTTGATGCTAGTCATTAACAAATTTGCTTGGCTTGTCACAGTTGTCAGAGGCAAATAAGAAATGTGTTTTCCCATGGGAAAACGTTGATGAATTGACCAATTATAAGACATCATTTTCTGTCTGTATTTCTTCTTTTTGATTTCCTTATAATCTGTGTCCACTTCTCAGGCTTGTTAATTGAAAAAGTCAATATTAGAGTACAGTTTATATATATATATATATAAAATGCTATTAAGGTGACCATCTTGCATTGAATCAAATACAGGAAATATTGCTGCATTTCAGGACTTCAGATTTTTTGTTCATAAACATTTAGAACCTTAAGTTAGTAACATGCTAGACATTTTTGTTATATCATTGTCACATTCATAAAAATGTAAGCTGATTGTAAATCAGTGGAAATAGGTGGCATTGAAATCTCAGTTTAAGCTCTTTTTTTTCCTTACTATCTTGTTAAGAATGATTAAACATTAACTGGGTTTTAGTAATATAGCATTAAATCCTAATTATTGTTGACCCAAAGTTATGAAATGTTTGAGCTTGAAGAGTCTTAGCACAGACTTCCTGCAGTTAAATCAGTGGTGCTATATAAGTACAGTCTTGGAAATTACAGAATTTTATGTAGACATCCTACTTAATATTGCAAACCCCAGCAGGGACTTATTGATTTGTAAAGAACTTAGGGAAGATTTCATTACACTTTGTTGAGGATAAAAGATAAAGATTTTGGATTACAAAGGCCATTTTTATAGCTAATTGTACCAGGGGGAGCATGAAATAGCAAAAATGTGATAGAGTTTTCTCTACAGGGAAGTTTTTTCCATCAATTAAGATTGTCTCTAGCAATAAGAAGTTTTATAATCAGAGTTTCCTTAATTTAAGAAATAGAAAATTCTTTATGCCTGCCTCAGTACAAAAGAAAGGACTGGACATTTACAAAAAAAAACTATGTCTTAATGGCATCTGATTTTTTGAAGGAGAGGCACAAAAATACTAGAAACTGACTGCAGATTTGAATATTATTGTCATATTAAGTATATGGATATTTCAAAATTTTGGTGGAGTAGGAAAGATTAGGAGGGAAAATGGTACACTTTCGGTATCAAAGTAAATGTTTAATTATCTTCACCTATCGTAAATCTGTCAATCATTGCGCTGATAAACATTCACTAATAAATCAAGCCAGGTTCTCCCATTTACTGGTTTAAGTATATCATGCTAATTTTACATTCATTGATCATATATAAAACATTAAAAAAAACGCTCCCTGAAATTTTGACGTGTAGGTAGATAGCATGACTTCACCCTATAATTCAGGTAGATTTTCTATTAAAAACCTCATAATCATTCAAATTTTGCTGAAGCGGTTAATTGATTCGACCTTTCGGAAGGAATAGTTACATCTGATTAAATACGAGAATGTTCAATTAATATGCATCTTTGAAGAAAAATAATTCAATTGTGTTACAAGACCTTTAAATAATCGTCAGCTTTTAGTAAAAGGCATACCAGTTCAGATAGCTTTTCATAATGGTTACAAACTTCTGATTTTGCTGATTTCATTTGTGCAGGAATGAAGTGGAAAGAAAATATTTCTTTGTTCAAACATTAGAAAAGAAACTGAAAAGTATTTCACGTAGTATTTTATGAAAGACATAGTTTATTTGAATTTCAACTGGAGAGTTTCTTTTATATTTTGCTGAAAATTCCAAGAAGTACTGTACTGTCCTTCAGCTGATGTACTACTTCGCTAGATATACAAACTGAACCAGTTTTTTTTTTAAGATATTAAAAAAACTGTTTTTCAACACTCTAATCAATTTCCTTAAGGTTTAGGAGTATATCACCAAAACACAGAAATACTTTATGAACAAACAACATCGTTACCAATATTTTACCCGACCATTACATGTTCTACCATACTGTCCTGTACTTAAAATATTCTAAAAAAGTTGTCCCCCTTTGAAAATGAACACCATTTGTAAAGAAATAAAAATAAACAATTGCTGAAAACTGTGTTCCACCTAGTTAAGTGAAATTTCAACACTCGCATGCTATTGCAAATGCATCAGAACGAACATGTGTAACAGTTCCTTGAAAATGGTGAGTTTTTAAAGGCGTTTGACTGTCCGGAAGTAGGGCCCCATAAGCCAGTCCTTTTCCGGAATTCAATGTTTATATCAGTATACTGACACTTGTTTTGTAGAGTAATATACACGCTATCATTACAAAAACTACAAAACAAGTGTCAGTATACTGATATTAACGTTGAATTCTGGAAAAGGACTGCCTAAAGAGGCCCAACTTCCGGACAGTCAAACACCTTTAAAAACTCACCATTTTCAAAGAACCATTACACATGTTTGTTTTGATGCATTTGCAATAGCGTGCGAGTGTTGAAATTTCACATAACTAGGTGGAACACAGTTTTCAGCAATGGCATTCATTTTCAAAGGGGGACAACTTTTTCAGAATATTTTAAGTACGGAACAGTACGGCAGAACATGTAATGGTCAGGTAAAATACTGGTAACAATGTTGTTTGTTTTTTAAAAATTTCTGTGTTTTGGTGACATAGTCCTAAACCTTAACTTCATTTATGTGAAACAAACAGTTGTATCATGTGCTGTCCTATCCTGACAGTCACATGACCCATTCTTTAGCTAATTGATATAGCTTTCGTGCATGCGCTTCAATTTGATATATTATGTTAACAAAAAAAACACTTTTTTTTTCCAGTTTCATTGAAATTTTATTCAACTGTTTTTGCATAGATTAAAGTTTTGATGAGATGTGAAATGACTGAACCACCCTTAGCCTTCCTCATCCATATTCATAGAGTGACATCAAAGAAAGTTGAAAGAATGTGCGTGAATGATAATGTTGCACATAATGAATGTAACACGCCATGATGCCGAATATAATACTATTGTGAACAGTTTGTTTTGCCCCCAATTTTAAAACTGTGAGAAACAGAGGTAGGCCACAGTTTGTCTTCTTATTCAATGACAGAATTTCAAAGTGCGTTGTTGAAGTGTTACTATATTCTAAATAATGATACAGAAATGTATAACGGCAGTAGAATCTATTAGCAAGACGCCTCCAACTGAATTTCAAAATGCTGATTTTGTTTAAACATAACATATTGATTGGTAACTGTATAAAGAACTTTCAAATTCCATAATTTTCAAAATCCTACCAGAAATTATATTACGTTAGATATGCATTTGAGATTTTCTTCTAAACTAAAATTACTGATAAGACCAAAAAACGACCCCAAACACCATTTCTCCGCAAAGCAGTGTTCTTGAAAATAGTTCCTTTTGATGTGACAAACAGTTATTTCAGCTATTTGTTTCTACTGGAAACATTTTTTTGAGTGACATACAGACAAGATGAATTTAAACAGAATGCAAATTTTCTGTTCACTTTTTATTAATAAAGAGAAAAGATTTATGCCAGAGGTACTTTAAGATTTTGACTGAGGTTATTGTAGACAATTTATAAAACCTGCTGTGAAATTGAAGTTTATCAGATTTCAGATACTGAATCAAAATTCTTTTGATGACAATAGAAAATACTAAAGAAGAGACATTTGACAAAGGATGGTATACCTCATCTTTTGATATGTTCTACCCACTGCGTCAGTTGAGTCTTTTGTCCTGAAGTTTTGAGTCAGATTTATCATTGATTCTCAAGTGTACTTACTTTCAAATTAATGAGGTTTAGAAAGTCATTTAAGACGACAGTGTCACCACTTGTACTTATATGGTCGTTTATCTTACAGTCACGTCTGTGCATCATTTAACTTCAGGGATATCATAGCACGTTTAGCTGCATATTTAGCTTACTTACTGCCAAAAAGAAATTAATTATTCTCGCTGTAGGATGATGCATTGTCTTCTGTAGATTATTCACTTGGCCTCCAGATTTAATCTTCTGAGCCAAAGTCTTGTGCTCTACCTGTTGGGCTAATAGGTCTGGTCCTGAGTTAATAAGGAGAGACCTTTTGGGCTTTTACGTTTGGTCCTGAAGTAAGGAGAGACCTGTTAGGGCTATGAGAAGGGTCCCCAAGTTCAGAAGAGACCTGTTCGGTTATTTAGGTTTGGAACTGAGTTAAGGAGAGACCTGTTGGGCTATTAGGTTAGGTACTGAGTTAAGAGAGACCTGTTGGGCTATAAGGTCAGGTCCTGAGTTAAGGAGAGTCCTGTCGGGCTATTAGGTTAGGTACTGAGTTAAGGAGAGACCTGTTTGGGCTTTTAGGTTTGGAACTGAGTTAAGGAGAGACCTGTTGGGCTATTAGGTCCAGTCCTGAGTTAAGGAGAGTCCTGTTGGGCTATTAGGTTAGGTACTGAGTTAAGGAGAGACCTGTTTTGGGCTGTAAGGTTAGGTACTGAGTTAAGGAGAGACCTATTTGGCTATAAGGTTAGGTCCTGAGTTAAGGAGAGACCTGTTGGGCAATTAGGTTAGGTACTGAGTTAAGGAGAGACCTCTTAGGTTAATAGGTCAGGGGTCAATTAAGTTAAGGAGAGACCTGTTGGGCTACTAGGTTAGGTACTGAGTTAAAGAGAGATCTTTTGGGCTATCAGGTTAGGTACTGAGTTAAGGAGAGACCTGTTTGGCTATTAGGTTAGGTCCTGAGTTAAGGAGAGACCTGTTTGTCTATTAGGTCAGGTCCTGAGCTAAGGAGAGACCTGTTGGGCTATTAGGTTAGGTCCTGAGTTAAGGAGAGACCTGTTGGGCTTTTAAGTTAGGTACTGAGTTAAGGAGAGACCTGTTTGGGCTTTTAGGTTTGGAACTGAGTTAAGGAGAGACCTGTTGGGCTATTAGGTTAGGTACTGAGTTAAGGAGAGACCTGTTTGGGCTTTTAGGTTTGGAACTGAGTTAAGGAGAGACCTGTTGGGCTATTAGGTCCGGTCCTGAGTTAAGGAGAGTCCTGTTGGGCTATTAGGTTAGGTACTGAGTTAAGGAGAGATCTGTTGGGCTATTAGGTTAGGTACTGAGTTAAGGAGAGGCCTGTTTGGCTATTAGGTTAGGTCCTGAGTTAAGGAGAGACCTGTTGGGCAATTAGGTTAGTACTGAGTTAAAGAGAGATCTTTTGGGCAATTAGGTTAGGTACTGAGTTAAGGAGAGACCTCTTAGGTTAATATGTCAGGGGTCAATTAAGTTAAGGAGAGACCTGTTGGGCAATTAGGTTAGGTACTGAGTTAAGGAGAGACCTCTTAGGTTAATAGGTCAGGGGTCAATTAAGTTAAGGAGAGACCTGTTGGGCTACTAGGTTAGGTACTGAGTTAAGGAGAGATCTTTTGGGCTATCAGGTTAGGTACTGAGTTAAGGAGAGACCTGTTTGGCTATTAGGTTAGGTCCTGAGTTAAGGAGAGACCTGTTTGTCTATTAGGTCAGGTCCTGAGCTAAGGAGAGACCTGTTAAGCTATTAGGTTAGGTCCTGAGTTAAGGAGAGACCTGTTGGGCTTTTAAGTTAGGTACTGCATGACTTAAGGAAAGACCTGTTTGGCTATTAGGTCAAGTCCTTTGTTAAGGAGAGACCTGTTTGGCCATTAGGTCAGATACTGAGTTAAGGAGAGACCTGTTGGGTTATTAGGTTAGGTAATGAGTTAAGGAGAGACCTGTTGGGCTATTAAGTTAGGTACTGAGTTGTAAAGGAGAGACCTGTTTGGCTATTAGGTCAGGTCCTGAGTTAAGGAGAGACCAATTGGGCTTTTAAGTTAGGTACTGCATGAGTTAAGGAAAGACCTGTTTGGCTATTAGGTCAGGTCCTTTGTTAAGGAGAGACCTGTTTGGCCATTAGGTCAGATACTGAGTTAAGGAGAGACCTGTTGGGTTATTAGGTTAGGTACTGAGTTAAGGAGAGACCTCTTTGGTTAATAGGTCAGGAGTCAATTAAGTTAAGGAGAGACCTGTTGGGCTATTAGGTTAGGTACTGAGTTAAGGAGAGTCCTGTTTGGCTATTAGGTCAGGTCCTGAGTTAAGGAGAGACCTGTTGTGTTATTAGATTAGGTACTGAGTTAAGGAGAAACCTGTTTGGTTAATAGGTCAGGTGTCAGTTAAGTTAAGAAGAAACCTGTTGGACTATTAGGTTGGGTCATGAGTTGAGGAGAGACCTGTTAATAGGTCAGGTCCTGAGGTTAGGAGAGACCTGTTGGGCCAATAGGTTGGGCTCTGAGTTAAGGAGAGCTACTGAGCTAATCAGATATATGTGCCATTAGTAAGAGAGAATGCTTGAAAATTAATTCTGAAGGTATATATTGTATTGAAAAGTTTTAATATAACATTGAATTTGAAGATATAATGTTTTAGAATGATTTTAATTCTGAGAATGTAATAATAATCCTGATGATAAAGTTATGTTATCATGTATACAGAATGTCAGACGTACTGAACACAAGGTAGTATATAACAGAAAACAATCTGATAGGTGTAATAGAGAAAACAGGCCTGTATTTCCTACAAGTATACAATATACAGGTAATTTGTTAAGTGTTTTACAATCAGAGAGAAATTCACTGGTAACAAATTACAGAACTCCTGAGATTTTCAACAAGGTAATTAAAAAATTGAATTTTTCATGCATATGGCTTGCAGAACAAGAAGAGGTTCAGCTAGTGTTCTAGAAAGTGTTACCTGCAAGAACCCTGCACTGTTTGAGAATAATTTCAGGTAGAACATGCAGAATGTATAACAATGTAAATTTTTCTTCTGGTTCACAATGCAAATATGACCCTGTTTAATCAGTTAGAATGTTGTAAATACAAACATAAATAAAAATATAAAGATATTTTATATAAAGGTAATCCCTGAAACAGTTTGTCACCTCAATGCAAGAAGTGGATAACTGCATTGACTTAAAGAAGGACTTATTCACTTTTTGTGCTAAGGTGACGAGTTATGTATTTTATATATTTTATATTAAGATGTATAAATTAATAATTTGAGAAGAAAAGGCTTTAAGAGATTTTTTAATCATTGAAAAAAAAAAAAGAACTGTGAAAACAGTTCACAAAAAATGATGTTTTTACATAATGATATACAGATATATAGATTTGTTTGATGACACTTTCAAAAAGACCGAGTCCAGGGAAACAGGTTAAATTATCACCCTTATTCAGAAAACAAAAACAAGAAGATGGGAGAACTGGGTCCCTAAATTAAAAATCCCGCACCTGTTGGAAAAAGTACAACACATATATATGGGTGTTAGTCTGAGGTATAATGGTAGTATTTTTTTGAGGGGGTGTGTGTATTTCAATGGACTGCTTCAAAACTGCCCTATAATTATCTCCCGCCAATGAAATCGGGAGGGGGGTATTGAAATGGCATTGTCTGTCCGTCACATCCGTACGTCATGGGAGTGCATGCGTCCGTGTGTCCGTCCGCAATCATATCTCAGTAACTAGCAGGTAGAATTTCATGAAACTTGAAATAAACATGAACCAACATACTGCGATGATGCCCGTCAAGAATTTTTTTTTGATTGGTCAGTTTTCTTAGAGTTATTGCCCTTGATTTAATGAAAATGCCCAAAAATGTCCGTCCGCAGCCATTTCTCAGTTTTAAACTATCATGTAGAATTTCATAAAACTTGAAATAAACATGCACCAACATACTGCGATGATGCCCGTCAAGTTTTTTTTTGATTGGTCAATTTCCCTTAGAGTTATTGCACTTGATTTAATGAAAAATCCATGTCAGCAGCAATTTCTCAGTAACAAGCTGGCAGAATTTCATGAAACATGAAATAAATATGAACCAACATACTTCAATGATGCCCGTTATTTTTTTTTTTTAATTGGTCAATTTTTCTTAGAGTTATTGCCCTTTAATTGTTTAAAAATCTACAGATTTGTACGTAACAAACCAACCAATTGGTAGAATTTCATTAAACTTCTTTCATTCTTTTCCATGAACATTTATTATAAACATGTGAAGTTGTGTACCCACACCTGGTCACCACCTTGCCTTGGTCACACCCCCCCCCCCCCCCCCCCCCCCCACCAAAAAAAAAAAAAAGATAATTTTTCATTCCTTTTTATTTTTTTTCAAACCTTCCATGAATATTTATCAACATGCAAAGTTGTACCATTCCCCCACCAAACTCCTCTGCCCAGTAATGCCCACCACCCCAAGCATGCATAGCTCCGCCCCCTATTTTTTGAGTCGGCTAAAGGCTGAAAGCCTTTTGACGAGTCCTTGCTGTTCAGCGATTCTCTAAATGGACCGAATAACACGTGAGGGGATGTAGTTCAATTAGATTTCTCAAACTTCAAACAGTTCACTGCATGAATGAAGTTAAGTTGTGTTAATTCCCTTTGCTATGACCAATATACGATGTAATCTGTCATATTTATGACTTGTAATTGTGCAATACTTGAATGTAACTCATTAAGCATAAATGTGCATTTTAAGAATTGCGCAGGCTTACAAAGCTTGGGTAACATCCAGCGAAAGACAAAAAATAGTTCCACAGGGCTCCAGATAAGATGCGTATTAGCGTAAATTACGTATAGAAATAATGCAAATACGCATGTCTTATAATTTCTAAGCGTATAAAAACGTATATAAAATTACAGAAACGCACACAATGCTTTTTTAAAAACAAAATCTGAATCGTCTGGATGCGTTAGGTAACAGCCGATCAGCCTTAATTCTCCCAGATTGAACGTAAACACGCATCATATGATTTCTATAAACTTTGCGTGGGTTGAATTTTGCAGTCAGTAAACGGATAAATTATCGGAAGAAGAAGCTCTTACTGGTTTGTTTCGTTACTACTGATATTAAAAATGATTTTAATTCTTATTTTTCGAGAAATAAACAAATCGGCGAAACATTAAATTGTATTTTCTTGTAGTTTTTGAAATCGAAAGTAGATCGTCTATGTTTGGCTGCTTTGACGAAACGAAACAACTTTTTTATGAAAAGATTTAAATAAGAGGTAATTTAACCATAAACTTCAATGTCAGATACTGCCAATTGCTGCTAAATGTCTTCGTATCATCACAATTTGTAAAATATTTTGTTGAAACTGGAGAAAAGTGTAATCGTATCCGGATATAATATTTTGGGTAAATATCGAGCTGTGTTATGAAATTTTAAGAAAAAAACTAAAAACAAACTGAAACTGGTAGACTATACTGTCAGTACATCAATCATTAGCAGTACATCAATCATTAGCCGACTCAGGCCCTTCAGGCCTTTGATTTTTAATTTTTGATTTTCCATCAGTATTTATAATCAACATATGATGTTTTGTACCCTCACCCAGTCACCCCCGCTGCCCCCACCACCACCACCAAAAAATAGCATTCATTTTCTGTTAAATTGGTTCTGACTAATGAAATTATTTGCCTCTTAGTAACATCCTTAATTTTTTGCGGGATACACTGTTTTGCCGTTCCTCACCACAAACCCTTTCGGCGGGGGATACCAATTCATCGAATTTGCTTGTTTATTTAATATGGGTATAAATTTATGCCTGATTTTTCATGGAGATCTTTTGAAGTAAAGCTGGAGAAATTTATGCAAAAGTGAGGATTCATAATGACTTGCAAATTAGTTCATACATTCTTAATTTGTTTATCTCAAACATTTAAATTGATAGATAAGATAACTTTGCTGATGGCAAATAAAAAATATCTTTTTAACAGATATACTTGTGGAAGATTAAGAAGTTATCTCAATATTTCAACACACACTGCAAAACAAACCCCTCATCATTGAACTGTTTATTTCAATAAAAAGCACATTCCATGGGTGGGCTATTGATAATAAATTGCAAAGTGAAAATAAATTGGTAAATAAAACATAAAATCAAACGATTTTTGTATTGCAAGAAAAGGTGCTTTTTATGCAACTTTCTTGTTTAACACTCGAAATGAATATAAATATTAGAGGATACATATGATTTATAACATGTCAAAGAATTATTAAATATATATTGAAAGCACTTGCTCCAACCCCCTCCCTGCCTCTTTCTCAGTCTTTTTTAATTTTCATATCCAAGAAAGTGGGAGCTCTTGGGGCTCAAGTACTTAATTTACAGGAAATGGACTCACAAGTGTTTTAAATAGGAAATAAGCTTTCTTCACAATTATGATCCTATAAATAATCAAAATATAGTTATCCAGGTGTCCTACCATGAGTAACTGCAAAACATTTTGGACTAGTACTGTTCTAAAGTAAACAAGCCCTGTATGATTGTTTTGCAAAAAAGAAAAGAACAATAATTGTAAACATTTTCAAGCAGCTTGAATTGCACCAGGTAGGAGGAGATAGATAAAAAGTAAAAAAGATATAGAGTTCTTTACATTCAAACTAAGCATATAAATTTTGTAAACATAACAGGTGGATTATTGTATCTGCCAGATCAAAGGACATGAAGTAACAGAAAACATTGATTTACAGGGGCTTCACACACAACACAAACAGTAGTTTGGATTCCTAAATAAAGATTTATTTCACTGGCAAGACTAAATTTGCAGTTGCTTTAAATCCTCTTTCGAAAACAAATAATTGTATCAGGTACATAAAAGAAGAAAAAAATATTTCTGAACTGTTTAGATACCGAATAACTTTAATTTTGAAGACTGTTTAAGATTATTGAGTAACGTCTCCCTAAAGCTCGACAAGAGGTGAGTTGGAGTCAGGTAATATTATACTGTATACTCGTCGGCAAGTTTTTATTTGATTGCACGTTTCTTTTATAGTCTAAAATTTACATTTCTGTTTTTGAATCACTGCATATGTAACAAAAATTATGAATTATAATTATGCGTGAAATTTTTATATTCTTTATTTTTCTGTGACAAGCAATAAAATTTGCTTTACTTCAAACATTCATTAAAAATAAAGAGAAGGTTGTGTCTTGTATTGTTACAATTATATGGGCCGTAAAAACAGCAGCAAGTTTTTATGTGGCCTATAATTGACAGCTTGTGCTTCAGCGGCAAGTTCGTTGTTGTTTTTGTCAAGGTTAATTGGAACATGCATACCTTTCATTAAACTGATATAGGAAAGATATCTAGTAAATTCTACAGATTAAAACTAGCATCATGTCTTGAAAAGTATTTAAAGCATTTGAAATTTCCTGTCTGGAAAAAACATCCAGAAATATTTCAGGTTGGTCACCGCCACTGCAGCAATGTTTAAAATAGAGCTAATACATGGCAAAAATGAATTTACAAAGTAAATTGTCTTGATGATATATATTATCTTTCAAATGGTATTGTTCTTAGTTTTGAATCTTCATAATACACTTACTGAACAGTAATATTGTGTGCCTTAAGGTTATTGGCACAGCAAACTCAGATATTGGCATGAAGTGTAAGTAAGAGTGCTGATATCATTGTCATTTAATGAATTTGTTTTATTATATACCTAAAACATGAATTCCAGTTATTGTGTTATTGGCATGAGCTAGTACATCAGTTTTGATTTTACTTCAAAGACACTAATTTAGGCTTATAGAATTGATTATATAAATTAGTACCGTTTCATAATTATTATGAAAACCTACAACTTGCGGTACTAATACCTGAGAATTCTCTCCACGAATTCAAAACTTGTATCTTTTTATTATATATTTATATTATATATTTGTATTTCAGGTTCTGTTTGCTTTGAACCGGACGTTAGGGCAACACGAATCATACAGACTCTCAGATAGTGCAATACCTTATACCACAGACGATCTTATCCATCATTACAACTGTGGGGACCTAAATGACATCATATTTAACAAAGACTCTACGCAGGTCCCAAACTTGTTAAACCATTCTATACCTCCTAGTGAAATAAAAACAGCAGAAGTTATAAATAATTATTTCCAGACGGAGCTTATAAACAAACGGAATGAGAGAATGGCAGACAGAGTAGCAAGTCTTCTCAACAGTCATCCACATGAAAGTTTCTTCTTTGCCTTTGGTGCTGGTAAGTGTAAAGTGTATGATTCTCTCTAACAGTAGTCACAGTACAAGACTTAGTGAATTATACTCCTACAAGCTCACTTGTATAATCCTGTCCACTTCCAGACAGTTTTCCCTGCTTGAAGAAGTGGTAGATTTGTTCCTTTTGCAATATGTCTCTAGGGCTAAAAAAGCACAAAAAATGCTGCCATTTGCAAAACAAAAAGGGGAGACAACTTTTTTAAGACAGTATGTGTTTCTATATCCTATTTCTGAAAAATTGAAGTAATAAGCTGTTGTCAAAGAAATCGATAGAGATATTTTCTTTTAAACAAATTTCTTTGCCCATTGATTTCTCTTTTAAGAAGTGAAGAAAAAGACATATACATTGTCTCGCCAAGGTACAATCTTTTCTTCTTGCAAATGGGGATGATATGATGATGTTCATTTTTATATAAAATCATCTTTCTAGACCTTTGTCATTACCTTCGGTCTCATCAAAAGAATAAAGGAAAACAGTTCATATTTTGTCAGTCATGACTTTGTCATTTGTGTCTGTAATGTCTTTTGGTATATTTAACAAAATTTTGTAAAATATTTACTCTGGACTTTCACTGCAGTGTGAAACAGAATGATTTGACAAAATATATGATAAATAGATTATTTTAGACATTTATGTTAAAACCTTGTGTAAATACACTAACAAGATTTAAACTGATCCTGTTTGTTATTTCAAATCTGACCACTTTAAATGAGTTACTCAATCCATGTTTGGGGACAAGGTTCAACAGCTCTCGTAATTTGATTTTAGTAAACAGAAATAACAACATAAAAGGAAATAATCGCAAAATCAAACACTCCAACAGGGCGAGAGCCTAATCTGCCATGAAATTAATGAAGTAAAGTGAAAGGACAAAAACCATGATTTATAATGTACTAGCAGTCAGTTTACCCGCAACAATTACTGGTGTCTTCTTAAAAATGTAAAATAAATTTCAGAGCCACCAGTATTTACATATAACTGAACCACAATGATAACGCTGAAATTTTTATGGTGTTGATAAAATTGAAGCAAACATAATTATTCTGTCTTTTATTTGGTGTAATGATAACACACAGTCTAGTGTGTGGTCAACAAAATATACACGTGTGTTATTGCTTTTTTGCACAAAAACTGCATACAAAAACACTTTAATTTATCAATTTTTATGCCCCCCCCTAAGAGCACACATGAGCTGCAAATACCAGATGAATATATTGTTCAAGATTTTTAAAGGGAGGTAACTGGAAATATTAAATACTTTAATAAATCTGTATCAGGTCAAAATTTCAAATTGATCTAAAAGCTGTATTATTACCCAAAATAAGCACAATTTGAAGTTAATGTAACCCAGTTAAATATCGGGTTAACAGCATCCCAAAGCTGAAGCTTATTTGAAAAAAAATTATGTCCCTATCTAAATAGAATGATTATATCCTTAGGAAATAAGTAGATGCCATCAGCTGAACAGAATCTGCAGACAGTTTATTATTTATATTTGATTATCTGGCAATGTAAGTATTAAAAAGAGCAAGTGAGCTCACTTGGAAATAAATGGCATATTGGATTCCACTGTTTATGGCCATTATATACAAGAGTTATGATTATTTTGAACAATATAAGACATTAAATAGGATTATGGAAAATAAAAGTGTAATTCCTTATTATCGGGGTATGTTCTTAATTATTTTTGGCTATATTCTCAGGATTTTGTAGGCTGTAAATATTAATTGTTAGATACAGTCTACTCCAAAAAACTTTATATTAAATGACACAGTCTAGTGTGACTACATTTTCCCCGGTTTTGTACAGTGTGAAAAATCCAGCTTTTTTTTATTTGGCCATCAGTGCTGAAGAGATGCTTGCAAGTAAATAAGTTATGTCAGATCAATTTGGCAGAACATGAGAGTATTATGGAGTCTGTGGGGAGGCAGTTACAATCAATGATTATTATTTGCCCAATTACCATTCTGACGCCCTCCTGTTAGTCTATTATCATAGATCAACAGTAGTCTGTCTTCAGCCAAAATCTTCACACTGAATTTAGATAACACTAATGAAGGGAACCTAGTACACTTTAGACAAGTAATACTTCATTTTTCAGGAAAGAAAATTTATAATACTGTGATTCATGTATGTTTAAAAAACACCCTAATTCTTTATAAGATATCTCAATAAACAACATAACTTGATGAATATTCTTTTGCCAGTTGCAATTCATGAAATCGTCATTTAAGTTAGTGGACCCATACCAGCAATCAACAATTTCTGTTTTATTGTTTTCCCAGTAAGTATTAATTGCATTCTTTGACTGCATTTGCCTGTGTGCATGCGGAGCTACTATATATTAAATACAGAGGTACTTAATATTAAATACAGAAAAATGCTGAAAAAGTATTCATGAGAATATATATTTGTGAGAATGTTGCCAGTTGTCATAAAGATTTAGCAGTATATCACCAAACCACAAAAATATTTGGTATTAAAATAAACAACATCTTTATCAACAATCTTGCCTGTCCATTATATGTTTTACTGTACCTTCCCATACGACTGGATACTTAAAATATGCTGGAAAGTTGTCTCCCTTTAAAAGTGAATGCCATTTGTAAAGAAATAATTAAATTGCTGAAAACTATGTTAAACCTAGTTGTGTGAAATTTCAGGACGGGGACATTTTTGCAAATGCATCAGAAGAAAGATAAAAATTATGTAACAGTTCTTTGAAAATGCTGAGTTTTTAAAGGCACTGAACTGTCCAAAACTTGAAAAGTGTGCCCCCTCCCCCACTCTTTATGCAGCCTTTTTCTGTACTTCAATGCATATAGCAGTCAATTGACAATTGTTTTGTAGAGTAATGCGCATGTTTTCTATGCTGTTCAATTTTCATGCAGAACAACTTTCTTTCTGTGATTTGGTGTTGTTTGAATTTTTTTTTTCAAAATGCGGACCCAGCTATTAAAGGGTCACTACCTTAAAATCTCCTTGTTTGGTAGACTGCAAAACTTTTACTATTATCCTTCATCATAAATATTTTTTATATCTCGGTACTAAAGTGTGCATCAATTTCATTAGCTCTTTTAGCATACTAGCGGCAATTGTATCTGCCTTTGCGACCATTGCAGATCAAGATCAGCCTGCACGTCCAGGCAGTCTGATCATGATCTGCACTGTTCGCTGTTCAGTCAGTACATCTTTAGTTAATACCCGTATGAACTATAAATTAATGGTAATGTCCAAACTGAAAGATAGAGTAGTCCATTTTAGAAACTTAGCAGAGTAAGAGTTAGAAAGAAATTTATGACAAAATTAAACAAGGGTATTCAGCCTTTATACTGATGTGATGCTGTACTGTCAATAAGATTAAATTGCCTGCCAGTCTGCAGAAATAGTTTCCATCTATGTATAAGTAATTTAAGAGTTGACAGCAGAATGTTGACATTGGATAGAGGCCTTTGGGACTGACAGATTACTTGGAAACACTTGATTGATTCATCTCATAGTTTCTACAAACAGATTATTGGGCTTTAGCTGGGTTGATTTGATTACTACTCAGATCACTAAACACCAGAAAATTTAAAAATATCAAATATATTTTCATGAGCTTGTTATATAATTCTACAACTGAAATGAAAACTGGAATTTTACATAATTTCAGAAGTGTCTCAGACTTTTTTAAATGCCTTATCAAATTGTTTTTAGTTGCTAAACGTAATAAATTGTTATCGATGGCTGCTTGAAAATACAAGTTAAAAGAGGACTTCGATGTAGCAAGAAAAAAGTAAATGAATAGCTTCCAAAATTTTGACATCTGTGTTTTGTTGTATTTTTCCTCAGATGTACCACTGGATATTGACAAACTATATACTATTAAAGCATGATTGTTATGGAGTTAGTGTAGATATATTTGCCTGGTTATGTCATACATTGGAATCTCGAGGGGACAAAATTTGAAATCTCTAAAACCTCTAACCAAGCAACAGGCACTGGTGAAATGCTGAAGACTTGGTCAGCTGTTAAGACTTTGCTTGAAACTGATGTTAGAATGAATAAATCAACTTTAATTAGTTTTCATAATAATATTAAATATTTTTTCTGAACAATACAGGTGAAAATGATGTGAAATGGCTGTTTTACTTGTTATTTTCAGATAATCAATTGTTAAAAAAAAATCAAGTCATTTTGAAATATTATTTGCTACAAAATATGTTTTAAACAAAAAAGAGATAAATATAGGCCTACTGTCAGAGAAATATTTGGAATATATCAGTTCATCTATGACTTTGGGCAACATATTTTTATTCATTTTTTTTTTCATATAAAATTCATTTCTGTGAGTACTGAGTGTGGCCAAGAATGTATGTATCTCGAAATGTTTCAAGTTGTTACAGGTGTTGAGCTAATTAATTTGCTAACCAGTCACTTAGAAACAGTAGTGGAGGTGATACTCATCTGTAAACAACACTGATTAATTCATCATTGTCAGGGTGAAAGTAAGGCTATATAACAGTAGTGATTGGTTTCTACTGATCATGCATCCTTGCTGAATCGGTACAGACTGCCTGTAATCATTATATTTAAATCAGTTATTTTGCGTAAATTATGTGTGACTTAATAAAGCATGTGTTCTTTTTAAACAATGCATAATCTGTTGTCTTCTCAAATCATGGGTTTCTTTCTAAAGCTTGCACTTATGTTAACCCTTACCCAGCTAAATTTCTATAATGAACTAGTCCATCTTCCAGTTTGGACAGTACCATTAACTGTTAAAAGGGGGGCTTACCAAAAAGATACTGACTGAATGGCGAGCAGTGCATGCAGATCATGATTTTGCACTGGTTGCAAAGGCAGAATCAGTCATGTCCAGCAATTGGTAAGGGTTAAAGCATCATCCAGGGGTTTCTTTCTAAAGTGTGTGCTTATCTAATTGGCTCATTCTTAAATCGTGTGTTCTGCCTAAATCATAAGCTCTTCAGAAGTCACATGATCATCAGTTTCAAATTTGTTTCATGAATTAAACGATCTACATAAATCATTTCTTTCTTTCATCTAAAAATATTCTTTTTGTTGTTGTTTTTTTTGTCAGAATCAGGTTTTGCCATTAAATCAGCAGTATTTTTCTTCATCCTACAAAAATGAAGTGCTCTTTCAAAATCATAGACATTTTATAGGATTTTTAAAGAGCTGAGTTTTGTTATTATAATGCTTGTGTTATCATTTTATATAAAAAAACTTGAAATTTTGTGGCAAACCCTCAAGCATTTTAAAATGTAATCTTTAATAGCAATTTCTGAAAAAGAGATCTAAAGTGAAATCATTAGTTTAGAGGGTAGGAATTCAAATTTTATTGATAATCTAACTTTGAAGATTTTTTGAAGACTGATAATTCTGATATTGATACTGGTTTACAAAAGGGGACATTATGATATAACTGTGCATGCATTAAAAGATACATATCTAATTTTGAGAGGAAACTATCAAAATAGTTTGAAGATGGGTGGTGAAATTTATTGTTCACTTCATTAAAAAACAATACTGATGTGGTTTAGTGATGTACCAGTTTTTGTAAATAGCTTACTGTAAAATCATTTAATTTCGTAATTTCGTGGTTCTGGTCAAAATGGCAATTTCGTTGGGATATGAATTTGTGGATTTCAACTTTTGAACATAAAATGAATGGGAATTTTACTTGTCCGTTGGGATTATATTTCGTGGATTGACTCAACCACGAAAATTAGTCCCCCACAAATATTAATGATTTCACAGTATGACAGGGCCCTGACTATGCAAATTGTGTTCCTTCTTTGAAAATTCTAGGTCCATGAAAAAAAGATATTCTTTTTAACTGGAATTTCTTAGAAAAAAAAAACATGTTAAAATGTTAATAAAGCATGCTCTGAAAAGGCAGTACTGCTAGAGCATTACCAGCTGAACTGAGTTACTGCTGGTATAAAATTGTGAACTTCTAAAGTAAGACTTGAGCACAATATTAAAGTTTAAAATGTTCCAGAAATATTTCTGTCTTACAGTAGAAGAAATATATTAAAGGAACTAGAGAATTTTATGCCAGTGATTTCTTGATGGATTATCATTTAATCTCAGCCTGCAATCAGACTATAGTAATATATCATTTATAACTGACATCTTCCCCATTACTCACTGTCCGTTCAGCAACTATAAAAAAATGCAGGCTTCCATTGAAATCATAAAAAAAGATGTTGAGTTGAGTAAAGCAATGAATTTACTGCAAAACCACCCATCTTGCACATTAATGACACAAATGTTATCTCGCAAAAAAGTAACAGAAAATGTTAGCACGGTACTGCAAATGTGTATTGTTGCATGTACCTGCATAATTCACAAGTTTTGGAATGATCTTAACCCTTCTCATGCTGGACACGATTGAACCTGCCTTCCGTGCAGTCTGATCATGATCTGCACTGTTTGCTATTCAGCCAGTACCTTTTCGGTAAGCACCCCTTTTAACAGTTAATGGTCGTGTCCAAATTGAAAGATGGACAAGTTCATTATAGAAATTTAGCAGGGTAAGGGTTAATTTATTCATAAGATGAAAGTTTTAAATTATAAAAGTAGATCTAGTTAGTTATTTATCACATAAGAACCGGCAAACAAATAATAATTGAATATTATTTATAACTGAACATTGAAGAATAAAAGTATTAGTGTGGTCTCTCCCCGCACCAGCACTCCAGCAAAGAAAAAAAAGGGCTTGATATATATTATAAAGGGTTCAATAAATTAGATTTTACTCGTTTACATGTGAATAAAAAAATTGTTTTATATAATTATGTTATATTATGCAAAAAAAAAATTGTACAAAGAAAAATATGGGTGTTGAAAGTTTTGATACAGTGTAATTAGAAAGTCATTTTTCACCATGCATTATACTTGTCTTTTATCTTTTGTTCTTTTTTTGTTACTTAAAAGTATATTTTGTAATCATTAAGTGATCAAGTTTTACTTTTCCTCTATTAAATACTGTTGAGTATTGTAGTCAGACATCAGGGAATCAGTAGAAACTTGCCTGCGGAAGAAGGATGATACCACAATACAGATCCTGGCTGAGATTAGCTCATTTATAGGGCTGCACAATCTTCATAAAAACATTTCTGACAGCAGTTACAATAAATGGGTTAACCATAAAACTATAAGAATAAGGAAAGTACCGCTGGATTTTTAAATATATAAGACTTTTTATTATAGATGGTTTTGATTAAAGTACAATATACGAGTGAAACCTAAGCATTTTGAAATATTTTCACCACCAACGATATATACACACATTACCGGTATGTTTTGCGGGTAGTACACCATATTAAAAATGAAAACAGATAATCTTGCTACATTTTATTACACATTTTTATATAATATGGTTTTCATAAAAGTACATGAGTTTGAGCTGATGGATTGTGGAACAGTTACATCCTCATTTAATTATGATGTTAGCATCTATAACTACTTTTGTGGTATCGAGTAGAGTAATGTAAAGAAAATTGAAAAATATATTTCCAGTGGCTCATTTTTTAACATTTGACATTTCTGTTTTGTTTTTTTGTTTTTTAGTCTTGATAAAAAGTGACTGTATTTTGTTTAAGTGGGTGTTTTTCTGTGAGTATCATGATGACTAAGAAAAAAAATTAGTTAAAAGGTTATAACAATTTCTTCTTAAATTTCTTTTTGAAAATTACTTGATGTTTCTTTCTACATGTCAATGATTCAGTTTTGGATCAGTCAGTATATTGAACATTACAGTGATTTGTCTATGCAATGGTCCATAGGTATTTTATAGATTTTTTATGAACTAAAGATTAGTGATGCAACTAATAATTCTTAGAGAGCTATACATGGTATAAAAGTATCCTGTTCAGCTGATAATAGATATGTAGTCATAATGCTGATGTGCAGGGAGAGGGTGTATTTAACTAAAGTTCTTCTAAAATTTATTTGTATTATATGCTTATTATTCGCAAAGTTTTTGTTTTGTTGGTGTTCTTTCACCAGTAAAAGCAAATAAGATATGTTGGCATCAGGATAGTGATTTCCTTGGCAAAAATTTCAGTAAACAGAAAAACTACATCACAAGAGTGGATAACGACTTCAAATCAATCGGCATTCTGGTTGAACAGAGTAGCTCAGATCACACAAACACTTCTAACAAGGGTATGATACATTAGGAGCAAGAAGGCCAGGTACCAACCAGGTGATCTATGTTTAATGTCAAATTAGCTGCAGAGATCAAAGACTTACCTACTTCAGAGGTATGTTCTGTGATAGAGAAACTCACTTGGATATTTGGCTAGCCCAGTGCCAAACCATTTCATTATATCAATATACAGACAAGTGTATACCACACACTATTCAACTAGAAGCATCCTGACATTTGGAAAAACTTCTTTGAAAATGTGTGTCTGGAAAAGGATAATTATTTTTCTTAAAAGATTTTATTGCTATGGCTTGATAGGTTTTTGACAAAAAATGGGAAAGAATTTTGGCACCTTCTGATGTAGATAAAGTCCTTTACTAACCCATGCTTCAACTGTTGTTTCCTCTTTGAAATACAATACACTAAATTGTCACATCAGCACAAGAAGTGGATTACTGCATTGATAAGAAGACGCCCATTTCAACATTTTGCGCTTTGTAAGGTCAAGGCTATCCTCAGAAATGCCTTTTACCATTAAAGACTTAGGAATACTCTGCTTTGAAATAATGTTTTAGTTGTTAGGGTTGACTGTCGCCTTCAGATTTCAATTTAATTCTATCCAAGTCACTGTTACAATGGGGTCCTTGCACTCAGTGTGAAGGTCAACATCAAGGTCACCAAAAAATGTCCACTTGAATTGTCCCATTGAGTGCAGGTGCTTTGAACAATGAATGTCAAGGTCACAGAGGCAAGTAAAAACTTAAAAACAGGAAATTAAAAGATAGAACAGTTAAGCACTTATTTTTACTGTTGCATCAGATATGATCTTAATTGATGACTTTTTGATCCCTGTTCTGTTTAATGGTAGAAAATTTTTAAGGAATCACTTCACTTTCAATGGCATTGGATTGGTATCTTAATTGTTGATGTTATCATCTTTTAATGTTGTTGAAAATTGAAGTGTTGTTTTCCTATATGTGAACCATTCTATTTGTGGCGCTCATTTAACCACAACCAAGATTGCTGCAAGAAGCGGCTTATCAAATGAAAAGTTTTTATGGTACATGTAACTTTATCTACTAAGTCTTATTTAATCATTTAAGGCAGTGAAAAGATTTCCAAAATCGACTTAAAAATGAAGGAAATGTGAATGTTTCAATATTTGATCAAAGTTGAAGCCATTTTGTTTCCATAGCAACAGGAAGTAAAATTGCAGATAAACTTATTTTTAGCTCACATGTCACAAAGTGACAGTGTGAGCTTTTGTGATCGCGCAGCGTCCGTCGTCCGTGCGTAAACTTTTGCTTGTGACCTCTCTAGAGGTCACATTTTTCATGGGATCTTTATGAAAGTTGGTCAGAATGTTCATCTTGATGATATCTAGGTCAAGTTCGAAACTGGGTCACGTGCGGTCAAAAACTAGGTCAGTAGGTCTAAAAATAGAAAAACCTTGTGACCGCTCTAGAGGCCATATTTTCAAAAGATCTTCATGAAAATTGGTCAGAATGTTCATCTTGATGATATCTAGGTCAAGTTCGAAACTGGGTCACGTGCGGTCAAAAACTAGGTCAGTAGGTCTAAAAATAGAAAAACCTTGTGACCTCTCTAGAGGCCATATTTTTCAAAAGATCTTCATGAAAATTGGTCAGAATGTTTATCTTGATAATATCTAGGTCAAGTTCGAAACTGGGTCACGTGCCTTCAAAAACTAGGTCAGTAGGTCAAATAATAGAAAAACCTTGTGACCTCTCTAGAGGCCATATTTTTCATGGGATCTGTATGAAAGTTGGTCTGAATGTTCATCTTGATGATATCTAGGTGAAGTTCGAAACTGGGTCAGCTGCGGTCAAAAACTAGGTCATTAGGTCTAAAAATAGAAAAACCTTGTGACCTCTCTAGAGGTCATACTTTTGAATGGATCTTCATGAAAATTGGTCAGAATGTTCACCTTGATGATATCTAGGTCAAGTTTGAAACTGGGTCACGTGCCTTCAATAACTAGGTCAGTAGGTCAAATAATAAAAAAACCTTGTGACCTCTCTAGAAGCCATATTTTTCATGGGAACTATATGAAGGTTGGTCTGAATGTTCATCTTGATGATATCTAGGCCAGGTTCGAAACTGGGTCAACTGTGGTTAAAAACTAGGTCAGTAGGTCTAAAAATAGAAAAACCTTGTGACCTCTCTAGAGGCCATATTTTTCACAAGATCTTCATGAAAATTGGTCAGAATGTTCACGTTGATGATATCTAGTTCAAGTTTGAAACTGGGTCATGTGCCTTCAAAAACTAGGTCAGTAGGTCAAATAATAGAAAAACCTTGTGACCTCTCTAGAGGCCATATTTTTCATGGGATCTGTATGAAAGTTGGTCTGAATGTTCATCTTGATGATATCTAGGGTCAGCTGCGATCAAAAACTAGGTCATTAGGTCTAAAAATAGAAAAAGCTTGTGACCTCTCTAGAGGCCATACTTTTGAATGGATCTTCATGAAAATTGGTCAGAATGTTCATCTTGATGATATCTAGGTCAAATTTGAAACTGGGTCACGTGCCGTCAATAACTAGGTCAGTAGGTCAAATAATGAAAAAGCCTTGTGACCTCTCTAGAGGCCATATTTTTCATGGGATCTGTATGAAAGTTGGTCTGAATGTTCATCTTGATGATATCTAGGTCAGGTTCAAAACTGGGTCACATGAGCTCAAAAACTAGGTCACTATGTCAAATAATAGAAAAAAATGATGTCATACTCAGTTCAAAACTGGGTCATGTTGGGACAGGTGAGCGATTCAGGACCATCATGGTCCTCTTGTAATATATTTATTTGAACAGTATTTTGTAAAGCTGTGAAATAATTTGTCATCTTTTTACAATAGAACTATTAGGGAATTACTATGATTTACATCTTAAACCCAAGAAACTGTAGAAAGTGCTAAATAGATATTTCAGCAATGTGTAAATGACATCATAAACACACTAATAAAGTTAGTGCCATTTTCTTAAATTTCAAACTGCCATATCTTTTTCTGTAATGGTCTGATTTCACAAATTCTTTCATTATTATGAATGGCTGGACAATATCAAGTTATGGAAGGTGTTCCTACACTTTTTATATTGAAATTTTTCATACATGCATTTTCTACTTCCAAAAAAGTACAAAGTTTACTAATGGATAAAGATTTTTCTGACACATTAAAGTTGTGCCAAAAATTAACCATATGGTCTTTTTTGCGTGACAGCTCGCATATTTTAAATAAAACATATTATTAATGAGGTGAAATGTTTTCTTTACAAACATATTTTTATGCAAGTATACTTGGAAGCTTTTACGTAAATCGTGTGTCTGTTGTCGGCTACTTCAAAGAAACTTTACTGTCTTTGATTTAACAAAACACAACCATTGAATAATTGATCATGTGAACTTGGACACACTTAAATTCCATTATATTTGATAAAATTATTATAAACAAAGCACGATTTATTATATTTCTCGGAAAGTGGCCAAACTGATTGCTTGTTTTTTACAGAAGGAGGATACTTAGAGTAATTGGTATATTTAGAAAAACTCTCGAAATGTCAAACAAATTTCTTTGATGTTAGACAGGTTTATGATATAGGTATTTGTTTAAGTGGCGGTCTGATCTCATTAAAAAAGGGAAGGTTAAAAAAAGATGTACCATCTTACGTTTTTTTATGAGCATTTAGATGTTTTATATTTTGATTGACATTCCTGATAATTTGTTATCTTCCACTGATGTTTAATTTAGATTTTATTGATTCAAACTGAATCAAAACTGTGTTCTCCAGGTAATCTCTTTAACAGAGTAGCAATGGTAACTTCAAAAAACTTGGGCAGGGTGTCCAAATGAAGAATTTTGAATTAATTGAAAATATACTTGAAATTATGAACTTTTAGTGATTCAGGTTACACCTTTGAAGTTTGTTTGAAGCAGAATCTTCATATAAATTGAAGCCAATGATTTTTTATTTTATTGATAATTTAGTTTGATGTCAAAAGGTTGTAGGAAATGGTGATATTGTGCAATGTTGTAATGAAAATTGTTATGTCTGTTATTCTGATGTTTAAAGTGATAGATTGTGATTAATGTTGCAGTAAGAATCCTTTGAAATATCAGGTATTTTATGATTTTTCATGAGTATATAGTGTTATAGGGCTCCATAGCGACTCCAGGATTTGACTATAAGAACATATCACCTAGCTAATTAGTTCTAAGATGGTCTTGGGTGTGAGGTTTTTCCAGAAGTTAATTATGCTCCTGACAACTGTCACTGATTCCAGATGAAGCAGCAGTTTCCTGCAAAATTTTTAAGAAAGAAGTTACACCTTGATTCTAAAAGGCAAATTACTTTGTTTTGTAGTTTTGTCCAGAAACAATACAATTCTGTTGACATAATGCAGGTAACAAAAATGGTTTTGTTATTAAAATATTTCAAGGATATGTTCTACTGTTCTAGAAAATATGTTACTGTAGCTTTTCTACATCTTTAACTGACTTTGAGAGTAGATTATTATAATTAGTAAAGTGAATCACACTTCATTCTATGTTTTTATCCTTTTTACAATCACTAATAAAAGAAATTGTTTTATAAATGTTTGCCCTTTAAGGAAGCAAGCTCTGTTTACACCGGTACCCGGTGTCAGTCTCTGATTGTATTATAAGCCATATAATTTTTTTGAAAGCAAATTCTTAATGGTTAACAAAAGGAGGTGAGTAATCATATAAGATTTTACTTACAGACCACAGAATGTGTGTTGTATCTGAAATTGTGATACTTTCGAAGAAGGGCAAGTAAAGTTTCATTAAAGTATTTTGTACCACCTGCATCCTAATACAACCACAGCAGTACCAACACTTTAAAGGAGAACCATAGATTTGTCCACAGGGTTCCTTATCTCTCATTTAACTATATCCAGTTTCCATGGTATTTGGTAAGAAGCAGATTTTGCAGATGGGCTTTAAACCACAAGTGCATAAAAAACTGTACTCTATGAATATATAACATTTCTATCTTGACTTTTTGAGACTATGTGGTAAAATTTCATTATAAAAAGTAAGAAAATGGTGTAATATGAGCCGTGCCATGAGTAAACCAACATAGTGGGTTTGCGACCAGCATGGATCCAGACCAGCCTGCGCATCCGCCCAGTCTGGTCAGGATCCATGCTGTTCGCTAACAGTTTCTCTAATTGCAATAGGCTTTGAAAGCGAACAGCATGGATCCTGACCAGACTGCGCGGATGCGCAGGCTGGTCTGGATCCATGCTGGTCGCAAACCCACTATGTTGGTTTTCTCATGGCACGGCTCAATTATGTAAATAATTGAGTTTCTTTGAAGCATGTTTTTCAAACAGCAAAATATATAAATCTGTCATATTTCAAGGGTATGGGAAATTGTGAAGATCTGTGTTTGCAACCATGGTGGTAAAAATGCATCATCAGACCTGTGTTATACAAACATAGAGTATGTAGAGATTAACATTTTGACATTTGAACAAAACATGATAAACCACCTGTAGCATACAAGTGCAATCTCTGATACAGCATGCATTTTGTGATCAAAACAGAGTTACAAAACAATCCTCTTGTCAGATATATCTGTTTATGTTGAGAAATAATATCAAAGACCAGGCAGTATAGTATTATTTCAGCTTAAAGGAGCATGTCTCCACATTTATGTCTTTTTTATACATCTATGAAATGGGATGTATTATGTTGTTGCCTGTGAGTGGACAGCATCCACTAAAATTGTCTGCTGTCTTTCTTGAGCAGTTCTTATACAAGGTTCATTAAACTTGTTCACAATATTCTTAGACATGATTTGATAACTTACTGGATTTTAGCAGTGGCTCTGGAGATATCCCTTGAATAACTGAAAATTGCAAAAACTGACAGAGTCTTCTGTCTGACTTAAGCACTACTCATCCAATGTTCACCAGAATTTGTCACAATATTTATGGTCATGATACCTTCAATGGCCAAATTGCAAAAAATTTGACAGTGTGCACTTTGGTAGTTCCTATCCATTGTTCACCAAACTGGGCAGGGCTCAACAAAACCACTTGTCCATCAACAAATCCAGTAGAAATTGTCTCCATGCCAGTACAACTTTCTGTAGCACTGATCCAGCTGGACCAGGGAGGTTTCTGACCAAAATGTATAATGAATCAAATGAAATAGTCATTTAATCTAAACAGTTAAAAATGAAAGTTGATTTATTGTTTGCAGCTCAAAAAATATGCCTCGTTTTGCAATGTTATGCATTATGTTTGAATCCATCCAAGCAAAATAATAACATACTGCCCTTACGAAAATGAAATATGGAAACAAGCTGGCATTAAGCTGCAAGGTAACTGTCAATGATCTGGTAACAGTCTGTCAAAAAAAAAAGGTAACTGGAAATAATCTGACTCCTACAGGGGAACAAACTTCCAAGAAAAAAAGTCTATCTGAAAATAACATGGACACTATTTCCATATTATTTCCAGTTTCTGGGAATAACCTGCAAACTATATGACAATAAACTGGCTCATAACAATCAGCATGTAAACACACTGACAATATTGTCAGCTTGTTTCCAGTGTCTGGAAGAAATCTGGCAGGAAAATGGCAAGGAACTGGAAATAAAAAACATAATTTCTATAATCAAATCGATATGGCAACACACTGGAATTGTAAACAAGAGCTGTTGGAGGACAGCAATGCCTCAAGAGCCTTGTCAATTGAATGAAGACAAAAGTCGGAAAAGGGGAATAATCTTGTAAAACTGCAAAACAGGATTATGGAACCTGCACAGTGCATATCAGCTTATGGCAGTGGACAAGTGTGTGAAGTTTCAATCCATTTCCATTAGTGAGTACCAGCTTACATACAAAAACTTAAGCAAAAAATGCTATGTGGAAAAAGGGGCATAATTTTGAAAAAAAAAGTTATGGGACCTGCTTAGTGCATGTCAGATCATGACAGTGAACAAGCGTGTAATTAGTTTCAATCCATTCCCATAAGTGAGTACTGAGATACCAGCTTACATACAAAACTTTAACCTTCTAAGTCGAAAAAAGGCCATAATTTTCTTTAAAAAAAACATACAGGCATGTCCAATAACTCGGCTATTCTTTGAATAGTCGAGATAAAAATTACATAAGTGACAATATTGTATGAATTTTCTGTCTGTCTGACAGTACAGTGGATATAAATTTACTCTGAGAGCAGATTCTGGCAATGCACTGGCTACACACTGGCAATACACTGGCAATATACCCATCTTAGCAATTTTCACAGCAAAACAAATATTACAAGACACCTTATCAAAATGGCCAAGTATTGCATTTTTCCCTCCAAAATTATTTTCAGTTTTCAATTGTTTTCCAGCATTGATGGGCACATTGTAAAGGTACTTTTTCATCATTTTACAGTTATTGTTTTCATTGTAACACAGATTCTGTCCGCAACAAGTATTTGTGCTAAACAGATACAGAAAATCTAAAAGTCATGTATTTTCGCTACCCTGTAAAATTAAACTTGCAATTTACCATAATCTCCTTTGGTTTCAATATTATATTATTGATAATTGAAATATTGCAAATCTTAATTGGTATTAAAATTGAGTCACAAGCAAATGAAGGTTTTAAGTCACATTAAAATTCATATTAAACATTAATAAAGATAAATAGAGAAAAATATATACTGACACTAAACTGGAAACAAACTTCCCATACACTGACAATGCTATGACAATACAATGGTAATAAAGACAATTTTCCAAGGAGGAAATAAATAAGATTAGTAATACTGACAGTAAGTAAGTAAGCAATATATTGGGATACTAGTCCATCTTTAGCTCAGTAGGTAGAGCGTCGATCTATGGATCATGGGGTCGCGGGTTCGATCTTCGGACAGGGCTTATGTTCTCCCTGACTATTTGATAAACGACATTGTGTTAGAAATCATTAGTCCTCCACCTCTGATTCATGTGGGGAAGTTGGCAGTTACTTGCGGGGAACAGGTTTGTACTGGTACAGAATCAAGGAACACTCAGGTTAGGTTAACTGCCCCCTGTTACATTACTGAAATACTGTTGAAAAACGACATTAAACCAAAAACAAACAAACAAAACTAGTCCATCTGCCACACTAATGTATAAGTGCTCATAACTTTGTACTGCATGAAGGAATTTAGTTTAAACTTTAAATAATGATTCCAGTTTGCTAAAGTGTTTCTCTTGTCCATGTAAGAGAGCCTGGCATGTTGTGACTGACTTTACACTGACAATACAATGACAACACACTGGCAATATGCCAGTGTGTTGTCAGAAAAATATTTCCAGTTGACTGGCTGCGCACTGACAATACAAGGACAACAGACTGGAAAGTCCAAAAAGCCGCTTGTTGTCAGTTGTGTATCCAGTGTGTTGCCAGATTGACACTGCATACCAGTTTGTTGCCAGTTTGTTGTCAGTGTTTTATTTCCAGATACCTCTATATAATTTAGCTCCTTCAAATAATTTTATATGAAAAATCAATGAAATTTTGTTAAAATGTCATTATAAACATCACTGACAACAAACTGTATATAAACTGACAGCAGACTGGAAGTATAATTGTACAGCTGGTTTTCAGATCTGGAAATTAGCTGACAAGTACATGGACACACGATGGTTATTCAGTGGCAACACACTGGGTCAGTTAATTGTCAGCTCTGGAAATAGGCTGGCAAGTAACTGGATTTAAGAGTATTATTCACTGGAAACACACTGGACATAAACTGACCATACACTGACAATAGGGAAGGTTTTTCGTAAGGGTAAATGCTTTAGTCTGTCCATGAGAGGTAATATTGAAAAGTGCGGTAACTCACACTTGCCCAAGTACATGCACCGAAAGGACTCTGTGATTTTAAAGGACCAGAATATATAACAACACCTAGTCCAGAGAACTTACTGAATGTAAATGGAAAATTTATGTGTACTGTAAAGGATTATTTATATAAAACCAGAATCATGTCTTTCAGTATAGTAACATTGTATCATTAGAGTTCCTGTCAGATGATTCTTGTAATTGATATCATTAATTTTGTACATGTTATTTTTGGAAAATCAAAAACAGATAAAAAAATTTTAAGGTTCATGATAATGAGTTTTGTAAGAAGATAAAGTATTATAAGGTTCATCTATAGCAGATATTGTACAATCATGGTGATCCTGTCAGAAGGTGCATCTCGTGTAAGATTTTGCCATTTCCACTGATAAAAGATGTGATAAATTCTGAGGTTTCTAAATATATTGTTGATGTTTTTTTGGTGCTTCGAGACACTTGTTTTGTTGTTTGTATAGATGATAACTTGTTTGATAACTTGCATGTGTTTCCATTAGGTATCAGTGCACTAGCAGTATAATCGTATTATCAAAGATGCTGGTTTTTATTTTGCATTCATTCATTATGATTCATTCTGTCCTCTCTCTCTTGTGTTTATTTGTCAGAAATTTGTAATTGTTGCTCCATAAAATGTCTAGGGATTTTAGTTACACTTGAAGGTGCCAGATTAACATTTTTTCTTCCTTATTAGGTTTTGGCAGGGTTTAGCCCTTTTAAAATTTTCTGCTGTTCCTGCCCAATGATAAAAGAGTTGTTTTAACTTTGTAGATAGATTTGTTCATATCAAGTTTCAGACACTGATACTTATAATTGTCAAGTTACAGAATTACATAGATATAGACAAATGATAAGGTGGTGTAAACTTTTTTTGATATGAAAATGTCTAGTGTTGAACATTCTAATTGTGTAATATGAGGAAGTTTAATTCAGTTTTCAGTCTTAATAGGTCACAAAAGTTATTTAACACAGTCTAATATCTTCATTTTTCCTTTGAAGTGCTAAATTTTAGTATACAATTACAAGTTTCATATTTTGTATTTAAAATGTTGTTTTTTTATGTCTGTTAATAAACCACTTGATGCTCCCAAGTTTAAATTTATTATAAGCTATCTTCAATCTTTTGAAACAGTTCGTGGATATGGTGTACCATTTGGGTCGAAAGAGACTGTTCACATGCACGCATATTTCAAAATATACATGCACATATAAAAATAAGAGTAAATATTTACAATCGCCCTACTCTTTTCCATTGAAAATTATGATGTTCGTTTTGTATGAACAACAAAAGAAAAAGCACCAAAGTTACGATAATGCTGTTAGTGAAAACAGACCGCTGTTTTGAAGATGTCCGCATATAGTCAGGGAGAACGTTCCTTAGATGACGTCTCAGTTGTTCAATCTGTTGAACAGAATGGCTGGGAAGCTGATTTTAATGTTAAATGCAACAAAATATATGCATTTTTTAGCTTGACTATACAAAGTATAGAGAGCTGTCCTACTCGACCCAGCTTCGGCATCCTTCTGCATCCGCATCTTGATTAAAGTTTTGATGCACTTTCTCTTTATCTCTGTAATTACTTGATGGATTTGTTTCAGACTTAAAATTAAGTTATTCCTCATCATCACCCACATATTGGCACAAGGCCATAACTCTCACACCAATATTTCAGGAATTATCCCCATTTACTTAGAACATTTAAAAGTTCGATGCAACTTAGTTGTTCTAAGTATACCAATCATTGACACAGTCCATAACCTACACCATATTTCATGATTATGCTCTTTTACTTAATTGAAGGTTAATTTTGATGCATTTTTACTGTTATTACAGAGAGGATTGATTTGATTCAAACTTAAAATAATTGTTCAGTATCATCACTCACATCATATCACACATTTGGCCTATAACTCTAGCACCAGTATTTCATGAATTATCTCCCCTTTTTACTTAAAATTTCAGGTTAAATTTTTGGTGCACTTTCACTCTATCTCAGTTATTACTAATAATGTCTCCCACCACACAGTGGTGTGGGAGACTTATTGATTTACTCCTGTCTGTGTGTGTGTGTGTCTGTCTGTCACAAAGCTTGTCCGCACTCTTAAGTCGAACATTTCTCACCCAATCTTCACCAAACTTGAACTAAATGTGTCTGACCATAAGACCTCGGCCAAGTTCGATAACTAGCCAAATCGGCCCAGGCACTTCGGAATTATGGCCCTTGAGTTACCGAAAAATCCTCAGAGCGCATGAGCTTTTGTGCACCCAAAAGGTACCCTATACTACTTTTATTAGTACATTTTGGGTGCAAGAAAGCGCATGCACATGTAGTATAGGGTACATTTTGGGTCCAAGAAAGCTCAGACTGACTTACTATTTAGATGATTAGGCAGTTGTGAGAGACATGCGCTTTTCTCAAAAGCATCTCTAGTTAGATTTGATTCAAACTTAAAGTAGTTGTTCCACATCATCACCAACATCACGCCCCATGTGGTTCTGGGACGATCTGTGTATTAAAAGAATTGGAACCACTGCCTTACCCTTGCATGATCATAAGAGGCGACTAATAGGGTCTTAACACTTGGTTTTGTAGTAACTGTGATTCCAGCAGGTATGCAAATTTTGATTCCATACCTCATGTTTTTATTTCGATGTAAATGAGATGTGGAACCAAAATTTGTAGTCCTGTTTGGCACCATATAACCTTTACTGTGTTAGTGCACCGTAAAACCCAAATAAATAAATAAATCACACACATCACATGACACAAGGTGCATTACTCTTGCAGCAATATTTCATGAATTTTGCCCCCCTTTTGCTTAGAATTTTCCTTATTTAATGTTAAATTGATACACTTTATCTTTATCTCTCTTATTACCTGCGGCCTGGAGACCGCAGGTATATTGGAATGCAACAAGTAGTGTAGCATATGGGGACTCCAGGGTGATTTCACGTGACTTTTTACCGATATGCGATTGGCTTATCGCATTTATGGAACGCCGTTTCTGCAATATAGCCGGCACTCTATATGATATATAGAGCAATGTTTGTGACCTAAATTCCTCATTCATTATTTCATATAATTTATTCAAGCTTTCAGCAATGATCAGTATTGATACCTAGTTGTGCATAAGGGATTTTAATTTCCTGGATTATGGTCCTGTGTTGTTTTGCTCTATACTTAGTATGTCAACGAAGTCCAGGTGAGGGCATGAATCACATTTGTATTCGCTCTAGTGAAATATTTCAATAGTCAAGGAATGTGACCAGTTGAGCTAAAAGTTATTTTTGCTCAAAACAATAACTTTCAGAATTAAGAAAAACATATTTCATAGATCTACTTGTAAATCATGTATAATGGAGTAATATTTCCTACATTTAAGCGTTATTGTATAATTAAAAAAAAAAAGCAAGCACGTTATTCCCCATTAAGTTACTTTTTTAGGCTGAGGGGTCACACATACATCCATAACAATTTCTGATCTGTATAACTTCTGGCCGCAGGAAATCTTTTGACTTGTTACTTAATACTTTTGACATAGACTCAAGCTATAGTCCAATATCTTCATCCACATTGGAGTCATTAAACACTCCAGTGACAGCTCTAGCTTCCTCAGATGTGCCCATAGCAGTTTCACTATTGAAAAAGTTGAGCGTGCTGTCTCCAGTGACAGCTCTTGTTAAAACAATCTTGTTTACAGATGGAAAGGAAATATAATGTAAAGATAAGAAATGAATTAATTTTTTCGGAGTTCATGCAAAATGAACGCCAGAATAGGATCGGCAAATTAAACAAGAATAGCTAGCGCAATTCATGGTTTTGCCAATCCTATTCTGTTGCTGATCATTTCGTATGAATACCGAAAAAATTAAGTATATACGTCCATCCATATATTTTTATGTGTACATGCGTTAGTATTTAGATGCATGCATGGGCATTCCATTTTGTACATTTTTAATTCTTTGCAATACTTCGCTATGAGTAATTATTAGTTTCTCAAACAGAAAAAATGGCTGTGATATTTGTCACAGTAGCACTACATCAAATAAAACTATTTGCATTTTATTAAAAAAAATGTGAGTTAAGTTCTGAAGATCTATTGTCCAGCATAGTTTATGTGAGTTAAGCTCTGAAGATCTGTTGTCCAGCATAGTTAAGCGAATGTAATGGTTTAAAGACAGATTGTTCAAAAAAATAGATAAAGAAAAATTGGGTTGTATGTTTCCACTTTTCCTACTTGCATGCCTAATGCAGTTTTGAAGTAGTCCTGCTGTTTTATGATGCATTCTGTATTAAAATCTGAAGCATTATTATATTTTATGTGATATTTATGGTGCTGTTCTTTAATTCATTGCAGAAAAAATGGTTGTTTCAGAATGTGATTCTATCTTATTGCAGTTGATAAACAAAATTATGTGCCTGTTTTCTTATTTCTTACTGATGTTGCCAGCTGATGTTGCAATATGAGTTAAAACTTGCGGCAGTTATTTAAAACACGGTTATGTATATGAGATGAATTAGATACCAAATATATTATCAATCTTTGCCTTGTTTTGGTAATTTATGATAAACTGCTTCAGATTCCACTGAGGGGTGTCTTAAAACAATTGTACAGCAGTGGAATCAAACTGTTGCACTCTTCCAGGGTTGATCCACAAGTAATGTCACTGGGGCCAATATACAGAAAACAACAAAAATGCATACTCAAGTAGCCTACCTTAGTCTATTTGCAATATCATCCTAAAATATCATCAAAATGTATTGCACACTTATCAAGGTATTAGATATATTGAAAGCATGGTAATTGATTGGCAGCCCACAGAAAGATGTTATTATATGGCATGAATTTGCATTTTATTTTGATATTGATTGATGTTGCATTTGTTTCTTTATATTTTCCTTTTTAGAAGCAAATCCCACATGGTAGCATAGACAGTAACATTTAGGGTTTTTTTATCATATAAACTTGAGATATTTTGTTTGTTAACCTTTATAGTCTGCTGGCTGCATTTGCAACAAGTGCAGACCAATTAAGATGCTTGCTATTCAGTCACTAAATTTTCAGTGAACAACACTGGTTTGAATAATAAGTGTTACTAACCTAATTGAATGATTGACCAGTCCATTTGTCACTAATAGTAACAGCTCTTCTTAAAGCATAAAATAGCTTTTTTTTATCTGTATATTACTTAAAAAGAGATTGGGACCTTTTCACTTCAATAAAGTGCCAGGAGGACAATGTTTCATTGGTGTTTTATGTTATAAATTTGAATTTTACTGTGGAAATATCTGTTTGTAAATGAGAATTTAATGTTCGTTTATTTGAAGATAATGACTGTATTGTCACTCTTGTTGCTGAAGGGTTAGCTTTGATCATGTTGTGGGTTGTTTTAAAGTTTTAATTGATGCAGGAGGACTTAATTGTCATTTCAATTGTATTATGAAAGAGGTGTTTACTGCATAATTACAATACCTGATCTCTAACAACTTGATTGAAGAAATTTAATGTCCAATTTTAGTATTTTTTTCTCCACTTTTATGCAGGATATAGGCATAGGAAATAGAGATCAATATAATTGCACCTTTACTAATCCTACCAGGTGTTCTGTATTACAAAAGTGGATCTATTGTGACATTTTGATACAAGCAAAACAGTATTATCTGCACTATTATTTACCTACTGGTACTTCGTTTTATTATTGGCTTGTTAAAAGTTAATTTTTTACCATATGTAAGTTGACAGAATCATTGGAACCATGTCTTGAGGGGTAAATCAAACACAAATGAATAAATCCTTAATGATTTTGTTGTGCAAAAAAGTATGATATTGTGTCTTAAACAGTTTTCATTTTCCACTCAATTGTGTAATTGCAAGGGAAGTAAACTAATAGATCTCTACTTATAAGTACTAGCCCAAGGCAAGAGTTGTCATTCTTTGTGGATCACAACTTTAAATTAAAAATTAAAACTTCTGTTATTGATATTAACAAAAGTATCATAAACTTCACATTTGTGAAATCATTTTTGGTTATTTCAAGGACTTGGAAATTAATTTCTAGACTTCATTTAATGTAATTCTATCATTGAAAATTTTAGGGCCTATCTCTACAGGATATTGTTAGAAGTTTTAGACAGTTCATACAGGCACAGAATCCAAGATACATTGGCATGTTGGCATCATCAAATGTGCCAACACTCTAGAATGATGTGACAGAAATCAGCCACCATAGAAAACTTGAAAAGCAGAAAACTTGAAAAAATGATTTAAAAACATTAGGTTCTAGACTGGTTTAAAGGAATACTACATAAATTTGAGGGTTTTAACTTGAATTATTAACATTAGTGATTCTTACACTGATTTCAGGTATTATATTGTAGGACAAATTAAAGTTAAGTTTTGATGGAAGTGTTAAAATTGCTCTCACTCCTCTTTAATAGTTGTATATTAAAGTCATTCATATAAATACAAATTTAACCGAAAGATGAGGCGAGTTTAATATGAAAATTAGGTTGTTAAATATGCATATAATATGTCACTTCATACACAGTTAGCCTCATAAAATATACTTTGAAAATACCGCAAAATTACTCGAGGGGTTAATTCAGATAAAATTGATATTCATGAAAATTGAATTTTTTTTATAACTCCATTTACGGCCACTTGAGCTGATGAAACACCATTATATATCTGAACCGAGAGATTGAGTGTTATACTGTACGCGCTAAAATGAAAGATTTTGACATTTAAATACCAGTACCTAATTACCTTAAGGTAATATGAGTATGTCCAGACCAGGAATTTTTATCAAAATATTGCAAAATTAGTGGAGTTTTTTTGTTTGTTTTAAAAGTTTGTAAAAATTAAAATAAGAAAACTAAAATATTGGTGATTAGAACTTAACAACTGTCCTGGCCCCGTGTTCACAAAACATTTTCAGTCTCAGCTGAGTTTGATAATGAAACTTTATTTCTCATTTATATCAAAATATCATGTTTAAGACTAAATTTGAAGTTAATAACTATTTAATAGTGACTATCCAGTATTGATGGTCAGTCTCATTTGGAAATTAAGCTTGAAGTTTTAGTAAAATTGATATAAAAATTTCAAACTCAAACTCAGCTGAGACCGAAAAATGTTTTGTGAACACGGGGCCAGAGAAACTAAAAATCTTTGAATCACTTTAGCTTTTCTGATTTATTTTATGATAAACCATTTAATTGTTTTTATTTCTACTAAACTAGGTATTAAAACATTTAAGTGTTATAAATCAAAATTATTCCAGCTGTTCAGGATTTTTAGCCAATTAAGAAGTAATATTTATTGTAGTTTTTAGGTTCCAGTTAACTGCAGAGAAAAAGCATAATTCTTAATTGTAACATTCTTTCTTTGTTTCAGTGCCCTAGAATATTACCAAGTGAATTCATTATAAAAAAATTATTGCCAGAGTTGTACAGATTGACAGAAAGAATGGGGAACAGTTGGTCCTACTTCTTCCATGCATTCATTTAGCACGCATGCATTTTTCCTCTTTCATTAAACATGTGAGAGACTTTACTTAAACTGTCATGGGAGCCCCTATAATTGGACAAAAAATCACTCTGTAACTAAAAAAATTCCCATTGATACACAAGTACTGTCAGTTTGTTAGGGATCGTTGTTAATTTATATCCCAATTTGTAATTGCTTAAATGTTTCTGTTTGAATACCGAATTGCTAATTTCTGTATGAAATATGTGGGCGCATGTTTGTGACAGAGAACCATTAACATCCCAGCATGCCTGTGTTTCTGAATTGGTAAACATCCATGTTCATTTCTCAAAGTCAATTTTCACAAAGAAAGAATGTTTCAAAATAGAATCATTTTGATATTTCGTTACAAGATGAAATTAGAGGCAATTTTTACTTGTCAGAAAATAGACATAATATATCAGAAAATAGAATGTTGATGTTCATTCAGAAGTATTCAGATGAGTTCATACATATGTTAAGCCTCTATAGTAATAAAGTCTATTAAATTCAGTTGAAAGAACTGTCTTACTGTAACCCCATCCAATTTGTAACTACAGAGAAATAATGTGTATATATGTTCATAGAGCAAATTTAATAAAATGGTTGTGCAAGAACTGATTATTTTAAAAGATGATGTGTGCAAAATAAAGGAGGGTGTTCGTGGGGTCAGCTATTTTCGCACTGGTTTGAACCCTGAAGAGGTCACAGTTGATACTGTTGACCCAAGTTTCTAACAGCTAGGATCTTATTGGTCTTATATGCGCATTTAAGTGGCAATAAAATGATTTAAGCTAAAGTAATTATGTGATGCACTGTATGGTATCAATATCATCAGAATGATGAATTTGTCTATTTGTGCTAAATAAGGAAGATTGTTTCCAAGAATGAACTCAGTTTGTAGGATTGTTTGACAGATTTATGTCATGTGTAATAAGTACAAAAGGAAATATTTCAGTTGTTTTTATTGAACAAGTATCTCATTTAGATAGATTATGCTAAAATAGCCTTTCAAAAGATGTAGTTTATTTTTCAGCTGCTTGGTCCAAATTTTGCAGACAAGGTTGGAGTGGTTGTCTCCCTTAGACATATTTTAAAACTTTCTTGAAACAGACTTCTAGTTAATATTAATGTTCTTTTCTTGTATTTTTCAGGTCACTTTCTAGGCAACAACACAGTGATTGATAGACTAAAAGGGATGGGGTTTGATATTGAACATACACATCCTGATCAAGAAATTCCAAAGTAAGTTTTTCAACTTCCTAAAAAATACCGGTACTGAGACTATTCTACGTTTTCCTTCTACCCCAATACTGTTTTAACATTGTAGAATATCATAAAATAAATTTCAGAGAAAATTGTTAATCAATTCAGCATTTTTTTCAGATCTAACTGGCACCAAATAAAGTTATTTTCTTTTATTGGTAGGGTCAGGTTAAGTCATTTAAATCTGTAGGGAATGTAGAGAATTTGTGCTGTTTTTTGTGCCCCCCCCCCCCCCACCCCCCTTGAGTGTCAGGGGCATATAGAATTGGTCTTGTCCGTCCATCTGAGGTTTGTGATGTGCCTAGCTCAAAAAGTATTTGATATAAATTGATGAAACCTTGCATGAATCTTTATCATGATATGAACTTGCGCATCTCCAATTTTTATGCCCCCAAAGGGAGGCATATAGTTTTTGAACAGTCTGTCCGTCTGTCGGTCTGTCCGCAATTTTCGTGTCTGGTCCATATCTTTGTCATCCATGGATGGATTTTCAAATAACTTGGCATGAATGTATACCACAGTAAGACGACGTGTCGCGCGCAAGACCCAGGTCCGTAGCTCAAAGGTCAAGGTCACACTTAGACGTTAAAGGTCATTTTTCATGATAGTGCATTGATGGGCGTGTCTGGTCCATATCTTTGTCATCCATGGATGGATTTTCAAGTAACTACGCATAAATATGTGGCACCATAAGACGACGTGTCGCGTGCAAGACCCAGGTCTGTAGCTCAAAGAGCAAGGTCACACTTAGACATTAAAGGCCATATTTCATGATAGTGCATTGATGGGCGTGTCCGGTCCATATCTTTGTCATTCATGCATGGATTTTAAAATTATTGGGCATGAATGTGTATCACAGTAAGATGACGTGTCGCGTGCAAGACCCAGGTCTGTAGCTCAAAGGTCAAGGTCACACTTAGACGTTAAAGGTCATATTTCATGATAGTGCGTTGATGGGGTGTCTGGTCCATATCTTTGTCATTCATGCATGGATTTTAAAATTATTGGGCATGAATGTGTACCACAGTAAGACGACATGTCCCGCGCAAGACCCAGGTCCGTAGGTCAAAAGTCAAGGTCACACTTAGACGTTAAAGGTCATATTTCATGATAGTGCAATGATGGGCATGTCCAGTCCATATCTTTGTCATTCATGCATGGATTTTAAAATAACTACGCATGAATGTGTGGCACAGTAAGACGACATGTCGCGCGCAAGACCCAGGTCTGTAGGTCAAAGGTCCTTAACTCTAACATTGGCCATAACTATTCATTCAAAGTGCCATCGGGGGCATATGTCATCCTATGGAGACAGCTCTTGTTCATCTGGCTCTGCCCCCTATTTCCAGAGTTATGGTCCCTGAAATAATTAAAAAGGCGTATTTTCACCTTGTGATGCACCTAGCTTTAAAAAG
The DNA here is from genome assembly GCF_021730395.1 of Mercenaria mercenaria. NCBI lineage: Eukaryota > Metazoa > Mollusca > Bivalvia > Venerida > Veneridae > Mercenaria > Mercenaria mercenaria. The sequence goes on along the minus strand of NC_069363.1, from coordinate 42,348,945 downwards.
TGTTTCATATAAATTGATTAAACCTTGCTTGAGTCTTTATCATGATATGAACTTGGGCATCTCCTATTTTCGTCTTCGTCCGCCCCCTATTTCCAGAGTTATGACCCATGAAATAGTCAAACATGCATATTTTCACCTTGTGACGTGCGTAGCTCAAAAAGTATTTGATATAAATTAATGAAAATTTGCATGAGTCTTTATCATGATACAAACATGCGCACCTTTTATTTTTAGTCTCACTCCACCCCCTATTTTTAAAGTTATGGCCCCTGAAATAGTTTAAAATGTACATTTTCTAAATGACATGCCTAGCTCAAAAAGTATCTGATGTAAATTCATGAAACCTTGCATGAGTCTTTATCATGATGTGACTTTGCACACCTGGCATTCTTCTTGAGAATCTTAGCGCTTATTACAGAGTTATGACCCTTGAAATAGCCAAAATAGTGGATTTTTTGTTTGTGATACTCATAGCTCAAAAAGTATGGCCTAGAATAATGAATCCTTTACATAAAACGTTTGTTAAGGCTATACCCCTTTAAGACTGCAAACATTTGAATTATTGCCCCTTATTTGTGACAAATGTACCAGTGGGGGGCACACCCTTTGTCCTACAGACACATTCTAGTTTTATTTTTCTTGACCTTTACAGTTTTCTCGGTGTGAAGTCTTACATTTCATTATAGAAAACCTTTCTCTCTTGACCAATATTTGCACTTTAGGTGTTTGGATAGTGGAAGCACAGGTGGGGGAAATTCCAGAAAGATATTGCTACAAAGCACACATTTTTCCATCTCTGTTTTACTTTATCTGAGGAATTTTCTTGAATTATAGGCATATTATACATACTTATATTACATAAACATATATCCCCAAACAGAATCTTGTAATAAAGAAAAATGTAATCCCCAATAAATTGTAGTTTTTGCAGCATTAAATTCATGATAAAATTTTCACCAGGTATCGAAAATGTTTTTTTGTTTCCTTACATACCTACAATAAACAGTAAATTTGTCTTTTTTGACACTTGATTTGCATAAACAGCTTCTATTTTGACTCTTGCCAGATAATATTCATAATAAATATTTGGTATATTTGTCAGATTTGTTATAAACAATGCTTACATCTGTCTGTGGAGGACTGGTTGAGACATTTTATGACCTGATTCTGATACTAGTGGAATCTCTCTGATACTGTATTACATTCTCTGGTGTTCTGCAAGAGATAGAGGAAATTGATATATAAGAACTAATGCATCAGCAAAAATAGAACAAATATAATTATATCCCCAGATATGGAAGTCATGCACATCCATTAGTCAGTCAGAACATGCCTGTTCATCCATCCTTTTGTCCTTCAATCTTGTACTGTCATGCTTTTATGGAGCTATATCTCCAAAACCCATTAGCCATATATCTAAAGAATTTTCAAATAACAAGTTCACCATATTCAAAATGAACACAACCCAGGTCACTAGGTCCAAGGTCAAGGACACAGTTGGAGTTTAATGATCAAACATATGTATTTCTTGTAAACTGTACTGCCTAGAAGGATACAAATTTAAGAACAGTGTGCAGAACACTTAGTACCTTCCCTGGACAAGTGATTTATTGTAACCGTTGTAGATTGGGGGGGGGGGGGGGGGGGGGGGGCGGCTTTAAAGATGAATGTTTTAGAGAATTTCCCTATCCTACAGTTGAGGTAATATGGTAGAAAACTAAGTTGCTTTAAACTGAAATATTAAAGAGTTTTCTGATGTTTACAGGATAAATTATGAAAATGATTGGCCCGAACGTAAATCACCATATTTGAGCATGAAATCAGCCAGTTTTCCACTGTCAACGAGTCTGTATTCTGGTGATATACAATACTTTGTGTCCAATAGGTAAGAATATGCTTCAGCATGGAGTTAGCTTATGCATATTCAACACTTTGCCTGAGGATTTTTTTTTCAAAACCTGCATGGCCTTGGCTTAGCAAACCTGGTTTAAAATTCAAAACTGTATTTTGAATATTGAATCAGCCCTGTTTTTGCGTTACTTATGTGTGAAAATTTTGTTTTTCTCTTCAATGCAGCTATATGATTGAATGAGCTGATAAATAATGCAGGTATAAGGAAAAAGTTGAATAATCAAACATGTTGACTAAAGAGAGCAACAGCTTTTAATAACAGTTTATTATGGAATCAGTATTGCCTAGTATGCTTTTTAAGTTACTAAACCATCCTGTATTGAGTCAGTAGTAGCTTTGCTTATTAGAGCCCAAGATACAAGTATATGGGTGCTATATTGGAGTTGTGCATGTCTATTGGTCTGTCTGTCTGTAATTTCCTTTCCTGAGACATATCACCAAAACAATTTAAATATTTTCAAACCAGTAGATAAAGGTTCACCATCAAAATACCTTAAAATCAGGAATGATCCAGGTCACTTCATCCAAGGTCAAGGTTGTGATTCGAGGGTAAAGGTCAAAGATGGACAAAAAGTCTGTCTTCTTAATTGCTGAAAGGTTTTTATTAAACAAGATTCATTTCTTTATCTCATCAAGGTGCAGAGCACACAACCCAGGCAATAAATATCTTTATTTCTTGCTGGCAAATTGATTTTCAAATAATTACCTAAAAATATCCACAATTATAATACAATTACATTCAACCATGCCAAAGGTCACTAACTCAAAGGTTAAGGTCACATTTAGAAGTCAAAGGTCACTCTTGGAGCTTCATATCTTACATACTAGATTTTCATTAAACTAGCTTCAGTTGTTGACCTTATCAAAATGGTTTTCAGGGTGCACAAAAGACTAGCTCCTAGACTATGATACATCTTTTAACAATTTTATGATTGAATGTAGTGAACTGAGCCAGTCTATATCCTATGTCCAATATCATGTTGATAATGTCAACATCAGTCCTGTGTGAAAATCTCTAAAATAGACTGGCTTTTGTCTCTATGAAATTGAATTTGTCAAAAAAAGGGAAAATATAGAAATGTAGTTATTATCAGTCTAGTGGCTAGTCTAGGTGCACAAATCTTGTCTATATTAAAGGTCAAGGTCACACATGGAGGTCAAAGGTCATGATTACAATATTTTACATTACTTATATCAAAGCAGGGTTTAAGGGTATTAACCACTGTCAGTGATAGGACTAGTTTTAAAAAGTTCAGTTACTTAATGATGCAACTGTTTTTGCTTTTAGTAATATAACATATAATGTACTGTCTGATCTATAAGTGTGCCAGAGAAATATCATTAAAATCCAAGTTAAAATATTTGCAACATGTGTTTATCATATCATAACTAATATATACTTTATGAGATTTTAGTCAATTTTGTTTGAAATAATCTTCATTTTAGAAACTCAAAATAGTACTTCAGATCAGACATAAAGCTTAGATCAAGTTTTTTTCATTTAAAGTCAAAGTAATACTGAATATTGAGTTACTTATTAAGTTACTAAGAAAGAAAAGGCAATTATTGGACCCAATTTAGACCTATTATCTGGGTAGTGATTGGTACAGTAAGTGATATATTGTTTTTCAGATGCAGTCATTTTTGTGATGCCCATTCTTGCTCTCAAGAGTGGTGACAAGTGCAATAAATTATATATTTCTTGTTTCAGAATATAACACTCCCCTTGGGTTGAATCAGGGCCTCCACTGGGCTTCAGAAAGTTGAAGCCACTTTTTGAGAGAAACTGCCAAATTGAAGCTGAATTGCTGAAATTTGGCCACATTCTAATAAAATTCTTGTAGCCACTTTCAAAAATCTGGTAGTCAGTTCTTTGAATTTGTAGTATTTGGCTACATTGGCGATTGGCAGAGGAGGCCCTGATTCCATTCAGACCTACTTGCTGGGTCAAGATGGATGCAATAAGTATATAATATGTGTTGAAATAAGGCCATTTGGTCCAGTACATACCTACTATATGGGTAGCTTTGGGTCCAATAAGTTATATTTTCTGTTCCAGGTTGAAATTACATCATAGAAACAGAAATAAGCATAGAAACAAGCTTCAAGAAGAGTTTGGAGATCTCTGGGACCAAATGGATGAGGAATCTAGGTTTGTACACAATTATATGGATATAATGCAAAGTTTTCTAAATGTAACAATGTATTAAGATTCAGTTCATGCCCAATTGATCAAGTAAAACTCAAAACTTATGGTTGCAGAAGGACGACAAAACACTTTTTTTATGAACATGATTTTTTTGCATGGACAGAAGCTTGCATTTCTACTACCGTCCATGAAAAGGCTCAATCAAACCAAGCTTGCAACATTTTCATTTATGCTATATTGGACAACCTACTTTCTATTTTTTTTCTTTCTTATAATAAACTGTATACAAACACCAAAGTGTAGTGTAACCACACAACTTATAATAAAGCATAATGTTTTACAGGGCATGGTTAGAGAAGACGAGATCAGCAAGAAGAAAGAAATATAATAGTGATAAACCATTTAATGACCTCTGGATCCGTATGGAAACTCCTAGGTATATATAGTGACAAAACCATATTATCCAGTTCCATTAAAATCAGGACCCAGTATCATCACTCCAAATTTCTTAGATTTTGAAATGCTAAATTTCAGATTTTAAAATGCTAAATTTTCCTGAGGTGGACTTTTCTGTTAGTGATGGTTTATTAATTTTAATCACAGAAAAAGGTCTGCGAATTTTTAACAGTATGAATAAATACCTAATCCAAGTAGCTGCAACAGTACCTGAATATTTTAAAGAGTCATTTCTGTAAAGCATTGCAGATTTTGCTTCTTGCATAATGATACAGTGTTATTTTTTTTTTTGAGGAGTTATTTAGTGTTTCAGACTGCCGGTTTTTGGAATTAAAGGGAAGTAAATGCAACATTAGTAAAATACTTTAAGCCAGTGTTGTTTACCCTGATCATCTGTTTGTATTTCAGTCCTGGTTTGATACAGCAGCTGTCGGCAGAGTCCAACATGTACCAGCATCAAGTGAAGCCAACACCGGAATACACTCGCTACCTCTACAACAGTGCTACAAACCAAACCAACTCTGTACATTGTTTCTATATCATTTGGACAATTCTAATCTTACTGAATTTGAGATGATTTTAAAGGAAAAAAGGTTCACAGCTTCACCTCGTAAAAAAATGAGTCTGATTAAGTTTGAAGAAAGGGTGTTCAATGAAATTTTATGTCATTATTTGCTGTTGCAATATACATGTACTGTAAAACCTGCTGATAAGGGGAAATGGATAATGACTTAATAGTGCTAAGTCATTCCTGTTTGGTTCGCCTTTTCTGTAGCGAGGTTTTTAACACTTCGTTATCAGATACTTCATCAAAATACTTGTATAATTCATCATTTTGGGTGGTATTAGTAAATTCAATTTTTTCAAAGTAAACTTGATTACTTTTGAGCTGAATATCTATTTTGTTTTCTATGGTATATTTTCCATTGTAAATTCATCCAGTTTGGATGGATATCACAGTTTTTTTCTAAATTGCAAATTGAACTTCATTTGTGTTTTGAGTTCTTACGAAACTTTCAGGGTATCTAAATTAGCATTAAAGCAGAATTATGAAGAAATTTTTGAAAAATCATGCTCCAGAAGTGGTGCATCAAACAGTAGTATTTAAGCAGTTGTAAAAATGGCACAGCAAGAAAATAATTTCATAGTCTTCGCTAATGATGACTGTATTGCCAGTCAGTATCAGAACAAGATTTGCATTCTATTTATTTTATAAAAATGAAGAAAATGATGGAAACTTTTGTTCGCAGTTCACAAGCTTCATAGGATGATTGCCTATGGTCAGTTGATGACCCCCTATTATTTTGGACTATAGTAGATCAGAGGTCAGGGCCATAGTGGTCCTGGGACTGAAAAGGGGACAGATTTGTTATTTAAACAACTTGTGTTTATCTTATTAATGAAGAAATAGTGGGAAATGATATGGCCAGTCTGTTATTTCATTATTTAAAAATGGCCAAAATTGATGTTTTTATCATTATCTACCTCAAAGTTTATTTTTGTATATTTTGTAAATGTTCTCAATATTTGTTGATATTATGGCATTTTATGAAGCATTCATCTTAATGGCAAACATTTGAGCCAAGTCAAAGTAAATTGTACCTCATCCTTGAAGTTTATTTTGGTTTCAGTATCTTTTAAATAAATCAAGTTATTGAACATGAAAATCACATTAGTTAAAAATGTTTCATTAATAAAACCTATTGTTTTTGAAATAGTTTTAAATTCCCAATGAAATATTTTCAGATACCATTTCTTTATGGTAGCACGCACATTAATTAGTCGAAAGGTTCATTTAGGATCAGTTTACCAGCCTGGTGGAAGTAGTTTGTGAAGGAATTCAATAAAATGTAAAGTGAACACACAGGAAAGCACCTAAGTAAAATGTTAAAGGGCCAGTATAATACACTTAGGACATTCACTCCTTGAGTTTTGAAATCATTCTGTATTCTGTACAATAGTGATATTTAAACTCTTCCAAAAAATTGACATTTTTGTTAAAAAATATGATTAATGACAAGAACAGGTTGTTTATTAATTTTGTGTAAGGACCAAATTAAATGTGGTTTTTGCTCTATTTTAATAAGACAGAGTGAAATATGTTTATTGAGAATTATTACATTTACTGATCAGCATTATTTGTTTATTAAAAACTGTGATTTGTGTTTTGACATAATTTGATTTTTTTGTTTTAACCATTTCAGGTTAAATTTGTTAATTGGTTTTGTTCAATGATAACTTCTAAAGTCAGTATGTGAAACCTGCATTTAACCCTTATCATGCTTAGTAGACATAATTGATTCTGCCTTTGTGACCAGAGTATATCATGATCAGCCTTCACATCCATGCAGTCTGATCAAGATCTACACTGTTTGCCATTCAGTCAGTATCTTTTTGGTATACCTTTTCAGTTAATGGTACTGGTTGGGAACATTTTTCCGGACTGGACCAGTTTCCGGACACGTGTAATATCCGCTTTATTTCGTTGTTATTCATGTAATTGTTTCATCTAGATCATTTAGATGTTTGTTCTTCATGTCTACAACAAACCACTATTTTATAAGGCTGTGTAATGTTTGGGTTTTTGATGATAACTCACCTGCGTTTACAAAACAACTTTCTGTCTTAACGGGGCATGAAGATAGCATTGCGCATGCACAGTAGTTCACACATGCCGAGGTATCAAGTGGGGAAGAAATAATCAAACTACATAATGATTGTCTGCTGATAACATGTTCTACTTTTAATTTCACGCTAAAAGTTACGTAAGATGCAGGGCTGTCGATTTTTGCACTAATTTCATTCTATATCTATTGGAATTATCAAAAATTCGTATAAGACGAAATTCGAGTTTTTTATAGTCAACCTCGCTTTGCTTTCGTAGCTGCTATTGAAAGTCGCGTTTTGTTTCATGTGCAATTTTGAAGAGATGAATGATAAAGAAATGTGTAGAAATAGTTTAATTACTTATTTTGATATCAAATTAACAACAAAACACTGTCAAAATATTTGTCCGGAAACTGGTTTACCTGACGGGAAAAATAAATCATTTTAGTGACCCCATTTGAGGCCCCATGGAACCCATATTTTACATCACAACGCGATGCTGATTACAACATCGGATGTGGAAGGAGCTGAAGTTTGTGCAATATGGGCTTCATTTATGTCAAAAAATTTTTTAGGGAATAATGTAGCCGAAATATGAAAATGTGTCCGGAAAATGGTTCCCAACCAGTACTGTCCAAATTGAAAGATGGACAAGTTCATTACAGAGATTTAGCAGGGTAAGGGTTAATGTCTTTCACTGTCCTCTGTATTGTTTGCATAGACAGACTAAACTCTCATCTCTCAAGTTATGAGAGAATTTTTCACTAGAATTATTATTATTAACATAATTGCGGAAAGTGATATTCTTGTAAATAAACTTAAACAGCAACACTATTCTTCAAAACAAATTCACCCGCAATGCTAAATATAATAGGTATGACAAACATCAGCCAGTCATATTCTGGTTTCTGTAAAAACGTTATCCAGTCAGCAGCCTCATTACATTTATTGGCTATCTGTAAACATTTTTTTTTAATGAACAGTTTAACTGAGATATTAGCCATACTGCTCTTTCTTTTAAGTATAGTCATAAAATAAAACACTGTATGATAATCTTGGTGAATATCCAAGTCTATGAGTCAGACCAAGGCGATATTTACCTAATCATCATACAGTACCATTATTGTATGACTAGTCTATATTCAACTCATGTTTTCTGGGCTAATAAGTAAAAAATTTGAAACTAAAACTGAAAAGTAATTTCTGACGTTGTGTAATAAAACACTCGTTGAATAGCTTACCAGGCCGTAGTCAGAACTATTGACCTTTGAACCTCAAGAAGTACCGATTATTGACCAGCAAGCCATTCAATAAGCGTAGTACTATACTATATGACTGCAAGTATATGTGAAGTTCAAATAATCCAGCCAAGAATCTGACCATCAGACATTAAATGAGCCGTGCCATGAGAAAATCAACATAGTGGGTTTGCGACCAGCATGGATCCAGACCAGCCTGCGCATCTGCGCAGTCTGGTCAGGATCCATGCTGTTCGCTAACAGTTTCTCCAATTCCAATAGGCTTTAAAAGCGGACAGCATGGAGCCTGACCAGACTGCGCGGATGCGCAGGCTGGTCTGGATCCATGCTGGTCGCAAACCCACTATGTTGATTTTCTCATGGCACGGCTCAAATTAATTAATCTTCGTCTGTGGTAAATATGGTTAAAATTCGAAAAGAAAAATTGAGTGCTATCTTAACCTTTTATCTGGCATACATAGGTCACTTTAGCAAAGTGGTAAAAAATTCAAACACACAACATCAAAATTAGAAATAATCCATCCTTTACGGCCATGTATGTCAGCAAAATGTGAGAAATATGGTTACAGAAATCATCAGGAGGACTTTAATTTTTTCATCCAGTATTCCACCTGTATATTCCTTTAAACTTATCTTTGACCTTGAACCTTGCAATACTTTTATTCCTAGTAAGTTCAACACATGAAAAGCAAAGTAATAGGTGGACTTCTTTTTCTTTTTAATTGACACGTTTCAGGCATATTTTGATTCCTTTACATAGGAATCTGGTTGTTGAAGAAATATTATGAAAAATTAAGTTATTGTCAATTTTGGAACATGAATCATTATTGTTGCTAAATAAACAACTACAAAACTTATCTCTGCTTATTTAATTGATTTTAGCTATTCTGAATCTCCCTTGCTGTTTTGAATATTACAAGAAATCTTCCAGCTTTTGGTAAATAAATGGTGAAATACTGGTTGCCTTTAAAACGTTGTAAAGTTTTGAAGTACCCAAGAAAATCAAATTATTAAGGAGAACTAGCAAGCCAGTAAATTTTGGGGGAAGCCAGTCTCGAAATGCAACAATGCCATTGGACAATTTCCAGACTGTGCTGAAGTTTTGAGACTGGTCTTGTAACTGGAAGCTGGGTATATTCTACTGCTAGTGTACACTGGTGTAATGTTAAAGCACATGGGGTCACAAGTTTTATTCTTCACTACATCTAAAATCTATGTTGTATGTAGGTACTTGACGCTTCGCCTATTAAACAACTGGATGATACTCTGGATCTGGGGCAACTTCATCATCTTGCACTGTTTTCCAAAACTCAGTAAACTTTCTTCTAGAGAATTCGCCCAGACAAGCACCCAGTTGTGATTAGATATAACATGTACATATATCCTACAGTTTCAAAATCCAGGCTTTTTATGCAGTATGAATGTTGAGTTCATCTTCACTTCAGGAAATCAACCTTTGGGAATGGTATCGACATGCATGTAACTAGAAAGACATCAACAGGACATCCATGTTTACTAAAACTAGCAGTCTGCCTATTAATTAAAGAAGAAATAACTCTAGGTATAATAGCCCATCAAATTTTTTTCCTTTTTAGCTCAACTTTTCGAAGAAAAAGTAGAGCTATTGCACTCGCCCCGAGTCGGCGTCGCCGTTGGTTAAAGTTTTTCATAAAGTCAAATATCTCTGTTACTATCAAAGCTATTGTCTTGAAACATAAAATACTTATTTACTATCAAAGTCTACACCAGGAGAAACAATCCTCATATCTCTGATTTGAATTTTGATAAATTCAAAATTTGCTATTTTTTGCTTGTGAACACAATAGAGACATTTTGCAATCAACTTTAATAAAACTTGCACACAACTTGTATTGGAATAACATCTCGGTTCTTTTCAAAATCTGGCCAGATCCCATCATGGGTTCCAGAGTTATGGCCCCTTAAAGGTCCAAAATTTGCTATTTTGGCTTTTGCAGCCATATAGAGACTTCATTTATGGTTTGATTTGATACAAACTTGCAAAATATCTTCAACAACAATAAATCTTGTATTCCATGATGAATCTGTCGGATTCAGTCATAGGTTCTGGAGTTATTTTATATCTGATTACCTCCCCTGATTTTAATCAAAATGGATCTATATTGACTGAATTTATGACAAATTACCTCCCCTTATTTTTTATGTAAATGAATATACCTAGCAGCTTCTAATGAGATCGGTTTGAAACGTTATTTAAGTCTTCCATTGCATGAAATTTCTACTTTTCTAAGATGTTGTAAAGGCTTGTACTCTATATCTTCTACATGCATATACCAATGCATGATTACCTCCCCTGATTTTAATCAAAATGGATCTGTATCAGTAAGTACTAGGACTCATTTGAAATTTCATTATTGTCATTAGTTGGACTGAGACAATCTGGGTAGATAACTATGGACTGATTTTATGTCAAATTACCTTCCTTTGTTTCAAATTAAAATTGGTATATCTCTGTAACTAATGAAGATACTGATCTGAAATTTCATTAATGCCATCACATGGACTTGGACAATCAGTTTAGATACATATTGACTGAATTTATGACAAATTACCTCCCTTTATTTTTTATGTAAATGAATATACGTTAGCAGCTTCTAATGAGATTGGTTTTAAATGTGATTTAAGTCTTCCTGGGTAAGGAATAGTCATGCTAGTACAAAAATGCAGCATTTGAGCCTAGGACCCTCAAACTTGTTATGGAGATTGGCCCTCAGACTAGTATGTGATCCATAGGTCAAAAGGAACTGTTACAAGAAAATATTTATCCTGATGATATTTAATGTGTATGCCTATGTGATCTGTGTCAAAACTTGATCTTATCATTAAGAGCAATGGAACTCAGGTGAGCCATATAGGGCCATTAAAGAATTATGCCCCTTTTTAACTTAGAATTTTTGGTTAAAGTGTTTGATAAAGTTAAATATCTCTGTTACTATCAAAGCTATTGACTTGAAACTGAAAATACTAATTTACTATCAAAGTCTACACCAGGAGAAATGGTCACCATAACTCTGATTTGTTACATTTTTTGATAAAGTTAAATATCTCTGTTACTATTAAAGCTTTTGACTTAAAACTTGAAATAGTTATTTACTATCAAAGTCTACACCAGGAGAAACAATCCCCATTACTCTGACCGACCTCCTTATCAAATTTCATAATCCTAGGCCCAAGCATTCTTAAGTTATCATCTGGAAACCGTTTCACTTTTCTGGCTCACTGTGACCTTGACCTTTGATCTATTGACTTCAAAATCAATAGGGGTTATCTGCTGGTCATGACCAACCTCCCTATCAACTTTGATGATCCTAGGCCTAAGCGTTCTTGAGTTATCATCCGAAAACGGACTGGTCTACAGACCGACAGACATCTGCAAAACAATATACCCCTCCTTCTTCGAAGGGGGGCATAAATATCAAAACCCTAGGCCCTGTGGTTTTGGACAAGAAGATTTTCAAAGTTTTTCCTATGTAACTCTATATAAAGCATGTGACCCCCAGGGCGGGGCCATATTTGACCTTAGGGGGATAATTTGTACAAACTTGGTAGAGGACCATTAGATGATGCCACATACCAAATATCAATGCCTAGGTACTGTGGTTTTGGAAAAGAAGATTTTTAAAGTTTTTCCTTTCGGTTGCCATGGCAACCAGAGTTCTGTATGGAATTCAATTCTTTGAACAATTTTAAAGAAGATCATCCAAGGAACATCCCTGTGAAGTTTCATCAAAATTGGCCATGTGGTTTAGGATATGTTATTAAAAGGAAAGTGTGGACGGCCGGCTGGCCGGATGGTGACTGATCACAATAGCTCACCCAGAGTGCTTCGTGCTCAGGTGAGCTAAATACCAGTAGACTCTTCCTTTTAAAACACAAGCTACAAAATGTATTTTCTAGAAAAAATGGATTTACTTTTAATTATACAAAGCATTTGTATTACATAAAGGCACGAAACATTTACAAAATTATTCATTTATAATGAACATGCTTCACATAAACACTTATAACAACGAAATGATATAAAATACTTAATACATAATACAAATGGGAAATACATTGCAATATAGTTTTTTTTTTTTTGCCCCAAAATGCAGCACAGGATTTTCTCTACAATGTAGAACAGGTTTTTCCGAAAAGTGCAGCACACGATTTTCTCTACAATGTTGAACAGGTTTTTCCCAGAAGTGCAGTACTGGTTTCCTAAACAATGCAGAAGTTTTCCCAGCAATACAGTGGTGGATTTTACCACAATGCGTTTGACTGGTTCCACAGAATAAAGACACCAAGCTTAAATAATTCTATATAAACTAAACTAATGATATGTTAATTATATGTTAATTTACAATAACATGTATTCATCCATATTTACCCCTAGCTATGGAGAGAAACAGAAGAACAACAAGATGAAGGTTTTTATTTTCAATCAGTTCTAACATTCAACTTCTTGAAAAATCTTTCAGTTTGTTTACACTGTTCACATAAATAGGATAGATTGTAATACATGTCTCTTTTTAGTTGTGCACAAGAGTCTGGTGTTGCCTGATTCCCTAAAAGTTGTAAGAAGAAACTCACTACTTGCCCATTTTAACTACAAATAAAGATGAATAACTCTAGACAAAGTAATTCATTAATTCATTTCACATATAACATTAGCCTTTCAGTGGGATCAGACTCCTGGCCACTAGACTGGTAATCAGAGGTACTTCACAGTCTGTGACAGAAAAAGAGGACTATGTTGCACACCTCTACAGTATTTACAGAGTATCAGGTTTTTATTGAGAATTATGTACAAGTTCTACAGTGGTGATATTGTAAGGTTTTAAAAGCACAATGTTACTCTGTGAAAGAAATAGTGCATATTTATATACCTTTTTATTACATACCCATATGCACTTATAAATGTTATACATTTGTTCTTTAGCCTGAGTAAAATTGATACTATCAGAGTTGTTGACCTTTAAATGTGACAGCACCACTCAAAATTACATCAAACACCTCAGATATGAAATTTACAGGTCAATATGGAAAAATACTTATGTTCAAGGTAACAATGCAACTTAGTGCAGTTCAGAAACGAGTATGTTACAAATATGTAACCTTGACACATCCAAAATCTTTATTACTGTTTCAACAGCTAGATTGTTATCTAAAAATGTTTGAAGTACACATGAAGAGCTATTAACCGAAATTTCAAGATACCACTTACACATAATGTGCATTCAAAAAAAGAACATTAACCTTTATAGTTCGTATCTTCTACTAGAACTGTTAATACTTTCTATAAAAATGGCACTAGCTATAAACTTTAAACTAAAATTAGATAGCAAAAAGCAACGCTGAGCAAATATAAACAATGTAACAAAAACTAAATTGTAGAAAATAAAAACTTGTTCAAAAGTCAGTGAAAAAAGTTATAAAATTGAGGATGGAGACCAGTCTCCATCAGCAACCCTGTCATTGGTCATTTGAGAAGTGTTCTGTAAATCAACCAATCAGAGCCTACTATGCTGAGACTGGTCTCGAACTATTGCTTTTGTTAACATAGTGTAGATACATTTTATTAAACAAACTGTATCAATGAATTATGGTTGATATATCTGCAATAAACAAAATACTTATCATTTGCAAACAGTAATATATAATGATCCAATAAACGTTTATTCTTCACAAGACAATAAGTTGTCATACATAAGACATTCCTAGTACTGGACAAATTTCCTCAGATTCAATCAAGAGGATGAGATGTCCTGCTTGTAAATGTATAGGCATTTGAACGATATAATTACATAATTCAATATGTGTCTGAGGAGTCAAAATTCACAATATTGAAATATCATTTATTAAGACATATACATTGATGTACTGGTACACCTGTACTACCTACTAGTTTTGCACTCTATTTATGAGCAGCAAGTCACACCATTTAATTTGTGACAATTTTTTAGCAGGCCTGACTTTATATAAGGATTGCTTACATTTGTCTATGCATGTATTTATATCTCAGCCTCTTCTTAATTTATAGAACTCCATACAGTACCATCTTGAATAAAGATGTGGAAAGAATAAAGACCAAAAAGTACCTCATTAAAATTCATTAGGGATTTCAAGTGAGAGAATGTTGGTATTACTTGTACTTAAACAGAAGCATTTTATTCTTCATAAACTTGGTAAAAACTGGTAGATCAACATTTCATTTAGGCACTTCTTGCTTTATCTCTGGCTTCTACGAGGTCTGATAACCATTTTCAGAATAAGATCTTGCCCTCAGAAACAACCAAGTTGACTTGACTTTCAGATAACTCTTACCCAGCTTACTAAATCATGATCAATGGATTATTTCCCTTCTGTAGATAAAACTCATATAAATGAGGGATTTTAAAGTACTTCAATTTTTCTATGCATTCCAGCTGTGATTTATGTACTTATCATGGAATGTTGAACTATAGACAATAATGAAAAACAAAAATTTAATGAGCTAATAACACACTACTGATCTGACCTGACAAAACTGGTACAACAAAATGACAAAAATGTATGTGCAAATATTTTATTCAAAATTTTACAAAAATGATTTTGTTTGTGAAACTGGCATTCGTTTGATTTGCTTCTAGTAAATTTTTTGATTGTTATTATATGCTTAAATATTTCTTAAGAAATCTACCCAGATGCAAAGTCAACTAATGATGATAAACATGTGTGCAAAGTTTCAAAGCTGTAGCTCTTACAGTTCTTGAGAAAAGGTGGACCTAAACAAAAAATTTAACCAAGAAACTCCAACTTTCCAAGTACAAAAAGGGCCATAATTCTGACAAAATGCAATCAGAGTTATGTGTCTTGGTCTACACAGTCATCTAATGATGATAAGCAAGTGTGCAAAAAATCAAAGCTGTAGCTTTTATAGTTTTTGAGAAAAGGTGGACCTGAACAAAAATTTTAACCAACGCCGACATCGACGATCAAGTAACAACAATACCTCGTAGATTTTTTTATAAAAATCTGACAATCTAATAAAAGAAATTTTTTTTCACACAGAAGGTCTAAATATCGTTCACTCATAAACATCAGCTCTTATATTTTCGCTGGTGTTACACCATATGTGAAAATACTGCGTCTGATGCCCAATACCTTGTAGTTTTGTTGCTTTATTTCATAATTCATCACTTCAATGCAAGAAGTGATTAACTGAATTTACAAAGAGAAGCAGATAACTCCATCTTGAACTCATGATATACTAACTCATTTAGCAGCTAACAAAGCAGCCTGAGGTATGCAAAATATAAAAAATCATTTTAATGGATTGATGACATTTTGGCTTTGAGGGTACTAGTAGCATGACCTATAAATAGAATAACTGATTGATTAATGAGATCAGCATATATTTAATTAATGAAAAATGGAAAAACGAATTTAAACAAATATAAAAATTGCAGAAATACACTGTGTGAAGAATAAGTTAACACAACAATAATAATTTACAGATATGATGATATAAAACCAGCAAAAAATGGCTTGTTCACACACAGCATCAAAATGTTCACTATAAGAGTATAAAATTTCTAAAAAATCCTAATTTTGTTCAGTGCAGTTAATCAATGTCTCTTGATTACTCCATTTGAATGTCCATTGACTATATAATTACCATTTGTAACATTATCATCAACTTGTTTACTATTGATTTTATTGCTATGGCTGCCATTTTTAATGTAAGTGTTTGATTTATAGCCATTTGCTGCCTCATTTCTTTTAGCTTGGTCCCTTCTATTCTTCTTTTTCATTATATAGGACTGAATGTAAAAGTTGCCAAACAAAATGAGCATAATTATCATGTATCCACCCAGTAGATACTGGCCCCACATCGGGAAGTCACAGTCAGAAAAGTATGTCTGTGCCGTGTGTGAAAATGTTATCACAAACTGGATCTGAAGAGAAAAAAAATCAACAGTCAATGAATTTATAAACAGACAAAAGGAACCTTCAATCAAAGTATTAATTTGCTTAGTGAATTTATAAATTCTGTTACATAATTTGGGGACTTCCAGTGAAACAGGAAATATCCTTCAAATGAAATTCTAATATGAGCCGCGCCATGAGAAAACCAACATAGTGCATTTGCGACCAGCATGGATCCAGACCAGCCTGCATATCCACGCAGTCTGGTCAGGATCCATGCTGTTTGCATTCAAAGCCTATTGCAATTAGAAAAACCGTTAGCTGACAGCATGGATCCTGACCAGACTGCGTGGATGCGCAGGCTGGTCTGGATCCATGCTGGTTGCAAACGCACTATGTTGGTTTTCTCATGGCGCGGCTCAATGAAAAATCCATGTACTTTTCCATTAAAACACAGAAATTTGACATTGTAATGACATATTATTTGGCGAAAGAGTGCTACTACATTTGATCTACTTTTTTATATAAAAGATGTTTTAGAAATCAAAATATTATAAAAGAATGATGTTACACTTAATTTACACGTAGTACTGATTATTAGGTGCAGAAAATTAACTCTTTAGACATCTATGCACTCCTAAATTATTCTGTGAGACATGATATGTCCAGCACTTCAACTCTGTCAAAACACGTCACCGTCACATCAACGTACTATAATTGGTTCCATTATGTGCTATGAAATAGTGTTTCTCTGTTTCATCTGCTGGCTTACATTGAAAACATATTAGAATCTAAATTATATAAAGCAGAACCATTTTTTTTTAATACATTATAACAACAGTAATCCGGAATAAGCCATGTGTATTCACTTGGGCTACACCCTAATTAAATTATTCTAGGTATATAACTTACTAAAATTGATTGCTTTCAGAAATGGTTCTGCTATGTTTTATTTCAATTCTGCCATGTCCTTCAGTAAATATTCAAAATAATCCAAGATATCATCAAACTTCAGGTCAGTTCACACTGCCATCCCTGGAGACATGTAGAATGTACTGTGTGGATCAAACACACAATCAGAAACTGTAAGTTCTGAGAACTGCCCTTGCAACAGATGCAGTAGATCTGATATTCAAACCTTTCTTCAAACTATAAACAAACTTACCAATTGGAATGATGTAATATATTTCTTCCACCATAGTTTATCCCTCAGTGATGGTATAACTGCTAAACCGTAGTATGAATACATAACAATGTGAACTAAACAGTTCAAACACGAGCCAAACCAAGCTGGAAAACACAAAATAATACATTACAGTTTCTTTTCATTAAAAAAGCAAGAACTATAAGAATAACAACTCAAACTATACATGCATGTAAAAAGTTAAAAACATAAATAGCCTAAAGGTGTACAGTACATCAAGAGTTAACATAATGCTTTGAAACCTATGAAATGTAGGCATTTTAGGTGTGTTTGAGCTATGCTGTATAAAAACAGTACTAGTTTAATGGTCAAAACTTTGTCAAACAGTTCATTTCCATGTCCTATCCATTTTTTGTAAGACTCTTAGGAAATAATAAAGCTGTTCCTATATTGTATCAGTTAATAAAACATGGGCAGGAGTTAGGATGCATAATGAATAAAATCACGAGTGCATAGCACAAGTGATTTAATTTATTCGCATCCAAACGACTGCCGATATTTTATTAACCGCTAAAATCATTGGAACATGGTTATTATTTCAATTCTAACAATGCAAATCATTCGCATTTTACAGTACTACATTTTCAGCGAACTACGTCATTCAGGTCATATGCTGTTACAATTTACCCCCATGGTTAAAAAGTGTTGCATAGCCAATAGAACTTTTACAGTCATATTTGTTTCTTTTTTATCAGAATTTTGAAAAGTATTTATAAACTAGTAATCTAACAGCTTGCAGACTATTTATGAACAGAATCATCAATTTTTGTTATTTGACCCAGTGTTACAAGCTTAACTATCGTATGATGTCACATCATGATGACATCATACTTTATGTCATACTTTCCTGACATCACCTCTGAATCATAACTGAGCTAATTCGCTCGTAGCGGAGTTCAAAACATGTTTTACGACCATGCACATAAGTCGGTATGACTTTTTATCATATTTTGTTTTCGAAATGTTGTTTACAACCATTTGGCCCAGGAATAATTCATATATAATGGAATAGACATAGAATCTCTTATGTTACAATCATAGGGCTTAAAATGTATCAACCAATCATATTTTATTGAAGGTTCATATATAGGCTGTTTGCTATATCTTTATATAGCAATCAATGCGAGTCATGTCAGAATAACAAATAAAAATACTTTCTTTATCATAAATCGGAAAGCTTGCCACTTTAGTAAAGATATCGATTTATACAGTGATCTAGATCAATCTATACCATATATGATTAATCAGCACGGATTTATCGTGGAACTTTGAATGATATTGATTCTGAATTGATATATAAGATATTTATTCATTTATTCATGCTATCAATTAAACCTTTCCGAATTTTTAATCCTTTTGCAGTGATTCTAATAGAAGCAAATGATTGAAATCTTTTTTAATCTATAATTTGAACAGACTATGATCAGTAACTTGGATCTTTTTTATACAATGTCATGGATGCATAAATAAATCAGTGAACTCTTTAAAACCTTTTTCCTTTGGCAGATATATTCTCAAAAATAAATGAAACAAGTCTACTATTTACCACATAAGAGAGATTTATAAAAAGTGAAAAATGAAATATGAGCCGTGCCATGAGAAAACCAACATAGTGGGTATGCGACCAGCATGGATCCAGACCAGCCTGCGCATCCGCGCTGTCTGGTCAGGCTCCATGCTGTTCGCTTTTAAAGCCTATTGGAATTGGAGAAACTATTAGCGAACAGCATGGATCCTGACCAGACTGCGCGGATGCGCAGGCTGGTCTGGATCCATGCTGGTCGCATACCCACTATGTTGGTTTTCCCATGGCACGGCTCATATATTATTAAAACATTGCTTTCTATGCAAAATCAATACTTGTTAAGCTATCAAAAACTGTTAAGCCAACAAAAACATTGTCAAAACTGATAAGTTTAAATAAGCCTTTTTTCCACGAAAATCATACATATATATGAGATTACGTAATCACCATAATGTTAGCAACTGACTGTAAACATGCAACAAATGTAATGCAGTCCATATTTATAATATTGCCTGTCATTTTTATGTGAACTAAGGTACAAAATTATTGACTGTAAAAAACAGTCTTCATTTTAACCCATAATATAAAGTTTAACTGGTAACAGATTTATTTTGAATTCATTGTAATTAATAAAACAATTATGCTGAATACAGATCTATCATGTTTTTTAAGTTCCTAAATAAATGGTGTATAACATAGTTTTATACCTCTACAATTTTAAATGCATACACTGAATTCTTTAACCTATACCAAGTTTTTGAACTTTGGACTTAAAAATCACTAATTTGACATCATGTGTGTGTGGTTAGCCTACTGAAGTGGTACAAGATTTTTCACTTCAATATTTAAGACACCCACCTATATGAGTAATGTTATCACTGTCAAAACCAAGGTATTTAATAAAACCCTTATCCTGCTCTGAGCTTGCACATCCATGCAGGCTGATCATGGTCTGCACTGTACACTATTCAGTCAGTAAATTTTCAGTGAACACACCTTTGAATAATAAATGGTACTGCCCAAATTGAATGATAGACTCATAAGTCCATGCACACCAGATGCACAGTCCAGATTGCAATTTCATTTTGTTCTGTGCTAGATTATGGAAATGGGTTAATAACCGATACAAAATCTTTGAATCTCACACTTTTACCTGTCCTTCAAAGATTATATACTATATAAAGATGATCGACTTTATTAAAACCCAACCAGATAGTAAATTGTTATCACAGATATAGCATGTACAGCAAGACAAAATAACATACGATAATAGTTGACAATGTCAGTAAAGATTCAGGTCAAGTCCACTTGGTCCTCAAAATGGGACAGGTCATGTCCACTTGGTCCTCAAAGTGGTACAACTGAACTGTACTACAGAGGCCATAATGTGTGTGTCTGTATGACTGTGTGAATCATGCGAGTTGTGTTTGTGTGTGTGTTAAAATTTATTTACAGTCTTCACTGGTAACCCGTATGGTTGATTCCTCCAGTAAAGTGTGGAAGATACTAGGTGCAAGATACAGAAGACACCTCTATTCCAGAAGCTTCCCTGGTTTTTAAGTGTGCCAGATGTAAAGCACAAATAAACTATACTCTTATCCAAATGTTTGTAACTTTAACTGGAGGAGTGGGGCTCAAACTCATAACCCCTGGCTTCATAGTCAGGCAGTGTAACCACTGGATCACTGTGCCTGCTCTCACAGAAGTCTTCTTTATAAGCAATGTCCCAGAAAGTATCATTGAAGTATGTCTCAAAATTGTGATAACTGCACCTCCGTAGTAAAATTTGATAAAATTAGAAAAAAAAAAACAGAACACAAAAATCTCTTTGTACAAGAAATGATCACAGGTATTGAGCTAAATATGTACATTAACATATAATTGTAATAATATGTAGGGATTCATCCATCTGAAAAGGCAACAGACATTTGAATTGAATACATTGCATATCAATCACTCTGAGTTGGCAAAGAATATACTTGCATTAGCTCAACTGACCTTGAAAATAAGTGACCAATATACATATACATATATATATAATTATACATATATGTATAAAGTTTAACAAGACAGATAATATATTGGCTGTTGATGATGTGATGTCCAATCATCAAAAATCTGATCTAAAAATAGCTATTAAAATGTATAAAATCAATTAAGTATCCTCAGATACTAACCTCATTTAAACGTTGGGTACAATTTAGCAGTTTTCAACATTTCAGTCCAAAGGAAATTTAATGATGAAAAAGAATGATTTGGGCTGCACCATGAGAAAACCAACATAGTACATTTGCGACCAGCATGGATACAGACCAGCCTGCGCATCTGTGCAGTCTGGTCAGGATCCATGCTCTTCGCTAACAGTTTCTCTAATTGCAACAGGCTTTGAAAGCGAACAGCATGGATCCTGACCAGACTGCGCGGATGCATGCTGGTCGCAAATGCACTATGTTGGTTTTCTCATGGTGAGGCTCATTTTAGTTTAAACAGTCTTGAATAAATTTTGAACCTGAGGTTTTCATGTCATTGATTTACACTATATCTTGACTATATCTTGTTGTCACTTCAATATAGGTATTCATATCAGCTTTTATCATTGTGAAGAGTGAACATGGTTAAAGTTCCTTTATTTTATGGTAACTAAACATATACATCCCCTTTGTATCTCTGATCTCTTTCATATTCTTTGATATCTTTCCATTAAAATGTACGAGTATTACCTAACTTGTGTTTGTCATCCTGTACTTACAAAAAAAAAAACTCTTAAAAAGTAAACTGCTATAACTTTGAAATGAAGAATATTACACTTTAAGAATAAAGTTTAACACATGAATTTCATATATACAAATTTGGCACTTAACCCTTATCATGCTGGACGCGATTGATTCTGCCTTTGCGACCAGTGTAGACCAAGATCAGCCTGCACATCCGTGCAGTCTGACCATGGTCTGCACTGTTTGCTATTCAGTCAGTAAATTTTCAGTAAACACCCCTTCGAATGATAAATGGTACTGCCTAAAATGGAAGATGGACCAGTCCATTATTGAAATTTAGCATGGTAAGGGTTAATGTGGTTACATCATTTAGGGTATGCTTAGATTTTAAAGCCATAGTTGCAATTTTACCCTGGACTTAAAGTGGCTAAAGCCTTGCTGATTATTACAACATTACTCCCCTAACCCTTTCATATTATCAAATTTCCAATCATTTATTTTACATATAAAATAACAAATTCAAAAACTGACTCTTGTGTTTCACTTTTAAAGCTTTTTAGTGGTTTCTCATTTATTCCCCCCTTAGCAATTCAATAAATTCTGTAGAAAAAAATGACACTGTTTGGGATTTCCTGTACGAAAGACAGTGCCTAAATTCATTACTTTTTACTTACTTTGTCCACCTGGTGTAAACGTTGGCACCCACCACCAAATATTGAGCATAGTGGCATGATGAAATACGTGTAAAAATGTGACCTGAGCATCCTTCTTTCGTAATATCATTAAAACTGTGTCCATAAGTTCTATTGCTTTAGATATTCCATAATACCACATAACATTGGCCACCTATAATAAAATAAATAGCATGTATATAAATATATAATATCTAAACAGGCACGTGTCCAGGTGGGGGGCCAGGGGGCCCGGGCCCCCCCAGCTGGCTGCCTAGTTACGATTTTTATTACTATGGGCCCCTCAATTAACAAATTTATACACCAGCGCAACTGGCTTGATTTGACAGCAATACACAGGCTAAAAGAGCCATAAAACCGTGTCCGGTTGTGGAAATTAGCCCCAGGCATGTCACAGGTAAAAGTTCATCTGTGCATGCTTCATTGATCGCTTGATCGGTACTTGATTGGGTAGTGGAGAAACTATTATGTTTTTTACTCTTTGGAAGTGTTAAAGAATGATCAGAACATTGTTGGTTTTGTTAAGTAAATCTTAAAATGAATCTGAAAATTGAAACATTATGATGGTTGTAATTTGTTTCTACATTAAGGAACATTCCCCAAATTTATTAAATTGATCTTTTTATTTTACAACAATTATGAATTTGAAACTACTGTTTTGGGTCCAATAACCTTACTTAAAAACTTAACCTTTACTTTCTCAGTAAATCTCACAAAACGCATCTAAAACTCGTTACTTATGAGGGGTTTTATACATAAAAATATCACTTAATATGTGCTGTGATGTTATAGTTTGTACAGTCAAAGAAGTATAAAATACACATCTATTTATTTTTATAGATCTTTGGTACAGTTAAGAGCTCATTGTCATTTGAAATCTACGATGTAAATAGTAAATGTCATAATATTTCGTTTGTTTTGTTGGAAATCTAAAAACATTTGGCCATTTTGCAAATAGGATACCCTTAATAATTAGACTAGCCACTATACTGATAATTATGACATTTCTATGATTTTTTTTCTTTTTTATGTTCATAGAGACAAAAGCCAGTCTATTCTAGAGATTTTCTAAGAGGACTGATGTTAAAATTGTTATATTGGACATAGTATATAGACTGGCTCAGTTCCCTACATGAAATCGTAAAAATTGGAAAAAAATATCATAGTCTAGGAGCTAGTCTTCTTAATAATCATCTTAAAACTTCAACATTTTTTTCAACTGGGTATCATACAGAAAAATAAGTCCATACACTGTGACTGTACAACCATACATACACTGAAAAAGGCTCAATGAAATGATTAAAAGGTAGACTTTTACTTAAATATATGATACATTCATGCATCCTTAAAGGTGTTTCAGGTAGCAGGAAAATGCATCTATTCATGTGCCATATTAAAAAAAAAATCGCAATCGGGAGGGGATACCCCTCCCGAACCCACCCCACGGGCCTGCTAAACACAGCATCATGTTAGAGATAGTGGTTATGGCCACTAGCTTCAATTCACTAGACCCTCTCCAATGTAGGTTCAAATCTCACCCCAGATGAATTCTTTTTTTTTTTGTGAGGAAGCTATCCATTTGGCTTATGAAAAGTTAGTGGTTGTACCCTAGTGCTGGCTTGTGACTGAAATAATGCCAAGCGAGGCACTTGGGGTCTTCATTAACATTTAAAGTTGGAAGGTCTTTAAATCTGTTCAACTTAATATATATGATAAGTCCTTAAGAATGTCATTTACAAATCTGGGAAATTTCCTTTCTCAAGATTTTTATCATGCCTACGAAGTGTTATGTACTTCATTTTATCAAACCATCAGTACATAAAAAAAATCACTGAATTACTTTAACATGAAGTACCTGGGGAGACCAAACAAACAGAATTAACGATTAATTCATACTGTTCCTTTCTCAAAATAGTGAGATAAAACAATTGATTTATTGATAAAATATAAATGATGTAGATGACCTTCTATGAGGCTTCCACATTTTATAAAGAGATCCTAGTGATTACACGTACCCTCATTTCCCGTGGGTCTTTCCATGTATTTTGATTATATGGTGAACAAAGCCAATTATACCCTGCTGCCGATGTGCTCAACATAAACTGAAAAATACAATATAAAATCTATAAATTATAAACTGTCATACTGGTTTACATTAAAACATTTGGTAAATGATGTTTATTTCGATTTAACATGCAGCCCTTTTTTTTAATTTCCAAAATTCAGAGCACATGTATTTACTATAATTTGTTTGAAAAAAAGTACCTGCTTATTTCAATGACAGATAAAATGAGAGTATAAGACCCATCTTTGATTGTGTGCACTGTCCTGAAGCTCAGTAAGTAGAGTGCAAGACTGTTAAACCAGAGGTGACAAGTTTAGTCCCCGGGTAAGCCAAAATTATCAGTGACAGAGAACAACATGTCTGAAGTTGAGAATAAACAACCTCTGATTCATGACGTTGTCATTACTTGCAAAGAACAAACAAGAGGGCCAAGATGGCCCTAGGTCGCTCACCTGAGAAACATACAATAACAGTATAAACATGTTTGTGACCTAGTGATTTCATGGAAATAAATATTCTGGCAAATTTTCATTAGGATTGGACCCAAAATGTGGTCTCTTGAGTTTAAACAAGTATATTCTTTGAAATGACCTAGTGACTTAGTTTTTGACCCCAGATGACCCATATTCAAACATGGCCTAGATTTCATCAAGGCAATCATTCTGATCCAATTTCATGAAGATCAATTGAAAAATACAGCTTCTATCGCATACACAAGTTGTTTTTTTTTATTTGACCTAGTGACCTACTTTTTGACCCAAGATGACCCATATTCAGCCGCAACCTAGATTACATCAAGGCAATCATTCTGACTTAATTTCATAAAGATCAAATGAAAAATACAGCCTCTATTGCATACACAAGGTTTCTCTTTGATTTGACCTTGTGATCTAGTTTTTGACCCCAGATGACCTATATTCGAATTCAATCAAGGCAATCATTCTGACCAAATTTTATGAAGATCAATTGAAAAATACAGCTTCAATTGCATACACAAGGTTTTTCTTTGATTTGACCTAATGACCTAGTTTTTGATCCAAGATGACCCATGTTCGAACTCTGCCTAGATTTCATCAAGGCAATCATTCTGACCAAATTTCACGCAGACCAATTGAAAAATACAGCCTCTATCGCATACACAAGGTTTTTCTTTGATTTGACCTAGTTTCTGACCCTAGATGACCCATATTCAATCTCGACCTAATTTTCATCAAGGCAATCATTCTGACCAAATTTCATGAAGATCAACAGAAAAATACAGCTTCTATCACATATACAAGGTTTTTCTTTGACTTGACCTAGTGACCTACTTTTTGACCCGAGATGACCCATTTTCGAACTTGGCCTAGATTTGATTAAGGTAATCATTCTGACAAAATTTCATGAAGATCAGTTGAAAAATACAGCCTCTATCGCATACACAAGCCAAATGTTGACAGACAGACAACAGACAGACCGACGACAGAAGCCGGACATCGAGCGATCACAAAAACTCACCTGAGCAGCATTGCTCATGTGAGCTAAAAAAACTGGGGAAAACTTTTTTGGACAGTATCAAAAAAGTGAAAAACAGTTGAAAACGCTTTAAAAATCACATCAAACAAACAAGCAAACACAATGTAAGAGTGATTGTCTGTACAACATTGTTATGCATATTTTATTTATGACAAGACCTTCAACAATAATTTTCTGTTGATTTTCCATTAGATCATGTTCTTTACCTTTTTAGCTCACCTGTCACATATTGACAAGGTGAGCTTTTGTGATCACCCTTCGTCCGTCGTCAGTCCGTGTGTGCGTGCGTGCGTCCGTCAACAATTTCTTGTCTGCACAATAGTGGTTCCATTTATATTTTTATTTTAACCATACTTGCACACAACTTGTATCACCATAAGATCTTGGTTCCTTTCTTGAACTGGCCAGATCCCATTATGGGTTCCAGAGTTAAGGCCCCTGAAAGGGCCAAAATTAGCTATTTTGACCTTGCCTGCACAATAGCAGCTTTATTTATGATTTGATTTTTACCAAACTGGCACACAACTTGTATCACTATAAGATCTTGGTTCCTTTCTTGAACTGGCCAGATTCCATTATGGGTTCCAGAGTTATGGCCCCTGAAAGGGCCAGAATTAGCTATTTTGACCTTGTCTGCACAATGGCAGCTTTATTTATGATTTTATTTTAACCAAACTTGCACACAACTTGTATCACCATAAGATTTTGGTTTGTTTCTTGAACTGGCGAGATTCCATTATAGGTTCCAGAGTTATGGCCCCTTAAAGGTCCAGAATTAGCT
The DNA here is from genome assembly GCF_021730395.1 of Mercenaria mercenaria. NCBI lineage: Eukaryota > Metazoa > Mollusca > Bivalvia > Venerida > Veneridae > Mercenaria > Mercenaria mercenaria. The sequence continues at coordinate 42,322,138 of NC_069363.1, read as the reverse complement.
ATTTTGAACTTGTCTGCAAAATAGCAGCTTCATTTATGATTTGAATTTAATCAAACTTGCACAATACTTGTGTCACCATAACATCTTGGTTCCTTTCTTGAACCGGCTAGATCCCATAATGGGTTCCAGAGTTATGGCCCCCGAAAGGGCCAAAATTAGCTATTTTGACCTTGTCTGCACAATAGCAGCTTCATTTATGATCTGATTTTAACCAAACTTGCACACAACTTGTATCACCACAAGATCTTGGTTCCTTTTTTGAACTGGCCAGATTCCATCTTGGGTTCCAGAGTTATGGCCCCTTAAAGGTCCAAAATTGGCTATTTTGACTTTTGCAGCCATATAGAGACTTCATTATGGTTATATTTGATACAAACTTCCAAAATATCTTCAACAACAATAATCTTGCATTCCATGGCAAATCAGATCCAATTGTAGGTTCCAGAGTTATTTTATATCTGATTACCTCCCCTGATTGTAATCAAAATGGATTTATATCAGTAAGTACTTATAGGACTTATTTGAAATTTCATTATTGTCATTAGTTGGACTGTGCCAATCAGGGTAGATAACTATGGACTGATTTTATGTCAAATAACCTCCCTTTATTTCAAATTAAAATGGGTATATTTCCGTAACTAATGAAGATACTGATCTGAAATTTCATTTATGTCAACAGATTTATTTGGCAGATCCTTCTTTTGTTCACATACAATTTTTTTTTTTAATTACTTCCCTTTTACGTTACTATAAATAGCTTATTTTTAGTAACTTTTTTATTATTGGCCGTAGGGAAAAACCAAGACCACTTTTCAGTGGTACAACATGGATGGTACCTCCAATATTTAGGTGTATTTTGACATATCTGTACCTTGTAAGAATTTTTTTTTCTTTTTGGTTAAATTTCTTCCCTTTGTTGTTCCTGTCCTTTGGACTTAGATATTTTTTCTGAAGACCTTTTTGTCCTAAGTGCAATGATAACAGGTGAGCGATATAGGGCCATCAAGGCCCTCTTGTTTACATAGTTGTCATCAAAGGCAGTGAAGAGTGCATACAAAAACAATGAAAATCTTTTTGTTTGACTTTACTGTGAATAACTGACATCTATTTTTCAGTTTTGTACATTTTGTTCAATTTCTTTGTGATTGCTTAAGAGTGAAATATAATTGTGTACTAAACGATTAAAATCTAGGTCACCTTGGTGATGACTAAAAAAACATGCATGAACAGATCTTTAAAATACTTTTTCTGACCCCATGATAAAAAGGTAGAATTTTTTGTATCTTGTTTAACCCTTAGCCTGCTGGCGGCGATTGGTTTTGCCTTTGCGACCAGTGCAGATCAAGATCAGTCTGATCATGGTCTGCACTGTTTGCTATTCAGTCAGTAAATTTTTAGTAAACACCCCTTCAAATGATAAATGGTACTGCCCATATTGGAAGATGGACCAGTCCATTATAGAAATTTAGCAGGGTAAGGGTTAATTTAAGATGACATTAAAAGTGATAATGTCTGAACGTTTTGATCCTTATAAAATAACTCTGGTAAACAAGTGTACCTGAATGGTGGTTACATTTCGGGGTATGTAAGGGGGCAGGGTAAGAGTTGGGGCTTAGAATGTATAGAGACGGAGATTAGAACTGACATTTTTATAGTTTAGTTTATACTAATTAATTTTAGTTTAATTGTGAAACAAGTTCTACAAATTATATTAATCACTCTGAGACTACACCTCATTCCTCATTGATGGTATACATCACCATGACAGTTTCAGAGAAGGACAATATGGTCAGGAATAGAACCCACAGCCTTCCACACTTAAGGTTACCCAGGTGGTTGTCAGTTGCTTTAGAACAACATATACCCCATGGAGATGAGCACTTGCTTACCCCTCTATTATCTTAAAAGGCATGAAAATCAATATAGTCTTATATTTGAACAGTATTAGCATACATTCTGACACCCTAATCTCAATATGAATGTGACAAAAACAAAGAGATTTAGTATCTTATCTATTTAGACCTTCAATTCTCCCCATATACCTTGAATGTGACCAACTCCATAGTAACATGTGGAAGAATATTCTAGACTGATTTAAAAAAAACCCAAAAAACAAACTATTCAAAAGCCATTATACAGCATTTAATACGGTAACAGTGAGCTAAGTTACCACTTTTGACATGTGGCAGTAATGATAGATAACTACATTCCTTTACTGAATATCATATTAAAACTATATAGATTTTATTGCATACTAACCTCAAAAAACATATAAATAGAGAGAATAACAAGCCCTATGTTGTATACGACCATGAAAGTCTGTAATGAGTATGGTTTGCGATTCTTCATATATCTAGGTCCAGCATACACCACAAACACTAGGTAGGCGATTGTCAGTAACCATACAGGTATGGGATTCCCAAACAACATAAACCAGTATCTTGTGCGTGGATCTGAAACAGAAAATAATTACATGTTACACAAACAGTATCCCATGCGTGGTTCTGAAACGGAAATAATTACATGTAAAACCAACAGTATCCCAGGTGTGGATCTGGACATGAAATAGTTACATGTAAAGCCAACAGTATCTCATGTGTGGATCTTGACATGAAATAATTACATGTAAAGCCAGCAGTATCCCATGTGTGGATCTGGACATGAATGTAAAGCCAACAGTACCCCATATGTGGATCTTCCCATGTGTGGATCTGGACATGAAATAATTACATATAAAGCCAAAGGTATCCCAGGTGTGGATCTGGACATGAAATAATTACATGTAAAGCCAGCAGTATCCCATGTGTGGATCTGGACATGAATGTAAAGCCAACAGTATCCCATATGTGGCCCTTCCCATGTGTGGACCTTCCCATGAAATAATTACATGTAAAGCCAACAGTATCCCATGTGTGGATCTGGACATGAAACAATTACATGTAAAGCCAGCAGTATCCCATGTGTGGATCTGGACATAAAATAGTTACTTGTAAAGCTAACAGTATCACATGCATGGATCTAAGACTGAATTAATTACATGTATAACAAACCATTCCTTGTGCTTGTATCTTGTCAGTAATGATATTTTTTCATGTTTCATAACTTTTTTATATTCTGTTAAAGCTACATTCAAGGGAAAAAAATAGCAATAGCCTTTCTACAAATATACCTTTTCGTTTCATGAATTTTGGATATTATCTCATTTTAAGGTAAAAAAGAAGATTAAAATGTTACGTATTTCTTTTGATTTTAGGTAGAATTTTCAGTTTCATATTTCCATTTGAGACAGAGCTATCAGTATTTTTTCATCAATATGAACCAAAAAACAAGTTTAAATCTTGTTCCTTGCACTTTATATTGGTTGTAAAACAATTAAAAGGGAGGCAATAATAATTTTTCTGAAGTTGATGTACAACAGTCAACTGGTCAGTAAATATGAAAAAAACACCAATGATATTTCAGGTCCAGATCAGATTGACCACCTTTAATCAAACAGACCATTGGCAGGCAAACAAGTTACCCCTGAATTGTTTTTACAAGAAAACAGCATGACTTATATTCATGTACAATATATATTTTCCCACAGTTGAAAATATAGATATAAACAAACAAATGCATGTTACTATCACATGCTCAGGTGGTGAAATAAAATACATAAACTTTAGATTTGCACCCACTGAGGCATATATTTCAAAAGATAATAAATTATGTTACACATACCAAGTTGAGGTATTTCAAAATATTACTTGACACTCAATCGATAATGTGTACTATTAAATGTGTATGGTATTTGGCAATGGGTTAAGCCTAAATAGGTTACCATGCATGCTAAAACAATATACATTAAATGCAATGACTAATCAATGTATCTTTTTTTTTTTTCAATATTAACTGCAAAATAGAATTTTATTTTTAATAAAACGGAAAAGAAACTGAAAATTTCAAAAAGATTTCTCAGCTTGATCTATTAAACATCAGTTTGCAAGTAAAAAAAAAATATCAGAAAACGACATCAGACATTCAAAGAAGAAATATTTTACAAACCTCCCCATTTCTCAACTGCATCTTCTATCTCCTCTAAGACAGGGGATATATATGGTATACCCATATTTCTGAAAGCAGATATAAAAGTTATATGAACATGGGAATTTCAGTAGCAGATCTATACAGGTCACATGAACAAAACTGTCAGAAGTATCGATATTACCACATGCTGTCAATAGTTATGATGACCATGAACATTATTATGTTCAGCAGAATCTCTCAGGTCTCAGGGGACCAAAACAAACCTGAAAAAACCTGAAAACTGCTTTCCAAAGATTGGTATGCCTTCTATAACAATCAAACTGCTTAAATGTCACATTCAGTTCCAAAAATTTCTAGGCCTGATGATTCCACCAGCAAATCCAGTGGCAAGCATAAAATGCAACCAAGTAAAAAAGTATAGAAGACTCAGTTTGAATGAAGAGGTAACAAAATGTACAACATCCCTTCCACTGATCCCTAGCACTATATAGATTAACCCTTAGCCTGTTGGCAGCAAGTGATTTTGCCTTTGCGACCATTGTGCAGAGTACTGCAGACCAAGATCAACCTGCACTGAGACCATGCTCTGCACTGTTTGATCGCTATTCAGTCAGAAATCACCCCTTTGAAGTTTGAATAATAAATGGAACTGCCCAAACTGAATGATAGACCTGTCCTTTTTAGAAATAAAATAGAGCGTACTCCACAATCCAGAAGAACTAGAAAATAGTTATAACAACACTAAGTCCAAGTACATGTAGGGAGACTTTAAAATTAACAGTCACCATGTACACATGGCACTAAAGACTGCTGACGTGGTTGTTAATAAACGTTTTAAGAAAATATAGTAATGTATATAAGTATATGTCCATGAAGTTCTATTCTATACATAGCTCTTTGTTATTTATGGCTAACCTTTAAAAAATCCAAGTTTCGGGGAAAAAAACTAACAGTAATGCATCCAAACCATCAAATAATAAGATTACAATCCATAGGCTTTAGTAAAATCATTTGGGTTATTTTCCTCCCCCCATGTCACATGTATAATATTATTTTTTTTCTGCTTTTAAGGATTAATAACCATAAACAAATGTTAAAAGATAAATTCTAACACGATACGATTCATTTTCCTATTAAACAAAGAAGGCTGGAAACAGTGAATTATTAAACAACAATTCACTGTTCTGACGTCACGATTATTACCTCACAGCGTCAAACGGCGTAGCGGCGTGCTGGAAAAGAAACAGATGGAAAACGGGCAAATATTTATATAATGAATGCCAACAAGGATGTACTTCAAAATCCTTGGTAACGTGTTAGAATCGAAATAATATATCTCATTTAGTGATTTGCTCGTGAATAAATCATTGTTTGTCGTTCAGATGCGTATTATTATATCACTCGGGCTGCGCCCTCGTGATATAATTCCTTCGCATCTGAACGGACCAAACAATGATTTATTCAGCGACAATTCACTGGATGAGATATATTATTTCTTAAGCAAAAAATTCTTTCACCTTTATAGCCTGCTTGCAGCATTGCGACCAGTGCAGACCAAGATCAGCCTGCACAACAGTCTGCAGGCTGCTCATGGTCTGTACTGTTCGCTATTCAGACAGGAAATTTTCAGCGAAAATTTACCCCTTTGAAAAATGAATATTATGGCCCAAATTGAATGATAGACCAGTCCATTTTAGAAATTTAGCAGGGTAAAGGTGAACAATGAATTGCTATTTACATTAAATGTATAATCCAGGAGGAAGTATATTTTGTTTACTGATCTTTAAGAAATACAGACAGACTTGCAAAGTCTTGTTAAGCTATATATTACAAAAATATTTCTGCTGCAATGATTTTGAATATACAACTAATACTGTATACATCAACATTGACACAAGTAATGTAAATAAAATGAGATCTCACATTAACAATTAAGTAACAAAAGTCTACATCCATTTTGACCTACTCTTCAATATTCAAAATAACAGATCATGCAATTTGCTTTAAGAGATTGGTTGTAACAAATCAACCTTGTATCACATCTATATTTATGTTATAACCTTTGTAATATAATACACATTTAGACCTTAAATTTCCTTAATACAAAATGTAAAATAATATTTTCCTTCAGAACTGTATACAGAAATATAATTTCCTTTAGTCTTCTTTGTCACAAAACATATGAGCCGTGCCATGAGAAAACCAACATAGTGGGTATGCGACCAGCAAGGATCCAGACCAGCCTGCGCATCCGCGCAGTCTGGTCAGGATCCATGCTGTTCGCTTTCAAAGCCTACTGGAATTAGAGAAACTGTTAGCGAACAGCATGGATCCTGACCAGACTGCGCGGATGTGCAGGCTGGTCTGGATCCATGCTGGTCGCATACCCACTATGTTGGTTTTCCCATGGCACGGCTCATATTATGGTTTCTGCATTACAATACAGACAAACACAACATAGTTCAGTTCCATGCAGTTTCAGTTTCAGCAATTTCAGCATAATTATACAATATATCTTTGACCACTAACAGATATATAAAATCACTGTTTTACTTTAGTTCAAGCTCAGTTGTGATGAAAGCTTTAAGCCTATCTGAACCCCTTTCAAGTCAGCTTCCTGGAAAAACCAGTCTCAGGTGTCAATTGAGAAGGCCTGGCTGTGACCCCAATGGGGCTTGTACCAACCAGCCCCATTTTGAGCGGCCAAAACCTTAACCACTAGACCATCCCTCCCCTTGTGTTTTAGCATCGAACAATTGCAGAATTAAAATAATAAAGAATATTTGTTCTAAATATGGTGAAGTTTTTAAGAAGCAGCAACATCTGTATTTTTTCCCTTTCTGTAGTAGTATATTCTTAGAATAAACATATTTCTAAAACATTATTTCTGTTATTGCTTGATGAAAATATTCTTTAAAAAAAATAAGAAATAGCACCACCAATATTTGTCATGAAGGTTTCTATAAAGTGACCCAGTAATTTTAGCAAATTATCAGAAATAATAAAAAAATAATTAAATCTCCCTCACTGCTATAAAATGTTTTCTGCATGCAGAAGATATAGCTATACACCACTGAAAATTAATTGATAATACAGGTTTCCATAGATACACAAAAAGTACAAGTAAATAATTAATAAATGATGCTTTTCACAGAAAAATGGCCCAGTTCACATAACTTTATACTGGTATATCATTAAACATCATGTTCAAGGCTATATATAAATCTATAATATCTAACAACCAAATACTGTACATACATACTTGACTATATCCTTTCAAACCAAAGTGTGTCAAATATCATTAAAATAGACTGCCAATATTTGACAAGTTTATGAAAATACTAGTTTCTACATGTATATACATGACTATGTCTAAAGGTTAATCTTTGGCTTATTGAAAGCAGTCCATAAATATCAAATAACAAGATCTATTATTACATAAAAGTGCATTGGAATTCAATATAACCTTGAACTGGTAACAACTAATAAGTATGTCAATGAAAAATGAGCCGTGCCATGGGAAAACCAACATTGTGGGTTTGCGACCAGCATGGATCCAGACCAGCCTGCGCATCCGCGCAGTCTGGTCAGGCTCCATGCTGTTCGCTTTTAAAGCCTATTTGAATTGGAGAAACTGTCAGCGAACAGCATGGAGCCTGACCAGACTGCGGGGATGCGCAGGCTGGTCTGGATCCATGCTGGTCGCAAACCCACTATGTTGATTTTCTCATGGCACGGCTCAAATAGGCTTTGAAGAATTTCAATGTTAAACCGATATTGTACAAGACGCATAATAATGACAGTATAAGTATTCAAAACCAGATTTGACTAAACTATGAAAAACCCGCATTTTTTTACAAGACCAAAATAAATCTACTTGTATGCATGTTCATCTTTGTTTCACAGTTGTTGAGCGTATATCATACGCACAGGTTGGCGGCATTGCATGTGCAGGACTGTTTATAATAATAAAACCGGTATTTCTTTTACACCGATTACACGAGAGGCACAACTGGGAGCAAATTGCGGGAGCATTTTCTTGGCACAACTTGGTGGTCAGCCAGCGTAGGAAAATCATTTTTAAATACATTCAGTGAAAGTCTAGCATGCAGAACATATAACTACGTTATGCGTAAATTGAATTGGAAAAAAAATCCATTTATAATCTTCTTGATCAAAATCAGACAAAGTATATATAATGTTCCATGATCGAGTTTCACAAATTCTTCACTGTCTCGCTGTGTCTTTATTTTTACTTAAAGTTCAAGACACCCTGTCAAATTTCGCCGCGATACATACCCGAAAACTTTAACGGGTATGCTGTAATCAGACCGTATTACCGCCACTAGTGTCGACAGGTCATTGAACATAGTTATTAAAATAATGTGCATTTTACATACTCACACTTGTTCATTGACTGAGATATTGTTAGGGAGTCCTAGACTTGACTTTTCTATTCTGACGGGCCAGGAAATGTGAAATTATTTGGTTACGTTTCGAAATATAAATGGACTAGTAATTTCCGGTTTAATAATATGTCCCTCGGGATCATATATAAATTATACACGTCTTTTGTGGTTTTAAAAGTTGTCATAAACGACAGAAATGCTCAGAAAATGATGACGACTCTATAGAGCCTCTGAGGTCAAGTGCTCTAAAATAATATATTTATATTTATTATTTCTTCATATTTAGCTGAAATTTTCTGAGAATATCCCTTTCTCTCTAAGGCTCATCTCAACACACTACAGACTTATTTTATTATATTTTCATACGTGCACGCATAAATATATTGGTGCATGCATATATATGGGTATATGGACATGCACATGTAAATTTATAAGTGTACGTGTAATAACAAGTGCAAGGATATATACATGCGCACGTCTATATAAGCGTGCACTATAAAGCGTGTGCGTATAATATCTAAGCGTGCACGTATACTTTTGTACGTGCACGCATATTTTGAAATGTGTGCGCATGTAAAGCAGACTTTCGACCAAAATGGTACACCATTAACAAATATAATATCTAAATTACAAATCTGTTGAAACGGTTTTCATTTTTTTTTTTATTCCATTTTTTTTTTACTCCAAATTAATTCAATACTCAAAATCCGACTTCCTTTACAGACTGTATATTGATTATCGATTAAACTTTATGAACTCAAACCATTTGTTCATTTCCCACACACTATATTCTACAAAAAGTTCATTTTTTATATCGTTTAGCCTCGCTTTGTATCACGGCAATTATACAAATATTTACCTTTAAAGTAACGGCCTTGAGCAAACATCTTTTTTAGGTGATCAAATTTACAGTGTGCATTCCGTGAAATACATGTTCTCCAGTCAGAAACATTAAAACTTTAGTGCTTTGAGCAAGTATTTGTAAGTGGGACCTCGACCGATTGTCAAGAAAGTTTTTGAAACAGTCGAGATGTGTGCGCGGCGGGTGGGGTGGGGGTAGGTTCTAATATCTAATATCCAATGGTTCTTTAATCATTCAGTCTGCGTGCCCTAATTCAACGTGTATCGTTTATCCCAATGTCAATGAACAACGTGTGCTTCAGTTTCCCGAGCTTTCGCTATAACTTGAATCAGTATGTTCTTCGTCTACTTTCCTAGCTCTTTCTACAGAAAAAATGTCCTTAAGTTGAACCTGCATGTTCAATAAGCCTAATTGTTTAATCTATATACGGTGAATGAGACACGCTTCTAAAGGCTGTTCGCGTCGAAACCTGATGCGGAGTGGAAGTTCTAATCGATCTGATCCTTGGTGGAAACACAGCTTTCGGCTGTACTAACAGGCAGATATTGTACCAAATAAATCTAATAATTAATGCTTCAATCCGATGGCAGATTTTCTTTTATTTTTCAATACAGAAAAGTAACTTCAACTTTAATAGACAAAATGAAGTTATATCTGTAACTCTCATACGAGGCTTTTTGCAATGACTCAAAACTGATATGAGCCAAGAAAGTATGGTGAAACAGTTATATATTGCTTAGTCATGAATTTGACACGAGATTCTGATAAAAACATATTTCAAACTTGAAAGCGTGTCAAACTTTATGAATGTATTATGTGAAATTAGCCGATTCTTTGCTGCTGCTGTTGTTATACGTGCATATTTAAAGTAAATATCTGTACCTTTCTTAACCTTGTAACCGCTGCCATGATATAAAAAAAAGCTTTTAGAACAATACAATATAATGTCTTAATCACTTAAATACGTATGAAACTTCTTTGCATGCTGTGGTGAATTACTAATCACTATTCATGACTCATGTTCCAAGGAAAATATTTCTGTTGAACTGTCATAATGCTAGGACCGTTGAATTTCCATAGAGAGCAAAGGAATAATGAAACCATGCATTCATGAAAAGCATTAAGCCGGTCATAAGAGACTTCAACTGCGTTCAACTAGCAGTAAACTCACCAAAATGTGTATGTACGAGCATGTGCATTCACGCGCACACGGTGTCCAGGAATAAGTCGTTGGTGGGGTAGGGGGTGTGTACCTGACCGGCATGCATAAATTTACAATAGCTCGCACATAAAAAAGACTATATCATACTAATGGAAAAGAGGCTGAAGTCCAGGGTTTAATCCACTTTGAAAATTACAGGATGAAAACTGCGTGTTTGGAATATTTGTACACCATACTTTAAGTATGGCCGTCTGATACTGATATTTCTATAACCTGTTCGGACTGCAGCCTAAACTATAGTCTGGCTACCGACTAGATAATTATTTTTTTAAAATTCTGTTATATATTCCGACTTCATCAGTCTTGGCTCTGATTATCTATGTATGTTTTGAGAAGAAAAGGGACATAATTATACAAAATTTGAACAGCCGCAGGAATTATCAGACTACCTAAACTCTTTCGACAAAACACGATGCTAGTAGTGCAATTCTTATATCTATACTTTCTGTCGCGATTTTCTGTTCATTACTTTCGCAAACAGATTTCCTGGAAGAAATACGAAGTTCACAAAAAGTTGAGAGCCGAGAGGGCAAGACGTCAGGAGTAGTTTCCAGACTATAAACACGACAGCCGTTCTGCACATAGTTTTCAATATTTGAGTGATAACATGCCAATCTTCCACTTTATCTGGCCTTGATCCAAGACAGGAAAATATTCTGCTTGTCCAGTAGATTTTTGATAAAACATGTGGAATTTTTAACGCAAACCTATTTTTTAAAAGCGGCGTCCGATGTATAGGCTAAAAACGTTCTACATGCACTGATAACCCTATACGAATCGAAAACAGTTTGATTTTGTATATTACATTACATATGTAGGCCTACTGCCCCAAGGAAACGAGCGGTTAACTAAAGCAAAGGTCACGAAATAGGCTCAAGTGTCTACTCGCATACCTTTAATATCTCAAACAAAAATTCCCTTTTAAAGGTGTCTTCAATTTCACCTCAGAGACATTTTAACTTTTTTGGAATAGAGATCTAGATCTAGTTCGACTTTAAAAATTGTTCTACTATTTTCACTGATTAGACCAGAGACAATGCGTGTAAACAAGCAAATACACTGAAATGATAATTTCGATTAATTTACGTTTTTGGTTAAAACCTGGAGTTTCGCACTTAAAAAAGGTACTTTCTATGTACATAAAAATATTACACATAGATCTAATATCACGTAGATCTATAATTTAGGCGTTTTAGTAATTTACTAAATACCATGTTACATTAACTTTGACACTTACGTTATCAAGTACCTTTTCTCAGTAACATTACACAGATCATACGATATGGACGGTTTTGCTAAAGTCAACAGTAATGTGGATATTAGAATATATTAAACAAACATGCAGTATTTTTGTGTTGAAACCTGCTTTTTTTTGCTGCAATGGTAAGTTACTTCACAATGTTGATCTAGATTAATTTCCCTACATCTCTACCATCCAAGAAAACATGGATGCAGCTCTATTGCACTCAAAAACGTTAGAGACAAATATTTCTCGGAGAAATAATTTTTTATTTGTCATCAATATACGAGACGCTTATTGATCTGCGATCAGGGCTTATCTGAGAAGAATTCTTCAAATAATTTTACTCCTACGATGTAAAACATACACAGAAACGCAGACGATCGTCTGCTATGTACAATCGATAAAAGCAGTACTGCAATTCTACACTAAATAAAACAGAAAAAACATTACCTGTTACTGAATGCTTTAGTTTCCATCAGAGAGTATTATTGAAACTTGTTCATATGAAATTAAGACAAAATATAAACTGAACGACTGGTAAAAACTGTAGGCACGACCCACGTGTATTTCATGTACATAATAATCGACCGACAACCACTAACCAATAGAAACAGCGATATAAACCTTCGTTGTTAATGTAAACTTGAGCCAACATAGTCTGGCCTACTTTCAGTTTTCTGAATGGATCTAAAAATAGATGACCCTGGGTTACATACCCCCGCAGCATTTACCTCCCTTAGCGACTGCGAATGAAAGTAACGAAAGTACAGAAAGGCTGGCTGTTTGCAAAATCTGAAATATTATGGGTTTTCCGTATCAAACTAAGTACAGTTCAGAGGAAACATCTTAACACACTTGCGGATATTACAGACTATAGATGGTGGAAAAAACCCTATAGCGTTTGCTTTGGGATAACACAATTAGTTAGACAAACAGCATGTAATTATCACGTGGAAATATGAATAAGATAATATCTAACAGGAAAAGCCAGGTGCCCCATCAAACCGCGACCAAATAGCAGTGTATGTATGAATGCATAAACATAAGCATATCTACAAAATATAGACTAAGTAAAACATATAGACAATCAATGAAAGGAATACAATCGGGCACCGTCTTGTAACTGTCAGTGACAAATACAAAACTGGTGAATTTAAACCAGTTTATGCTGCGTTTGTAACCTAATCCTTGGCCCCCACCATGGTTCCAAAGTCAACACTTTAAAGCTAAGTTGAGTCGTGACTTTAATATAGACTTGCATATAGATAAGTTTGTGTGTTTGTTTGTTTGTTTGTTTGTTTTCAGTTTAACGCCATTTTTCAACAGCATTTCAGTTATGTAACGGCGTGGCGTTCCTGGATTCTGTACAATACAAACCTGTTCACCGCAAGTAACTGCCAACTTCCCCTCGTGTATCAGAGGTGGAGAACGAATGATATCAGATGTTTACATACAATAATAACTTGATGTCGATTATCAAATCGTAACGGAGAACATACGCCCGCCTGAGGATTGAACTCGCGGCCCCGTGAACCGTAGATCTGCGCTCTCCTTATTGAGCTTAGCGGACAGGCTCGCATATAGATAAGTATTTTTGCATATATTTTTGTATTAACGTCAACCTTAAAAATAATGTTTGCTCTGAATAACTTTTAAGGTATAGATCCATGTTACGGAGAAAAAAGTTCGAACGTCATCAAATCATAGAAAGAAAGCATTGTTTTACATGAAATTATAACAGCATATAAAACATTTATATTATTGTACAAAAACATCGTCAATTCATTCATATATGTACTGAATTCCGAAAAGGGACTACATGAAGGGGCCACACTTCTGGACAGTCCAGCGCCTTTAAAAACACACCATCTTTAAAAAGCTGTTACATGTCTCCGTTTTGATTCATTTGCAACATCGTGCGAGTGTTTAAACTTTACATAACTAGGTAAAACATCGTTTTGACAATTGTTTACATTTATATCTTTACAAATGCCATTCTTATTTAAAGGGGGACAACTCATTGAGAATATTTTAAGTATCCAACTCCGTGGGACAGAACAGTAAAACATATATTGGACAGATAAGATGTGTGTCAAGATGCTGTTCATTTGCTAAAACAATCTGTTGTTTTGTGATATACTGCTAAACCTTAACCGACAAAACGCAATATTCAACGAGTTATAGACATTCAAACATTGCATGGTTAAAACAAGTGTGGCAGCATTGCATAGTTCAAAATTATTTGTGACGAGGAAGAACAGTTTTGTGTCTTTTGTGGTTTTGGTGTGATAAGTGGTCTAAAAAATGGTGTAAATAGTGACATAGTGACAATAGCCATAAATTTAAAAGTGAATTAAATATACCGCGATAAATATTCGTTTTCACTTTTTTTTTCAACAAAATCACACTCTTATAATAATTTATAAATATATGTTAGTATCAAACGGGAAACACATGGCGTGTTCTTCGTTCATGCTACATTTATAGAAACAAAGATATTTAACAAATTTGGCACCAATTGATGGTTGAATTAAAAATACTTACTCCAATACAGATCCCGGCAAAACTTTCGGAGAACTGTTTTGTCCGCCACAAACTGTTTTGCGGTTAACGTGTGTGTACAGACACACACTTCTTTCAATACCACAATTTTACAAAAACTATGGAACGCCGGGACTGTCTGAAGTGATCCGCTATATACAATATTAACTTGTTTAAAGCTGTGTTATTTTGTCTGTTTGCTATACTGTCTTGTCTAATGACCGTTTATCTTGTCAAACGGACATGTCATTATGTTAGCATACAGCATCAACTTGTTCAACACCATATTTACTTGTTCAACGCAATGTTGTTGTTGTGGACACAGTACGGTATGGTTCAACTATATAATGTGTGACGTCATCAGTTCGTCTCTGCGGTCATGGTGGGTTGTTCTTAATCCCCATATTCGGGAACAATCGGTTTTGTACGGAGAATGGTGGAAAAATACGGAAGCCTCAGTCTATTTTTAGAAACATATTTCGTGGTAGTTATTATTATGTACTATTATTCATTATAATTATTACATAAAAGTAAATGTTGAGACTGTAGTTATTAAGATTAACAATGTAATGTGTTCAGTGCCCGCCTAGTATATACTCTCAGCCAATCATGTGCATCATTGTAGGCTCTGTTGTAAAGCATATATACTGTATGTATCAGAGAGAGAGAGATTCAGTTCAGTATACAGTTGTTGAGTGTATGATTAAAAGTGAATGAACAATATCAATTCTTGTTATACCATCCCATATCAGGGTCCAGTCTAAAATCCAGTTATTACATCTGGCGACGAGGATAATGACATGTAATTGAAAATTAATCAAAGTGCATTAAGTTGTTGGATTAAAAATTTCAAACAGTGTCTGGATTAAAACAACTATGTCGGGATTTCCAGTGTTTCCTAAATTTGACGTCCACACAGAAAGCAATGGTGTTGGGACAAGATGGAAATCATACGTGTCTAAATTAGAAAATTTGTTTGTGGGACTAAACATTGACAGCAAGAAGAGAAAAAAAGCTCTTTTGTTGCATTATGCCGGTGACGATGTGTTCAATATATATGAAACCTTGGGATTAAGTACAGCTGATGACAACTACCCCGAAACAAAATCTGGACTCACTGCATATTTTGATCCAGTATCACATAGTGAATTTGAAAAATATGAATTCAGAAATACCAAGCAATTGAAAGGACAGACAATAGACGAATTTGCTACAATTTTATGCAGAAAAGCAGAAAACTGTAAGTTCACTGACAAAAATGCAGAAGTTAAAAGCCAAATTATTCAAGGTTTTAACTCTGAAAAATTGAAAAGAAAGTGTTTGGAAGAAGACAAATCATTAACAGACATATTAACATTAGCCAGAACAATGGAATTAGCTTCACAACAAGCTGCAGCCATGTCAAACAATCCAGATGATTCGGGCAGTAAAATCAAACACAAGAAAATGCCACCATGGAAACGACCTCCGCCTGCACCACGACCGCCGCCAGTTCCGCCAGCTCCTTCCAAAAAAGACAAACTGTCTCACTGACCTCCATCATCATGCAGGAATTGTGGTGGAAAGTATCCGCATCCAAACCAAACCAGGTGTCCCGCTTCTCAATCCGAGTGTCATTACTGTCACAAAGTAGGACATTTCATATCAGTGTGTCGTAAACGACAACGTAATAATCAGAAAAACAAGCCTGTAAGAGAAATTCAGGATGAAAGTATAAGTTCAGAGGACGACAGTGCCTTTGGAAAACAAGTAAATAAGTTATCACAGAAAGAGCCGAAACGTTTGATGGAAATAAATGGATTAGAGTGTTAATTCCTTGTTGATATAGGGTCATCAGTTAACATAATCGGTGAGTCTATAATTCAGAAGATGCTGCTAAAACCAAAATTAACCAAGTGCAAAACAAGGGCATTTGCTTTTGGACAAACTAAGCCACTGTCAATGAGTAACAAGTGCACATTGACTGTAGAAACAACAAACAAACATTTTGAAGTGGATTTCTATGTCGTGGACAATAACAATGACACATTAATCAGTTATGCAACCGCTGTGGACTTGGGCATAATACCAATTATTCAGGCTGTTGACAGTGTTAACGATTAGTCGGAGTTAACAAACGAATATGCAAGTGTATTGGAAGGACTGGGGAAACTGAAAGACACTTGGGTAAAATTTCACGTCGACGACACAATAATGCCTGTATCACAACAGTCGAGACGTATTCCATTCCACATGAGGGATCAGGTCGAAAAACAACTTGATCGCCTTGAGCAATTAGACGTGATCGAAAGGGTTGAAGACGGCCCTACTCCCTGGGTCTCTAAATCTTGTCGTTGCGCCCAAGCTGAAGTCGCCTGGAGAAATAAGACTTTGTGTTGATATGCGAAAAGCAAATCAAGCGATACGTACGCAAAAACAAGTGACACCCATAATAGATGACATACTTCTAAACCTAAACGGATCAACGGTGTTTACACGGGTAGATCTTACTCAGGCATTTTATCAACTCGAGCTTGCCCCAGAATCTCGCACCATTACAACATTTGCAACTCATGTAGGTCTCAGACGCTACAAAAGGCTGAATTTTGGAGTATCATCTGCACCGCAGATATTTCAAAGTGAAATTCGGAAGGTTTTGAATGGCCTTCAAGGAGTTTTGAATGTAGCAGACGACATCATTTGTCATGGAAAAACCCGTGCTATCCATGATGATAATCTCAGAGCCCTGCTTCAGAGGCTAAGTGATCATAATCTGACACTGAATAAACAGAAGTGTAAGTTTAGACAGTCGAAGATTTCATTCTATGGACATGTATTCTCAGAATCAGGCATTACTCCAGACCCTGAGAAAGTTAGTGATATCAAAACAATTGACGCGCCGAAAAATCAGTCATAACTAAGATCATTTCTCGGACTAACACAGTATCTGAGTCGGTTTATTAATGGCTATTCGACAATCACCGCATCACTCAGAGAACTCATGAAACAAGACTCAAAGTTTGTATGGATAGAAAGACAAGAAAATGCATTCAATCAGTTACGTGACGCCCTATCTATAATCAGGTCATGACATACTTCGAGCCAGAGAAGCCTACAGAGCTATGGGTCGACGGTTCGCCTGTGGGTTTGTCTGCCATTTTGCTTCAAAACAACAAAGTGGTAGCTTATGGAAGCCGTGCCTTAACCGATGTTGAATCCCGTTCATACAGTCAAACTAAACGAGAGATGTTGTTTGGAATTACCCATTTCTATTTGTACTTATTTGGAAAGGAATTCACTGTTATTTCTGACTGTGCTGCACTGCAAAGTATCTTCAACAACACGAAAAACGTTCAAAACGCACGTCTTGAACGGAACGTTGGAGATTCAGGTTAACGACCTATCAATTTTCCATGAAATATCGTAGAGGCAGTCTAAACATATCGGATTACCTATCAAGACTTCCTGTCAGGCACACGACACGGCACGCGCCCAACATTGGAGACGAGTACGGAAGATTTATTGCCAAGAATACGCTGCCAGATGCACTGCAACTATCCCACGTTGTTTCTGCTACAAGTAGCGACTGTATCATGCAGTGTGTGATCAAAGCATTACAGACAAATCAGTGGAAGAAGCAAAACTGCCTTCTGGATGATAGCTTTCGATGCTATGAAAACATCAAGGATGAATTGGCAATTGTGGAATATGAAGATGGATGTGTTCTTTTGCGGGGTAAAGGACTGTGTATTCCAGAAACCTTACACCAACATGTTGTAGATAGCAGTCACAAGAGACATATGGGACGTTCGAAATGCAAAGCCTTTCTTAGAGAGACTCTGTATTTTCCATACATGGATAGGCTAGTTGACAATACATGCAGAAATTGTCTTCCGTGTCAAGCAGATTCAAGAAGGATCAATCATAAACCAATCAAATTTCGCCAGTGCCAAACGAAATCTTTAGTGAAATATCGGTAAATTTTCTGGGTCCCGAACCCAATGGGGACTATTATCTAGTGATAATCGACGACTACTCACGCTATCCGATAGTTGAAAGGTTAACTTCAACCTCAGCGCAAGCTGTCATTCCGCGCCTCGAGTCTGTATTTGCCATGTTTGGTATACCGGAAGTCATCCGCACGGACAATGGACCGCCGTTCCAAGGTCACGTGTTCAGACAATTTGCGGAGAAAGTGGGTTTCAAACACAGATAAATAACACCACTACACGCCCAAGCTAATGGGATTTACACAGGCTTGTCTGAAAAGAAACAGCCTGCTTCTTACATTTTGTAATTCTCACTTTAGTATGAACGTTGAATATGTTTAAATAATTTTATTCATTAAGTGTTTTGCCATATTCTAATTAAATTACAATAGTTCGTAGTTATAAAAAAAGAATAACCGCGAAATATCATTTTTTTTCTAAAAATAGACTGCGGTTTCCGTACTGTTTCACCATTCTCCGAACAAAACCGATTGTTCCCGATTATGGATGTACACAGCTTTAATCAAGTTAATACTGTATGTTAACATATGGCATGTCTATCTGACAAGATAACATGGTCATTAGACAAAACAGTATAGCAAATGGACAAAATAACACTGCTTTAAACAAGTTAATACTGTATGTTAACATAATGGCATGTCCATTTGACAAGATAATATGGTACAGTATAGCAAACAGACAAAATAACACAGTTTAAAACAAGTTAATACTGTATGTTAACATAATGACAGGTTTAATACTGTATGTCATAACATAATGACATGTTGTTTGACAAGATAATATGGTCAGTAGACAAGACAGTATAGCTAACAGCAGATTAACGATTAATAGAGCACATATGCATATTGTTGACAAGAATATGTCATAGAAACTATAGAATGGACAATAACACAGCTTTAAACAAGATAATACTGTATGTAAACATAATGACATGTCCGTTTGACAAGATAATATGGCCAGTAGACAAGACGGTATAGCAAGTCGACAAAATGACACAACTTTTAACAAGTTAATACTGCATGTAAACATAATGACATGTCTGTTTGACAAGATAATATGGCAAGTATAGCAAATGGACAAAACACAACTAGACAAGACAGTATAGCAAACGGACAAAATAACACAGATATAAACAAGTTAATACTGTATGTTAACATAATGAAATATCTGTTTGACAAGATAATATGGTGAGTAGACAAGACAGTATAGCAAACAGACAAAATAACACAGCTTTAAACAAGTTAATACTGTATGTAAACATAATGACATGTCCGTTTGACAAGATAATATGGCCAGTAGACAAGACAGTTTAGCAAGTGGACAAAATAACACAACTTGTAACAAGTTAATACTGCATGTAAACATAATGACATGTCTGTTTGACAAGATAATATGGCCAGTAGACAAGCCAGTATTGCAAATGGACAAAATACAACTAGACAAGACAGTATAACAAACGGACAAAATAACACAGATATAAACAAGTTAATACTGTATGTTAACATAATGAAATATCTGTTTGACAAGATAATATGGTGAGTAGACAAGACAGTATTGCAAACGGACAAAATAACACAGCCTTAAATAAGTTAATACTGTATGTAATCATAATGGCATGTCTGTTTGAGAAGATGATATGGTCAGTAGACAAGACAGTATAGCAAATGGAGACAAAACACAATTAGACAAGACAGTATAGCAACCGGGCAAAATAACACAGATTTAAACAAGTTAATACTGTATGTTAACATAATGAAATGTCTGTTTGACAAGATAATATGGTGAGTAGACAAGACAGTATTGCAAACGGACAAAATAACACAGCCTTAAATAAGTTAATACTGTATGTAATCATAATGGCATGTCTGTTTGAGAAGATGATATGGTCAGTAGACAAGACAGTATAGCAAATGGAGACAAAACACAATTAGACAAGACAGTATAGCAACCGGGCAAAATAACACAGATTTAAACAAGTTAATCCTGTATGTTAACATAATGAAATGTCTGTTTGACAAGATAATATGGTGAGTAGACAAGACAGTACAGCAAACGGACAAAATAACACAGCTTTAAACAAGTTTATACTGTATGTAAACATAATGGCATGTCTGTTTGACAAGATGATATGGTCAGTAGACAAGACAGTATAGCAAATGGAGACAAAACACAACTAGACAAGACAATATAGCAAACGGACACAATAACATAGATTTAAACAAGTTAATACTGTATGTTAATATAATGACATGTCTGTTTGACAAGATAATATGGTGAGTAGACAAGACAGTATAGCAAACAGACAAAATAACACAGCTTTAAACAAGTTAATACTGTATGTAAACATAATGACATGTCCGTTTGACAAGATAATATGGCCAGTAGACAAGACAGTATAGCAAGTGGACAAAATAACACAACTTTTAGCAAGTTAATATTACATGTAAACATAATGACATGTCTGTTTGACAAGATAATATGGCCAGTAGACAAGCCAGTATAGCAAATGGAGACAAAACACAACTAGACAAGACAGTATAGCAAACGGACAAAATAACACAGATATAAACAAGTTAATACTGTATGTTAACATAATGAAATATCTGTTTGACAAGATAATATGGTGAGTAAACAAGACAGTATTGCAAACGGACAAACTAACACAGCTTTAAATAAGTTAATACTGTATGTAAACATAATGGCATGTCTGTTTGAGAAGATGATATGGTCAGTAGACAAGACAGTATAGCAAATGGAGACAAAACACAATTAGACAAGACAGTATAGCAACCGGGCAAAATAACACAGATATAAACAAGTTAATACTGTATGTTAACATAATGAAATGTCTGTTTGACAAGATAATATGGTGAGTAGACAAGACAGTACAGCAAACGGACAAAATAACACAGCTTTAAACAAGTTATTACTGTATGTAAACATAATGGCATGTCTGTTTGACAAGATGATATGGTCAGTAGACAAGACAGTATAGCAAATGGAGACAAAACACAACTAGACAAGACAGTATAGCAAACGGACACAATAACATAGATTTAAACAAGTTAATACTGTATGTTAACATAATGAAATATCTGTTTGACAAGATATTATGGTGAGTAGACAAGACAGTATAGCAAATGGACAAAACACATCTAGACAAGACAGTATAGCAAACGGACAAAATAACATAGATTTAAACAAGTTAATACTGTATGTTAACATAATGACATGTCTCCTTGACAAGATAATATGGTCAATAGACAAGACAGCACAGCAACCTGACAAAATAACACAGTTATAAACAAGTTAACACTGTATTTTAACATAATGAAACTATAGCTATTCACATCAGACAGTCCCGGCGTTCCATAAAATCCCTTTGATGGAAATGGTTGATGTTTTTGTTTATGCCCGCATTTTCTATATAAAAACTGTAAGAGCTGTAGCTTTGAAACTTTTTACACTTATTTATAATCATTAGATGAGTGAGTAGACAAGAACCATAACTCTCACTTGCATTTTGTCAGAAATGTGGGCCTTTGTGCATTTAGAAAAATGGAATTTCTTGGTTAAAATTTTGTTTAAGTTCACGTTCCTTTAATTCTTTAATAGCAAAGGCGTTGAAACTTTGCATTCTTCTTTATTATCACTAGATGAGTATGTAAGCCATAAAGCATAACTTACATTGTCAGAACTATGGTCGTTTTTGTAAAAAAAAAATGGAATTTCTTTATTAAATTTTTTGTTTATAGTCATTAGTTGTTTTACAAGAGCAATAGCTTTGAAACTGTGCAAACTTGTTTATCATTATTTGGTGAGTATATAGGTCAAGTACCATAACTCTGATATGAATTAACCGCCTCGGTAACCTAGTGGTAGAGCGCCCGCTTCGAGTGCGGGAGGTCGTGGGTTCCATCCCCGGCCGCGTCATACCAAAGACGTAAAAAATGGTACTAGCAGCTTCCTTGCTTGGCGCTCAGCATTAAGGGGATAGTGCTAGGACCGGTCAGCCCGGTGTCAGTATAATGTGACTGGGTGGGTATCATGCCACGTGTCTACGGCGTGATATTCCAGTGAGGCAGCACTATAAGGTTGGGCATTGTGCTCACTGCTACAAGTAGACACCGTCGTTTATATGACTGAAAAATTGTTGGAAAAGACGTTAAACCCGAACACACACACACTGATATGAATTGTTATAAGCCAGTTTTAGCAATACTTATATACTTAAAAAATGCAATTTCTTGAAAACATTATTTGCTTAGGTCCACTTTTCACAAATATTGTAAGAATTATAGATTTAAAATATTATACACTTGTTTATTTTTATCAGTGTAATTATTATGCCAGGAACCATGTTTCTCCCTTGCACTTTGTCAGAATAATGGTGCTTCTTAAGTTAGAAAATTAGTATTTCTTGGTTATGTTTTGTTTAGGTTCACTTTTCTGCAGACAGTGCGACGCTAATATTGCAGCAGTATGTTTCATTTTTGAATCATTTTATTGTACTGCACATTTACACTTCAACGTGCCTTCGTGTTTCGGGGTGAAAACCCGACGACAACGAATCGTATTTCGTTCATGATTTCGCATAAATATTTTGTGTCTTGGTCCGCACGCAAAGACAGATAATCTATATCTGTGGGTAACGTAGCAGATCCCAATACTGAAAAAGAAGTACGGATGTGTGTTCGCGCTTTGTTAACAGCTCTGGAGCCCCGACTGTCTGGGCACCGATGGTGCTTTCTTCCAGTTGGTCCCACTTAACAGTTCTCAAATTATTCGGTGCTAGCACTTTGCACTAGGAAACATTTAGAGTGGCTTGCGATCTGTTTGTAGTTTAAAAGTAAGTATATTTAATTGTTTGACTCTGCGTTTAGGCTTTTGACTGACTAAGAAGCCACAGGTGTCCACTGGTGGCACTATATCCTCCACAAACTTGAAAAAGAAGTTTAACCTGTTAAACTCACGCAACATGCTGTTGACACAGACTCGTCCTGGGACTTGTAATGTTTCTAAACGAAACATGCTACCAGTTGGATTTGTTCAATGGTATGTAAGTCTTTGGAGACTTACGGGTCCCAGATTAGGGATTCCAACCCCGAGGTCAAGCGTTCGAGTGTTATGTTAGCGAGTTTTCTGCGTTCAAATGGGCATTTCAGAAGATAACAAAGAAGAATTATCTTTCCTGCAGATATTTGAAATATGCGTGTCTCAATAGAGATCTCCTGTAATGGTGACAACGAGATATTGGCTGCAGGGTACTTGCTGGAGGAAAGTGTTGCTAAGTTGAAATAAAAAATACGAGAAAACTTGTTTCGGGTGCTTAGAATGTAACACTTCATAGCATTGAAGCGCATTCCCCGTGGAGAGGCTCAAGTTCCTGTATATTATTTTGTCGCCTGATGACAGTATAGTACTGTGTTAGAGCCAGTCATCTGCGAATAACCTAATCCGAAAGGTAACCCGTTAGGAAAACTTGGCAGTTGACCAGTTCGGTATAAAATAGGGTTATTATAATAGTAGCTCGATCTAGGATGCTGTATTCGGCTCGAGTGGAGGAAAGTGTTGCTAAGTTGAAATAAAAAATACGAGAAAACTTGTTTCGGGTGCTTAGAATGTAACACTTCATAGCAATGAAGCGCATTCCCCGTGGAGAGGCTCAAGTTCCTGTATATTATTTTGTCGCCTGATAACAGTATAGTACTGTGTTAGAGCCAGTCATCTGCGAATAACCTAATCCGAAAGGTAACCCGTTAGGAAAACTTGGCAGTTGAGCAGTTCGGTATAAAATAGGGTTATTATAATAGTAGCTCGATCTAGGATGCTGTATTCGGCTCGAGTGGATTTTGCCGCTAGGCACGCAAGCACCGTGAGTGATCCGACTTTGCAAAATCCCAGATCTAGCTACTGTTATAATGACCAATCTACATCCACCTTTTTGTTTCTTGTTTTGTTATCGCACGAAATCTTCAATGTTTACCGACGTTGAAAAAGAATTGAGTGAAGTTTTTATGTGCGCTATTTTTTTAACTGTCAGGTCATGCATATTTTATGAAATAAATGAATACAATTATATGTTTGCGTGACTTGGCAACATGTTGATGTAATTGTTTGGTTAACTTCAAAATAGTACATCTTGGTCTCATGAACTTTTTTTACATGGTCTAAGAATTTGTGTTTGTTTTGTTGGGTTTTACGTCACGTCGACAAAATTATAGGTCATATGGCGACTTTCCAGCTGTTGATGGTGGAGGAAGACCCCATGTGCCCAGAGTTATGGCCCTTGAATCAATCAAAATTGCGAATTTGTAGCTTAATACCTAGAATATTTTTTCTTAACTATACTTGTGTTTTAGATCTCGATACAGTCTATGTTGTGACCATTTAAATAGTCAGAATTGTGAAAACTGACTGTCTGTCCAATAGAAGAGTATTTTTTGAAATCAACTTTTTTTTTGCTGTGAATGGTGTAATTGTGGCAGCTTTGTGCCCCTAACTTTTTATGGCATTATCCGTCCGTCCGAATTTGTGTCGTTCATGTCTCAAAAAATATTTGACACAGAGTCATTAATCTCACAGGGGAAGTTGTGCTTCGGATTCACACAGCCAGACAAGAGTTATGGCTCTTGACTTAGTCAAAATATGCAGAGAAAAGGCCTAAGTTTGTGTCGCATGTATCTCAGAAAACATTTGACCCAGCATTATGAAACATTTCAGGAATATTATTCAGCATGTGAAATTGTGCACCTTGAGTTTTGTAAGAGATATTACTCAGCCAGATCAGAGTTATGACCCTTGACTTAGTCAAAAAATGCATAAAAAGACATAAAACTGTGTCGCACATATCTAAAAAATATTTTACCTAGGGCCATGAAATATCATAGGAATATTATTCAGCATCTGAAGATGTACACCCGGTATTTTGTTGCAGATGTTTTCAGTCAGACCTGAGTTATGGTTCTTAATTGTCAAAAATATGCATAAGTGGGATACAAGTTTGTGTCGAATGTATCTCATAAAGTATCTGATTTTAAGTCATAAAACAATTTGCTTATCGGTTGGAGGAATATCCTTCTGCACTCGAGTGTACACGCATATATATGTAGTAGAGTAACAGAATATGTGAACTTTCTTATTCTTCTGGCGGCACGCCGCTTAAGCAGATTGTGGTATACTATTTCAGTGCGGCACGAGTGTATAGTAATCAACTGATTCCAATAGAAAACACCATTTAATAAGGCCGACTATGACATGTCAAACGTTGCTTAATTATATATGTATGTTATTATTATTGTATGTTTGTTATTGTTATTCAATGTCTTGTCATTCATATTCTAAAAGTCATTATTGTTATTCTATATTTCGTTATTGTTATTGTATCTTTGATATTGTTATTCAATGTCGTGTCATTCATATTCTTACCATTGTTATTGTATATGTCGTTATTCTTATTGTATGTTCGATATTCTTATGGTAAAAGTCATTATTGTTATTCTATATTTCGTTACTAATCAACTGATTCCAATAGAAAACACCATTTAATAAGGCCGACTATGACATGTCAAACGTTGCTAAATTACGTATGTATGTTATTATTATTGTATGTTGGTTATTGTTATTCAATGTCTTGTCATTCATATTCTAAAAGTCATTATTGTTATTCTATATTTCGTTATTCTTATTGTATCTTTGATATTGTTATTCAATGTCGTGTCATTCATATTCTAAGTACTACCATTGTTATTGTATAGTCTTATTCTTATTGTATTCGATATTCTTATGGTAAAAGTCATCATTGTTGTTCAATATTCTACGATTCTATTTACAAAACGTGTCATTCTATTCTATGTTATGTGATTGATTTGTATAGCGTCGCTGTGCTATTTATATCGCGGGAAATCGCACATACAATAAGAATATCAAGCTTACAAAAGCAATAATGAATATACAATAACAATAACGTCTTTTATAATAGGAATATCGAACATACATTAACAATAACGACATATAGAATAACAATGGTAACACTTTGGATATGAATGACAAGACATTGAATAATAACAATATCAAAGATACAATAACAATAACGAAATATAGAATATCAATAATGACATTTACCATAAAATATCGAACATACAATAAGAAATAACAACATATACAATAACAATGGCAAATTTTAGAATAATGAAACACGACTTTTGAATAACAAATAACAAACATACAATAATAAAAACATATATATATATAATTTAGCAACGTTTGACATGCCATAGTCGACATCATCTTCGGAATACAACGTTACTCTGGCTCAAATTTAAAATTGTGTATAAAGACTGGTCTCCAAAATCTGCTTCACAAACTTGATTCCCATTCAGCCGCGATTCAGTGAGCTGACAGATGGCCCAGTGATAGAGGTTTTATCACCAGACGCCCTCGATTCACACAGTGATTGATCTTTTTGAAACAAGAGTTTAAACCAATGCGCCAGAATCAAGGAAAACCTCGGTATTCTTTATCGTTCCTAAAAAATTTTTGGTTGGCACATACTGTAAACAAATACTAACCCAATCTTCTCAAAAGGACAGAAGAATAATAGTGCCATGTGCATATTATTATCTAACTCGAAATTTCGATTTACTAAGTCGAACGTTCCGAGATACTTTATCTGAAATTTTGACTTACTAACATGCAGAATGCTGCTGCAACATGGTTAGAAGACAAACATGCTTTGTAGACGGATTTCACTTCAATGCCGTACGAACGGTTTAAAGTTTACATTTTTTATTTTAATTTTTAGTGATTCGGGGACATATACTGTTTTTCAATGTTTTGGACACATTGTTTTTGGATCTTATGTTAAAAAAATGATTCACATTTTCTTCTACAGATAGACGTATTTGGATTACATTTTATTAATACTTTGGCAGATTGTAAATTATATAGTCGTTATGTTCTATGACAAATCAAATGCTTAATCCATGAAATAAAAGAAGCATGTGGTAACAAAAAAAGATCTCGTCTTCTTTTTATTTAAAAAATTCATTAGCAACACAGAAAAATCATTTTCGGCAATAAATTCCCCTATTTTCAGTTTCTAAAATTTCGTGTTTCGTTATTTTAAAATGAGGGGGAAACCCCGAAAAAAAGAACGTTGTTATAGCTACTTTCAAGAGTGAAAAAAGTTTTCTCTCCTTTTTATACAAAAAAGGCTCTAATGAATAATTATTTTGTGATATTGTTTTCTCCAAATATTCTAAATGAATGTTTTGAAATGATGAAAACAAGGCGTACCAAGTTAAAAGTGCAATGTAATGACATTAATTAATCCATACGCCAATTTTCATGTAACCTCAAAGCGATCTTTCACGCGAGTAATTGTTTATCCAACAACCAACATCAATTATGGTTATCGAATAAAGACAATACATGCTAATAAACGTAATGGACCATGTACTGCACCGTGCACTTTTATTATCTTACTTAACCAGCGTCTGTTGATGTCAACGTTACGGTACGTTACTTTGAGAAGATCTCACACAATTTATTTTTCATGGGCATATCTAGTGGTGAAGCTGTTGTGCATATATTTTTTATAAATGCTATGTTTTTAACATCGCAAAGAAAAATGGCTGCATTTTTTCATACGGTGACGTATTATGAAATAGACTTAGAAATACATTCTACGTGTGCGTAACCCGATGAATCGAAGAAAAGTGAGATATGTTTGTAAAACGTACGTCTCGTGTTACAACGAGAGTAAAAATCAACTACACGCTGACGATACATAAAGAGAGGGTTGTATTTGGGACTTGGGCACTACGTTTGTCTTGAAACATCGGAATCAAACCTAATTTCATAACAATTAGAATAGGTGGAGTCATGTGGATTACATATTTTTCACGTAAGTATCACAAGTTACGATGTGAGACCTTCAAGTCATATCAAATGGCGTGCTTTTTGTTTTTATTCAGTAATCATTATTTTCCGAATTGTCACCTCAAAAAAGATAAAAATGATTGTGTTTACCACGATAGATGGATTGTCATTGTGCATTTCCTCTTTCTGTGGTAAATGATGTTGTATAAATATACCCAGAGAGTGTCTATACTGTACAGTAGCATCTTTCCTAGGCATCAAAGGCAGACACGTCTCACATACAAGGTAATCTTTTACTTATTATTATTTATCTCATACGTTTTAAAAAAATATATATTTACTCCTTTGGTTGTTAAGCGTTGTAGTAATATGCATCTATTTCGAGACGGCTAAATGCGTCGTGCCAGATGCCAGATACGTTATAACGCTAAATGCCAGATATTTCAGGCAAAACACTTTATGACAAATGCAATTGTATATACGTAATGTTAAATGCCAAAATGATAAATGCTTATAGCCAAGTTATTTAATGTATAGGAGTTAAGGATCTGTATCTCTTAAACTAAATGTACACTGTAACTTTCAATTATTTAAAAACATATGAGCCGCACCATGGGAAAACCAACATAGTGGCTTTGCGACCAGCATGGAACCAGACTAGCCTGCGCATCCGCGCAGTCTGGTCAGGATCCATGCTGTTCGCTAACGGTTTCTCTATTTGCAATAGGCTTTGACAGCGAACAGCATGGATCCTGACCAGACTGCACGGATGCGCAGGCTGGTCTGGATCCATGCTGGTCGCAAAGCCACTATGTTTGTTTTCTCATGGCAGGGCTCATATAATGTTCTACCAGTTTGGTTGGAAGCAGAAGCATGTTGGACCGATACTGTTTATTATAAAATGATTAATTTCTTTATAAAGAAACATAGTTGTGTTACAAAAAGGCCAATGGCTACTTTTAACTTTCATCTACTTATAAATCCAATTTTTTAAAACAATTCGCATTTTGCATGTTATTGCTTTGCATTTCGCAATTATTTAGTTTTTTTTTATGATTTTACAATTACCATTTTACAGTTGAAACCTGAAATTAGCCTTTGGCAATTAGCATTTGGCATCAAGTATTTAGCATTCAGCATGGTTTACGGGTCTTCCATTCTTAATACATATATAATTGCTGTCTTATATAAAAATATTTACTGATTTTGTCCAGTGAGATTTAGCAATTGCTAATCTATAAAATGTATGAAAAGACGCTTAAACGAAAATCTAATTGAATGTAAGTTGTCTAATAATAAATGCATTTAATGACGATCTCTGATATAACTTATTTTAAAAGTCATTGAATGAGAGTTTTTGAAACCCCAACAAATCGTCATATTGTAATGAATGTCCCATTAATAACAAGTTTAGCACAATTAATGTCTGTATTAGGGTTTTAGTCAGTTTTAATGCTTATATCTTAACGTACAAAGAAGGAAATACATTTCTAGGACTTCTGATCTATCACTAAACCCTATCTTGATTGGGGTTTTTTCTTGTAAATTTCATCCATTCTGTATATTGATTGTGTAATCAAATTCTCATGAAAGTACCAAGATAATTTTAACGGTTTTTGAAATGTTTATGCTAAAACAATGTGCACAGGTATCAACAAATTCCCATCTGTCAGCTTGGGGCACCTTTAGAATGATATATAACTTGTATGTGGTCATGGTATTAATATAATATAAAATATATGTGAAAACACACACAATAATTAATGTACATTTGTTTACACGTGGGTAAGAAGTGTTGTTTTCATCTTCATAATCTTTAATTTTCGGGGCAATTTACTTTAGACCTAATTAATTAATTACACATTCTTCTAGAATAGTTTCATTTCTGTCAGTAAGTTTTAATATGTCATTAAAATATTATCTTTACAGAAGTGAAATATGAAGTACCTCAGCGTTTTACTGTTAGCTGTAGTTGGCATCGCCACTGTCGCTGCTCATGGTAAACACTACGGCTACGGGGGATATGGTTCAAGTTTTGGTGGCTACAGGGGGTATGGTTCAGGATTTGGCGGTATAGGCTATAGAAGTTATGGCTATGGTCCGATGAGCGGTGGTCACGGATATGGTTCATTATACGGCGGATATGGAGGAATTGGCCAGGGGTATGGAATTGGCTATGGATCTGGCTATGGTGGTATCGGCTCTGGGTCTATGTATGGTGGATACGGTTCCATGTATGGGGGAATGATGGGTTATGGTTCAATGTATGGGGGAATGATGGGTTATGGTTCAATGTATGGGGGAATGATGGGTTATGGTTCAATGTATGGCGGACGCGGTTATGGATCACTCTATGGAGGTTATAGGCGAAGATATGGTGGATTCGGATATAGACACAGAAAATATCCACACTATTGTAAGTTTATGTTTATTGTTATGCATTCCATGCAATTAAAGTCTTAAAACTACTAAAGATGTTTTATATTTTATGCTGTACATTTACTGATTAAGCATCTATTAATTCAGAGATGTGAACACCTTAAACAAGAATAGAAATCAGTGACCCGACAGCAGCTAAATTCCTATAGTATTTGTCAAGAATCTAACACTGCTAAAATAGCTTTCAAGCAAGATGCTAAAATATGTAGGCTTAACGCACGCGTGACGCTATTGTTCTAATATTTAGTCCAGAGTAAAAATAAGTACCATTAAATGAACAAAACATTTATTGACAATTCTAACAGTATGTCATTTCTTT
Organism: Mercenaria mercenaria; assembly: GCF_021730395.1. Lineage (NCBI taxonomy): Eukaryota > Metazoa > Mollusca > Bivalvia > Venerida > Veneridae > Mercenaria > Mercenaria mercenaria. Next base: position 42,291,206 of record NC_069363.1, on the reverse strand, counting down.
TCAGATAAGAAGTACGGATACGGCTATTGAGCTCCGCCGAGTATTGTTCCATCAACAGCATTCAACTGACCATCCATCTGATCTTTGAAAGCTTGTACCAAATGTGTGATTGTTTTATCTGTACTTGCTGGCCAAGCTGTGTTTAAATGTGTTGAAGCTGTTAGGCCAAAAAATAATTTTAGCATTGTCAGGTCAAGTCGAATTAAATTTCTCCCCTATTAGAAATTGTATGATTACAAATAAAAGACATACTATTAATCACGAGAAATGCATTTTGTTGCAAATGAAATCCGTATACTGTTAGTTTCTAATATGAGCCGTGCCATGGGAAAACCAACATAGTGGGTGTGCGACCAGCATGGATCCAGACCAGCCTGCGCATCCGCGCAGTCTGGTCAGGATCCATGCTGTTCGCTAACCAGTTCTCCAATTCCAATAGGCTTTAAAACGAACAGCATGGAGCCTGACCAGACTGCGGGGAGCGCAGGCTGGCCTGGATCCATGCTGGTCGCACACCCACTATGTTGGTTTTCCCATGGCAGGGCTCATATATCTACAAAAATATTTTAATCAAGACTATGTTTGTCCTGAACATAATTTCGAACATGCTTGCATCTTTACTAGTAAAATGTCCCTTCAAATACTTCTATAATGGAATATACTAAAATGTCGTGTTTGAACTATTTTTGGCCCTAATGGTCTTTTTGTCTGTTGATGTGAAAATGATCAGGGGTACGATGTTGTTTATTTTAAATTCAAATGCAAAAAAAAAACACTGTCTTGCTTCTTTGATCAGTTACTAGAGATTGTATTTGCTTAGTTACAACCATCTCATTTTATTACTTTGATCGTGATTAATACTTTGATAGTCTATAATCAGACCAGTAGCTCAGAAACAAATAGAACGAAAAATAAAATTTCCCGCCCAATGAAAAAGATTTCCCGCCCAGTGAAAACGATTTGCCAAGTAACGAAAACAATTTCCGACAAAGAAAATGGTTTCCCGACCAATGAAAAGAAGTTATTCTTTAATCCAAAATGGAATTTCTCATAAACTTACATAACTTATATTTGCACCAGATGCATGTTGTTCAGGAACCATTATAGTTCGTAGTTCATGCGCTGTAACCAAAGGGAATGTTACAGTACACCATATGAGCCGTGCCATGGGAAAACCAACATAGTGGCTTTGCGACCACATGGATCCAGACCACCTGCGCATCCGCGCAGTCTGGTCGGATCCATGCTGTTCGCTAACAGTTTCTCCAATTCCAATGGGCTTTAAAAGCGAACAGCATGGATCCGACCAGACTGCGCGGATGCGCAGGCTGGTCTGGATCCATGCTGGTCGCACACCCACTAGTTTTTTCTCATGGCACGGCTCAATTATGTACTAAGAATATGTAGTGTAAATCTGTAACACCTTGGATGGAAACCGCAGTTCGTAAAGAAATACATAATTTACACAATTAGAAAGAAAAATTTCATCATAACGATGTAACAGACACAATTTGTCATTTAATAAAGGTAGTGGAATAGAGAAGATTCTTTCAGGTGTAACAAAATTTTGAAAAAATATTTGAGCCGTGCCATGGAAAAACCAACATATTGGTGGCACCACATGGATCCAAAACCACCTGCGCATCCGCGCAGCCCTGGTCGGGATCCATGCTGTTCGCTTTTAAAGCCTTTTTGGAATTGGAGAAACTGTTAGCGAACAGCATGGATCCTGACCAGACTGCGCGGATGCGCAGGCTGGTCTGGATCCATGCTGGTCGCACACCCACTATGTTGGTTTTCCCATGGCACGGCTCATTTAAACCCAATGGCAAATAGTTTGCAATTCATCTGTTATCGATGAAAACATGGCTGAAAACTGGGGGATAATGGATTTGCCCCCGTTCGTCTGATGTTTGTTCGCAGAATCTGGATCTTGCATTAACTTAAAGAAGTGTGCCAGATATTTTGATAGAATTTGTTATGGTAGTATAGGACCAGAAAGAGATTATGCACGCCATTTTTCGTTTGCAACGATTACTAAAATGAAACTTTATACAAAATCTAATGGTTATGCAGGAGTCGCAATACAGTAAAACATCAAAACTGTCAGCAATATTTCATAAATGAGCCGTGGCATGTGAAAACCAACATAGTGGCTTTACGACCAGCATGGATCCAGACCAGCCTGCGCATCCGCGCAGTCTGGTCAGGATCCATGCTGTTCGCTAACAGTTTCTCCAATTCCAATAGGCTTTAAAAGCGAACAGCATGGATCCTGACCAGACTGCGCGGATGCGCAGGCTGGTCTGGATCCATGCTGGTCGCACACCCACTATGTTGGTTTTCTCATGGCACGGCTCAAATGTTCTTTTATATCCATATAAGTAATACATCAGTGCCATATCAATGCTTTATTATAAAATTTACTTCATATCATATCATTTCATATCAAAAGTTACTTGATTTTTTGCTGTACAAAAGAAAGATTTCTATTATGTTTGTTGTTTCGCATGAACCCCGAATAAAATCTAATCTTGTTAATAACCTGTAAATTTCCTTTCTGTTAAGCAAAACTTGTACTTAAGAAATGTTTATTACTTGTAACACAGGAGTTTTTGTCTGATATTTGAACATTTTCATTCGTTTCTTTGTCACATTATTTCATATGAGAGAAATATGGAAATATGTACATCGTTTTATTTTGTCCATTTATATGACTGTTCCACCAGCAGTCCGTTAATCAGTCGCTCACTCACAAAAGATGGGTGCAAATATTATACAAAACATTTTTATGAAACTCGCTAATATAAAAGACATTGTAGGGAATATTATGTTTATTCATTTTATCTATTTACAAGTCCGTTCGCATGTGTGTGTGTGTGTGTGTGTGTGTGTGTGTGTGTGTGTGCGCGCGCGCGCGCGTGTGTGTGTGTCTTTCAGTCCGTCCTGCAGTCACAAAAGGTTTACCCTGCTATAACTGTAAAAGCACGAGAAACCTGTGAGTAATTTTGATGGTATGCAGGCCCTTAAATGTTGTTGCATTGTTTAAATAAAAGCAATATGTGGAATATACACGCCGCTTCATGTTTTATGGTGTTAAAGAAAAAAAAGACGTAATCCAGTAGGAGGTCTTCTCTATATTTTTCATAGCTTACATAAAACTGATATTCAAATCCACTATTTTTACCATTATTTTGCCCTCGTTGAATTATTTTGAATAATCTTACTTAAAATTTACTTGTGACCGAAATGAAAGTAATTAGACATTTTTTACTGCCACATATATTTACTTGACCAGTCGAAACTTTGAAGACCCCTGTCAGCAATTCAACATAAACAAATGTTAGTACATATCAATGGAGTAAGATACACTTATAGATTACAAAATTAGATAAGTCCAACTGAAACTCGTTATCTCGAATCGTTTTACTTCAAGATAACCGAAATTCGACATATACGGGATTTTTTGCACGTGTTTTCGGGACAGGACTTGTGAATGTCTTTGAAACTGTCGGATCTGGATTTGTTCCAAAAGACTCAACTACCAACCAATTTGTGTCTCTTATACTTTTTGCCAAGTGTAAGATGAAGGTAGAGAAGTCAGTGTAGTCTTTTTTAATATCTGAAAAGCTTTGACCGCACATTGCACAAAGGATTTTGTTCAAGCTGGAATCTGCCGGTAGATCTGGATGCCTGTTAAATTGGTTCCTGTTCTACTCAGCAGGTTGACACTAGGTTCTATTCTAGATCATCTTCTTTTTAACGTCTTTATTACCGACATTGTCCTCAATACCAGTCCAATTATCAGACTCTTTGCTGATGATACTAGCTTGTACAGTGTTGTTTACAACCCGATCACTGCAGCCGAAGTCCTAAAGTCAGACCTGATGTAAACAGATGAGTGGGCAAATACTAATAAGTGGCTTGTTGACTTAAACCCTACACAACATAATCTCTTCTCATTTCTCGTAAAATCAACAAACCCCTACATCCTTCTTTGTATATGCATGGTGTTCCAGTCAACAAGGTGGCGTCTCACAAGCATCTTGGAATTCAGCATCTTGATCTTCAAATGATGGAAACTGGCACGAACATGTAGACAGTATCAAAGAAAAGACATGAAAATGTATCAAAATAAAAAGAACTTTAAGTTTTATTCTTGACCTCAAGTCTCCTGAAACTATCTATTTGTCTTTTATACGGTCTTTCCTGGAGTATTCTGATGCCGTGTGGGATAACATTACCCAGCATGATGAATTTGAACTTGAGAATATCCAACTTGAAGCATGCAGAATCATCACAGGAGCCACTCGTTTACTATCTTTATACAAAGACTGACTTCCAACCCCTCAAAGTCGGAATACAAACACACAAACTCACTCTGTTCTACAAAATGAAAAATCATTTAACTCCACAGTATCTTTCAACCTGAAACTGTTGCACAAACATCCGTGTACAATCTTAGAAATGCCGGCGGTTCTAGAAACTTGCTTTGTCACACTCAGCTCTTTGCTAACACCTTTCTGCCATCAGCTGCCACTGACTGAAAGCAGCTACCATTAGAACACATAAATTCTTCCACTTTAAGCATACATTTGTATTTAAAAGTCTGGTTTATTCTGTACTGAAAGTATGCAGGTGAACGTATATACTAGTTTCTTCATGGCAGACTTGGGACACACTGTAGCTCTCTCAATTAATATCTATTTTAAAAAATATATAAACAATCTATTGCGTGTATGTGGTGAGTTAGAAAATACATATTGTTTTTTTTTTTATATCAAAGACAACGCACAGATCAGTGCTGGGGGTTCGTTTTGGGGAGGCTGCGCTTTTTGTGCGTGGCATTCCCTGTTTGATATTTTTCTTTGTTTCTAAACAATAGTAGGCAAGTAGCTCCTGTTACACTAAATACACTGTTATTTTGTGATTCCTCAATTACAAGCACACTGAATAATTCAATATTTCTACATGTACAGAAGTATATACAGAAAACAAAGAGATTTGATACGTAGTTGTTTTATTTTTGAGCAATTATAGCTGTGATAATAGCTTTGTATCCCAGGTTCTTTGCCATTTTAGCCCTTCTACATAGTTTTAACGAAAGACCTAAAACTCCATGTGCCTAAAGTGACATTTCTGACCTATTAACCTCATTTCGTCAATTTCGCTTCCTTATTTCCTATCATTAATACATAAAAAATAAGGTTGTTACAGTCCAAAATAAAGTATTTTTTAAACCTTTTTAAAATTACAAATCGAAAAATTCATGTCATATACCATAAATTTTGTATAAACGAAGAAGCAGAACATGTACGATGGATTATTTATTTTGTTACCGTTGAAATTACATTATGGAGAGAGTTTTCAAAAAAGCCTACTACCTTCCTTCTCAATTCTCTATGTTTTTATGTGTAATAATAAATACTGTTTAAACCAAATAGCCGGAATTTTGAGATAAGCGATTTCGGGGTATTCGGTTTTCATTGTATGTTGAACTCAGTATGTAGAAGCGTTTACAATCTTTTATAATACTACGCACTTTGCAAGTTATTTCAGAAAAAGTTACTTCCCTATATATGCCAATTCCATTTGTAATTCAATTTAGCAGACAAAGTTTCTTTTGTGATTGTGCACAGTAGATTCCATATTTTTTGCCCCACGTGGCGGGAATTCCAAAAATAGCGCAAATGACACTAAAAGCATGAAACTTTAGGAAATAATAACTAGACCAAAAGGAACTTTAAAAGTTTAAATGGGCCCTTAATTATCTCTGCTCAATCAAGATGCCAAAATGGCCGCCTAAAAATTAGTCTACAAAAATACATAACCCCTGTTACAGTATGAAATACTTTTGAAGAACGGGGTTAAACCCAAAACAAACAAACAAACAAAATACATGAGATTGAAATAAAGCTAACCCGGGAGGGGGTGGAGGGGGGGGGGGTGCTTGTTGCATTTATATTTATCTAATATTGCTGTAATTCTTTGAGAACCCCCCAATAGTAAATATTTGAACTATTCAGGTAATGTAAAACAAGATGGTGACCATTTCAAAATGGCCATCAGTGCATAACTGAAATAACATATGGGAAAAGAACAGGTGTCAAAATATTAATAATCAACGAGCATTGACTGAAGTATACGTATGTTGTTAACTTACAACAATACATACATTTGTAATTAATTTATTTAACAAATAATCAAGGCCTCCGAGGGTTTACGTCTTATTTACCACGTTCAGAGTTTTTGATGCGTAGGAATTGAACCACAAGGGCGTTAACCCGAGTGGTTAAATACTGAAGCATCTGAATGAGAACCGTGGTAAATTAGAGGTAAATCACAAAGGGATTGATTGTTTCATTGTGACATGCTCATTGACATATTTTTTAAAAAATATTATGTTGGACTTTATTTACCCAATAAGTAATTATCGAACGTCATGTGTCATTTTGACGTCAAATTGTTTCAAATGTTCTCTTACCATCAGCCGAGGTTTATCTCAGAGTATACAGAGCTTGATTTCATTTCCTCTTTTGTTTAACGGAAACCAAACCGAGTCATATTAGAATTGATAATAATGATGTTAAATTTGTAATGATGACGCTGTTTTCAAAATGGCTGACCTAAATAAGTCCAAATCATAAGTAAAATTTTCATTTAATCTTCATTAATCTATTTATCAAAGGTTTGTCAATACATTTCACATTAATTATTGGTAATATCAATATCATAAGCAGTTTACACAAACGGGTAATATTTATATATGCAAAATATGTACATATCACTGATATCTACATATATCTGAATGTATTTTTTTGTGTATATTGAAAGAGGTCAATATATTTTTATATATTTTGATTAGAAGATACCGATTTGTGTCCATGAAATTGTCAAATCTTGAAAATTGTTACTAATGAAGACTTCAACATGTAATTCTACTATTCTGAAACATTTTACCATTTAATCGTTGAATTAACCTAGCAGTTACACGTGCATAGCAAAGTACAAGTTAAATTCACCCTGAAGCAGCTACAGTCTAGAGTCTCATGCTTTTTTTCTGACAGCCACACTTCTGAAGTTTTTGACAAATGCTGAAACTAAATGTAGAATGGTTTTATTTTGTTTTATCTAGACATTCCCGACTCCATTCCACAACATCTGCAGAACTGGTAAGCTGACATTTATTGTGCCCATATATGTCCCCGCCTGATTTGCAGCACGCTTTGAATGTTGATGCAACGCATCTTGAGTTGGTGAAATCCTATCATATGGGCCTTTTTTTCTTGGCAAAAAAAGATCAAGTCTAGCCTGAAATTTAAAATTAACACATGAACTAGATCTGTCATATAAAAGTACTACAACTGCTTAAAATGTCTATATCTTCAAAGGTAATGGCTTTAAGAACGTCCATATCTTCAATGATTATGCCCTGGTCTGTTGGATAACCCTAAAAAAATGTGTTTTTAGCGTCTTAATACACCACCACGTGTTTTCCAAAGCTGACAAATTTTCCTTTACCAGGTATTGCAGGTTATACAACAGACCAAAAGGCCATAATCATTGAAGATAAGGACTATTAAGTAGTGCTGCCATTAAAACTGGACATATATGGGCATAATAAATGTCGCTATATCAGTTCTGCCAGATGTTGTGGAATGAGGTTGGAAAGTCTAATAACAAACAAATAAAACCGTTCTGGTTTCAATGTCAGTTATTTTAGCATCTGGGCAAGAACTTCAGAAGTGTGGCTGTCACAAAAAAGACATAAGACTCTAGATTCGTATCTGCTTCAGGGTGAACTTGCAAATTTTGCTATGCCCCGTGTAACTGCTAGGGTTTAAATTTAATGATTAAAGTAAAATGTTTCAGAATAGCAGAATTACATGTTCAAGTCTTCATTAAATAAAAATGTCAAGATTGTGACAATTTACATGGACACAAATCAGGTATCTTCTAATACAAGATATATATAAATATATTGCACCTCTTCATAATATAACATCAAATAAAATACATTCAGATATATGCAGATACAGATAATAAATTTGCATAACATGTATAAATAAATTTTCCATTTGTGTAAACTGCTTATGATATTGATATTACCAATAAATTTAAGTGAAATTTATTGATAGCCTTTAACAAACAGATTAATGAAGATTAGATGAAAAAATTTTCTTATGATTTGGACTTCATTTGGTCGGTCATTTTGAAAAATGCCATCATCATTACAAATAATATATTTATTACCAAATAATATTAATTACAAAATGTTATATTGTTGTAAGTATAACAACATACGTATACTTTATCAATGCGCGATGATTTTTAATATTTTCACATTTGTTCATTAACCATATTATAAATTTTAAGTTATAGCACTGGCGGCCATTTTGAAAATGGTCAGCACTTTTTTTACATTACCTGAAATAATTTAAATATTTACTTTTGGGAGTTCTCAAAGAATAAGCCATATTTGGCAACTATAAAAACAACAAGGCCCCCCCGTTAGCTTTAATTCAATCTTATGTATTCTTGTACACTAATTTAGGGGCCATTTGAAAAAGGCGGCCATCTTGATTGAGCAAAAGATAATTAAGGGCCCACTTCACTTTCGAAGTTCCTATGGCTAGTTATTATTTTCCCGAAAGTTTCAAGCTTGTATCATCACTTGCACTTTTTTTGAAATTCCCGCCCCACTAAATGGGATTGAACACCTAGCCACACGTTGATAAATATGGAATTAATAATCTAACCCCTCAGCACTTATTTTAGCTTAACCAGTCATGTAACGGCGGGCAGGTAACCTAACCAGTGTTCCTGGATTCTGTACCAGTAAAAACCTGTCCTCTGTAAGTAACTGCCAACTTCACCAGATGAATCAGAGGTGGAGGACTAATGATTTCAGACACAATTTTGTTTATCAAATAGTCACGGAAAACATACGCCCTGCCCGAGGATCGAACTCGCGACCCCGCGATCCGTAGACCGACGCTTTACCTACTGATCTAAGCGGGCGGGATGCAGCTAGTTAAGTGATTATTACTTTTCGATGCACATGCAATGAAAATAAATCAGTCCCAATGTTAAAAAATCCTTCGTGAACTAGCACTTTGAACATAAATTTGGTTATTTTGCATAACATTTTGCAAGAATTTGACGGAGATATCAAAACATTTTATTTTCATTTTTTTTTAAATAAAAATAAGTCGTAATTCTCATTGGAGAGCAGCACGTTTTTCATGAAAAGCAGTTGATTTCCTTATCACTTTGGCCTTGAAAAATATCTCAAGATACTCAATATACCATATATTCAAAACGTCTAGCATTTTCTAAATCCGGTAACAATTATTCATAACAATCATAAAAATCAGGATTACACAATTTCAAATAAATCTTTACCGGGGTCAATGATATGACTGGTCTGAAATTTGTTAGGGATATTGCCAAACGATTACTGAAAGAGTGATGGCATTCCTGATGGAGTCAGAAGACCTGCTGATGAAATCAGATTATTAAATTAAAGAAAGATCATTGCCTTACTATTCGCATCCTGCGGATGATATAGCCTTCCGCCAGAACCATATGCAAAATGTTAATGGAGAGTTATGGGCTTTACAGCTTAAATAATATTATCATAATTAATGAAGCTATGAGAATAAGAACATTAACAACAACAACAGCAGCAACAACAATAATAGTACAAGCATGAAATAATTACCGTAGTTTTATGCAGCCATTGCTTCCAACGAAAACGGCAGAATTCCAAAGCTAATACAAAACTACCGACATTTTGCTTAATTTTTTTAAATAATACAAAGGTATCGGATCACGACGTGAAAATATTTTACAAGAAAACAAGGTATATCACAGTATATTAACATAAACTAAAACGTTATTTACATTTTCACATAATTTTTGGATGACGTCTATTTGATTATGTAGCATGCCGTCCTATTTTCCTGCGTAAAACAATTTTGTATGACGCCAGTTATGTCAACAATCGAGTAAATTTAGGTAAGCGTAGCATAAATTATGACCAGTGGTAGAAAATTTGTCAACAAGACAAGAATCAGTTCTGGCGTGTCGTCTTAATAATTTTCGAGATGCCACGATATTACACGATATGTCGAGATAATCTATCCTGACATGTCCGTCATTTTCACGTCAACTCGGGGGTCAATTAACGCTTCCATAAGTAGGCGAATGTCGTCCGAGAAGCTTTGAAAACGAGTTAGTATTTCATGGCCACGATATAAACACCTCGGGATACAATAACTATAAGAAAGAACGAACCGTACGAAATACTGAAACAATTAGTTATATAATTTCTCTGCCATGTAAGATACTATAATCATAAAATGTATGTGTGCCGGGATTTAGGTGGGGTTGGTATGGGGAGGGGTTGGTGGTGCCGGATGCGCCCCCTGGATTCTCTTTTGAAATAGAAATGACAGACTGTCAGCATTATTGATAGAAGTAGTAAGAATATCTTAGAGTTAAAAGTCTCTCACTAGATATTTACATCTAATAAATCTTTGGGGGGTTCGTTCTGAGGAGGCTGCGCTTTTGGTGCGTGGCATTCCCTGTTTGATATTTTTCTTTCTTTTTTTGTCATTACTTCCTTACTATCATAACAGTATATGTAAGACGTATGTACTGTCAAGGCAGCCATCAATCCACAAGTCTTTAATCAACAAGTTCACGTAGGTAATTGCTCAACCACCAACCGACATCAATTATGGATACTTAATATAGATAATATCTGTTTATTAATATACGTAATTGGCCATATTTTTTTATCTTATTAGGTCAACGTATGGTTTGACCGACGTTATTTTTATATAGAAAAAGTATACGTCATGTGTCACGTTACATGAAGAGAGTCTCACACAATATATTTACAGGTGCTTGTTTAAGGGATGTTAAAACGTGTTCCCTATAATAATGATTTATATATGTAGTATTTTCATCCCTGGAACGTTAGGCTGATTTACAAAATATAATTGAAATTTATAATCGACCACCATTAACTCGCAAATATTTATTTCTTAGGATATACAGTATTTGTAATAATTATTTGTATCGTAAGGTTTTTAAATAGCAAAATTAGAAATTGCATGTTTCAATCATATTACTCCATGTAAGAATTATTTCTCGCTGTATTACAACATTGAAACAGCCCGTAAACATGTCATGTATAATATTGCAGTTTCCGGTGAAATAATTAGAAAATCAGTTATTATACTGGAAAACAAAGTCCTTAATTATACCGTTACTGAGGCATTTTTCTGGACATATTGAAATGAAAATAATAAATCAAATAACCTCTCATTTTGAAAGTTAGTTGAAATAGACTGTCAACTTTCGCATTCAGACTGTAAAATATTACCTTTTCTGCCTAAATAAATATCAAAATTGTTAAAAGAAATAAATTAATTGTTAATTAAATGGTTCCATGATTTTTAATTTAAAGAAAATAAATTAACTGAGAAAGGGAAAGTATTGCACTAGCCGTCTGAAAAATTACTAAAAAGACATTCTAAACATACTGTTATTTTTTAACTAGCTCGTATGATTTGAACGCTATTGATATCTTGAAAACCTTTGGAAAAATATTCTTAATTTTAAAGTGACCGGTAGCCGCTTACAATTGCATTTCTAATGATTCGAAGAAGAAATCAAAGCATTGAGATGTCTGGTGGGGTTGGGCTTTGTTAGATTTATTTTCTTTCTATGTATCCTGTACCTCAATTTCATTAAAGCAGAGAATGCCTAAACTTTGTCTATCAAAAAATGACATGTTACTTGTATAAAATGTACGTTTATAAAACAAAGTTTGCATGCAAATCAAAAACAAAACTTCACCGAGAAATATTAACATTCGCTACCTTTAATATATAAATATCTCACATATAAATTGTGCTATTATTAATATATAACACTCCCATTCGTAACAAAACGAATGCAAAACTGTTAAATACATGTATGGGAAATAAACACAGATGTGCCTAAAATCTAATATGAACCCCACGTTACCCCCCCTGAATCAGGAATTAAAATTATCTAAATTGTCAACTGGAATGCAGTGATGTAACCATGGGCTTGAATACCTTTTCTTCAGTAGATCTTATATAATCTAAATGGTCAGTGTGTAAGGCTAACTTAGGACTGCTTGATCATTGATAAATCATCCGCGACATTCATAAATGGAACTAATTTTTGTAGGGCTTAAACATCTTTTCTGATGTGATTAGGAATAAAAATAAAGATTCTATGATTCTAAGAAGTACACTTATAATAACTCTGGTAGCGGATAACACCTCCCCCGCAATATAGGTTACTATAACTTACGTTTCATTTGATGAATGTAGTGTTTTGCCACAATAGTTTGTAAATTCTTTGTCCTAACTTTTCTTTAAAACTTTTTTATTGACTGTAATGTTTTTATCTGGGGATGAGTGAATGTACTAAGTGATATACTCAAGTATGTGAGACCTTCATGTCATAATTACCTACGATTTTGTTTTTTGGTGTTTTTCTTCCAATAGTGATGACTTTCTGAAATGTTTCCACAGAAAAGAGGAAGATGACTGTGTGTACCACGAAAAGATGGGCAGTAATTGGACAGTTCGTGCTTACACTTCCGTTTTCTGTGGGATATGAATCTGTATAAGTATGCTCAAAGTGTTTCCATGCAACATAGGCAAATCCTTTCCTCTACATCAACGACACGCCAGCCGCTCAAAAAGGTAATGTTATAATTAATTTCATGTTATTTCTTAACATATTTTATTGTGTTGTTTTATTTTCTGCTGGTCCTTTGGGATCATGGATAAGAATTCCGCTTAAGCCGGGGTCGTGAGAAGTGTTTCACATTTCATTAACCTCTGAACAGGCTCAAAGAAACCTAGTCTGCTATTATTTCGCTTAGTTGCATTCTATGCTTCAAGAAGGAAAGGGTTTTCTTGTAGATTTTTTATTGATACTTGCTGTTTTGTGAGTAATGAATCCTTTTGGATTAAGGATTGATGTTATAACTGCATCATTACTAAATATTTATCCACTTTTCATTACTGGTTAAGCAATGACTGATATATTAAATGTAATAAGTAGTCCATGACATGAAAACGTATCTCAGAAAAAGAGTAAGATTATGTTGTCTAATTTATCAACTTTGATCAACTTCTTCTATTATATGATATTTCGTCAATCTTTCTTACATGATATTTATATAACGCATCATTGTGAAAGAAGACAAAAGGAAATTATAGTTATATTTGCTTTGCTTCATTTTTATTGTCAATGCAACAAATGTACAGTTTTTATTATCAGTGGTCTAGTTTTATTGTGTACGTGTTGTCAGTTTTGTTTTGTTTTGTATCAAAGTCAATTGTAGGTTGTTAGGATACATTTGCTAGCATTTTTAATGCAAAACGTCTCAATAACGATGTCTATAATTGACTGGAATCATATTTTTTTCTACAATAAATTATCAGATAAATGCCTTGCCGATTGAACATTCATCCCTTCCTTTTCGTATAATAAAACAAGTATCACATTGCTTTTCGGCGTGACTGTCATACAAATGTATTTATATTATATATTTCTTTTTAATGTCAAACCATTTGGACAGGCTATTTTCCCATGTAAACTTTAGCCATTTTTCTCTGCAATTTTGACTCAGACTCTTTAACAGTACAAAGATATCTTATTTTATTATTAAATTTTCATGCCCCTCTTCCATCTTTATGTATCGCTAGGTATCTTTAGTCCTGGACACCATTAAAATGACGGATAAGCTATATATAACCAAACTGGGGAATAACACTAGGAACATGTAAACGGTAATTGTACCCTAACACTTTTAGCATTAGTGCATCTGAATTTATTCATGTTTTGTTATAACAACTGGCAGCAATTGATTTAAATGTGGGGTTTTGCAGTAAATAATTCTTTCGTTTTTCGAAATTTACTCTTATAAGATTAATTAAAACATTGCCTTTTGCATTTGTAAACATTATCTTTACAGACTTAAAATATGAAGTACCTCAGTGTTTTACTGTTAGCTGTAGCTGGCATCGCTACTGTCGCTGCTCATGGTAAATACTACGGTCGTCTCGGTGGCTACAGGGGGTATGGTTCAGGATTTGGCGGTATAGGCTATGGAAGTTATGGCTATGGTCCGATGTACGGTGGCTACGGGTATGGTTCATTATATGGTGGATATGGAGGAATTGGCTATGGATATGGCAGATACGGTTATCCATCTTATAGAATTGGCTATGGATCTCTTTATGGTGGTCTCGGCTACGGTCTCTCTATGGCGGACACGGTTCCTTGTATGGGGGATTGGGTTATGGTTCACTGTATGGTGGACGCGGTTATGGTTCTCTCTACGGAGGTTATGGGCACAGATATGGTGGATACGGGTACAAGCACGGAAAGTATCCACACTATTATTCCAGTACGTTTTTATGTTCCTAATGAGAACCTTATTGAAATGTAATCCGTGAAATAAACCAACCTTTAAAGATGCTTATTTTAAATGCTATGTTGTAACATGAAATACATAAAACGATGATTTGGAAAATTACTCAGCTTAGTCTATAAACTATCAATCCATGTGAAACTTTACAAAGTCAGTAACCATGACAAACGCTGCTTGTAATTTATGGAATTTTATATAAATCTTAATAATTTCTATGTAGCAAACATTCTTAAATGAAAATATACTTTAAGCAAAATGCTAATGCACAGACTTAACGTACGCTATACGTTGGTAGTGATAGTGCCTTTATTGACAATTCTAAAAGTATGTCAATTCTTTTCAGATAAGAAGTACGGATACGGATATTGAGCTCCGTCGAGTATTGTTCCATCAACAGTATCCAGCTGAACATCCATTTGATCTTTGAAACCTTTTTCCAAATGTGTGACTGTTTCTCAGTATTTATTATAGAGTTGTGTATACAGAATACCTATGTATATCTGTGCTCCTGCTGTTAGACCAAATGGGAATTCAAACTTTCTAGAGACCATTTGAGTTGAATTTTTAATTTCTTTCTCTACCGTACAACAATTTTGTCAACAACAAATCAAATCAAGTATATGACAATACTGAATTGCGAGAGTCCGTATTCTAACTTGCTCATGTATCTACAAACATTATGAATCAGACTATGTTTGTCATGAAAATAAATGTGAAAATGACATTTCTTAAAAAAACCTTTAAATAAACAAAGTATTGTGCTTTTTGTATGTAAAATAAAATGTAAAATAAATCCATTTACTTAGTTTTATTTTCCTTAGGCGACGATAGACTGTAGGGTGACCGTGCGCCCTGCTTGCCAAATGAATGGGTTTTTTTATCATTTACTGGAACATGTGACCAACGAAACAATATCCTAGCCATGAAAATATGTATCTGTTGAATACGTAATTTTGTAATGGTATTTCTTATAACAGTGTCACC
The DNA here is from genome assembly GCF_021730395.1 of Mercenaria mercenaria. Lineage (NCBI taxonomy): Eukaryota > Metazoa > Mollusca > Bivalvia > Venerida > Veneridae > Mercenaria > Mercenaria mercenaria. The sequence goes on along the minus strand of NC_069363.1, from coordinate 42,275,728 downwards.
AAAAATGCATTCTGTTCGGGCATCATAAGCTCGTGCGTTGTAAAAAAGTCTTACACTTCAATGCACTGGCCAAGTTCATAATGGAAAAACATAACACACCGTACGTTATACTGGTAAGTGATACAGATGCTTGGAAACAACTATTATATATTAATGATGTAAGACACATTAGTTACGTAATAAAGACTGAGGAATAGGGAGAATAACTGTAATCAGACATATTACTTTCCATTTATAATATGTCAGCCAGTCTTAAAAGATGGATTCTACCATATCTTCAAAAAATATAAGAGATTAGATCGTTAAACATTGTTCATTGGCATTAGTATATATATATATATTTATATATATATATATATATATATATATATATATATATATATATATATATATATATATATATATATATATATATATATATATATTATATATATATTGGGTATATGTATTGTTTAAAAAGACCCAGTAAATGGCAAAAAGTCCCAATAAGTGTAAAATGACCCGGCAATTACGGAATGAATCTCATTGGAGACTCAATGTAAACATATATATATATATATTAACAAAATATCGTAAAATTATAAAATGACTTCACACGCTCGCTTAGATTTTCTTAAATTTTAATAGAAAAGTCACAAACTAGTTTCGCCGTGAATGGCTCATCAGTGTGTCTAAATAAATTCAGAGTTCTGAAACCTGTACATTTTATGTTAGATAATCACAGTGAACAGGTGTGTGTGGTGTCAACTAGTGGTTACTGAGAATCTGCTTACGTACAAAAACGTAATAAAATACTCGTCACTATTCATTTAAAACGAATGACTCGGATAACCTGCACTGGTCTCAGAGGTCTGGCAATCAAATGTACTTACACCCAATGTTTTAGAAGTCGTTTTGACATATCTATCAGTATATATAATATCATATGTAACACATTATTACGCATGAGTAAATAATTAGTTACAATGTTAATTATCGGATCATTTATACACAGGTTATACCCAATTTTACCTTTAAGCTTTGATGTTTAGTTCTATGACCTTCAGATTACTTCATCCCTAGATTATATTCACGTTAGATGTGACCTTTTGTGTCGATTCGCCACTAGATTTTATGCCATCCATATAAAAGGCAACTTTTAATTGCTATCCAGGCCGTTACATCAAAATTAGTCAATTGTTACACACTTGGTACATGTGGTTAACCTTAGATCATATTTTTTCGCGAAAAAACTAAGTTTTTCAATGTGGAAACAATGCCAACATATGCAAAAATGCTTCTTCTTTCGTTTTTCTTGATACAATTGCACGAATTTTAATAACACCATTTTAAAGTTTCGTTTTCGCTTCTTGATTGCCATTAGATGCACGCACCTTTTTATCACTTAATAATTTAAACTGGAATTATTTGATCATTTAAATCTAATTATCTGTATCTAAGAATGATGAAAACGGTATGAAATTTTGTGTAAATAGTTTTGTTAAATAGAAGAAATCATCAAAACTTACACGATGCTTTTGTCTTTTTTGCTTGGGAGAGGTCTTATTGGACAGTTCCAAACACACGGCTGTATAGGTTATAAGGCGCGAAAAATAACTCATTAAACATCTATGCACTTCTAAGTTATTCCACTGGACGTGTTATTTCTCGTGTGTTGACATTGTAAAACATAGATACGCGTTCGGCCCCTATTTGATCTATTTGTTTACATAAAAGACATGTTAGAATCGAAATAATATATAGCAGAACTATGTTTAAATATGAGCGTATAACCCCATCGTATTGTTCCGGTATAATTCTGATGTTATTTCTTAATTAGAATATACGTTAAATACTCTACAAGGGGATGGACGTATTTTATCAATTGATGCTTATAAGCGGGAAAATGTTAATTGCATTTAAAATGGCGTATTGTTTGTACTTTTTGACATACCAGAGAACATATTCTTAGTGGTTAGCGTCTTTATTATATACAGAGTTTTAAATGAAAGCACCCAGCTGGCGGCCATATAAATCATCTTTGCTCGGTTTTTATTATTATCTTTGGTTTATCTTTATTTACAAAAATGTTATTGATGGTACAGTGCCAGTTCAAACTGACCAAAGAATCGTAACCGTGAATGAAAATGCTATTTCTTTATAAAACGAAAACTTTACAGGATGTTTATACTTTTGGACGAGTACATAATAATACATTGTTTTTGAAGAATTATTTGTGCTACTGTTAAAACATCCCGTTGCAAAAATATTCTACTACAAGCAATTTTTGTTGTTTTATGCTTTACATATGACATTTTTATTGTGTGATTGTTTTACTGAGGTATCATTTACAAATTAATACTCACTGGAACTTAGGACTTCTGAAAGTATTATATATAAAATACTAAATTTTGTATGGTATTTAACGATACTATTGAAGGCAGTAATATTAATATTATGGGTTTCTTTATCCTTTTCATATATTTTAATTCCTATAATTAAAGATCCAGATGATTACTTATTGTCTCCGGAGGTAGCATGACGTAAAGAAAGAGTTCACGATGTCACTCTGCCATGTGAATATGAAGAATGTCAGTTACATTTGCTTAATGCAATTTACATAAACACCGGTAGTCCGTGTCTGGGCAGGATTAATATTAAAAGGATTATAACTATAAACTTAAATTTCCTTTTTTAAATTGCAGCTTAAGCAAATAAAACTAATGGGAATGATAGATTGCAGTTGGTGTCAGTATAACAATGTATGAGCAATAAGTCATAGGTTAATAGGCTGTTTATTTTAACATATCAGTTCCATTTTCAAGTCAACCATCGTATGTGCATTATTATTTGCATTCTGCAAAGCTTTAACACTTGGTTAATAGTGTTGTTACTATCAGTAGAAATTTGTCTCTCGTAGTTTTGATTAACGTTTTACAAAACTTTTATTTCTTTTCTCGATAAATCATTTTATGCAAATACTGATACACACACGTATATGAATCGATTTCAGCTTTTTCCCCCCACAAAATGATTACTAAAATAGAGATAGAGTTACTACCCTTAGTTGCGACATTTATAGTCAAATGTTAGTTTTTGACAAAACTCTATGGACCCATTCTACAAATTGTTTGATTAAAATGTATATATTGGTCCTATTCTTAAGGAAAAATGTTATTTGATCTTATCATAAAAACATTATAAAAATTTTTTTTGTATATACAAATTAAAAATACACCAGCACAAAGATCTTTTTAAGCACAAAATTTAATTAAAGCTCATCACCTTTTATTATCAAATTAACAGGTGTAAATTGAATTTGTTTTTGGTTGGGTTTAACGTCGCACCGGCACAATTTTAGGACTTCCCAGCTTTGATGGTGGAGGAAGACCCCAGGTGCCCCTCCGTGCATTATTTCATCACGAGCGGGCACCTGGGTAGAACCACCGATCTTCCGTAAGCCAGCTGGATGGCTTCCTCACATGAAGAATTCAACGCCCCGAGTGAGGCTCGAACCCACATCGATGAGGGGCAAGTGATCTGAAGTCAGCGACCTTTACCACTCGGCCACGGAGGCCCCTGTAAATTGAAATAATCATCATAGAAGGCATAAAGTTATGAAACGTGAGGAATGGTATATCTTTTCCCCTCGTCACTTGAAGCCCATGAAACTTTCACATCATATGAAGATACGCTAGTGCTTTCGTATGAATTCATAATCAATATCATAACTTATTCCAATTACACCTTCTTCACCTTAAAAATGTCGATGTATGAATCCGAAAGTTGGATATGCCGAGAAGGTACATGTACGTGTAGTTCTTGACATTTCCTGGCTTCGTGGCAAGCAAACCTCAACTCCTGTTTTGTCGAATTGGGTCGTTTATATCTTTCCTAACGTTCTCATAAATACATATAATAATATTTTTAATTTCTATCATATTGTTATTTGGTTTTTAAGGTTGCTTTCTTTTTATATTTTATCATTTTAATAAACAGTCTTTAAGAGAGTGATTCCATCTGCAAAGGACATACTTGCCTTTTATTTCTTCTTATTGTGTTAAGAGTCACACTGACACAATTTACGTCATATAGCGACTTTGCTAACTTCTGATGATGTAAGATGACCCCAGGTGCCGCTCCTGGTATCATTTCATCATATTGGAGCACATGGGTAGAAACCATAGAACAATCGGCCTTCCATAAACCAACTGGATGGCTTCCTCACATGAGGAATTCTACATCCCTATGGAATCCACAGCGATGAAGGGCAAGTGATTCAAAGTCAGCGACCTTAACCACTAAGCCACGGAGGTCCCCGACTTACATTTGTTGTAGACCTTGAGGTGTATTTTGTTTTCATGTGTTGAAGCCACCCAGGTCGATGGTTTCTACGCAGGTGTCCACTAGTGACTGATAGACAGAGGGGTCTTCCTGTGTAAACCTGTGCGACATTAAACCAAACAAAAACTGTTGGTTTGAAGAACATACATACACGCTTTAGAACGAAGAAGCATTTTACAAAAAGAAATAAAACATCATTGTTTATCAAGTCATTTTTTTATTATTTGTTTCCTGTTTGTCTTAGTATGAAAATTGACAAAGTGAGTGATGTGAGAAACAAAACAAAACAGAACAAAAATTAAACAACAAAAACAAAAAACAATGTTCATCTGAAAACATATTTGGCACATAATATTCTTTAAATGGGGCGTAGAATTCTTCACTGTCCCGGATTTCTTAACATCGCATATGAAGTTGCTGAAAGAGAAAACAGCATTGTGTACAAAATAGTTCTTTAATTGTTTTAAACAATGAAATGGTTGGTAAATGTGTTAACTATTCATGCGCTGTATACCTTGCATTTTGTGTCTCATCAAGCTAAAGAATAAATTATAGTTATTTTTTTGTGATGTAATAAAATGGGTTGAAGATTTTGTACACTTTAGAGGAATTGTATACTATATATTGCCAGAAATGACAATATTTATTTCTTCAAACGCCCAACAGTCTAACTGATAAGATGAATCAAACTTACAATAAATTCGTCTCCTCGGGATGTAGCTTTCACTTGTATCAATATACCGTTGGCTGACTGGTCTATACCTTCTCCCTAGACCTAGTCTGGAGAGCCCACGAGTTCCTACTATCAAACGACCTCTTGCTAAACGTCTAGTTCCAATAAGTGGAAGCCTGGATAGTCCACCCGAGCGCCCAAGTCTTGACCCAGTGAGGAGTCCGATCCCATTATAGCTGTCGTATGGGTCATAACTTGACATGCCGTAAGACTGAGCGTAGATGGAGCATGGACAGGACAACAAGCGCAGTAAATGTTTTCGTAATGACTAATGTCTTGGCTGAAAAATAAATACATGTAAGTGAATTTAATGCCACATGTGAAAAAGGAACAACGAAAAACAGTGCTCTTTAAAAAATGAGTGTGTAACCGAGTGTATTTATTTGCGAGGATATAAATCTGTTGATTTTCACATTTAAAAGATAAAAACGAAAATTAATTGTGCGTTCGTTTAAATCAATTAATAGTCTCCAATAATAATAATGATTTTGCAGTAAATTAATATATTCGCACACAGATTTAAAAAGATTAGCTCTATGTTCTGGTTTGGTCACTACCAGCTGTAAACGTGTCCGACTTGTTACATACTTGCTTATGTTCTTAAATGTCGTAATTTCTACCGTACTGCCCGGCTGAGTAGTTCATTCTCAACAACTACAGATACACACTTGCATGGGATATACTCTAAACCGATCTATAGCAACTTGTTTTGTACTCGGTTAAACTAAAAAGCATTATTTCTTCTAGAAAAAAAAAACAACTGAGAAATTTTAAAAAAAAATATGATTTTACCCTCAGGTTGGTTCAGAAGTGTTCAGATGTTCTAATGCTGTGATCACAAATTCATAAAGATACCAGTATTTGTACAACGACAAAAGATGCAAAACATGTCAACGTATTTATTAGACGTATAGTAACGAAGACAAGGTATACGTCATTAGTTCGACACAGCGTTACGTTGTGCATTTTCATTAATTCACTTCCTATCGACACAATTATTATAAGTTTACTGCTACAAATGAATACTAATTATTAACATTAACATTATATGATAATTATGCTGATCGATTGTTTTGAAATCGTGGGAGTTTGCGATCATGTGAACAAATGAAAACATTGCATAATTTTGATTTCTCACGACTGAATGATTGATTCAAATTTGTCGTTAAGGACGAGCAAAACGATCAGTTAATAGAGATGTATATCGTGACGAATACTGGCACAAACCTCATTCTGTGACAGGAATGCATATCATTCAAAAACGGTCTAGCTGATACCTGTAAATACCCTAAAGGGACTAGACTACACACTTTGGCTAAATGAAAAAATATCGGAGTCGGGAATCGAACTCAGGCCTCAGAACTCAAATCTCTCCAACCTTCTTAACTAATACACTATATAAAGGAATTCGTACATAATCACTTTTAAACAAAAAACTTTATAATTAAGGCAGTTTGCCTCCGGCACCGCATAACAAACGCTTTTCAATTAAAAAAAGCAAAAACAACAACAAAAATAATTAATTATCATACGTTTCCATGACATATAATCTGTCAGTTACTAAGTTTCAAAGCCTTCTGCGGAATTATAACAATATTTTCCTAATATCCAACTAAATTCTTTTTTGTTGCAGTACTATCTTGAGCTCAGTGCCTTTAAACTATGTTGAGAGAATTAAGATGTTGCAATATTAAAATGATGTTTAAATTTAAACAAAACACACATAATGTAACTTCAAGGCAAACCAACGTAAATAAGCCTCTACACTGGAAATCTTAACAGACAGTTGGCTACTTTTGTAAGGTTGTAGAGGACAAAGTACATAATCAACGTACCTTTATTCACAAAAGATCTTAAAACCATAATATAAAGAACAAAAAAAAAAAGATGAAACAAAATGGTTGAAACGTCATAGAATGATTAGTTATTTGAGTACCGCCCTAGAATTATCAGTTATTTTGAATACTGCCCTGGAATCATCGGCAATTTAAGATACCGCTCTAAGGTGGTCAGTTAATTGAATGATCTGTTATTGGAATACAGCTCTAGAGTGTTCAGCTATCTTGGGTTCCGCTCTAGAGTGGGACACTCCCTACCGGAATATGATCAAAATTGTTGTATTTAAACGGGGTTTATAACTCGCAAAACCGCTCATTATATATAATTTTAGATGACAAGGATAAATTTGTTTTTGAGGGATAAAATGGCGGTCAAAAGAGCAGAGCAGAGCAGAGCAGATAGAGAGAGAGAGAGAGAGAGAGAGAGAGAGAGAGAGCACCAAAGTCTTCTATTTAATTGTTCTACGATTATTGGTTTTTCAACCAAATAGATCGAGTTTTTGGCATGACTTGATTTTTATTTCTAAGATATGTGATTTTATATAACCTCATTTGTTATACCAGGTAGGTTGCTAATTTAAATATAACCATGGGTGCCATGATAGATAGCGGTTAGTAGTTATTTCCTCTTTATGCGATAAATGATAACGGTATAAATATGCTAAAAAGTTGCATATTGCATAGACCACACACCTACCACTGAAAAAAGGTAATAGTAATAATCTATTTTATTAATTCGTTCTTTTGTTCTGCAATAATTCAATTACAGTTCTTATTTTCGTTTTCCTTTCTGATAGTGAAATTATTTACCTTGATATTAGGTATGTCTTGTGGGTTATTTTCTATATGAAATTGTATGAGACTAAACTTTCAGTATTTGTTAACATACAGTTAGACAAACTATAATTCAGTCTTATCTTGTTTATCGACGATTTTTATCAATGTGGCTTTTATTACAAGTACACATACGGGGTAAATTAGACAATAGTTGTTGATTGTTTTCAAACTTTTCAGTCAAACGTGTTTTTCAAGGAGAACGATGTTATTATTGTACAAAAGCAGCGTACTAGGTGGACATTAAGCCTGCATTTGCTAGTAATTTTGAAATTCTTTATCTTAGCCCTGTGATATGAAGCTCTTCGGTGTTTTATTTTTGTTACGAAACAAATGGAACCCTACTTTTTATCACATTTAAAAAGATTCTAATGACCTACCACAATGAAATATACAGAAATAATATTAAGAACAGAAGTTTGTACAATGAAAGAGACGTGTAATTGATATGCAAAGCTACATTAAAATGTCTGATACGTTTTTACAGGTTTAATTTACAACCCGACATGAAATATTTGGTACACATTCAATCATATTTCTAATGCATATGTACTTCTACCTACTTAATAAGGAATATACTATTTTTCAGATAAGAAGTACTGATACGACTATTGACCTCTACCGGGTGATATTAATCGCACCACATCGATATAAATGTTTTATTATTAAATCTATATTTATAATCCTTTCCATTGGTCTAGATGTAGTCACATGATCAATGATAAAAAGTCGTATTGACTCGATGGCGGAGCCAGAAACACATTTTGACCGCCAGCTGTGACGTCGTCACGGTTTGACGTCAAAACAATGCGACGTCATACACAATATACCACGAAAAATGACCAAAGGCTGCAGATATTTGTATTCAATGTTTATACTTATGAGTAGGCTGGATTTAATAATAAAACAATTGTTGCCTTTTAAGTTCGGTCGATATAACAGTATATCGTCCAATTCATGGAATGAAACGTTTTAGAGATGCAAACCGCAAACCAGGGGAAAAACGATGACAAGTCTTTTATATTGCACTTGATATTACAAACATACAACACCCACTCAACGACTAAACAAAATACCAGAACAAAACTTTTTTTTTCAGGTAAACCATAGAAGTCTCAGTTATATTCCTGATCAGATGCACGAAAGTGGTGTACTGGCATCATTTCATCGTATACTTCTACTGTGAAGACAGTTAAATAAACAACTGTAAAATATAGAACTTGATGAGCAACTGTCAATCCTTATTTTCCGGATATATCATGGCTCTGATTCGTACTTTTAACTAAATTAACCGAATAAGGACTATTTAAGCAACTTAAATAATAATATTTTATGTGGCTCGACTTCGTCTTATCCTGAAAACCTAAGTATAACTGTTTTGACCCTAACGCTAGAATACATCCATAAACAACTTGACCCACAAGTATTGAGAAACAGATACTATACATTTATTGCCTTTTGGTGTGGTCGATATGTGGATTTATCGGCCTGATAAAAACGATATCGACCGAGGGTGCAGCCGATATCGCTTTTATCAGATCGATAAATAGAGAATATTAGGTTACTGTCTGATAAATTTAAATTTATTAGGCGAGTTGAAGAAAATATATTAGGCGAGGCTCTGCTGAGCCTTATATTTTTTCGTAGACGAGCCTAATAAATATTTTTTTCAGACAGTAATCTAGTATTCTATTTATCCTACCTGTTCAGAAAATTGGGAAAAAGTAGTTGGAAAGAGCAACTGCGTGCAGCATATAATATGACGTTTGCTAGTGTAAATCAGTTTGTGGAAAATTGAAAAAATGCAATAACTTTTTTGTTTCTGGATAAAAAATTTTGATTTTACCACTTATTTTCTTAGTTAGAACATTTCTAATACAATGATAACAGTTTCAATGAAAAATTCGGAAAGAAAAAATGTTTTCAAAATTTCTGGCTGAAGTGCTGTAAAAGTGAAAAATGGCAATAACATTTTTATTTCAGGATAAAAACCTTTGATTTGACGGCACCGTGTAAAATATGGAGTGGAGTCATGGAGTGGAGTGGTGGAGTGGAGTCTGGAGTCGATTTAAGAGTCAATTTTGGAGTCAAATTTGGAGTCACTTTTGGAGTCAATTTTGGATTCAAATTTGGGGTGGAGTCTTTTTTGGAGTCAAATTAAGAGTCAATTTTGGAGTTTAATTTGGAGTCAGTTTTGGAGTCAAAATTTAATAAAACCTAGTATGATACTCCTCTAGAAATAACAATGACAGTTACTGATGTTTTCTCAAATGACCCTTATCAGATTGGTAAGAATAACTTGCCATTACATTGGATAGTTAATTACAACAAATCACTCTCTACTTTATGACAGATTTCTACAAAATTCTGCTGGAGAAGGTACTGGTACAGTACCTCAGCATGATATCTCATTCTTATCAGGACTTGACCCCTAGTTCCTTCATGGTTTGTTATTTATGATGTTGGGTCAGATGTTGCCTGAAGATTACTCAGAGAGAATTGATAAACATTTCTAACTTGAAATGTGAAATAATGAGAAAGTATTGTTTTAAGTTTTTAAAATGAATCCGGAAAATAAAAGCAAGAAAAAAAACTTACGTAATTAAATATTTAGTATCTGCTACAAACGGCATAATATAATAGACAATAGTACAATTCACAAAAAAATACATTTGCACTAGTCTGGTTCTTGATTCGTCTGTTCATTCCATACAAAATTTGCTTTCAATTAAAGAACTATATGAATTCTGATCAACTTCATGCCTGTGCAGGCCATTCTCGCAAACAAGAGCTCTACCACCGTTCTCGGGTACCATGTCGAACATCAGATGAATGAGAATAGTGCAGGCTGATCTAGTTCGATCAAACTTTATAAACGATACCTATATTAAATAACGAATGGCGTATTGATAGATTAACAAGGTTAGAATTTATAAATATCAAGATTGCAGGCGAGTAGCCAGGACCTTATTCATAGTACGCAGGGGTGGTTTTGGGGGTTCTGGGGTATCCTCCCCCAAGAATTTTTTAAAATGCGAACAGCAAATGGTGCATTTTGGGTATATCTGAAGTAAATACAGTGAACGTAAACCTTGTTCTTTTTTGTTTGTTTTGTTTTTAATTAATTTCATACAAAATGTATTATTTTAGTAGACAAACACACATTTGAAAGAGACATTTTCTTACAGATATTTTTCAGTACATACAATAGGATCGAGCCAATATGCACCCTAAAGCAGAGCAAATCACCTATCCCTTTTCTATACAAACTGACCGATCATTTGAACAAAGTAAATGGTCCAATCTCTAAAAACATTGGTTTAAAAATGCAGGCTTTTGTTGTGACTTTAAAATAAATCAACAAAGACATATTGAGGGGCGATATCGAAAAAAGTGTTCTTTTAGAATTATTGCTATTACGTTCCCTTTCACGTTAAGCCTTGAAATTATAATATTCAAAGTGTTTCTGGGACTTTAATACCCCTGGTAATCCATTCCTAAATTCACCACAAAAATGATGATAATGATAAATGTAGACCAAACACTTCAGTAACATTAAGCATCAATGAGCTCGAGACTCCACTCACAAAATCCCTAAACATTAAAAAAATTCCTGCTTGAGAGGCCGCATAAAATTATAGACCATTTGTCTTAAAACCCATTTTATCAATCAAGACTGTTTCAATAAGAGACAATTACATATATTTAGTGACTACAGGCCTGAGAGAAATCACCCCATGCCTCCAATCAAAAAATGGCTCCAAAAAAACACCACTCCAAATTTGACTCCAAAACTGACTCCAAAATGGACTCCAAATTTGACTCCAAAAAAGACTCCACTCCAAAATGGACTCCAAATTTGACACCAAAAAAGACTCCACTCCAAATTTGACTCCAAAATTGACTCCAATATTGACTCCAAAATCGACTCCAGACTCCTTTCCACCACTCCACTCCACGACTCCACTCCATATTTTACACGGTGCCTGATTTGACCACTCATTTTCTAAGTTCAGACATTTCCAATACAATGGTGATGATTTAAATGCAGAAGTTTGATAAAATAAGTGATTTCAAAAGTTCAATCCACTTATCCTACCCTCATACAAGATATAGCACAATATCGGCCTGCCTAATAAACTTTGCTTTATCTAGTCAGTGTCAAGATATCACTTTTGCGGGAACTTTTGAAATCACTTATTTTATCAAAATTTTGCATTAAAATCATCACCATTGTATTGGAAATGTCTGAACTTAGAAAATGAGTGTTCAAATAAAAGGTTTTTATCCTGAAACAAAAAAGTTATTGCTATTTTTCAATTTTAGAGCACTTCAGCCGGAAATTTTGAAAATAATTTTTTCCGGATTTTTCACTGAAACTGTTATCATTGTTTTGGAAATGTTCTAACTAAGAAAACTAGTGGTAAAATCAAAAGTTTTTATCCAGAAACAAAAAAGTTATTGCATTTTTTTCAATTTTCCACAAACTGATTTACACTAGCAAACGTCATATTATATGACGTCAATTCTGCACGCTGTTGCTCTTTCCAAAGACTTTTTCCCAATTTTCTGAACAGGTAGGAAAAATAGAATATTAGATTACTGTCTGAAAAAGTTGAAATTTATTCGGCTCGTTTACGAAAAATTATGAGGCTCGGCAGAGCCTCACCTAATATATTTTCTTCAACTCGCCTAATAAATTTAAATCGCAGAAGTAGACAAAAATATTTTTCGTTTTGCGATTAACGCCGTTTTTCAACAGAATTTCAGTTATGCAACGACGGTCAGTAAACCTAACCAGTATGCTTGGATTCTGTACTGGTACGAACCTGTTTTCCACAAGTAACTTGCAGTTTGTCCGCATGAATCAGAGGTAGAGGTCACAATTACTTCAGGAACAATTCCTTATTTTTCAAATCTTCACGGATAACATACGCGTCGCCCGGGAATCAAATTTCAGTAGTTCTGCGCTTTCCCTATTGAACTTTGCTGGTGGGCTTAGGTAGACAAAAACATGGGCTACAATGCCCAGGAAATTGAATCTGGTTTCTGATGAATGAGCGGAAAACAGTTTCTTTTCTAATAAGTAATTACTTTACTTATGGTAGCATGTAACGTTTTAAGATATTACTATCACTGAAATGTTCAATGGTTTCTATGGTGGCATATTTCTGCATACGATAATCATAAAGTTTTCATGAAAAGGTTATGAACTTTCGCGAAAAAAAATACTTTTCGCGAAATATTGAATAAACTTTCGTTAAAGTAGAAGAATATTTTCGTGAAAATATTATCTGGTTAACCAGACAATATGTTAAAATAGTGCCCTGAACTGCATACAGATAACCCAATAGTCCCCTCTACGGAATGAAGTGTGTTATATCCACCTCAATGCCCGACCACCACCCCTAAGAGAGTTTTAAACTTATACATATTTAATTATAACATTCAGATGGGTTACAAAATCAACGTATTTTTTAACTCCCTTTATTATTTCTGTTCATTGCGTATCTGTTTTTGTATGCAGTAGTTGGCACTATCGTGAATTTTTTCCACTTAGAACAAGAGATTCTTTTCGTGAATTTTTTTTAAATTTTCACGAAAACTGTACGAATTTTCGCGAAAACTATCTGCTTAAGTGAATGCAGAAATATGCCACCATAGGTTTCTGTCTCTTATTGTACTATAAACCTATAATCTTCGGAAAGGTAGTTAAGTCATCTCTAAACAGATACAACAAGCAAGAGGAAACAAAGATAAATATCCAGTAGTTGTAGATATGTATTCTTATGGTTTCGCGACATGTGGCATTTTCTTGATGAATATGTATTCCTGATTTTTTTCATGGCATGTATTATTAAATGCAAAACTGGCACTCCTTAGTGAAATTGGACAAAACTAAGCTACATGATATAAAATTGCATCTTTTGTCATGTGTCAATAAATGACAAAAAATGTCCCAAAAAAATATCCCCGAAATTACTTTCAATGTGACTTTTTGGCTAATAGTAGAAAGGAATTATGAACCTTCTCGACCCATTTTATTACGCAAAAAACAACAGCAAAATCTGCTAAATGTACTGAGCTTCTTAGTTTTAAGGAATGGAAAAGGTAACGAAAGAGGTCGAACTTCTTTGTGTCTCACATTACATGAACCAACTGTATTTTGCTGACAATGGCCTACATAGCAATACTATGGGTAATTCGCGGATACTTTTCACAACATTGTAAGCCCTGCATGGGTTATAGTTATCGCTATCGGAAAGGTAAGGATGAATTTAATATCCAGTAAACTTCCTTTGCTCTTTTTTGGAATATTAGTTTTTAGCGCTTTTAATTTTGTGACATTTTGGGCAAAGTCCTTTGCTGATTTTGATATATGCCCAAACTACATATTCACGGACATAAAAACGCATAAAAACATTAAACTGTTATAGACATGTCGTACTTTTCTAACTGCATTTAAACAGAAACAGAAACCAGGTTGAAAATAGGACATAAATTGTGTGACGCAATTTTCTTCTCACATGCATATGGTCGCATTCGAAATGTGGACACTATAAGACTATTCTTCTACATATTTCTGGCAATTTACTTTACGAATTCAGAACGTTCGACTAAAGCTGATGTGAATCATTTTTACATTAACGCTATTTAAACCCAGTACCAGAGGGATTTGTTTTGTTTTTGGTAACCTTCTTTGCCGGAGTAACACGCGGCGAGAATTTTGGCCTGTATCCTAACTAATTTATTAGACAGCAGTGTTTCTTCCCTTGGTGTGTGAGCGGGCCACAAAGGTACGAGTTTTAGGACATGATTAATCGCTCCCTATTATTTGGAGTTGTATATGTTTATTAAAATGATGTGAACTTATGCATTTTTACACGAGATCATTCGTATCCTTTTGTCTTGAAAATCTAAATGACGGCTTATAACTGTTGCAGGGAGCACCATTAATATCAAACAATCAGAAAACAATTGACTTTTTTTATTATTTTCTAGTACATCTGTTAACAAAATTGTAACAAGATATTTCAATAATTAAGTAACATGTATTAAAGAATTTGGCACATCGTTGTCTATTGAAATATAGAAGAAATCCCTCTGCATTGGATTTGGTAACGTCTAATAGGTAGTAGCTGAAAATACATACGAAATACATATATAAATTTGCGACTTCACCTTTGCTTCATTCATATACAATACAATACAATCTTACGGATTACGTTTCTGTCTTCAATGCTTTGAACGTGTTGTATTTCTATAACACGGAAAGAATGTTATTTAAATATGGTAAAATAATATACATGTCTACATTTATTGTTTAATACGTTTTAAGTTATCTATTTTGTTATTAAGATGTTTCAACATCAATATATGTTTGAAATAAAATCACATTGAATTTTTCAACAATGTACGTGTTTAGACAGAAAGCGTACACTTACGATAGATCGGCCTCCTCCTAGAGTAACTTGCACCTGTATTTATGTATTGTGATCTGCTTGGTCTATACACGGTTCCATGTCCAAGTCTGGAGAGTCTTCGAGTTTCACCTAGCAAGCGTCCAGTTGTCAATCGCCCAGATCTGATACGTGGTAGCCTTGATCCAGTAAGGAGTCCGAGCCCATTATAGTTGTCATATGGGTCATAACTTGACCTGTAAGACTGGGCATACACACAGCATACAACTGCCAGGATGGCGGTAAAGGCAATAAGCGATTTCATCTTGGCTGAAAAATTGTACACAGTTTTAAAATATATCATAAAAATATAAAAAGTATTTCAAAGGTACACGAACAAATGAGAAAGAAAGAGAATAGTTGCAGTTAAGTTGCTCCATATAAAACATACCTCAAGACTGATCTTCTACTGACGAGCGTCGTTCTGTTGGTCGGCTGCAAGGATTCCATCTGAATACCTATATATAGTCTCAAAGAAAGTTAAATCGTGTGTACATCAATCAATATATTAACATGAATGACGTACAACAACGTAGCCAC